>NC_059163.1:68768149-69411650 GCF_019923935.1 Bubalus bubalis
CTAATTGGGAAGTGAATCTGCTATAAAACTCTGCAAGATTTTACTTCTTTTTTTTACAGCTTTAGAAGCAATATTAAAAGTTGAATTTCGAATACCTCTTAAGTATAAATCTTTTCTTTTCTCCATAAACATATAATTATTTCTCTGAACAAAAGCTTAATAATTGCTAACAACTGTCAACCAAGCAGCACATTTTTCTATTCTGTTTTCTGTCAACAAAGAATGGAGATGTTTGAGCAATAATATTTCATATAAAATTATACACTTTCAGAATTGCAGACTCAAATCCAGAGACAACCACCTTGAGTTAAGAAAATAAAGCATACATTGGAACCAATTTCAACTTATTTATTGCACAAATTGTTTAGCATATTGCCCAAACATCAAGAAATATCAGTACATAAATATTAGTATATGTCCACATATGAATGTTCTGAGCATTTTCTACTGTTTGTAAAAATTAAGCAGTAGAGAACAATTACTGAGAGTAGGACATAGAAACCTGAAACAGTATTTCCACTGAAAAATACATAAATAATATTATAAAGACTTCTTTCTTTCTCTTCCCTTCTTTCCCCTTCCAATCTAATGCTACTGTCATACTGACATCACAAAGATGTTCAAAATAGCAAAGTGTATTAGCAGTTTGTTCTTCATTTTTTTTTTTTTACTTAAATGTTCTGTATTTTTGAGATCAAATGGCTTTACCTTTTTAAAATCATTGAGCTAAAGAATCTTTTGCTGAGCTCTTGTAAGTCAAAAAAGTTTTGGTATAAAAGTGATAGCATTTGCTGGAGGGTAGCCACTGGGGATGGGGCTAGAAACCACAACACTAACTGATCCAACTCCTAAAAAATGGTTCTATAAGTTATCAAAAAAGTATTTTGAGAGCAACTGGGGATACAGTTTTATAGGCACAAAATTGTGTGCAAGAGGATCTTCTTAATCAAGAGCCGGGGGAGACGAAGACTAGTGAGAAGTTCTTTGCTAAAGGCACAAAGGACAGAAATATTATATCTCACCTTGCTGGAAGGCACAGGGAAGAGAAAATGTGGACACTGATACAGTGATTTTTTATCATAAACATACTGGACTGTAGCAAAGCATGCAATTGTATTATTCAAGATTCTCCAGATAAACAGAAATAAGATAGAAACAGAACCTATAGGAAAAAATTATACATATGGAGACAGAGAATTTATTTTAATATATTGGCTTAGTAATTATGGGGACTGGCAAGTATGAAATTCATAGGGAAGGCATATTTCCATCACAGGTTGGATATTCAGGAAATTATTAATGCTGCATTCTTAAATATGAAGCCAGAGGGTGCCAGTCTGGAAACTCAGTAAGGGGTCCTATGTTGCAGTCTTGGGAAAATTTCTTCTTTGGGAAACCTGTCTTTATTCTTCAGGTTTTTGACTGATTGGATGAGGCCCACCAATATTATGGAGGATAAGCTGATTTACCAAAGGCCACTATTGAAATGTTGTTGTTGTGGTTCAGTCACTCAGTAAGTCCACTCTTTGCAAGCTCATGGACTCCAGCACACCACGCTTCCCTGTCTTTCACTAACTCCCTGAGTTTCCTCAAACTATGTCCGCTGAGTCAGTGATACTATCCAACCATCTCGTCCTCTGTCATCCCCTTCTCCTACTGCCTTCAATCTTTCCCAGCATCAGGATCTTTTCCAGTGAGTCACTTGTTCACATCAGGTGGCCAAAATATTGGAGAGTCAGTCTCAACATCAGTCCTGCCAATGAATGTTCAGGACTGATTTCCTTTAGAATTGGATGGTTTGACCTCCTTGCTGTCCAAGGGACTCTCAAGAGTCTTCTCCAACACCACAGTTCAAAAGCATCAATTCTTTGCTGCTCAGCCTTCTTTACGGTCCAATTTGCACATCAGTACATGACTACTGGAAAAACCATAGCTTTGATTATATGGACTTTTGTTGGCAAAGTGTTGTCTCTGCTTTTTAATATGCTGTCAGGGTTGGTCATAGCTTTTCTTCCAAGGAGAAAGTATCTTTTAATTTTAGGACCGCAGTCACCATCTGCAGTCATTTCGGAGCCGAAGAAAATAAAGTCTGTCACTGTTTCCTTTTTTCCCCCATCTATTTTCCATGAAGTGATGGAACCAGATGTCATGATCTTAGTTTTTTGAATGTTGAGTTTAAGCCAGCTTTTTTTCACTCTCTTCTTTCACCTTCATCAAGAGGCTTTTTAGTTCTTGTTTACTTTCTGTTATTAGGGTGGTCTCATTTGCATATATGAGAATATGGATATTTTTCCTGGCAATCCTTACTCCAGCTTGAACTTAATCCAGCCCGGTATTTTGGATGATGTACTTTGCATAGAATTTAAATAAGCAGGTTGACAATATATAGTCTTGACATACTACTTTCCCAATTTTGAACCAGTTCGTTGTTCTATGTCCAGTTCTGTTACTTCTTGACCTGCATACAGGTTTCTCAGGAGGCAGGTAAGTGGTCTGGTTTTCCCATCTCTTGAAGAATTTTCCACAGTTTGTTGTGATCTAAACAGTTAAAGGCTTTAGCAAAGTCAATGAAGCAGAAGTAGATGTTTTTTCTGTAAATGTTTTTCTGGAATTCTCTTGCTTTTTCTGTGAACCAACTAATATTGGCAATTTGATCTCTGTTTCCTCTGCCTTTTCTAAATCCAGCTTGAACATCTGGAAGTTCTCAGTTCATGTACTACTGCAGACTAGATTAAAGGATTTTGAGCATTATCTTGCTATCATGTGAAATGAGGGCAGTTGTGTGGCAATTTGACCATTATTTGGCTTTGCCCTTCTTTGGAACTGGAATGACCTTTTCCAGTCCTGTGGCCACTGCTGAGTATTCCAAATTTGTTGCCATATTGAGTGAAGCACTTTAACAGCATCATCTTTTAGGATTTCAAATAGCTCAGCTGGAATTCCATCATCTTCTCTAGCTTTATTTTTTTTTTTTTGTAGTAATGTTTGAAATGTTAATTCTAACTGAAAACTAACTTCAGAGCAACATCCAGACTAATATTTGACCAAACAACTGAGCACACAGCCTAGCTAAGCTGGCACATTAAATTAACCATCATGGCATTAAAATTTAAAAGATCTAAGATTCAAACTAACATTTCCTGACTTATCCAGCTTGATATAACCAATTTATCTAATAATTCACCCATCATTTGAGTCAGCTAGTTCAACTTAACTCTTTCTGTGAGCCTCAGAGTAGTCAATAACTCAAACAAAGTTTCCACTATCAGTTATAAAAAGTCGGGTTATTTCTTCAATTTGATTTCCAAATTCTACTTTCTCACACTTGGATTTACATACTCCTTACACGTGGTCTCCTCAGATATGCAGATGACACCACCCTACTGGCAGAAGGTGAAGAGGAACTAAAAAGCCTCTTGATGAAAGTGAAAGACGAGAGTGAAAAAGTTGGCTTAAAGCTGAACATTCAGACAACTAAGATCATGGCATCTGGTCCCATCACTTCATGGGAAATAGATGGGGAAACAGTGGAAACAGTGTCAGACTTTATTTTTGGGGGCTCCAAAATCACTGCAGATGGTGACCGCAGCCATGAAATTAAAAGATGCTTACTCCTTTGAAGGAAAGTTATGACCAACCTAGATAGCATATTGGAAAACAGAGACATTACTTTGCCAACAAAGGTCTGTCTGGTCAAAGCTATGGTTTTTCCAGTGGTCATGCATGGATGTGAGAGTTGGACTGTGAAGAAGGCTGAGAGCTGAAGAATTGATGCTTTTGAACTGTGGTGTTGGTGAAGACTCTTGAGAGTCCCTTGGACTGCAAGGAGATCAAACCAGTCCATCCTAAAGTAGATCAACCCTGGGTGTTCTTTGGAAGGAATGATGCTAAAGCTGAAACTCCAGTACTTTGGCCACCTCATGCGAAGAGTTGACTCATTGGAAAAGACTCTGATGCTGGGAGGGATTGGGGGCAGGAGGAGAAGGGGACGACAGATAATGAGATGGCTGGATGGCGTCACCGACTCGATGGACGTGAGTTTGAGTGAAGTCTGGGAGTTGGTGATGGACAGGGAGGCCTGGAGTGCTGAGATTCATGGGGTTACAAAGAGTTGGACACGACTGAGTGACTGAACTGAACTGTACACGTGGTCTTCCCTTCTAGGTTTCTAATCACTGTTGCTTTAACTGTATCTTGACCAGAGGACACACCATGAGCCTGATGAAGACCAGGCTTTTGTCTTTCTTAGATACAACTCCAACTCAAATGTACTCATACCTCAGAATGAATGCTCAATACATTTCCGGGTGAAGATTTTGTGGTTTGCCTGAATTCTGAATCATTTGTGTACCTTTGCTACTGAATTATTATAACCTTGCTTTTTATTTTGAAAACTTGTATTGAAATTATGCAGTAGCATCAGTTTGAATCCTTTTTCAAAAGCCACTTTCTTTAGCCTTTCAAATGTAAACTGAAGCCTACATGAGGCACTGTTTACCATGTTTTGGGAACAGGATGTACTTTAAAATTTTGCTGCAGCCTTTCATTATGAACATTTCCTCTAAGTAATGTTTTGAATCATAGGATAATTATTTGAAAAAGAGTTGGGAGACTGGAAAAAGCTCTGTCTTTTTAAGAGCAATTCTCTTCATTTTAATTTTGAAATATCTCCCAAGCTCCAATTTTTATTGTGCATATTACATATATATAATGCAATCTTATTTTTATATTATACATGTTAGGTTTATATCATAAATATTATATTTAAAACTTACTTGTGCACATATATGTACATTGTATAAAATATATTTGTTTTTAGTGCTAGGAGATGAATGTATGTTCCTTAGATAGCTAAAGAAATGCTTGTGCTTCAATTCACATTGATTTTACTCTAATTTTAAAAACATAATAGTATACAGTGACTACAGCACACATTGCTATATTTAAAATGGATAACCAACAAGGACAGGAAAATATGTTCAATATTCTATAATAACCTAAATGGAAAAATAATTTGAAAAGAATATATATATATATATATGTATATGTATATGTATATGTAACTGAATAACTTTGCTATACACCTACTTGAAACTAATACAACATTGTTAATCTACTATACTCCAATATAAAATAAAAATTTAAAAGCTGCTGATAAAGTTCTTGTGATTTTACATTTCATTCAAACCTCTTAATAACTTTTGAACATTCCAGCTGTGAACATTTATATTTATCTATCTCTGGCCTAGGCAAAAAATAAAATAAGTGTAAACACCAAGATTTAGAGACATATTTTATTTCTTTTCTGGTGATACAAGTATTTAACACCGTGCTGAAATAGGGACTTTTCTACGACATGAGTTTGGAGAGGAATAAATGAGAAAAATCTTGGAAATATATTAGACTGTTGCTGGTCATTCAGTTAGTATTCATTTAGTTTAGTTCAGTTCAGTCACTCAGCCATGTCCAACTCTTTGTGACCCCATGGATTGAAGCACACCAGGCCTCCGTGTCCATCACCAACTCCCAGAGATTACTCAAATTCATGTCCATTGAGTCAGTGATACCATCTAACCATCTAATCCTCTGTCATCCCCTTCTCCTCCTGCCCCCCATCATTCCCAGCATCAGGGTCTTTTCAAATGAGTCAGTTCTTCACATCACACAGCTAAAGTATTGAGGTTTCAGCTTCAACATCAGTCTTTCCAATGAGCATTCAGGACTGATCTCCTTTAGGATAGACTAGTTGGATCTCCTTGCAGTCCAAGGAACTCTCAGAGTCCTCTCCAACTCCACAGTTCAAAAGCATGAATTCTTCAGTGCTCAGCTTTCTTTATAGTCCAACTCTCACATCCATACATGACTAGTGGAAAAAACATAGCATTGACTATATGCAACTTTGTTGGCAAAAAATGTGTCTCCTTTTTAATATGCTATTTAGGTTGGTCATAACTTTCCTTCCAAGGAATAAGTGTCTTTTAATTTTATGAATGCAGACACCATCTACAGTGATTTTGGAGTCCCCAAAAATAAAGTCATCCACTGTTTCCACTGTTTCTCCACCTATTTGCCATGAAGTGATGGGACCAGATGCCATGATCTTAGTTTTCTGAATGTTGAGCTTTAAGCCAATTTTTTCACTCTCCTCTTTCACTTTCATCAAGAAGTTCTTTAGTTCTTCTTCACTTTCTGCCATAAGGGTGGTGTCATCTGCATATCTGAGGCTACTGATGCTTCTCCCGACAATCTTGATTCCAGCTTGTGCTTCATCCAGCCCAGTGTTTCTCATGTTGTGCTCTGCATATAAGTTAAATAAGCAGGGTGACAATATACAGCCTTGACATTCCTTTTCCTATTTGGAACCAGTTTGTTGTTCCATGTCCACTTCTAACTGTTGCTTCCTGACCTGCATATAGGTTTCTCAAGAGGCAGGTCAGATGGTCTGCTATTCCCATCTCCTTCAGAATTTTCTACAGTTTATTGTGATCCACTCAGTCAAAGGCTTTGGCATAGTCAATAAAGCATAAATAGTTTTTCTGGAATTCTCTTGCTTTTTTGATGATCCAGCAGATGTTGGCATTTTGATCTCTGATTCCTCTGCCTTTTCTAAAACAAACTTGAACATCTGGAAGTTCATGGTTCACGTATTGCTGAAGCCTGGCTTGGAGAATTTGGAGCATAACTTTACTAGCATCTGAGATGAGTAAAATGGTGCGGTAGTTTGAGCATTCTTTGACATTGCCTTTCTTTGGGATTGGAATGAAAACTGACCTTTTCCAGTCCTGTGGCCACTGCTAAGTTTTCCAAATTGCTGACACATTGAGTGCAGCACTTTCACAGCATCATCTTTTGGGATTTGAAATAGCTCAACTGGAATTCCGTCACTTCCACTTGCTTTGTTTGTAGTGATGCTTCCTAAGGCCCAGTTGACTTCACATTCCAGGATGTCTGGCTCTTGGTGAATGATCACACCATCGTGATTATCTGGGCCATGAAAATCTTTTTTGTACAGTTCTTCTGTGTATTCTTGCCATCTCTTCTTAATATCTTCTGCTTCTGTTAGGTCCCTACCATTTCTATCCTTTACTGAGCCCATCTGTTCATGAAATATTCCCTTGTTATCTCTAATTTTCTTGAAGAGATCTCTAGTCTTTCACATCCTATTGTTTTCCTCTATTTCTTTGCATTGATCGCTGAGGAAGGCTTTCTTATCTCTCCTTGCTATTCTTTGGAACTCTGCATTTAAGTAGGTTTATCTTTCCTTTTCTACTTTGTTTTTGCTTCTCTTCTTTTCACAGCTATTTGTAAGGCCTCCTCAGATAGCCGTTTTATTTTTTTGCTTTTATTTTTCTTGGGGGTGTTCTTGCTCCCTGTGTCATATACAATGTCATAAACCTCTGACCACAGTTTATCAGGCCATCTGTCTATCACATCTAGTCCCTTAAATCTATTTGTCACTTCCACTGTATATTCATAAGGGATTTGATTTAGGCCATACCTGAATTGTCTGATGGTTTTCCCCACTTTTTTCAATTTAAGTCTGAATTTGGCAATAAGGAGTTCATGATCTGAGCCACAGTCAGCTCCTGGTCTTGTTTTTGCTGACTGTATAGAGCTTCTCCATCTTTGGCTGCAAGGAGTATAATCAATCTGATTTCAGTTTTGGTGATGTCCATGTGTAGAGTCTTCTCTTGTGTTGTTGGACGAGGGTATTTGCTATGACCAATGTGTTCTCTTGGAAAAACTCTATTAGCCTTTGCCCTGCTTCATTCTGTACTCCATGGCCAAATTTGCCTGTTACTCCAGGTGTTTCTTGACTTCCTACTTTTGCATTCCAGTTCCCTATAATAAAAATGACATCTTCTTTGAGTGTTAGTTCGAGAAGTCTTCTAGGTCTTCATAGGACCATTCAACTTCAGCTTCTTCAGCATTATTGGTCAAGGCATAGGCTTGGATTACCATGATATTGAGTGGTTTGCCTTGGAAACGTTTTGGTATCGCATCCAAATACTGCATTTCGGACTCTTGTTGACTATGATGGCTATTCCATTTTTTCTAAGGGATTCTTGCCCACAGTAGTAGATATAATGGTCATCTGAGTAAATTTGCCCATTCCAGTCCATCTTAGTTCGCTGATTCCTAAAATGTCAACATTCACTCTTGCCATCTCCTGTTTGACCACTTCCAGTTTGCCTTGATTCATTGACCTAACATTCCAGGTTCCTATGCAATATTGCTCTTTACAGCATCAGACCTTGCTTCTATCATCAGTCACATCCACAACTGGGTGTTGATTTTGTTTTGGGTCTCTTCATTCTTTCTGGAGTTATTTCTCTGTTGATTTACAGTAGCATATTGGGTACCTACCAACCTGGGGAGTTCATCTTTCAGTGTCCTATCTTTTTGTCTTTTCATACTGTTCATGGGGTTCTCTAGGCAAGAATACTGGAAGTGGTGTGCCATTCCCTTCTCTAGTGGACCACATTTTTTCAGAACTCTCCACCATGACCCGTCTGTCTTGGGTGGTCCTATATCGCATGGCTTATAGTTTCATTGAGTTTGACAAGGCTGTGGTCCATGTGATTAGATTGGTTAGTTTTCTGTGAAGGTGGTTTTCAGTCTGTCTGCCCTCTGATGGAGAAGGATAAGAGGCTTATGAAAGCTTCCTGATGGGATAGACTGACTGAGGGGGATACTGGGTCTTGTTCTGATAGGCGGGGCCATGCTCAGTAAATGTTAATCCAATTTTCTGTTGATGGGTAGAGCTCTGTTCCCTCCCTACTATTTACCTGGGGCCAAACTATGGTGGAGGTAATGAAGATAATGGTGATCTCCCTCAAAATATCCCAGGCATGTACTGCTACATTCCATGCCCCCAACCCTGTAACAGGCCACCACCAACCCACGCCTTCACCAGAGACTCCCAGACACCCACAAGCAAGTCTGCTGTGGGGTCATTGTTCCTTTCTCCTGCATCCTGGTGTACAAGGTTCTGTTTTGCCCTCCAAGTATCTATTTCCCAGTTCTATGTAAGTTCTGGCAGCTCTATAGTGGGGTTAATGGCAACCTCCTGAAAGATGACTTATGCCATACCCACACCCAGAGCCCCTGTCCCTGCAGCAGACCACTGCTGACCTGTACCTCCACAGGAGATGCTCACATAGTTTTGTCTCAGTCTCTGTGGGGTCCCTGGGTCCTGGTGCACACAAGGTTTGTTTGAACCCTCTGAGTGTCTCTGGCAGGAATGCGGATTGATTCTAAACACAAATTCGCCCCTCCTAGCATCTTGCTGGGTCTTCTCCTTTGCCCTTGGACATGGGGTGTCTCCTCACAGCCACTCCAGTGCCTACCATCTTACTGGGGTTTTTCTGACCTTGGACATTGGGTATCTCCACATAGCTGGTACAGTGAAGCACAGGTGCTGCTCCTGACTTTGGACGTAGGGTATCTCCTCTCGGTCGCTCGCCACTCCAGTGCCACACAGCTGACATTAAATATTATCATTCACTAAATACTATCATTTATTAAATATTGTCATTAACTTTGTTATTGTAGACTTTATTAAATTTTTTTTTGTTAGAAAGTAGCATAAAATATCATGGTCTAACTTAAATGCTGAAGTAACATTGTTATAAAGATTTAAAGGATTTCATTGGAAAATAAAGCAGGTGCACTCATCTGGCTTCAGAAACCACAAGAACCCACAAGTGTTAAGGACATTTTCCTTTATTGCGTTTCTCTGTTTATCCCCTTGGGCCTTTCAGTCTTTTCTCTTTGGGCATTTTCTCAGTTCCTATACATGTTTTTTGGTTATTCTGTGTCACAAGTACAAACTCTCATTTAAGAAGCACTGATTGGCCCTATTTGGCTTAAAAATTTAATCCTTGACTAAGAGCTACTGTGGCCTCCTGCTTAGGGTGTTTGTGGGGATCATTTAAGCAGATGAAATAGATGCATAAAGTACTCAAAGACATATATTTTTTGGCATTTGTACTATAGACACTGAAAGCTCCTGAGCTTCAAAATTCCTGTCCTTCAAAATCTTTACATCTTTCCATGCCAAACAAAGCTAATTGTCATAGGAAATGGGTGAAGGTTATACCACTTTAAATTTAATAATGAAGACAGGTAAGGAAAAAATTCAGTGTAGTATAACAACACAGTACCAGTGACATTAAACTGCATTTTAAATAAAAATTAGGTAGTTATGCATTTCTATAATCCATGGCAAAGTCTCAAGCCTGGATTTCAGATCAGGAATATGCCTTTATCATCAAAGTTTATCTCAGAATAGAATAATCAGTTGCTCTTTCTCTCTCTTCATGCAAACAAGACATATTTCCCCTCTATTAATTGTATATTTGTGTGCAATTTTGAATTGTCAGCTTAATCTTGCTCTCTCTCTTTTTTTTTTTTTTTCAGTTCACTCAAAGAGGAGATAGAAGGAAAGTGAATTGCATTTTTGTAAATAAAGACTAATCTTGATTTTTTCCAAATAACTACATCCTTATTCATAAATTGGATTTTAATAAAAGAGAGGAGGGCAACTTGACTTCTTTGTGGTTTAAATAAATCATCTATCCTATAAAAGTTAAAAATCACACACACCATGTAATCACAAAGAAAAGAAAAGCAAATAAAAAATGCAAACAGTGGTAGCAGACAGTACAATTATTCATTGCCAACCCACAGAAAGAAAATGTTAGACACTCAGTCATGTCCAGTTATTTGCAACTCCATGGACTATAGCCCATCAGCCGCCTCTGTTTATGGAATTCTCCTGGCAAGAATAATGGAATGGGTTGCCACTCCCTTCTCTGGGGCATTTTCTTGGATTGAACCCAGTCTCCTGCATGGCAGGCAGTTTCTTCACCATCTGAGTTACTAGGGACCCACAGAAAGTAAATACTTATTCCAAAAGAATGAGGTCTTATTTCCATTCTTCAGGTTGTCTTCACAGCTAAGATCCAGGGTCATTACATATATCATAATGGTCAGGGAAATTAGAAAGGATAAAGTAGAACGACTCATCAGCTCATCATAAGTTGATGCTAATGCAAGAATATACAGAAAGGATAGTTTTAAATGAGATTTCAAATTTTATCATGCTTATAGACTGTGTTGAGTGAGATACTCTTGATCAGACTTTAAACATCAGCACTATTGACATTTAGAGATAGACATTTCTCTAGTATGAGGAAATGTCCTATTCATTATAGGATGTTTGGCAGCATCCCTGGCCTCCACTCATAGATGGCAATAGCTACCACCCCTTTCCTCCCTCCACACTTGTTATAACATCCAAAATTTTCTTATACATTACTAAACTAACCCTAGGGGGAAAAATTAATCCATTGTAGAATCACTGCTTTAGAATAATTCCAAAATTAATCTTAAAAGTTAAGCCATGTGACTAAGGATAACATTATGAAATTAATGTTATCATTAAATATGAAATTATGATGAATTATGATGAAATTAATGTTATGTTAGATTTGTCAGAAAACAGATATGATATACACTTCTTCAACAATCATTATTTATTGAGACGATTAATATACAGGTCTAAGTCTACCATGGGCTTCTCAGGTGACTCAGTGTTAAAGAACCCACATGCAATGCAAGAGACACAGGAGATACGAGTTTGATGAGTTTGATGCCTGAGTCACAAAGATCCCCTGGAAGAAGAATTGGCAACCTACACCAATATTCATACCTGAAAAATCCCATGGATAGAGGAGCCTGGCAGGCTACAGTTCATGGGGTTGCAAAGGAGTGGGATGCGACTGAGCATGCACCATGTAACACCCACATAAAACCTGCCAAAAATCTCTGAAAAACACTACAATAAAAATTTTCAAAATTTGTATGAATGTTTCACTAGCATATGAAAAGCTGAAAAACTTCTGTAAGTAAACTTTAAAACCCAGAGAACGTGCTTTCTCCAAAATATAAAAGAGCTTGTCAAATATTTCAAGAAAGAGAATGCAAAGAAGCTACACATTTTTCACAGTATTACCAGTTTAGAAAGATAAATGACAAAATATACTCTAATTATATCAATTAACCACAAATTGAATGATGAGTCTTGTTTGAAACCATTTATTTTCTACTTTATAAAGAGGGCAGTGGTTAAACAATAATTATTCTGACATGAAAACCATGAAGAAAAGCTTGTTTATAATTACAACTCTGGACTTAAAAAAATAATCAATAAATTATATGTTGAGAGAGTTCATGTTTATGGACAGATTGGGAAGAAGTTCATTTCTGAGGGACATGGTGAGGAAGACATTGTAAGTTATTATTTGCAACATTTTTAAGGATTTTTCCATTCCCAGCCAATATAATGACCAATCCAGTTAACAGAGGTTGAAGACATATTATTAATTTCAGATATACATATATATGTTTACATAGCCAAGTTAGCATTTTCATTCTGAAAAAAAAAAAGTTTTTCTTAAAAAAGCAATACAAGCTTTGTTTATCTGTTTTTTAATCTAATAGCAAATAGTTTTAATGGATTGACATTACAAAGAATCAAGGAAAATGAATTTTTGTTTCATATATGATATTCATCAGCAAGTAAATTATTTTGAATAGAACTATTCAAAAGATAATCTATTTCTCTAACTGTAAAAAGTTCAAAGAAAGTGGATAAAAGACAGTAAAATCCTTTCCAAAGAATTTATAATCCATGTACTGATTTCTTATTTCTTTTATGCAAGCCACATGTCAAGTCAATTCTTCAATATGTTCTTCTCTGGTTAGATCTTAAAAAAAATAAAGAAATAAAACTTTATATAAGCCTTTAACAAAACTAAAGATAGTTCAACTTGGTCATGACTTGAAGAATTCTTTAACAGTAAAAACGGTGTCTATTACGGTCATGTATTTTTGCTATTAACATAACTAATCATAAGAGATCACAACAAGGGGGGATGGTTGCTCATCGTAGAACAAAAAACATCAGTCAATTATTTATGATTAGATTGAAAGATTTTTCAATTCATATAAAACCTGAAGTTTGCCTTCCACCAAAAATTCATGGGCTATAAACCCCTTCCACCGGTCCAGCACTACAAAGATCAATTCCTTCAAATCATACTTTAGACCAGAAAAATATTTTTGAAAAAGATAGAAAAACACTCTGAAGTTGGCATTTTGAAGAGTACAAACTAAAAATTTTACTATGGATAATAACTGTGTTAATACAAAAGATGAATAATTAGAACTATCAAAACAAAATTCACATTTGAAATATAAAAGAATAACAACTGAAGAAAGAGGAAGATTACTCTGCAATCAAATAAAAAAGTGTCTTATAAAAATAAGAAGGGAATGAGGCAGGAAAAATGATAAAGAGATCATTGCATTTTTTTTTAAGAAGTGTTATTATTCATTCTTTATTTCATTATATGCAAATCTTTTTTTTTTTGGAAGCTTCTTTTTTTTTTAATTTTATTTTATTTTTAAACTTTACATTGCATTTTTAAGCAGCTACTTAGATCATGACATCAATGTATTATCCAGAACCAGATGAGAAAATGAAAACTGATTAGCTTATAGACACAACTTAAATCACATCTAACTGAGCTTACAATTGAAATAAATTGCACTAATTTTAGATTTGATAATTTTTGAAAAACATGCATGTGTTTTTCATATATAAATATCTGAAATTATATTTATAATATAATACATATATACATATATATGCATATGCAATACATATATACATACACACACACACACACATATATATATATATATATATACACAATATAAGTTCTTAAACAGATAAATTGTACATTCTAACTCGATTGTGAGGATTTGACAATATGTGAAGAACCCATTTGAAATTTTATAGATATTTGAATGAAGTACACTAGTTGAGGTTGAAATTTTATAGATATTTGAATGAAGTACACTAGTTGAGGCTATTGCACCAAAGACTGTGGTACTCAGAATGGAAAATTCAAGCATATTATTCCACAGAATTATTGCATAATAAAATAATCTTTCTGTGTTTTCTGTATTATATCAATGTTTCTCCAATTGTGCCACCACAAGCCACAGTGGCACCTGGGGAATTGTTAGATATATAAATATCAAGATTCACTCTTGTCCTGCTAAATCAGTAACTCTGTGGTCAAGGTCCAGTGATCTGGGATTTAATGAACACTTAGGATGACTTTGATACATGCTACAGTTGGATGGTATGATCACTAACCTAGAGCCAGACATCCTGGAATGTGAAGTCAAGTGGGCCTTAGAAAGCATCACTACAACCAAAGCTAGTAGAGGTGATGGAATTCCAGTGGGGCTATTTCAAGTCCTGAAAGATGATGCAGTGAAAGTGCTGCACTCAATATGCCAGCAAATCTGGAAAACTCAGCAGTGGCCACAGGACTGGAAAAGGTCAGTTTGCATTCCAATCCCAATGAAATGCAATGCCAAAGAATGCTCAAACTACCACACAATTGCACTCATCTCACACGCTAGTAAAGTAATGCTCAAAATTCTCCAAGCCAGGCTTCAGCAATACGTGAACCATGAACTTCCTGATGTTCAAGCTGGTTTTAGAAAAGGCAGAGGAACCAGAGATCAAATTGCCAACATCTGCTGGATCATGGAAAAAGCAAGAGAGTTCCAGAAAAACATCTATTTCTGCTTTATTGACTATGCCAAAGCCTTTGACTGTGTGGATCACAATAAAGTGTGGAAAATTCTGAAAGAGATGGGAATACCAGACCACCTGACCTGCCTCTTGAGAAATCTGTATGCAGGTCAGGAAGCAACAGTTAGAACTGGACATGGAATAACAGACTGGTTCCAAAGAGGAAAAGGAGTACGTCAAGGCTGTATATTGTCACCCTGCTTATTTAACTTCTATGCAGAGTACGTCATGAGAAACACTGGGCTGGAAGAAGCACAAGCTGGAATCAAGATTGCCGGGAGAAATATCAAAAACCTCAGATATGCAGATGACACCACCCTTATGGCAGAAAGTGAAAAGGAACTAAAAAGCCTCTTGATGAAAGTGAAAGAGGAGAGTGAAAAAGTTGGCTTAAAGCTCAGCATTCAGAAAACGAAGATCATGGCCTCTGGTCCCATCACTTCATGGGAAATAGATGGGGAAACAGTGGAAACAGTGTCAGACTTAATTTTTGGGGGGCTCCAAAATCACTGCAGATGGTGACTGCAGCCATGAAATTAAAAGACACTTACTCCTTGGAAGGAAAGTTATGACCAACCTAGATAGCATATTGAAAAGCAGAGACATTACTTTGCCAACAAAGGTCCGTCTAGTCAAGGCTATGGTTTTTCCAGTGGTCATGTATGGATGTGAGAGTTGGACTGTGAAGAAAGCCGAGTGCCGAAGAATTGATGCTTTTGAACTGTGGTTTTGGAGAAGACTCTTGAGAGTCCCTTGGACTGTAAGGAGATCCCACCAGTCCATTCTGAAGGAGATCAGCCCTGGGATTTCTTTGGAAGGAATGATGCTAAAGTTGAAACTCCAGTACTTTGGCCAACTCATGCGAAGAGTTGACTCACTGGAAAAGACTCTGATGCTGGGAGGGATTGGGGGCAGGAGGAGAAGGGGACGACAGAGGATGAGATTACTGAATGGCATCACTGACTCAATGGACGTGAGTCTGAGTGAACTCCAAGAATTGGCGATGGACAGGGAGGCCTAGCGTGCTGTGATTCATGGGGTCACAAAGATCCAGACACGACTGAGAGAATGAAATGAACTGAACAGAACAGTTGGAAACCAAAGTTGTATAAAATAGTTTGGGACATACTAATCCCCCAAAACATATTATAAAGAAGCTTGATGCAAAACGTGCAGTATCACATAAAGTAAGCTGCAACAAACATAATAGTTCTGCCCTTCTGTAATGCTCTAGTTCATGGTTTTTAGCATATTTAAACTAAGGAGCTCCTCCTCAGTAAGAAGGGTTCTTGAAATTTCCTACAGAAAGATGTTTTTGGGTGGAATCTTTATAAAGTACCCCAAAGGTAACATTATAAAAAAAAAAAATCATGACACAGGTTGGACATCACTTCCATTGAGTAGATGGCTGGGTCAAAGAACAGTTTGACTAAAAAAATGATTTTTCCACTCACAACAAGAATAGGCATTTAGTGCCATTCTATTAGATTCCAGGCAAGTTTAATTTTCCATGTTTTTGAGTATAAGGAGATTAGCTGGAATGGATGCTGAGCCAGCAAGGTTCAAGCAGTGGTTACTCTTCTTGGCAGCTTAACTGGATGAGATCCCAGGCTGAGATCTCCTAATATTGGGGCAGTTCATTTCTTTTTTATTTATCCCTTGAATACCTATAATTTCCATTACATACATCTATCAGAAAAGCCCTTCATGTTCAGTCAAAGAGCACCTTAATGGCCCACTAAAATCAGGGCATTTTTACGCTCTGAATCTTTAAGAGCAGCCAAAACAAAACAAAAAAACCTATATTTCCCTTCTTGTTTTATTGGAAGTATTAAGTCTTCATATTACACATTTGGTTGTTCAGTGTGGATTCATTCTGCACTAGAAAAAGTCACTTTTATTCTAAATTGGGCAAAGTCAGTCTTTTGAATGAAACAAAGGAAAAGGAAAAGTGCCTTTATATATATATATATATATATATATATTTATATATGAATATAATATAATTGTGCAAAAGTAGTTTTGTACACACTACTATAAAAAATATGGAGAAGGTAATGGCACCCCACTCCAGTACTCTTGCCTGGAAAATCCCATGGATGAAGGAGCCTGGAAGGCTGCAGTCCATGGGGTCGCTAAGAGTCGGACACAACTGAGCGACTTCACTTTCACTTTTCCTTTTCATGCATTGGAGAAGGAAATGGCAACCCTCTCCAGTGTTCTTGCCTGGAGAATCCCAGGGATGGGGGAGCCTGGTGAGCTGCCGTCTATGGGGTCGCACAGGGTAGGACACGACTGAAGCGACTTAGCAGCAGCAGCAGCATATAAAATAGATATGTAGTATGTGGGATGTTCTTGGAGATCTATTGTATAGCACAGAAGACTATAGTCAATATTTTATAATAACCCATAAGGGAAAAGAATCCAAAAAGGGGTGTGTGTGTGTATCTATCTATCTATCTATATATCTATATCTATATATATATATATATATCTCACTTTATTGTCTGCATGAAACTAACACAACATTGTATATGAACTAAACTTCCAGTTAAAACAAAAATAATGGCTCTTCATACTATGCATGAATAAAAGCACATATTATAATTAAATACAGTCATTTAAAGTTAGCTTTGGCATGAACTAGGGCAAATTCTTGAAGTTGGTGAGGGACAGAGAAGTCTGGCCTCCTGCAGTCCATGGGGTCATGAAGAGTCAGACAGGTCATGGTGACTGAACACCAAAGTTAGCTAGAAGAGGAAAGAGAATGGAAACAATAGAAGGATATCCAGTTAGTTGTTACAAAGTTCCAGACTTGAGGTATTTGTGCCATGAGATAATCTATTGTGAACAATACAAAAGAACATTAAGTTAATTAAATAACACTTTCTAAGTGTCCATTATGTACCACACTGTAGTGTTTGGATTCTTGCACAAATTCTCTTATTTAGTGTTTATAACAATTCTTTTAGATAATATTATTGCCACTGTATACAGAGATCAAGCAAAGTTCAGAAAGGTTAAATGAAATAGAAAGGGTTTTAGTATTTATTAGAACCAAATTTTTTGTTTTGTTTTGTTTTTTAACCATAATGGCCTGACTTGAAAGATTATACTCTTCCTCTAAATTAGAGTTCTTCAGACGTTTCCTATAGAGGGTGAGATAATGAATACTTAGACTTTACAAACTATATTGTAAACTATATAAAACAAGCTGTAAGCCATATTTGACCAGTGCAGCACAGTTTTTAACTCTGCTTCAAAAAATATTGTATATATCAACCTTGGAGTGAAAACAACCAGTACCCTATCTAGATTTCCATCACCAGCCACTGCATTCATCTCCCAATTCTTAATTGGTCACAACTTCAACCTTCCTTGAGGTATTTCTCTGTTGGAACACTTCAAACTTTAAGTTCAAGAAGTACTGTGAATGCCAAGTAAGCTCATCATTATGCCAAAAATCAAAAGCAGAGGGAAAAATCATAAAAGGCATTTTATTACCAAGGAGAATCAGTAATATTAATAGCTGGCATCAATAGAAATGATGAAAATGGGCAAACGATAGAGTAAAATGTTTTAAATATGGAAAGAAAATATGTATCAAATTAAAATTTTACATCTACAACAAATAATGCTGAAAATGAAGTCAAAATAAGGATGCATGTATGTAAACACAAACTTAGGGAATCACGTGCAAAGCTTCACCTACAGAAATATTGAGACAAATTTATTTTTAAATCAAACATCTGAACAAATCAGGAAATGAGTCATGCAAATATCTTGGGAAGAGTACTCTAGGCATTGGAACCTAGCCAGTACAAAAGCCTTAAGGTGAGTTTATGAAAGATTATGGTTTGAATGGAATAAACATTTGGGAGATTAATGAAAGATGAGGTTACGGGAGAATTTTGCCACCATGATGTTTGCTCCAATTACATGGAAGCCAGAAGAGGGTTTTGATCAAAGGGATCAAACAATCTGGCTCATGTTTTAAAAAGTTTTCCTTTATTATTGGAACTAAAAGTGAGATGTATCTTTCAAAATTTTAAACTGATATGGATAAAATGTAGCTTGTTAATAAGACTACACCCATATCATCATATGCAAACTACACATATTATACAAACACACACAAAACATAGTACTTAGTAGTCACAGCTGGTAAACTGACATGCAAATTCATGTAATACCTAATATTTCAAATAATTCCATGCATACCGATCTATTTTTCCAAGTGAGTTTTATTATGTTAATTTAATAAGGTAAAATGGAGAGTTTTAACGTGATCTGTTAGAGACAACCAAACTAATGGAAAGGCAATAATGTAATATTTGTTATGAATGTTGTCTAATTCTATTTCCACAAAGTCATATTGCCATATATTTGATATTTATAAAATATTAAGCTATATTATGTAAGTTGAAAGAAATGAGGAAATGTATAGTCAACCATATTTAAGTTTTAAAACCTTTTTGAAGACTTTACTATTTAATCATACAATGAGAATGTACGTATGATAAAGACTGAACCAATGTTTTATAACTGACATTACATTTAAATTTTACCAAGAACTACTAAAGTTTGCAGCATAATTATACAAAAGTGAAAAATATCAAATTATTAATTATGTTTCAAAGTAGCCATTTATTTTTCTCTTTAAATTTCAGAGACTGAATTTAAAATTCCTTGTTTGATTTTCAGTTTTAAACATATTCATCTATGTGGTCATACATTGTTAAACAAGTTAAAAAGTAATAATAATTGTAGAGATACTCACAAGGCAGGGCTCAGCAAACATTTTCTGCAAAGGATCAGTTATAAGGTAGCTGTTTCAATGACTCAATTCTGCTTTTATAGCACAAAGCATCATAAAATAGGTGTAAATATATTACATTGCTGGTTTTGACTACAAATTATTTTAAACACCAGAAGACAGGCTGAATTTGACCAGTGGGTATAATTTGCAAATCGTACCATGTAGCATTAAGAAATAACCAATCAGTGTACTTGACTAGAACTCTTATTGTGCAATAGGGATTTGTTTTTGCAATAATCGTGATACAATTTGATGGAGATTGAACATTTTATGGTCATTGACTTCAGAAAAACCTCTTAAAAATGAAATTAATTTAAATATTTTATTTTAGAATTTTAATCATGAAATTTTTGAACAACATCAAGCATTAACCACCAAAATATTTTCCATATATTCGTCTAGCTTTCAAAAGGAAGATACAAAAGTAACCAGGAAAACAAAGTAATTGAATTAATATTCATGTTAAGTCAATTTGTATTAATCAGATATATGATATCTTGAGCAAACCTAGCCTAAATAGATTCTTAACAATGATTAAGAAGGAATGGGTTAATACTATAAAAATATTCACTCACAATCAGTTTACATAGCACTAGTGGTAAAGAATCCACCTGCCAATGAAGGAGAGGTAAGAGATGTGGGTTTTATCCCTGGGTCAGGAAGGTCCCCTGGAGTAATAAATGACACTTCACTCCAGTATTCTTACCTGGATTATTCCATGGACAGAGGCGCCTGGCGGGCTAGAGACCATGGGGGAACAAAGAGTCAGAAACGACTGAGCACACACATTCCCATTCCCCATACTCAGTTTACATAATACTGAAGCAAATCAGTATGAATGTATTTGTTATCTTTAATGTATTAGTCATCTTTAATGTAGTTAGGAAATGGCAACCCACTCCAGTATTCTTGCCTGGAGAATCCCATGGACGGAGGAGTCTGGTGGGCTACAGTCCATGGGGTCGCAAAGAGTCGGACACGACTGAGCGACTTCACTATCACTTTCACTTATCTTTAATGTACTAAGTGGTTATATATAATGGTTATTACTTTTAGACAGACATGGCTATAAATGAGGTAGGACTGAGTAGAAATTAATACAAAAAATTAAATATCTTTCTTATTTTAACATTATATTCAATAAAATGTGTTATAAATACTACTAGTCATTATCATGTTATCTTGTGCATGTTCAAAAACTATTGCCTTTAAACAAAATTATGATCAGAATTACCATCCAGCATATATTAGGAATGACCCTTATCACCTGTTTTAAATTAAGAGAGCATTTTTAAATTTCTAACTTTGATATATTATTTTAATAATTCTCATTGACTCCAAAATAAAAAATTTTTCCTTATCCTCAGATATAATTTATACCTAGAATTTAAAATTAATTTAAAACAACTTGATTTAAATTGCTTAATCATTTGTCATTTTCAGGTATTTTCCCACACTTTAGATGCTAATATACCTTTTATATTTGAATATGCCTGTTGATACTAAAACATTTGCAATACATTAGTTAAAAATATATATTTTATACTTTTAAATTTTTAATGTTTTTACAATCTTCCCAAGTTGTGAGTTTATGCTACCTTTTCCTTCTTGATTCAAATATACCCTCTGATGATTTTTAAAAATACATATAAACATAATAATTGGCATCTGTTTTACTCAATTGCTAAAGTTCATCAATGTCTACCCCTCAAGTCTGGATCAACAGATGAATGACAGTACTCCTCCCATTGTGGGGTCAGACTTTAGACCCTGAAAAGATATATGTGTTTCTGCTGAGATAATGAAGAGCCTGTGTGTAATGTTTTCGTTTCTCTATCTTTGCCACTCTACTTGCAGAGAAGAAGTTATGCTGAAATTCAGTACAGTTCAGTCACTCAGTCATGTCCAAGTCTTTGTGAACCCATGAACAACAGAACGCCAGGGCTCCCTGTCCATCACTAACTCCTGGAGCTTAACCAAACTCATGTCAGTGATGCCATCCAATCATCTCATCCTCTGTCGTCCCCTTCTCCTATGCCCCCAATCTTTCCCAGCATCAGGGTCTTTTCAGATGAGTCAGCTCTTCACATCAAGTGACCAAAGTATTGGGGTTTCAGCTTCAGCATCAGTCCTTCCAATGAACCCAGGACTGATCTCCTTTAGGATGGACTGGTTGGATCTCCTTGCAGTCCAAGGGACTCTCAACAGTCTCCTCCAACACCACAGTTCAAAAGCATCAATTCTTCAGCGCTCAGCTTTCTTTATAATCCAACTCTCATATCCATACATGACGTATGGAAAAACCATAGCCTTGACTAGACAGATATTTGTTCACAAAGTAATGTCTCTGCTTTTTAATATGCTGTCTAGGTTGGTCATAACTTTCCTTCCAAGGACTAAGCGTCTTTTAATTTCATGGCTGCATTCACCATCTGCAGTGATTTTGGAGCTAAAAAAATAAAGTCAGCCACTGTTTCAACTGTTTCCCCATATATTTGCCATGAAGTGATGGGACCAGATGCCATGATCTTCATTTACTGAATGTTGAGCTTTAAGCCAACCTTTTCATTCTCCTTTTTCACTTTCTTTCTTTTTTTTTTTTTTAATTTGTTACTGAGTATATTTTTTTTAATTTTTATTTTATTTTATTTTTTAACTTTACAGTATTGTATTGGTTTTGCCATATATCAAAATGAATCCACCACAGATATACATGTGTGCCCCATCCTGAACCCTCCTCCCTCCTCCCTCCCCACACCATCCCTCTGGGTCATCCCAGTGCACCAGCCCCAAGCAACCAGTATCGTGCATCAAACCTGGACTGGTGAATCGTTTCATATATGATATTATACATGTTTCAATGCCATTCACCCAAATCATCCCACCCTCTCCCTCTCCCACACAGTCCAAAAGACTGTTCTATACATCAATGTCTCTTTTGCTGTCTCGTATACAGGGTTATTGTTATCATCTTTCTAAATTCCATATATATGTGTTAGTATACTGTATTGGTGTTTTTCTTTCTGGCTTACTTCACTCTGTATAATAGGCTCCAGTTTCATCCACCTCATTAGAACTGATTCAAATGTATTCTTTTTAATGGCTGAGTAATACTCCATTGTGTATATGTACCACAGCTTCCTTATCCATTCATCTGCTGATGGACATCTAGGTTGCTTCCATGTCCTGGCTATTATAAACAGTGCTGCGATGAACATTGGGGTACACGTGTCTCTTTCCCTTCTGGTTTCCTCAGTGTGTATGCCTAGCAGTGGGATTGCTGGATCATAAGGCAGTTCTATTTCCAGTTTTTTAAGGAATCTCCACACTGTTCTCCATAGTGGCTATAATAGTTTGCATTCCCACCAACAGTGTAAGAGGGTTCCCTTTTCTCCACATCCTCTCCAGCATTTATTGCTTGTAGACTTTTGGATCGCAGCCATTCTGACTGGTGTGAAATGGTACCTCATAGTGGTTTTGATTTGCATTTCTCTGATAATGAGTGATGTTCAGCATCTTTTCATGTGTTTGTTAGCCATCTGTATGTCTTCTTTGGAGAAATGTCTATTTAATTCTTTGGCCTATTTTTTGATTGGGTCATTTATTTTTCTGGAGTTGAGCTGTAGGAGTTGCTTGTATATTTTTGAGATTAGTTGTTTGTCAGTTGCTTCATTTGCTATTATTTTCTCCCATTCTGAAGGCTGTCTTTTCACCTTGCTAATAGTTTCTTTTGTTGTGCAGAAGCTTTTAAGTTTTATTAGGTCCCATTTGTTTATTTTTGCTTTTATTCCGAATATTCTGGGAGGTGGGTCATAGAGGATCCTGCTGTAATGTATGTCGGAGAGTGTTTTGCATATGTTCTCCTCTAGGAGTTTTATAGATTCTGGTCTTACGTTTAGACCTTTAATCCATTTTGAGTTTATTTTTGTGTATGGTGCTAGAAAGTGTTCTAGTTTCATTCTTTTACAAGTGGTTGACCAGTTTTCTCAGCACCACTTGTTAAAGAGATTGTCTTTAATTCATTGTATATTCTTGCCTCCTTTGTCAAAGATAAGGTGTCCATATGCACGTGGACTTATCTCTGGGCTTTCTATATTGTTCCATTGATCTATATTTCTGTCTTTGTGCCAGTACCATACTGTCTTGATGACTGTGGCTTTGTAGTAGAGCCTGAAGTCAGGCAGGTTGATTCCTCCAGTTCCATTCTTCTTTCTCAATATCGCTTTGGCTATTCGAGGTTTTTTTGTATTTCCATACAAATTGTGAAATTATTTGTTCTAGCTCTGTGAAGAATACTGTTGGTAGCTTGATAGGGATTGCATCGAATCTACAAATTGCTTTGGGTAGTATACTCATTTTCACTATATTGATTCTTTCAATCCATGAACATGGTATATTTCTCCATCTATTAATGTCCTCTTTGATTTCTTTCGCCAGTGTTTTATAGTTTTCTATATATAGGTCTTTAGTTTCTTTAGGTAGATATATTCCTAAGTATTTTATTCTTTCTGTTGCAATGGTGAATGGAATTGTTTCCTTAATTTCTCTTTCTGTTTTCTCATTATTAGTGTATAGGAATGCAAGGGATTTCTGGGTGTTGATTTTATATCCTGCAACTTTACTATATTCATTGATTAGTTCTAGTAATCAATGGTGGAGTCTTTAGGGTCTTCTATGTACAGGATCATGTCATCTGCAAATAGTGAGAGTTTTACTTCTTCTTTTCCCATTTGGATTCCTTTTATTTCTTTTTCTGCTCTGATTGCTGTGGCCAAAACTATGTTGAATAGTAATGGTGAAAGTGGGCACCCTTGTCTTGTTCCTGACTTTAGAGGAAATGCTTTCAATTTTTCACCATTGAGGTTAATGTTTGCTGTGGGTTTGTCATATATAGCTTTTATTATGTTGAGGTATGTTCCTTCTATTCCTGCTTTCTGGAGAGTTTTTATCATAAATGGATGTTGAATTTTGTCAGAGGCTTTCTCTGCATCTATTGAGATAATCATATGGTTTTTATTTTTCAATTTGTTAATGTGGTGTATTACAATGATTGATTTGCGGATATTGAAGAATCCTTGCATCCCTGGGATAAAGCCCACTTTGTCATGGTGTATGATCTTTTTAATGTGTTGTTGGATTCTGATTGCTAGAATTTTGTTAAGGATTTTTGCATCTATGTTCATCAGTGATATTGGCCTGTAGTTTTCTCTTTCTTGTGGCATCTTTGTCAGGTTTTGGTATTAGAGTGATGGTGGCCTCATAGAATGAGTTTGGAAGTTTACCTTCCTCTGCAATTTTCTGAAAGAGTTTGAGTAGGATAGGTGTTAGCTCTTCTCTAAATTTTTGGTAGAATTCAGCTGTGAAGCTGTCTGGACCTGGGCTTTTGTTTGCTGGAAGATTTCTGATTACAGTTTCAATTTCTGTATTTGTGATGGGTCTGTTAAGATTTTCTATTTCTTCCTGGTCCAGTTTTGGAAAGTTTTACTTTTCTAAGAATTTGTCCATTTCTTCCACGTTGTCCATTTTATTGGCATATAATTGCTGATAGTAGTCTGTTATGATCCTTTTTATTTCTGTGTTGTCTGTTGTGATCTCTCCATTTTCATTTCTAATTTTATTGATTTGATTTTTCTCTCTTTGTTTCTTGATGAGTCTGGCTAATGGTTTGTCAATTTATTTATCCTTTCAAAGAACCAGCTTTTGGCTTTGTTGATTTTTGCTATGGTCTCTTTTGTTTCTTTTGCATTCCTTTTTGCCCTAATTTTAAAGATTTCTTTCCTTCTTCTAACCCTGGGGTTCTTCATTTCTTCCTTTTCTAGTTGCTTTAGGTGTAGAGTTAGGCTATTTATTTGACTTTTTTCTTGTTTCTTGAGGTATGCCTGTATTGCTATGAACTTTCCCCTGAGGACTGCTTTTACAGTGTCCCACAGATTATGGGTTATTGTGTTTTCATTTTCATTCGTTTCTATGCATATTTTGCTTTCTTTTTTGATTTCTTCTATGATTTGTTGGTTATTCAGAAGCATGTTGTTTAGCCTCCATATGTTGGAATTTTTAATAGTATTTCTC
Organism: Bubalus bubalis; assembly: GCF_019923935.1. Classification (NCBI taxonomy): domain Eukaryota; kingdom Metazoa; phylum Chordata; class Mammalia; order Artiodactyla; family Bovidae; genus Bubalus; species Bubalus bubalis. The sequence goes on from NC_059163.1 coordinate 68,793,718, forward strand.
CTGTAATTGAGATCTAGTCTTACTGCATTGTGGTCAGAAAAGATGCTTGGAAGGATTTCAACTTTTTTGAATATACCAAGGCTAGACTTATGGCCCAGGATGTGATCTATCCTGGAGAAGGTTCCGTGTGCGCTTGAATAAAAGGTGAAATTCATTGTTTTGGGAAGAAATGAACTGTAGATATCAATTAGGTCTAACTGGTCTATTGTATCATTTAAAGTTTGTGTTTCCTTGTTAATTTTCTGTTTAGTTGATTTATCCATAGGTGTGAGTGGGGTATTAAAGTCTCCCGCTATTATTGTGTTGCTGTTAATTTCTCCTTTCATACTTGTTAGCATTTGTCTTACATATTGTGGTGCTCCTATGTTGGGTGCATATATATTTATAATTGTTATATCTTCTTCTTGGATTGATCCTTTGATCATTATGTAGTGACCATCTTTGTCTCTTTTCACAGCCTTTGTTTTAAAGTCTATTTTATCTGATATGAGTATTGCTACTCCTGCTTTCTTTTGGTCCCTATTTGCATGGAAAGCTTTTTTCCAGCCCTTCACTTTCAGTCTGTATGTGTCCCCTGTTTTGAGGTGGGTCTCTTGTAGACAACATAAGTAGGTGTCTTGTTTTTGTATCCATTCAGCCAGTCTTTGTCTTTTGGTTGGGGCATTCAACCCATTTACGTTTAAGGTAATTATTGATACGTATGATCCCGTTGCTATTTACTCTATTGTTTTGGGTTCAAATTTATACACCCTTTTTGTGTTTCCTGTGTAGATAATATCTTTTAGTATTTGTTAGAGAGATGGTTTGGTGGTGCAGAATTCTCTCAGCTTTTGCTTGTCTGAAAAGCTTTTGATTTCTCCTTCATATTTGAATGAGATCCTTCCTGGGTACAATAATCGGGCTGTAGGTTATTTTTTTTCATCACTTTAAGTATGTCTTGCCATTCCCTCCTAGCTTGAAGAGTTTCTATTGAAAAATCAGCTGTTATCCTTATGGGAATTCCCTTGTGTGTTATTTGTTGTTTTTCTCTTGCTGCTTTTAATATCTGTTCTTTGTGTTTGATCTTTGTTAATTTGATTAATATGTGTCTTGGGGTGTTTTGCCTTGGGTTTATCCTGTTTGGGACTCTGGGTTTCTTGGACTTGAGTGATTATTTCCTTCCCCATTTTAGGGAAGTTTTCAACTATTATCTCCTCAAGTATTTTCTCATGGTCTTTCTTTTTGTCTTCTTCTTCTGGGACTCCTATGATTCGAATGTTGTAGCGTTTATATATTGTCCTGGAGGTCTCTGAGATTGTCCTCATTTCTTTTAATTCGTTTTTCTTTTTCCCTCTCTGGTTCATTTATTTCTACCATTCTGTCTTCTAATTCACTAATCCTATCTTCCACCTCTGTTATTCTACTATTTGTTGCCTCCAGAGTGTTTTTTTTATCTCATTTATTTCATTATTCATTATATATTGACTCTTTTTTATTTCTTCTAGGTCCTTGTTAAACCGTTCTTGCATCTTCTCAATCCTTGTCTCCAGGCTACTTATCTGTGATTCCTTTTTGATTTCAAGATTTTGGATCAATTTCACTATCATTATTTGGAATTCTTTATCAGGTAGATTCCCTATCTCTTCCTCTTTTGTTTGGTTTGGTGGGCATTTATCCTGTTCCTTTACCTGCTGGGTATTCCTCTGTCTCTCCATCTTGTTTATATTGCTGAGCTTGGGGTGTCCTTTCTGTATTCTCGCAGTTTGTGGAGTTCTCTTTATTGTGGAGTTTCCTCGCTGTGTGTGGGTTTGTACAGGTGGCTAGTCAAGGTTTCTTGGTTAGGGAAGCTTGTGTCAGTGTTCTGGTGGGTGGAGCTGGATTTCTTCTCTCTGGAGTGCAATGAAGTGTCCAGTAATGAGTTATGAGATGTCTATGATTTTGTAGTAACTTTGGGCAGCCTGTGTTTTGGAGCTCAGGGCTGTGTTCCTGTGTTGCTGGAGAATTTGCTTGGTATGTCTTGCCCTGGAACTTGTTGGCCCTTGTGTGGTGCTTGGTTTCAGTGTAGGTATGGAGGCGTTTGATGAGCTCCTGTAAGTTAATGTTCCCTGGAGTCAGGAGTTCCCTGGAGTCAGGGTTTGGACTTAAGCCTCCTGCTTCCAGTTATCGGTCTTATTTTTACAGTAGTCTCAAAACTTCTCCTTCTATAAAGCATCATCAATAAAACATCTAGTTTAAAGACGAAAAGTTTCTCCACCATGTGGGTCACCCAGAGAGGTTCACAGTGTTTCATGGAGAAGAGAAGAGGGAGGAGGGAGTTAGAGGTGACCCGAATGAGATGAGGTGGAATCAGTAGAGGAGAAAGTGGGCTAGCCAGTAATCACTTCCTTATGTGCACTCCACAACTGGACCGCTCAGAGATGTTCACGGAGTTATACAGAGAAGAGAACAGGAAGGAAGGAGACAGAGGTGGCTAGGAGGATAAAAGGGGGGAATGAAGAGGAAAGAGACATATTCAGCCAGTAATCAGTTTCCTAAGTGTTCTCCACCGTCTGGAACACACAGAAATTCACAGAGTTGGGTAGAGTAGAGAGGGGTTAGGGAGGAGACACAGGCGACCTGGTGGAGAAAAAGGAGAGTCCAAAGTGGGAGAGAGCAGTCAAGCCAGTAATCTTGCTCCCAAGTAAAAAATGGGTACTGAAGATTGGGTTCTTAAAGGTACAAAATTGGTAACAAATACCTAAAAGCAAAAATTAAAAATCTAGAGTAGAGTTTGGAATTTCAAAAATACAATGTTAAAGAAAGGAAGAAGGAAAAGAACGAGAGAAAAAGAAAAGAAAAAAACAAAGCCACAAAAATTATAAAGAAAATATAGGTACAAAATTGATAACAAATAACAAAAAGCAAAAGTTAAAAATCTAGAGAAGAGTTTGGAATTTCAAAAATACAATGTTAAGGAAAAGAAGAAGAAAAAGAAAGAGAAAAAACAAACAAACAAAAACAAACAAAGTCACAAAAATTATAAAGAAAATATAGGTACAAAATTGATAACAAATACCAAAAAGCATAAATTAAAAATCTAGAGTAGAGTTTGGAATTTCAGAAATACAATATTATAGAAAAGAAGAAAAGAAAGAAAAAAAAGTCACAAAAAGTATTTAAAAAAAATATAAGTACAAAATTGATAACAAATACCAAAAAGCTAAAATTAAAAATCTAGAGTAGAGTTTGGAATTTCAAAATACAATGTTAAAGAAAAGAAGAAGAAAAAAAGAGAGAGAGAAAAAAAGAAAAAAAAAACAAGGTTACAAAAATTATAAAGAATATATATATGAAGTTTGCTTTTTTAAAAAAAATAGGGTCTTTTTTTTTTGCAAAGTAATAGTAGGTTATAAAAGTGAAAATTAAAGGAGTAATAGAGGACTTAAAAATTTTTTAAAAATTTAAAAAGAAAGAAAGATTGTAAAAATATATCTAGGACTTTCTCTGGTGTTGTGGGTATTGTGGGGTCAATTCATTTTCAGCTAGTTCCTTGGTCCGACTTATATTTCTCAAGATCTATAGGCCCCTTTCTATGTAGTCGGTACTAATGACAGGGTTTTAATCTATTGCCTGTCGCTTCCAAGGCAGTTCCCTCTGTTATAGCTTCTTCTGTTTGCTGGTCTCTTCAGTGTCTGATTTCCACCCTGATATAAAGTGGGTGGTGGTGGACACTTTTTTTTTTTTAAGGCTCATTTGTTCAGTCGCACTGTGGGTAGGGAGGGACGCTGCAAACAAATAACACTGGCATGTGCTCACAGTGCCTCAGCCACACTGGGCCTGCCCCCGCTCAAGGCGCGTGTAGCCTCCCTGCCCACACTGCTCAGGCTCTAGGTTGCTCCGCCGGGAACCATCCAAGGCTGGCCCTGGGCTGCTTGCACCTCCCAGGTCTAAGGCACTCAGGTTCAGGCACTCGGGTAGTACTCAGAGGCGCAGACTCGGTTGGGCCTGCTTTTTGTGCCCTTCCAAGGTCTGAGCAGCTCAGGTGATGAGGTGTTTAGCGAGTGTGGTTGCTGCGACTTATCACCTCCCCGCCACTCGGTTTTCTGGGTGTACAACTGGCACACCTTCTCAGGCGGATGTTGACCATCCAGAACCCCAAGAAGTCTTAGTTAGCAAAGAAGCCTGCTTACAGTTTTGTAGATAATGTCTCTCTGGGGCTGTGATTGCCCCCTTCCGGCTCTGGCTGCCTCTCACTGGAGGGGGATGGTCTGCAGCTGGCTATCTCTGTTCAGTCCTTTGTTCCTTGCGCGGGCCTGGCAGTGTCTTAGGCTAGGGCAGGCTTTTCGCGTGGTAGTTATCCCACAGTCTGGTTTGGTAGCCCAAATTAGTTTGCTCAGGTAGCGCACGGGGCATTCAGGCCAGATCCTTACTCTAAGCGATGCATCCCATGCCTCCCTGCCCAGCCCCCACTTGCTAGTGGCAGGTGCCGGCGTCTGCGCTGTTTCTCCGCTGGGGGAGTTACTGTTGGGCTCGTAATCTGTGGGTTTTAATTGTTTATTTAATTTTCCTCCCTGTTATGTTGCCCTCTGTGCTTCCAAGGCTCAGCACAGACTCGGCCGTGAGAGTGTTTCCTGGTGTTTGGAAACTTCTCTCTTTTTAAGACTCCCTTCCCGGGACCGAGCTCTGTCCCTCCCTCTTTTGTCTCTTTTTTGGCGTTTATATTTTTTCCTACCTCCTTTTGAGGCTTCAATCCATGGGGTCGCTATGGAGAAGGCAATGGCACCCCACTCCAATACTCTTGCCTGGAAAATCCCATGGATGGAGGAGACTGGTGGGCTGCAATCCATGGGGTCACTAAGAGTCGGACACGACTGAGCAACTTCACTTTCACTTCTCACTTTCATGCATTGGAGAAGGAAATGGCAACCCACTCCAGTGTTCTTGCCTGGAGAATTCCAGGGATGGGGGAGCCTGGTGGGTTGCCGTCTATGGGGTCACACAGAGTCGGACACGACTGAAGTGACTTAGCAACAACAACCTCCTTTCGAAGACAATGGGTTGCTTTTCTGAGTGCCTGATGTCCTCTGCCAGCATTCAGAAGTTGTTTTGTGGAATTTATTCGGCGTTTAAATGTTCTTTTGATGAATTTGTGGGGGAGAAAGTGGTCTCCCCGTCCTATTCCTCTGCCATCTTCCATGCAAGGACCTCCTCTTTCACTTTCATCAAGAGGCTCTTTAGTTCTTCTTCACTTTCTGCCATAAGGGTGGTGTCATCTGTATATTTGAGGTTATTGATATTTCTCCTGACAATCTTGATTCCAGCTTGCACTTCAGCCCAGCGTTTCTCATGATGTACTCTGCAGAGAAGTTAAATAAGCAGGGTGACAACATACAGCCTTGACAGACTCCTTTTCCTATTTGGAACAAGTCTGTTGTTCCATGTCCAGTTCTAACTGTTGATTCCTGACCTGCATACAGGTTTCTCAGGTGGTCTGGTATTCCCATCTCTTTCAGAATTTTCCACAGTTTATTGTAATCCACAGAGTCAAAGGCTTTGGCATAGTCAATAAAGAAGAAATAGACATTTTTCTGGAACTCTTACTCCTTTGATGATCCAGCAGATGTTGGCAATTTGATCTCTTCTTCCCCTGCCTTTTCTAAAACCAGCTTGAACATCTGAAAGTTTACAGTTCATGTATTTTTGAAGCCTGGCTTGGAGAATTTTAAGCATTACTTTACTAGCGGGTGAGATGAGTGCAATTGTGCGGTAGTTTGAGCATTATTTGGTATTGCCTTTCTTGGGGATTGGAATGAAAACTGACCTTTTCCTGTCTTGTGACCACGGCTGAGTTTTCCAAATTTGCTGACATATTGAGTGCAGCACTTTCACGGCATCATCTTTTAGGTTTTCAAAAAAAGCTCAACTGGAATTCCATCACTCCACTAGCTTTGTTCGTAGCGTTGCTTCCTAAGGCCCACTTGACTTCACATTCCAGGATGTGAAATTATGGAGCCACAAAACCAAAGCATTCTGAATTGCTGGAGGAATATTACCCATAGACTCCCTTGGACAAGCAGTGCAATTTGCACACGTGAGAACTAAATTTTCCTTATATTGTGATCATGGTCTGCCTGCTACCACGTTATAGTCTCTTCCATCATAACTAGTAAGGTGTAGACATTGAAGAAAAGATTTTTAAAGCAGTGAAACAGAATTAAAAAGAAAAAATAAAACACCCTAAACATGTGATTCACATGAATTAAATGACATTTTTGTTTACACAGTAATATTTAATCTGCTTCTTTGGTTAACATTGACTCCTGATCATTTTCCAAGCCATTAAATATCATTCTACAATATAATGTTTGATAATTGCATAGTCTTATATAGAACAGTCTATGAAAATTTATTCAATCATTTTCTATTCTTAGACAGGTGGTTCACAAAAAATTTCCATTGCAAACTGTATTGGTATGAACAATATGGTTAGATCTTATATCCACAATCACTTCTATGAAATAAATGCCTAGAAATAAAATTTCTGACATGAATGCTAAAGAAATCGTGACTTTTATGTAGACTATTTGTCATAAATGTACTAATTTAAACCACCACTTATAATTAAGAGCAATTTTTGTCACTACTTTAAGTCAATTTAAAAAAAATTAATTTCAATAATGCTAATTATGTAAGAAACTGAGCACTTTATTTTTTCCATGTGCAAACATTTTTAACTCTGCATCTTATATATATTTTTAGTTATATTTATTTTAATTGATTGATGATTGTTTTACAATACTGGTTTGATTTCTGCTGTACATCAACATGTATTAGTCATAGGTATACATATGTCTCCTCCCTACCTGAACCTCCCACCTCCCACCATTTCCCACTCCTCTGTGCTATTACAGAGCCCTGGTTTGCAGTCCCTGTGTCATACAACAAATTTCCGCTGTCTATATATTTTACATATGGTAATGTATATGCTTCCATACTACTCTCTCCATTCATCTCACGCTCTTCTTCCTCTCCCCCACTCTTGTTCATAGGTCTGTTCTCTATGTCTGCATCTCCACTGCTGCCTTGCAAATAGGTTCATCAGTACCATCTTTCTAGATTCCATATATATGCATTTATATATGATAATTGTTTTTCTCTTTCTGACTTACTTCACTCTGTATAATAGGCTCATGGTTCAACCACCTCATTAGAACTGACACAAATGTGTTCCTTTTTATGGTTGAGTAGTTTTCCATTGTATATATGTACCACAGTTTCTTTATCATAGGCATCTAGGTTGCTTCCATGTTATAGCTATTGTAAGCAGTGTTGCAATGAACATTGAGATGCATGTATTTTTTTCAGTTTTGGTTTCCTCCAGGTATGTACCTAGAAGTGGTATTGCTAGGTTATATGGTGGTTTTATTCCTAGTTTTTAAAGGAATCTCCATACTGTCTTCCATAGTGGCTGTAGCAATTTACATTCCCACCAGAAGTTCAAGAAGGTTCCCTTTTCATCACACCCTCTCCTGCACTTGTTGATTGTAGATTTTTTATGCATACTTTAAAATTTAAATAAATATGCCAAAAATTTTTCAGGAATGTTGGGAAGTGGCTTCAATTTAATTCAATTTAATATCTATATATTAAGTGCTTACCAATGTTTGGTCATCTCCAAAGCACTGAGTGACTCAGTATTAGACTATTGTATGAAAATGTCAACTCAAAATCTTCAAGTAAACTTTCTTAAAATAGACATTTTTAAAATTGGGTCAATCAAGTTCTAAGTCATTTGCAATTCAATTTGATCTTAAAATTATATATTAGAATCTGTAACCAAGCAATTATATGTATAATGCCCATAAAATTTTTTAAAAACTCCTTTTTTATATATTTAAGTTATATGACTGGCAATACATTTATTTTTATTTTTATCTACATGTACTAGGCTTCCCAGGTAGCTCAGTGGTAAAGAATCTGCTTGCCAATACAGGAGATGCAAGTTCGGTTCCTGAGATAGGAAGATCCCCTGGAGAAGAAAATGGCAATCCACTCCAGTATTCTTGTCTGGAAAATCCCATGGACAGAGGAGCCTGGTGGGCTACAGTTCCATGGGATCACAGAAGAGTCAGATAGACTTGGCAACCAAACAAGAAAAAAATTAGGTGTCTAGTATTGTCAACTTCATTTCAGAAACTGAATACTTGAACAAAATCTGTAATCAATATTCAGGGAAAAGTTTTTGATTGTCTCAGGTTGTATCAAGTTTCTATCTCTGATGGTATCAACTGTGGCTACAAAGCTGGATTGTATTGTATGAAAGCAACTTTCCTTGAGGTGTTTTTCTCAAAACTGATGCGTGCACAATGAGCAAGAGAAGGCATTCCTGAGCATGTGCCACAACACCCAGCACCATGGATGTTTAATGATCATCCTTCTAATGTATTATATATCTTTCCTCTCATTGCAAACACCATGTTTTGTGTTATTAACAATACACAGAAGAACTGTACAAAAAAGATCTTCATGACCCAGATAATCACAATGGTGTGATCATTCACCTAGAGCCAGACATCCTGGAATGTGAAGTCAACAGGGCCTTAGGAAGCATCACTACAAACAAAGCTAGTGGAGATGATGGAATTCCAGTTGAGCTCTTTCAAATCCTAAAAGATGATGCCGTGAAAGTGCTGCACTCAATATGTCAGCAATTTGGAAAACTCAGCCATGGTCACGGGACTAGAAAAGGTCAGTTTTCATTCCAATTCTTAAGAAAGGCAATGCCAAAGAATGCTCAAACTACAGCACAATTGCACTTATCTCACATGCTAGTAAAGTAATGCTCAGAATTCTCCAAGCCAGGCTTCAGTAATATATGAACTGTGAACTTCCAGATGTTCAAGCTGGTTTTAGAAAAGGCAGCAGAAGAAGAGATCAAATTGCCAACATCTCTTGGATCATTAAAAAAGCAAGAGAGTTCCAGAAAAACATCTATTTCTGCTTTATTGACTATGCCAAAGCCTTTGACTGTGTGCATTACAATAAACTGTGGAAAATTCTGAAAGAGATGGGAATACCAGACTACCTCTTGATAAACCTGTATGCAGGTCAGGAAACAACAGTTAGAATTGGAAATAGAACAACAGACTGGTTCCAAATAGATAAGGGAGTCTGTCAAGGCTGTATATTTTCACCCTGCTTATTTAACTTATATGCAGAGTACATTATGAGAAACGCTGGGCTGGAACAAGCACAAGCTGGAATCAAGATTGCCAGGAGAAACATCAGTAACCCAGATATGCAGATGACACCACCCTTATGGCAGAAAGTGAAGAAGAACTAAAGAGCCTCTTGATGAAAGTGAAAGAGGAGAATGAAAAAGTTGGCTTAAAGCTCAACATTCAGAAAACTAAGATCATGGCATCCAGTCCCATCACTTCATGGCAAATAGATGGGAAACAGTGGAAACAGTGGCTGACTTTATTTTTTTGAGCTCCAAAATCACTGCAGATGGTGATTGTAGCCATGAAATTAAAAGACACTTACTCCTTGGAAGGAAAGTTATGACCAACCTAGATAGCATATTAAAAAGCAAAGACATTACTTTGTCAACAAAGGTCTGCCAAGGCTATGGTTTTTCCATAAGTCATGTATGGATATGAGAGCTGGATTATAAAGAAAGCTGAGCACAGAAGAGTTGATGCTTTTGAACTGTGGTGTTGGAGAGGACTCTTGGGAGTCCTTTGGACTGCAAGGATAACCAACCAGTCCATCCTAAAGGAAATGAGCCCTGGGTGTTCATTGGAAGGACTGATGCTGAAGCTGAAACTCCAATACTTTGGCCACCTGATGTGAAGCACTGACTCATCTGAAAAGATCCTTATGCTGCGAAAGATTGGGGACAGGAGGAGAAGGGGATAACAGAGGATGAGATGGTTGGATGACATCACCAACTCAATGGACATGACTTTGGATAAACTCCAGGAGTTTGTGATTGACAGGGAAGCCTAGCCTGCTGCTGTTCATGTGTTCACAAAGAGTCAGACACGACTGAGTGACTGAACTCAACTGATCCTTGTCATTTAACTTCTTGTATGCCTTATCTAGCAAACAATCATCTACCTGATGGTGTCACCTGTGGATGTCTTTTTTACTAATATATCTCTTAAGCCAGGTATGCATGTGTTCTCAGTGCTCAGTCATGTCCAACTCTTTACAGCTCCATGGACTGTAGCCTACCAGACTCCTCTATCCATGGAATTTCCCAGGCAAAAATATTGAAGTTGGTTGCCATTTCCTACTCCAGAGGATCTTCCCAATTCAGGGATTGAACCCTTATTTCCTGTCTTGCAGGTGGATTCTTTACCACTGTGCCACCTGGGAAGCCCAAAGCCAAACATACCATCTGACAAATGATAAGTTCTTGATAAATATATGTCAAATGGATGAATAAATAATTGTTGTATATCATTATAGTAAAGCATATATGTGCCTGCATTTTTTACATTTTCTCATTAGCATATTTTGACAGTAAGTAGTATTCAAATAATTCAAATAGATTAAGTATATATTTAATGAGTACTCACTATACATAATATTAAAGCCTTACATACTAAGGATATAGAACTAAATAGATACTTTCTCTGCTCTTAGGAGGGTAATAGCCCAGTAGGGGATAGAAACTTTTAGATACACATACTGTATGTGGTGATAAGGAAAGTTGAAGGATGCTGTGCCAGATAATCAAATAGAAGTTCAACTCAAAAATAGTTTATTCAATGAGCTAGTCCAATCAGCCAAGTAAAAGACATGGTCTTATAATAATTTTTATTTTAAAAAATGATTTTAACGTGTCAACTTAGCTTCCAAGTTCTTTGTGGTGAAGCTACACAGACAAAGTAATATGCCAAGAGTACCACATATGTCTATACCCATCACTCTACATTTTTTATGTCCAAAATATATGTATTTTTGAGGAACTGTATTTTAGTTCTTGAGATGACCTTGCCAATTGTTCTCATTTTGGTCAGACTTTGCATTTTGATGAAATATGTATAACTCTGCCCAATTCCGGACCACTATACTGCATATAAAGTGACTGAGGGTAAGTTTGTATACAGAGAACAAAATTTTCTTCTGTTCAAAGTTACCTAACCCTCTGAGAATGAAGTAAGTTTATACTCAGCAAAACTATAACTGATCCAAATTATCTACTACATTACAGATGTCCACTGTCAGAATTCAGTTAATCAAAGCAAGGTGTTTTACTCTCCTCCATCATCAGTGAAGTGTGTGTATATATATAATATCAAAGCAATCAGCAATCATGAAAGGAGAAATAGAGTGGTTTCATAAGAATCTGAGGGTCTGTAAGTCTGAGACTCATTCATTAAACAGATTTCTGTATGCTTTTTAAATAGTGGATAAGTTTTGTCTGTAAATCAAATACAGCAGGCACAGTAGGTTTGAATCTTGATATAAGATGTAAACTAGGAACAAACATTGCTTTAGCTTTAGTTAACAGGAAGTTCTCATCCTCTCCCTTTACTTTTCCTTCCCCTATCCACCTCTTCCCTCTACTTCCCCTTCTTTTTCCCCTCTTCTCCTCTCCTCTTTCTTCCTCCTCCTCTTCTTCCTCCTACACTTCCCCTTGTCTAATAATTTTTATAAATCCTAGCCAAATAAATTATTTAAAACAATTTCTTTTTTAATTAGGAAAATATATCCACAAATCCATAATCATCACCACACCATGACAAAAGTATTTATTTAATACTTTAACATTTGTTCATTAGAACAGAGACTATTTTGTGGTGAGAAAAAGATTTTTAACCCAAAGCTCTGGATTCAGAAACTGCCTCTATTAGTTGTTGACTCTTATTTAGGAAATTCTAATATCTCCATACTACGGTTATCCAGCTCTAAATAATATCTACATTATAAGGTTGTTTTGAGAATTAAAGTTAATAGACAGTAGACATCTAGAGACTTCATATCATATTTACAAAAAATGCTTTACCATACCTATATAAACAGTTAGGAAAGGATTTTATTTTTTTTGAGCATGTAAGTAAAATATCTACAAATTATTCTACATAACATTGATGATTCACAGTAAAAAGAGCCCAAAGGACAGATGATTACCCAGAAAGAGAAAAAGCTAAGAAGTAGACAAAATTCTACAGTATTCTAGAGGACTTCTTTCCTTATCCTTTCCTCACAAATGTGAATTCTGAGGTCAGAATATTAATCTACTGATTTAATAGATTAGTGCTTTCATGAAAATGTTAAAATATTAATTTCAGAGACACTGTGATAAGGGTGTCAATAATTTTTTACCATGTGAATCAATATTCTCTAGTACAACAGAGAGATAGGAATCAATACATATTAGGTTAATGTCAAAGCTAGACATGCAGTTTTAAAAATAGGAAATTGCCTTCTGAGTGCAAAATAAATTTATTTTTTCTTAAAGTGAAAGATCTTTTCAGAGCCCAAGTCATGCCCTGGTGATTCTCTCAGTATTGACATTTTGAATTGTTAGTATTTTTGTTTCTGTCATTTATAATATTCATTTATTAAGATTTTTATTCTTCCTTTGTCACAGAACTTTCTTTTTCACAAGCAGCTCCCAGTGATAAAATGTGTATAATTGTTATATTTGTGACATCATAATGTCATAAATTAACTGATTATATAAGCCACATTTTCCTTTAAGGTAATTTGCATTACAAGTAATCTCACACTTTACCATTATAAAAAGATACTAGATGGAGATTTGACACTAATTTGGACTACTACTTAAAGAGAAAAAAGGAAAATAATAGTCTTCCAAATTGAGCCCATACAGACTTGCCAACATCAAGGCCAGATGACTTTCTCTAAGAATTAGCAACATGTGTATGAAGAGACTATCACTGGTCACCAATTCAATGCCCACCTCCCTGTTCATATAGAGAAATATGCAAGGGAAGGGCAGTTCTGTAGCAATATTTTACTCTTTCCCCATCCAACTGGAGGTGGGTGGCTCTGAAAGGCAGTTCGACATGATGATCTATGTTTGTACTTAACTATGAATTGAAGAGAAATAGCAAACTGAATGTAGCTGCCTGAGCCTGACAGGTTGATCTCCCTCCATTTGAGATATACCAAGAATGTGTGGAAATTCTGTGAATCAATAGTTATTACTGCAGAATCTTGCTTTTTTTGTTGTTGTTCAGTCACTAAGTCATGACTGTGGAGTCAATTGTTACTCCATTGACTGTAGCATGCCAGGCTTCCCTATTCTTCACTATCTCCTGGAGCTTGCTCAAACTCATGTCCATTGAGTCAGTGATGCTATACAATCATCTAATCCTCTGTCATTCCCTTCTCCTTCTACCTTCAGTCTTTCCCAGCATCAGGCTCTTTTCTAATGAGTCTGCTCTTCGAAACAGGTGGCCAAAGTATTGGAGCTTCAGTCTCAGCATTAGTCTTTCCGATGAATATTCAGGACTAACTGATTTGATTTCTCTGTAGTTCAAGGGACTCTCAACAGTCTTTTCCAACACCACAATTCAAAAGCATCAATTCTTTGACTTAGTTGGAAACTTATATCAGTACCTGTCTCAGAATTTTGAAAATTAAAGTCTTACTTAGTTGGAACCTTTTGTCAGTACCTGTCTCAGGACCACTGTCTACTTGCCCAAGAGACAAATACATACATATACAAAGATGATGCTTGTAGCTGAGACAGTAACACTGATTGGAGGCATAAATCAGACCTTGACAAAGACATCGAGACTGGGGAAGCCTTGAAGAACTTACACGTACTTCTAAAAGTATTCCAGCATTTGGACACTTGCCTCACAGAGGGTTCTAACAGTGAATCATTATTAATCAGAGATTCAAAGAAAAAAAAAATACTGAACGAGAGAATTGCAAGCTTTTCTAGTTAAATAAAGAAATAGTGCACCTATAAATGCCCCTCAAATCTTCAAGTAGGGGGCAAGGTCAAAAATAAACAGCCAAATAAAACACATATAAGTGTTATCAAGTCATAAATCAGAGTTGTTGCTGTTCAGTCACCAAGTCATGTCTGACTCTTCATGACCCCGTGGACTGCAGCATGCCAAGCCAGGGTAACAAATTGTTAAATATCATTAGTCCTATTTTTCTACATGATAGGTATACTTTCATAATGATAAAATTTTAAAATATGGATGAGGCTATGTATTTCACAAAAGAAACTGAATTTAATCATTATTGTGCCTGTCTAAATAGTCTATAGATGGCAAGTTGTGTTTAATATAATAAATCACACACATAATTCATAATTTCTATATTCTTTTCAAAACAACAGTAAATATGTTACTATAATCAAAATTATCCCACTTATTTTAAAATAATAATAAAAGTATAAAATAATTTAAAAATAAGCTGTGATTGTATGAAGAGTATAAAATGTGAATAAGTATACAAATGAAAATTAGGCTAAAAGTGAGTAACTAAATTACATGTATATGTTTCAAAAGGTTGTTTTTCTTTAAACTTGTTCACAATTTTCTATTATTGTTAAAAAATTAAATATCAGTAATGAATATGAAAATGTTTTATTTTAAAATATTAATTATAAATTAAAAAAATTCCTCTCAAATATTTCAAATAATTAAAACATATAGCAAACTAGCAATGCATTGCCAAGTTTAATAAATTGACATTTTATAAATAATGCTTATTTTAGACACACACATAAATATAAACAAATGTAAAGGCAATATGTTTTTTTAATATTAAAATGTTTCTAACTCTTTATTTGTTATCTTTGAATGTATCTTGTTAATTCTGAATAGAATTCTATTCACAATTCTATTCACAAATAGAAACGCCAAGAGAACCCAGAAAACAGAAATTTTTCACTCTTGGGGAATGATTCATTAAGCAATAATCTATTGCACTCATGCTATTTGAAACAGAGTGTGACAGATTAATAAGTCTTTTTTGCTTACCGAAGCATTTCCATTATGCAAATATCTGAAATTCAAACTATTCATTGAATAATTCTAACACTGGAAATAGAATATACAAACTTTCAAGGCACTGGGATGTAAGTACCTTTACCTTGAAAGATACACAGCAAGAGAGATGGAGAAGTGTTTCCTTGAGTTCTCAGCAGTGTTAGAAGTGTAAATGCCTTGAGATACAAGTTTTGCCAAGTCAATATTGAGCCAGATCTTGCATAAGCAGGCTGTATATATTCTGTAATATGTTTGTTGCATTTTTAAATTATTTTGTGTATATTTTGTATGGTATGCAAGGCACAGGACAGTTGTCCTAATTGTTAAGTCCTGATTGTGAAAATGGTGTTGGTTGCCCCCTTTTCCTTTATTCTTGCTCTCTGCTCCTTACGCTATTGTGGAGTTTGAGAAATGGAATGAGTGGAAGAACCGTCAGGTTCCTCCCTCCCCCTAAGTCCATCAAGGCACAATCTCAGCTGATAATTGGCCAAATAGAAGCAAAGTTGAAATATTTTGTTATAAAGGTGTAAGAAATAAGATGTAATAAGTCATGGTTCAAAGCAGGAACTAGTGCACTGTAGAGAGAAATCTTCTGAAGGCTCTCTGAAGAACTCACTTATGAACCCTACTAGACAGCCAACATTCAGACCAGCATCTGGACAGATTGCATGTGATAGGCAGAAGAGAAATATTATTAACCTCTACTAAGTAAAAATCAAAATGAAATAAAACACCTGGTTGACATTTTCACTTTCATTCTTGCTTTCCTAATCCCAACTATCTTCACTCTAAAAGAAACAGAATTGAAGGGTTTTGAAAAAGAGTAATGTCAGGACTAGGCAGACATCAGATGACATCCTTTTCTTCTCTTGTTGGCTGATCTTGAATCCATGATCAGATTTGAATTTGAGGAAAAGCAAAAACTTAATGCTGAGTTTGAATTTAAAGTTGAAATTTAAGCAAATTGTTCTTTTCCACAATATGAAATATTTTGAAATTTAAAAATAAAAGTTATTCCACTTCACAGCAAGATGAATCTGAAATATCATGTTTGAATAATTCTAGAAAAATTTGTTTTTCTTATTATGACCATTCAATAAAGCAGTGACATACTTAGTTAACTCCCAGACATTTAGACTTTTCTCAATGTTTTACCATTATTATGATGATATGATGAGCATCTCTTTTACTCAGTGTGTTTTCCTCGATAATCAAAAAAAAATTCTGGAATAATTTTCTATAATATTTAACTATCTTGATGATATTACCAAAAGGATTCTGAGGAACTAAGGGAAGAAAAAATTAACATAAGGTTGAAAGTAAGCAAAAAATAAATGAACTATCAAAAGAGAGAGAGCTAGAAGAAACATGCAGTGGATGAATTGTGATAGATTTTGAAATTCCACATAGGTAGCTCACTCTACAGTTTTTGCTTTAAGAAAAAAACTAATATTTTAAAGATGTTTCTCTCTTAAATACATTGGGATACATACCAAATTGTGTGTAAACCTATAGTAACACACACACACACACACACACACATATACATATACACACACACACACACATACACATAGTGGGCTATTAAAGATAACAAATACTGGGGATAGCACCTCAGGGGGAAGTACAGTAAGTTTCCATTTAAATAATATCTGCATTTTTCACTTATCCATAGGGAAATCCCAGAAGTATCAGTTTTCTTTTAATGAGACATGTACCCCTCTACAAAGAAAAGAATAATCAGCTAATGAGAACCATTCTGTAAATCTGACTCAGTGCTTCCATATATGACTTCCTACAAGGGGTGAAAGAACAGGTTAGCTGCTTGACTTGCAATCAAGTGACCAAGACACATTTGTCTCTCTACTATTAATTCTGTGTGGAACTTTGGTTGCACATTAGCTACTTTGAACCCAATTTCACTTAAAATGAATTTGATTTTTTGGAAAAGTTAGAAATTACATATAGTACTCATTGCTTCCGTGAGGGATATTTGGTAAACAGGATTCAGCCCCTGCCAATTAGGAAGGTAGACATGAAAAATAGGTAGACAGTAATACTAAAACATTATTTTATGTCTATACCCTGACCAGTACTGCTGAAGAAGGTGAAGTTGAACAGTTCTATGAAGACCTATGAGACCTTCTAGAACTAATACCAAACAAAGATGTCCTTTTCATTATAGGGGACTGGAATGCAAAAGTAGGAAGTTAAGAAACGCTTGGAGTAACAGGCAAATTTGGTCTTGGAATATGGAATGAAGCAGGGCAAAGGCTAATAGAGTTCTGCCAAGAGAATGCACTAGTCAAAGCAAACACCCTCTTCCAACTACATAAGAGAAGACTCTATACATGGACATCACCAGATGGTTGACACCGAAATCAGACTGATTATATACGTTGCAGCAAAAGATGGAGAAGCTCTATACGGCAAAAACAAGACTGGGAGATGACTGTGCCTCAGATCATGAACTCCTTAATGCCAAATTAAGACTTAAATTCAAGAAAGTGGTGTAAACCACTAGAGCATTCAAGTATGACCTAATCAAATCCCTTATGATTGATTATACAGTGGAAGTGACAGATTTAAGGGACTAGATGTGATAGACAGAGTGCCTGATGAACTATGGATAGAGGTTTGTGACATTGTACAGGAGACAGGGATCAGGACCATTCCCAAGAAAAATAAATGCAAAACAGCAAAATGGCTGTCTGAAGAGGCCTTACAAATAGCTGTGAAAAGAAGAGAAGTGAAAAGCAAAGGAGAAAAGGAAAGATATAAGCATCTGAATGCAGAGTTCCAAAGAATATCAAGGAGAGATAAGAAAGCCTTCTTCAGCGATCAATGCAAAGAAATAGAGGGGAACAACAGAATGGGGAAGACTAAAGATCTCTTCAAGAAAATTAGAGATAACAAAGGAACATTTAATGCAAAGATGGGCTCAATAAAGGACAGAAATGATATGGACCTAACAGAAGCAGAAGATATTAAGAAGAGGTGGAAAGAATACACAGAAGAACTGTACAAAACAGATACTCATGACTAAGATAATCACTATGGTGTGATCACTGACCTAGAGCCAGACATCCTGGAATGTGAAGTCAAGTGGGCCTTAGAAACCATCACTACAAACAAAGCTAGTGGAGGTGATGGAATTCCAGTTCAGCTATTTCAAATCCTGAAAGATGATGCTGTAAAAGTGCTTCACTCAATATGCCAGCAAATCTGGAAAACTCAGCAGTGGCCACAGGACTGGAAAAGGTCAGTTTGCATTCCAATCCCAAAGAAAGGCACTGCCAAAGAATGCTCTAACTACTGCACAATTGCACTCATCTCACAGACTAGTAAAGTAATGCTTAAAATTCTCCAAGCCAAGCTTCAGTATAAATGAACCATGAACTTCCAGATGTTCTAGCTGGTTTTAGAAAAGTCAAAGGAACTAGAGATCAAATTACCAACATCCTCTGGATCATCAAAAAAGCAAGAGAGTTCCAGAAAAACATCTATTTCTGCTTTATTGACTATGCCAAAGCCTTTGACTGTGTGGATCACAACAAACTGTGGAAAATTCTGAAAGAGATGGGAATACCAGACCACTTGATCTGCCTCTTGAGAAATCTGTATGCAGGTCAGGAAGCAACAGTTAGAACTGGACACAGAGCAACAGACTGGTTCCAAATAGGAAAAGGAGTACGTCAAAGCTGTATATTGTCCCCCTGCTTAGTTAACTTATATGCAGAGTACATCATGAGAAATGCTGGGCTGGAGGAAGAACAAGCTGCAATCAAGATTGCTGGGAGAAATATCAGTAACCTCAGATATGCAGATGACACCACCCTTATGGCAGAAAGTGAAGAAGAGCTAAAGAGCCTCTTGATGAAAGTGAAAGAGGAGAGTGAAAAAGTTGGCTTAAAGCTCAACATTCAGAAAACTAAGATCATGGCATCCAGTCCCATCACTTCATGGCAAATAGATGGTGAAACAGTGGAAACAGTGGCTTACTTTATTTTTGGGGCTCCAAAATCACTGCAAATGGTGACTGCAGCCATAAAATTAAAAGATGCTTACTCCTTGGAAGGAAAGTTATGACCAACCTAGACAGCATGTTAAAAAACAGAGACATTACTTTGTCAACAAAGGTCTGTGTAGTCAAGGTTATGGTTTGTCCAGTGGTCACATATGAATGTGAGAGTTGGACTGTGAAGAAAGCTGAGCACCAAAGAATTGATGCTTTTGAACTGTGGTGTTGGAGAAGACTACTGAGAGCCCCTTTGACTGCAAGGCGATCCAGCCAGCCCATCCTAAAGTAGATCAGTCCTGGGTGTTCATTGGAAGGACTGATGTTGAAGCTGAAACTCCATTCATTTGGCCACCTGATATGATGAGTTGACTCCTTGTAAAAGACCCTGATGCTGGGAAAGACTGAGGGCAGGAGGAGAAGGGGATGACAGAGGATGAGATCTTTGCATAGCATCACAGACCCAATGGACATGGGTTTGGCTGGACTCAGGGGGTTGTTGATGACAGGGAGGCCTGGTATGCTGTGGTTCATGTGGTCACAAAGAGTAGGACATGACTGAGATGACTGAATACTAGAATTAGAAAAATCAGTAGCATAGGCCTCAAATTCCCTAAAGTGTGACTAAACCAGCCTGAATACAAATATGTAAGAAATGCAAAATGTAAGAGAGTAAGGAAGAAGAGGGGTAGATGGGAAGGTCAAAGAGGGGAATAGCATAAGTTCATATTGGGGATGAAACGGTAAAGAATTCACTTGTAGTGAAGGAGTTCAGTTCAGTTCAGTCGCTCAGTCATGTCCAACTCTTTGCAACCACATGAATCGCAGCACGCCAGGTCTCCCTGTCCATCACCAACTCCCAGAGTTCTCTCAGACTCACGTCCATTGAGTCAGTGATGCCATTCAGCCATCTCATCCTCTGTCGTCCCCTTCTCCTCCTGCCCTCAATCCCTCCCAGCATCAGAGTCTTTTCCAATGAGTCGACTCTTCGCATGAGGTAGACAAAGTACTGGAGTTTCAGCTTTAGCAGCATTCCTTCCAAAGAAATCCCAGGGCTGATCTCCTTCAGAATGGACTGGTTGGATCTCCTTGCAGTCCAAGGGACTCTCAACAGTCTTCTCCAACACCACAGTTCAAAAGCATCAATTCTTTGGCGCTCAGTTTTCCTCACAGTCCAAATCTCACATCCATATGTGACCACTGGAAAAACCATAGCCTTGACTAGATGGACCCATTTTGGCAAAGTAATGTCTCTGCTTTTGAATATGCTATCTACGTTGGTCATAACTTTCCTTCCAAGGCGTAAGCATCTTTTAATTTTATGGCTGCAGTCACCATCTGCAGTGATTTTGGAGCCCCAAAAAATAAAGTCTGACACTGTTTCCACTGTTTCCCCATCTATTTCCCATGAAGTGATGGGACCAGATGCATGATCTTCATTTCCTGAATGCTGAGCTTTAAGCCAACTTTTTCACTCTCCTCTTTCACTTTCATCAAGAGGCTTTTTTGTTCCTCTTCACATTCTGCCATAAGGGTGGTGTCATCTGCATATCTGAAGTTATTGACGAATCTCCCGGCAATAGTTATAACTGTTGCTTCCTGACCTGCATATAGGTTTCTCAAGAGGCAGGTCAGGTGGTCTTGTACTCCCATCTCTTAAAGAATTTTCCACAGTTTATTGTGATCCACACAGTCAAAGGCTTTGGCATAGTCAATAAAGCAGAAATAGATGTTTTTCTGGAACTCTCTTGCTTTTTCCATGATCCAGCAGATGTTGGCAATTTGATCTCTGGTTCCTCTGCCTTTTCTAAAACCAGCTTGAACATCAGGAAGTTCACGGTTCACGTATTGCTGAAGCCTGGCTTGGAGAATTTTGAGCATTACTTTACTAGAGTGTGAGATGAGTGCAATTGTGCGGTAGTTTGAGCATTCTTTGGCATTGCCTTTCTTTGGGATTGGAATGCAAACTGACCTTTTCCAGTCCTGTGGCCACTGCTGAGTTTTCCAGATTTGCTGGCATATTGAGTGAAGCACTTTCACAGCATCATCTTTCAGGATTTGAAATAGCTGAACTGGAATTCCATCACCTCCACTAGCTTTGTTTGTAGTGATGGTTTCTAAGGCCCACTTGACTTCACATTCCAGGATGTCTGGCTCTAGGTCAGTGATCACACCATAGTGATTATCTTAGTCATGAGTATCTGTTTTGTACAGTTCTTCTGTGTATTCTTTCCACCTCTTCTTAATATCTTCTGCTTCTGTTAGGTCCATACCATTTCTGTCCTTTATCGAGCCCATCTTTGCATGAAATGTTCCCTTGGTATCTCTAATTTTCTTGAAGAGATTTCTAGTCTTTCCCATTCTGTTATTTTGGTCTATTTCTTTGCATTGATTGCTGAGGAAGGCTTTCTTATCTCTCCTTGCTATCTTTGGAACTCTGCATTCAGATGCTTATATCTTTCCTTTTCTCCTTTGCTTTTCACTTGTATTCTTTTCATGGATATTTGTAAGGCCTCCCCAGACAGCCATGTTGCTTTTTTGCATTTCTTTTCCACGGGGATGGTCTTGATTCCTGTCTCCTGTAGAATGTCACGAACCTCAGTCCATTATTCATCAGGCACTCTGTCTATCAGAAATAGTCCCTTAAATCTATTCCTCACTTCCTCTGTATAATCATAAGGGATTTGATTTAGTTCATAGCTGAATGGTCTAGTGGTTTTCCTGAATCTTTGTAGAAGTTTACTAATTCTGTAATTTCCAAGTAAGAGAATGCTGATACAATATATGATTTTTTAACTTTTCCAACCTAATAGTGAAAAGGAGTTATTTTATTTAGTTTTATTAAAATTAAAATCCAGTCTATAAATTTTCCAGTGAGTACTACTGTATCTGTATGCTGCATGCTTTTCTTATTATTTAAAATATGACTTTATGAAATTTTCAGTTTAACAATTAGTGATTACAATTTCTTTGGAACATTTCTCTTGAGAGCTTTCCAAGTAAGTAGAAGCATGAATCAAAGATTTAGTAGTTCTCCATGTGCTAATGTCCATAAATCTTCACAACATATCAATGAATCTTGAAAATCATCAAGTAGATCTCCCATCATATTTAATGTGTGGCAGAGTATAGACAAAAATCCAAGAGCTATATTTCTGGACTTTTGTTCATACATATTGCATGATTTGGATGGTCTGGAATTTGATTCATTTATTTTATTCTCTTACAGAGGCAATTGGGTGTCTGGTAAGTGAATTTTTCTATGGAAATATTTATTGTGAAACAGAAGCATGAAAAATATCCAAAAAATCATCCAGATTGGTATTTGCGTGTGGGCAGGCTAAATCCTTTCAGTCCTGTCGACTTTTTGCAATCCTATGGACCATAGCCCACCAGCCTCCTCTGTCCATGGGATTCTCCAGGCAAGAATACTGGAGTGGGTTGTCATGCCCTCCTCCAGGGGATCTTTCAGACCCAGAGAACTGAACCTGCATCTTCTGCATTTCCTGCATTGGCAGGCAGGTTCTTTACCACCACCACCACCTGGGAAGCCCAGATTGGTATTTACAATCAATTAAATCATTTCCTACAATTTCAGACTGATACTTATCAAAGGAAGGAAACTCCATATTTTTATGGGTATTATATTGGCAGTTGAGATGGGAAAATATGTTAGCCCTATATGGCTAAATTCATGTTTTCTTATTAAGACTGACAGACATTTCTAACTATAATTTGCATTTATTAGTTATTTAAAAGGAAAGTGTTGCTGGGTTTAATTATTACATGTATAATTGGAAGTTGCATGAAAGACACCATGTATCAAACTTCAAGTTCAATTTGGCAATTTTTTCTCATTTCATCAGGTTTTCTTATTTAAATCTCCATTTTCTTTCAGGTATCTAATTAGCTATAATTGGAGTCATCACCATTCAAATACTCTCAGAAGACCTTGAATATGCACAGATAGAAAGAAAATAGTTTCAACTTGACAGTTCTAACATAGTGTAAATTAAAATACATGTTGCAGCCACCTTATCTGGGAGTGGGAAGTAGGGAATTAATTCATCTTGTAAAGATATTACTTATAGGAAATTATATAATTATAGGCATAATAAAATAATGTAAATATAGGAAAATAATTTTCAACCAGTCCATACTAAAGGAGATCAGCCCTGGGTGTTCTTTGGAAGGAATGATGCTAAAGCTGAAACTCCAGTACTTTGACCACCTCATGTGAAGAGCTGACTCATTGAAAAAGACTCTGATGCTGGGAGGGATTGGGGGCAAGAGGAAAAGGGGACAACAGAGGAAGAGATGGCTGGATGGCATCATCGACTAGATGGATGTGAGTTTGAGTGAATTCCGGGAGTAGGTGATGGACAGGGAGGCCTGGCGTGCTGTGATTCATGGGGTCACAAAGAGTCGGACACAACTGAGCAACTAAACTGAACTGAATTTTTAATAAACACAGCTTCTAGATACATCTAGTCTGTTCAGAAAAGAGAACAGTATCCTGTCAACTTTTATAATTGCTGTTTAAACTGTGATTACTTGTATATTCAACCTCATCTCTAATAATTTGTATGTAATTACTCCTGTTATTTATGGTCAAATTTTTACATACATATGGTATCAAATGTCTCATTATGTTAATTTTCACATCTAGGAGATGGTATAGGTGTCAGAACTGTGTAAAACTTTTTGAAATCTCTCCTGTTTCTCAAAAGTCCAAATTCAGAAAATGGAAGTGAAAACTTCAATTCATACAGATCAACATCACAAAAGCAATGTTATGAGCTGTTTATATTTATCTTTTCTTCAGATTATTTTTTAAATTTAGCAGTGGAATTTCTGGATATTCTCTTGTGAAACTAGGGTGAATGTATGAAATCCTTAGGGCAGTTTCCATTGCTCTGTGTTTACTTTGAAGCAGAAGTTCCTTAAGTGAGTTATGGGACCACATTAGAACCATGGTTTCTAGATGGAACAATCTTCTGAAACATAATCCAGTAATTTCCACCCTGAAGACAAAAGACAGGATAACAATGGGGGACATAGCCAGACTTTAATGGTTTTAGAAATCTGGATCACTTTCATCCAGACATAAATTTTCTTGTTTCCACTTGCCTCTCTGTTTTACCTCTCTATACACACTATTCACTCTATTGTCTTCTTAAGATCTCTGTTTTAACTTTTGCTCTCTAGTGTTCTCCCCTCCTAACATAAGAAATCTGTATGCCATTTTTCTTGGTTATTGGTATAAATGGGGATCATATTCACCTCTAAACTTTTCATCAAGATTTTTAAAAATTATCAGACTGCAGAGTAAAAGAAGTAAAATCCCCTTCAAGCTTAAATTTTCATTGGTTCAGTATGATAAATTGCTATGAAGCTACTGGGTCAGAGTTGAATTTAGAAAAAAAAAAAAAATATATATATATATATATTTTATATATAAATGTGGCACACTGGTAAAGAGTCTGCCTGCCAGTTCAGGAGATGTAAGAGACTTGAATTTTGATCCCTAGTTGGGAAAATCTCCTGGAATAGGAAATGGCAACCCACTCCCATATTCTCGCCTGGAAAATTCCATGACAGAGGAGCCTGGCATGTTACAGTCCATAGGATTGCAAAGAGCTAGACACAACTGAGCACATACACACACACTTACATAAATATATAAATAGAAATACATTTAATTTCCAATTTAATTGTCCTCATTTAACAAAAAACAATTATATTCAAGTATTTAAGAGTATGTGTAAAATTGAGAAGTAGGCATAACCCAGCATTGAGATAATTTTTTATGATTCCTCAGTTTCAAGCTATGCTTCTGTATCTTTCTCTCATTTCATGTAGCTTTGGCTGAATAACTTACCCTGAAGCTTCATCATTTTTATTGGCTAAAGAAGAAATACATCTAAGGAGGAAATACATACCATCCTTGTATATTTCACCTATTAAGAAAACATAACATTGTAGAGCCAAAAGAACTATATTCAGCATCCTATAATAAACCATAATGGAAAAGAAAAAAAAAGGAAATGCAACATAAATTTATACAGTCTATAATTTTATATGTTATTCAAATATTTTCAAATTATAAGTTAATCTTTTTTCCGCCAAAGAAAAAACTGTTTCTTCAGAGTCACAGTGACTGAATCTTCAAGGAGGAGCAGAGAATTACAACTTGTACAAAATTATCTCTTTCCTACTCAGACATCAAAGAGATAATGTCTTTCCCAACTAGACAATGAGAGAGAGGAAGAGAAACATAGAAAGACAAAATGAAGAGAGAAAAGAAGGAGAAAGAGAGAACAGTGAATTGGGCTATAATATAGCCAAAGTTTTTTGAAAAAAAAAGTAACACATCTTGGTTTGAGAGAAACCTGCTAACAAAATAATAGGTTCTATTCAGAAATGATTTATCTATTGTACAAATACCTTATTTCTTATGAAAAAACTGTATTTTCTTTTTATTCATATAAAATATACTTGTTGTTTTGAAGTTGTCATTATATGCTGATTATTTGACCCCATTTCAAAAAGGCAATTTAGAAAGATATTCTTTATACAATAGTCTAATTAATCCAATTGACATAGCCATGTTAAAATATTAAGGTGGAATACATAGAGCAGAAAAATGAAATATTAAACTAAGGGATTTACATAATCTTGGGCACAGATGCCAGATTTCAAAAGCCAACATCACCTTTCATAATTGAAAGCAGAATACCTTTGTGAAGAATCATCTATTAAAACCAAAGTACTATTTCAATAAAGCATTAAGATTGCTGCATAGAAAGCCCCTTGAGCAGCTCTCTGAAATAACAGTGGATTGCTATTCTAATCCACAGTGGAACATGTTAATAAGTGTGATAAATGACTCACAGGGAGCTTCAGATTTCAATGTCATTGGAATTAGAATCAAGCAAAGGCTGGCCCTGGGTGATGGATGTAGAGGATTTTCGTGGTAAACACTTGCAATGTCAGGACAATACCTGCTTATGGAACACTCAGAGGCAACATTCATGTCCATTTGTCAACTTGTTGCCTAAGGATAAAAATGTAGACAGAAAACTAGTCTTACTTGAACAAGTAATACACTCCCTCACATTTCATAATCCTTCAAAATGATACAAAACAGAGAAATTAAAGGACATAATTTATCAAGTTAAACCACTTTACACTTAGAGACATAACCTTGATAATAGAGTGGATTAGGAAGATACATTACAATCAACTGAATTGATATTATTGCTATATTTTCCTCCTTATTTTTTTTTCTTTAGTTGTGCAAGCTTTATGAAGGTATAAATGTATGTGCTGTGCTGAGTTGCTTCGGTCGTGCCCAGCTCTTTGAGACCCTATGGACTGTAGCCTACCAGACTCATGTCCATGGGATCTTCCAGGCAAGAATACTTGAGTGGGTTGCTGTGTCCTCCTGTATGGGATCTTCCCAACCCAGGGACTGAACCTGTGTCTCTTACATCTCCTGCATTGGCAAGCAGGTTCTTTACCACAAGTGCCACCTGGGAAGTTCATATACATGTATATGTGATGCTATTTTTGGTTTTATTTTCTAAAGAGATACAGATCACATATATACAGACAAAATTTCTTTTGACTGTTTCAACTGAGACAGATGCAGAGTAAGGATATTATGAAATTTTTAAAAATTCATGAAATTCTACAGAATAGTGGAGTATTGTACTTTAGTATTTAAATAAAAGAAAGACCTGCATTATGTATATTATATTTTCAATGATGTACTTGGATATTATTGAATGTTCCTTAGGAGACATGCTTCTGATTTATACTTCATTTTCTAAGTTAACATTTTCCTCACTCTTTTTCCAACATGTAGTCTATATCACAGAAATACACAAAGTACCTAGATCTGTATGAAACTGAAAACAAACAAACAAACGTAGAGGGCTAAACCGAACAACAACAAAAAAAGGGTTGATAAAACTAAATAGAGAAAATGCCTTCTCAAATGTTGTTATTCATGAAATCACAAAACACCACCAATTTCAAAAATAGTATGAGGAAAATATTATTTACCTTTATAAATAACATTCACAAAATTGATCAAAATAAAATAATTTCAAAATATTTTCTTTAAAATATGGGCAGTTTACGACATTGTTTTTGGTCATTGCCATTTCACCAAGGCACTGCTTTCCAAACTGTCACATGCATAGAATCTTAGTCAAATAAAGATTGTGATGCAGTTTATCTGCTTGGCGGGAACCCAGGTGCTAATTTCCACACAAGATTTTTAGGTAAAACTGTTTTTCCTATAGTGCTGATCTCATCTTGGTGAGCTAGTCACTAAAGGCACATCCTTGAATTCAATCAGGATGTAATATTCAAGAGAGTTTTCAAGGAGAGAAAAGCTATTGCTCTATGGTGGATACAATTACATGAATAAAGAATATACTAATGCTGAGTCCCATTTGGTTTCAATTAATGTCCAAAAGTGACAGAAAGTGGGGGTCATGGTTATAGGCTTTGACTACACAATCAGACATTTGGATTTGAGTCCCATCTTCACTCTTAACTAGCCTTTGGATTCATGCTTATGATTCCTCTTCTGTAAGCCTATAATACCATCAAAAGTTATTTAATTTAGTGTTTGTGATGGTTAAATGAGGCAAAACCTATAAAATACTTAACTCCTGGCATATGATAAACCCTTATTATTATTTGTATTAAGAGGTAATGCTACTGACTTCAGAAAAAGAAAACTTGTATTTTAATTTCTACTATTCTACTTAAGGATTAAAAGACCCTTAATCCTTTAAAAGTATTTTAAGTCTTCTGATCCCAATTTCTTCAGTTATAGAATGTGAATAATTATATGCAATCTAAGGTGACTGCTACCTGGCATTAGTTGTAAAGAACCCAGCTGCGAATGCAGGAGATGTAAGCAACATGAGTTTGATCACTGAGTCAGGAACACTCCCTGGAGGAGGGCAAGGTAACTCTCTCCAGTATATACTTGCATTGGAAATACCATGGGCAGAGCAGCCTGGCAGGCTACAGTCCATAGGGTAGTGAAGAGTTGGACCTACCTGAAGAGATTTAGAACACACGTGAATTTTAAAGGGCTAATGAGGTGAATCAGTTCAGTTCAGTTGCTCAGTTGTGTCCGACTCGTTGTGACCCCATAAGTTGCTGCATGCCAGGCCTCCCTGCCCATCACCAACTCCCGGAATTCACTCAAACTCACCTCCATCAAATCAGTGTTGCCATCCAGCCATGTCATCCTCTGTCTTCCCCTTCTCCTCCTGCCCCCAATCCCTCCCAGCATCAGAGTCTTTCCCAATGAGTCAACTCTTCGCAAGAGGTGGCCAAAGTACTGGACTTTCAGCTTTAGCATCAGTCCTTCCAAAGAATACAGAGGACTGGTCTCATTCAGAAGGGACTGGTTGGAACTCCTTGCAGTCCAAGGGACTCTCAGGAGTCTTATCCAATACCACAGTTCAAAAGCATCAAATCTTTGGTGCTCATCTTTCTTCACAGTCCATCTCTCACACCCATACATGACCACAGGAAAAACCATAGCCTTGACTAGATGGACCTTTGTTGACAAAGTAATGTCTCTCCTTTTGAATATGCTATCTAGGTTGGTCATAACTTTTCTTCCAAGGAGTAACCATCTTTTAATTTCATGGCTGCAGTCACCATCTGCAGTGATTTTGGAGCCCAAAAAAATAAAGTCTGACACTGTTTCCACTGTTTCCCCATCTATTTCCCATGAAGTGATGAGGCCAGATGCCATGATCTTCGTTTTCTGAATGTTGAGCTTTCAGCCAACTTTTTCACTCTCCTCTTTCACTTTCATCAAGAGGCTTTTTAATTCTTCCTCACTTTCTGTCATAAGGGTGGTGTCATCTGCATATCTGAGGTTATTGATATTTCTCCCGGCAATCTTGATTCCCGCTTGTGCTTCTTCCAGCCCAGTGTTTCTCATGATGTACTCTGCATAGAAGTTAAACAAGCAGGGTGATAATATACAGCCTTGACGTATTCCTTTTCCTATTTGGAACCAGTTTGTTGTTCCATGTCCAGTTCTAACTGTTGCCTCCTGACCTGCATATAGGTTTCTCAAGAGGCAGATCAGGTGGTCTGGTATTCCCATCTCTTTCAGAATTTTCCACAGTTTATTGAGATCCACACAGTCAAAGGCTTTAGCGTATAGAACACTACATATGAAAATATTTTATAAACCCTAAAATTATGAAACTTTTAAGTATAATTTCTACTCCTTGAGTATTAAGTTTTTGAAAGAATTGTTTAAATTCACTAAGTGTTGGTAGAAACACAGTAACACCATGTAATTTTATTGATACAATATATAAAGATGGGCTTGATAAAGGACAGAAATGGTATGGGCCTAACAGAAGCAGAAGATATTAAGAAGAGGTGGCAAGATTACACAGAAGAACTTTACAAAAAAGATCTTCAGGACCCAGATAATCACGATGGTGTAATCACTGACCTAGAGCCAGACATCCTGGAATGTGAAGTCAAGTGGGCCTTAGAAAACATCAATACGAACAAAGCCAGTGAAGGTGATAGAATTCCAGTTGAGCTATTCCAAATACTGAAAGATGATGCTGTGAAAGTGCTTCACTCAATATGCCAGCAAATTTGGAAAACTCAGCAGTGGCCACAGGACTGGAAAAGGTCAGTTTGCATTCCAATCCCAAAGAAAGGCAATGCCAAAGAATGCTCAAACTACCACACAATTGCACTCATCTCACACGCTAGTAAAGTAATGCTCAAAATTCTCCAAGCCAGGCTTCAGCAATACGTGAACTGTGAACTTCCTGATGTTCAAGCTGGTTTTAGAAAAGGCAGAGGCACCAGAGATCAAATTGCCAACATCTGCTGGATCATGGAAAAAGCAAGAGAGTTCCAGAAAAACATCTATTTCTGCTTTATTGACTATGACAAAGCCTTTGACTGTGTGAATCACTATAAACTGTGGAAAATTCTGAAAGAGATGGAAATACCAGACCACCGTATCTGCCTCTTGAGAAACCTATATGCAGGTCAGGAAGCAACAGTTAGAACTGGACATGGAACAACAGACTGGTTCCAAACAGGAAAAGGAGTCCGTCAAGGCTGTATATTGTCATCCTGTTTATTTAACTTCTATGCAGAGTACATCATGAGAAACGCTGGACTGGAAGAAGCACAAGCTGGAATCGAGATTGCCGGGAGAAATATCAATAACCTCAGATATGCAAAGGACACCACCCTTATGGCAGAAAGTGAAGAGGAACTCAAAAGCCTCTTGATGAAAGTGAAAGTGGAGAGTGAAAAAGTTGGCTGAAAGCTCAATATTCAGAAAACGAAGATCATGGCATCCAGTCCCATCACTTCATGGGAAATAGATGGGAAAACAGTGGAAACAGTGTCAGAGTTTATTTTTTTTGGGCTCCAAAATCACTGCAGATGGTGACTGCAGCCATGAAATTAAAAGACGCTTACTCCTTGGAAGGGACGTTATGACCAACCTAGATAGCACATTCAAAAGCAGAGACATTACTTTGTCAACAAAGGTTCGTCTAGTCAAAGCTATGGTTTTCCCTGTGGTCATGTATGGATGTGAGAGTTGGACTGTGAAGAAGGCTGAGTGCCGAAGAATTGATGCTTTTGAACTGTGGTTTTGGAGAAGACTCTTGAGAGTCCCTTGGACTGCAAGGAGATCCAACCAGTCCTTTCTGAAGAAGATCAGCCCTGGGATTTCTTTGGAAGGAATGATGCTAAAGCTGAAACTCCAGTACTTTGGCCACCTCATGTGAAGAGTTGACTCATTGGAAAAGATTCTGATGCTGGGAGGGATTGGGGGCAGGAGGAGAAGGGGACGACAGAGGATGAGATGGCTGGATGGCATCACTGACTCGATGGACGTGAGTCTGAGTGAACTCCAGGAGTTGGTGATGAACAGGGAGGCCTGGCATGCTGCGATTCATGGGGTCACAAAGAGTAAGACAAGACTGAGCGATTGATCTGATCTGATCTGATATATATATTTTGTCTCACCCTATTAGAGTTCCCTAATAAAATTGTGACAAAATATAGGCAAATGAAGAACTAGCAAATTTTACGCATATTTTATTGCTAATTAGAAATTGATATTGGAGAAGGCAATGGCACCCCATTCCAGTACTCTTGCCTGGAATATCCCATGGATGGAGGAGTCATTGGGCTACAGTCCATGGGATCACAAAGAGTCGGACACGATGGAGTGACTTCACTTGCACTTTTCACTTTCATGCGTTGGAGAAGGAAATGGCTACCCACTCCAGTGTTCTTGCCTGGAGAATCCTGGGGATTGAGGAGCCTGGTGGGCTGCCGTCTAGGGGGTCGCACAGGAGTCAGACATGACTGAAGCAACATGGCAGTAGCATGAATAGATATAAAAGCAAAAACATGCCCAAGTAAATGTCTTTACTCATAAATAAAAATAAATCTATGCTAGTAATACTAGATGTCTCTTTATGTGATTACAAATATACCATGCATTTATTTGGGAAAAATAAAGGAAATTATTTTTTTCATATTTGAGCCCTGACAAAGGAGACACTCAGTAAATAGCTATTGAAGAAAGAGTTCAAAAATACAAGCTTCAGTTCAGATCAGTTGCTCTGTCATGAGCAACTTTGTGACCCCATGGATTGCAGCATGCCAGACTTCCCTGTCCATCACCAACCCCTGGAGCCTACTCAAACTCATGTCCATCGTGTCAATGATGCCATCCAACCATCTCATCCTCTTTTGTCCCCTTCTTCTCCTGTTCGATCTTTCCCAGCATCAGGGTTTTCTTCCAGTGAGTTGATTCTTCACATCAGGTGGCTAAAGTATTGGAGTTTCAGCTTCATCATCAGTCCTCCCAATGGATAGTCATGACTGATTTCCTTTAGCATGGACTGGTTGGATCTCCTTGCTGTCCAAGGGACTCTCAAGAGTCTTCTCCAACACCAGAGTTCAAAAGCATCAATTCTTCGGTGCTCAGATTTCTTTATAGTCCAACTCTCACATCTATACATGACTACTGGAAAAATAACAGCTTTGACTAGATGGACCATTGTTGGTAAAGTAATGACTCTGCCTTTTAACATGCTGTCTAGGTTGGTCAGTACATCATAAGAAACTCTGAGCTGGAAGAAGCACAAGCTGGAATCGAGATTGCTAGGAGAAATATCAATAACCTCAGATATGCAGATGACACCACCCTTATGGCAGAAAGTGAAGAGGAATTAAAAAGCCTCTTGATGAAAGTGAAAGATGAGAGTGAGAGAGTTGGCTTAAAGCTCAACATTCACATGTATACCTGTGGCGGATCCATTTTGATATTTGGCAAAACTAATACAATTATGTAAAGTTTAAAAATAAAATAAAATTAAAAAAAAAAAAGCTCAACATTCAGAAGACTAAGATCATGGCATCTGGTCCATCACTTCATGGGAAATAGATGGGGAAACAATGGAAACAGTGTCAGACTTTATTTTTGCGGGCTCCAAAATCACTGCAGATGGTGATTGCAGCCATGAAATTAAAAGATGGTTGGTTACTCCTTGGAAGAAAAGTTATGATCAACCTGGATAGCATATTGAAAGGCAGAGACATTACTTTGCCAACAAAGGTCTGTCCAGTCAAGGCTATGGTTTTTCCATTGGTCATGTATGGATGCGTGAGTTGGACTGTGAAGAAAGCCGAGCACCAAAGAATTGATGCTTTTGAACTCTGGTGTTGGAGAAGACTTTTTTTTTTTTTTGGAGGAATTTGTTTTATATTTGTGTTTTAAAAGAGCATGTTGACATACAATAAAATAAAACAAATAATAGGGAAAGGATTGAATGATAAACAGGTAAAGGTGGTACATTTATAATAAGAAGCACAGACTCGCTTTCAACTGTGGTGAGAGTCCCTTGGAGTGCAAGGAGTTCCAACCAGTCCATTCTGATGGAGATCAGTCCTGGGTATTCTTTGGAAGGAATGATGCTGAAGCTGAAACTCCAGTACTTTGGCCACCTCATGGGAAGAGTTGACTCATTGGAAAAGACTCTGATGCTGGAAGGGATTGGGGGCAGGAGGAGAAGGGGACGACAGAGGATGAGATGGCTGGATGGTATCACGGACTCGATGGACATGAGTTTGAGTGAACTCTGGGAGTTGATGATGGACAGGGAGGCCTGGCTTGCTACAATTCATGGGGTCACAAAGAGTCGGACATGACAGAGCAACTTAACTGAACTGAATGCATACATATAAATTATGTTTCTTGCAATATTATTTACAATAGTGAAAAATACCAGTAATGTATTACCTAATATATTACCTAATTACCTAACTACCTAAATGTTCCTTCATAAGAAGGTGAAGGGAAGATGCTCAGTCATGTCTGACTCTTTGCGACCCCATGGACTATAGTTTAAGACCTTCATAAGGAACTTATGGTATATTTGTCATATGGGATAGTATGCAGGAGCTAAGAAAATGATATGCGATTTGTTGTGCTAGCTTGATGAGTTATAGAGTGAAGTGGATCTATAAGTCTAAAATTATCATTTAAACTCTGTGTGTATTTGTGTGTTTGTGGAAGAAAATCTGAAATGATATAAATAAAATTTTTCATTGTAGAGACTCATAGTGGAAATTGTTGAAGCGCTGAAAGGACAGGTGGTGACAAAAATGTAAACATTATTAACATTCTTTTTATGAAGTGTTTTTATGACTTGAGTTTTCTTATGCATTACTTTTATTATAAAATATGGATAATTATGATACTAAATCTATATCAGTGATTTTTAAAGAATTATACTTGGACACATACTTGGCAGAAATTGAAAAATAATTCATATAATGACAAATTTATCCAACCTGAATGAAATGCACACAGTGGAAACTGTCCTCAGTACAAAAAAAATTGTGAAAAATAAAATTTGCAAATATAAATGAAAAGGATAAGAGTTGATTATGAAAATAAAATATTAAATAAAATAAAAATTTTATTTCAATTATTTTTAATAAAAATATTAAAAAAACAATAGCTTTTCCCCAACTGACAGTATCAAATCAGCTAATATCACTAATAAAAAAATTTGATTCTCTGTCAATATGCAAAAGTTTACTTATTTAGAAAATAAAAGATTAAGTCTTATCATTTAATATAAAAATTTTACACTTCTATGAAGAAAAGCATGATAGTTTCTAATAGACCTGAGTACATCCATCACTTGAAATTTCCTCACAGCATTACTGACATTAATTGGAATTATTTCTCTGGAAAAGCAAGAACTAAGTGTCTTGTGCCAGAAGGTACAGAACATAGGAAGATTAAAGACAGTACCCATAAAATGTGAAGTAAGGAAGTCTGCTTTTGCCATAGACTTAGTTTTGCAAAATGAATAGGCTACAAAAACAAAAAAAAAAAAACCAAAAAAAAACACATTATTTTATTTTGAAAGAAAATGATTGGGGGAAAAAAAGCAGCTTGACATACTAACTTTTTATAGTAATCTAAAAGATTGCATCTTTAGAGCAGAGTAATTTAAGCCTGGGCTTCTTGCTTAGCCTTCATTAATTAAACCCTTCACCATCCTACATAAAGTATCTTAATTTATTAACTTAGTTTGTGTGGAAAAAATTTTTCAGTACATCCAATTGAGTAGAGTATGTTATTCCATTAATCACATATTTTAAAAATTTTACAATAAAAGTTTTACTGTTCATGTAAAACTAATTTACTTTGCTGCTGTTAAGCAAAGTTTTTTGGTGAAAACCCAGAATATAATTGCAATTACACACTCATTTCATACTTCATTTCTTCTTGTTGAGATTTATTTTATGTGAAATTAACCACTTCCCTCAAAGAGGTGTAATGTTTGTTTGTCTTTCATCATTCACATTTAGAATCTCTCTTTCTTTCTCACTCTGTCTCCCTCTCTCTCTCCTTTCCTGCCTTGTAAACTCTCCTTTATTCAATCATAAATTTTTTTCAGGTTCTTTTTCTTTTTAATACAGATTTGTATCTCATGTAAGGAATATCAGATCTCTAGAATGAAGAGTACAAAATTATCAGCTAAATGTAAATAAGGAAGAAATCAGATATTTATGGTAATCATTGAAATAATTATTAAATATAAATATATAATTTATAATATCAATTTTTGATAAACAAAATTTTGAGTTCTTTTCTGCCCACATAGAATAGATTTTAAGAATCACAAGATTCATAAAATAATGTTTTGCGGCAACTGGCTCTAAGAATGTGCAACCTCCCCTTTAGATGGATACTTACCATCATAATCAGATCCATTTAATAACAGAAAAGACAAGATAAAAATGAACTGAGTGTTTAGGACTTGCTATTTGGAATATCCCATGTAGAAAATATGTAAAAGTGCAAATGTCCATAATAATATTAAAATATGACTTAAAAATTACTGCTATTATTACCAGCACTGCTAGATCATAAAAACAGCTAGAGAATTCCAGAAAAAATATCTACTTCTGCTTCATGGACTGCACTAAAGCCTTTGACTGTGTGGATCATAAAAAACTGGAAAATTCTTCAAGAGATGGGAATACCAGATCACCTTGCTTGCCTCCTGAGAAACCTGTATGCAGGTCAAGAAGCAACAGTTACAACCAGACATGGAACAATGGACTTGTTAAAAATTGGGAAAGCAGTATGTGAAGTATGTCTGGCAAAAGCTATGATTTTTCCACTAGTTATATATGGATGTGAGATTAAGACCATAAAGAGAGTTGAGAACTGAATAATTGATGCTTTTGAACTGTGGTGTTGGATAAGACTCTTGAGAGTCCAGCAAGGAAATCAAACCATTCAATCCCGAAGGAAATCAGTCCTGAATGTTCATTGGGAGGACTGATGCTGAAGCTGAAGTTCCAATACTTTGGCCACCTGATGGGAAGAACTGACTCACTGGAAAAGACCCTGATGCTGAGAAAGATTGAAAGCAAGAGATAAGGGGACAACAGAGAATGAGATGGTTGGATGGCATCACCAACTTGATGGACATGAGTTTGAGCACGCTCCAGGAGTTGGTGATGGACAGGGAAGCCTGGCGTGCTGCCATCCATGGGGTCACAAAAAGTCAGACATGACTGAGCGAATGAACTGAAGAGTATTAAAGTCTTTCTTTTTTTTTCTTCTGATATTGGTATAGCTGATTCAGTTCTCTTATTAATTTTATTTACATGGGATATTTTTTCCCACCCTTTTGTTTTCAATCTGTGGGTTTTTCTGAATCTAAATTTTATCTCTTACAGACAGCCTATATTTAGATCTTGGGTTTTTTTTTTTCCATTTTTTTTATCCTGACAGGATTGCATTGTATAGAATTTCACATTTAAAACAATTATTGATACAGTTAGAGTTACATTATGTATGTCTTATGCTTTTTGTGTGTTTTTAAAGGCTTCCTTAACAGGGCTTTCCTGGTGACTCAGTGGTAAAGAAACTACCTACCAGATGTAGGTTTGATCTCTGTGTCAGGAAGA
Organism: Bubalus bubalis; assembly: GCF_019923935.1. Classification (NCBI taxonomy): domain Eukaryota; kingdom Metazoa; phylum Chordata; class Mammalia; order Artiodactyla; family Bovidae; genus Bubalus; species Bubalus bubalis. The sequence goes on from NC_059163.1 coordinate 68,830,243, forward strand.
TTCTCTGGAGAAGGAAATGGCAACCCACCCACACAGTATTCTTGCCTGTAGCGCATGGACAGAGCAACCAGGTGGGCTACAGTCCACGAGGTCACAAAAGAATGGGACACAATTTGGTGACTAAACAACAAGATACGGCTTCCTTAACAACTGGCTTTTATACTAAATGAATATTATTTAATGTTAAATTTAATTCTTTTTAAAAATTATATTTTTATTAGTTATTTTCTCATGGTTTCTATTGGGATAATGACATGAAGCTTAACTGATTAGATTCACTTCATATTAAAGCTAACTTGATTCCAGTATAATATAGAAACTTTGTTCTTACCTGGGACCAGTCCCCCATGTATGTATGTATGTATGTATGTATGTGTGTGTGTGTGTGTATATATATATATATATATATATATATATATAAAATTGTCAATATATATATTTGCATGTAATATAAACCCAATAATTCAGTGTTATGATCATTGCTTTATAAAATTTAATAATTTTAAGATATTAAGAGACTAAAATATTTGCAGAATCAAATATATTAATTGATCAGTTTATCTTTTTTTTTTTTAAAATTTCTTGTGATCGAAGTATGTTCTCACATAATTTCCTATAGCCTGAATAAGTCCCTGTATTTTTTTGTAAGGCAGGTGTACTAGTAACAATGTTTTTCATTCTTTGTCTAAGAGTATCTGAATTTTACTTTCATCTTTGAAGGCTATTTTGCTATATATATATATTTCTGTGTTGACAAGCTGTTTCATTTGCTTGCTTTTCTTTCTGTCCTTTGAATAAGTCATTCTGCTGTCTGAAGGTTTCCATGGTTTCAGATGAAGTCATTCATTAATTATATTGAATTGTCCTGGTACACAGTGAGTCATAATGCCCTTTCCTTTGTACAAATGTTTCTCTTTCAACAGTTTGACTATGATTTCTTTGGATGTGGATTTATTTGCAATTGTCCTAATTTAGAACTCTCTTCAAGTGTACACTAACATGTTTTTATCAAGTTCTTGATCATTATATTTTTTTTTAATTTTGCTGCCCTATTTCCTCTTCCTCCGGGTAGACCATCACAGATTCCTATTAGTTTAATTAAAGGTTCAGTATTTATCCCAAGTTAGATAGCTTTCATATAAATATATGGTCTGTTTCCTGGGCATTGAAATGGTTGTTTGTTTATCAATTTTGTCCTGCTTTATAAGCTGCTTTTAGGGACAGGATTTTACAACATATAATCATAGCAATAGCTAACATGACCCACTAAAATGTTTAAAAATTTTTGTACAAAGAAATTCTTTGGTTGTATATACATATGTGTGCATTTCTATATGAGTTTAAATTCTCAAACTAGAAATGATTTCTTTTGAAGATTTACATAATGAGGAGAGACAATATCAATTGTTGATGTTTTCAACAGATTGTAGCTAAATGAAGATTATGAGTGCAGTGAATCAGAAAGAGAAAGATAAACACCATATTCTAATATGTATATATGGAATCTAGAAAAATGGTACTGAAGAATTTATTTGCAGGGCAACAATGGAGAAGTGTGAACCATGAACTTCCTGATGTTCAAGCTGGTTTTAGAAAAGGCAGAGGCACCAGAGATCAAATTGCCAATATCTGCTGGATCATGGAAAAAGCAAGAGAGTTCCAGAAAAACATCTATTTCTGCTTTATTGACTATGCCAAAGCCTTTGACTGTGTGGATCACAATAAACTGTGGAAAATTCTGAAAGAGATGGGAATACCAGACCACCTGACCTGCCTCTTGAGAAATCTGTATGCAGGTCAGGAAGCAACAGTTATAACTGGACATGGAACAACAGACTGGTTCCAAATAGGAAAAGGAGTACGTCAAGGCGGTATATTGTCACCCTGTTTATTTAACTTATATGCAGAGTACATCATGAGAAACGCTGGGCTGGAAGAAGCACAAGTTGGAATCAAGATTGCCGGGAGAAATATCAATAACCTCAGATATGCAGATGACACCACCCTTATGGCAGAAAGTGAAGAGGAACTCAAAAGCCTCTTGATGAAAGTGAAAGTGGAGAGTGAAAAAGTTGGCTGAAAGCTCAACATTTAGAAAACGAAGATCATGGCATCCGGTCACAACACTTCATGGCAAATAGATGGAAACAGTGGAAACAGTGCCAGACTTTATTTTTTGGGGCTCCAAAATCACTGCAGATGGTGATTGCAGCCATGAAATTAAAAGACGCTTACTCCTTGGAAGGAAAGTTATGACCAACCTAGATAGCATATTCAAAAGCAGAGACATTACTTTGCCAACAAAGGTCCATTTAGTCAAGGCTATGGTTTTTCCTGTGGTCATGTATGGATGTGAGAGTTGGACTGTGAAGAAAACTGAGCGCCAAAGAATTGATGCTTTTGAACTGTGGTGTTGGAGAAGACTCCTGAGAGTCTCTTGGACTGCAAGTAGATCCAACCAGTCCATTCTGAAGGAGATCAGCCCTGGAATTTCTTTGGAAGGAATGATGCTAAAGCTGAATCTCCAGTACTTTGGCCACCTCATGTGAAGAGTTGACTCATTGGAAAAGACTCTGATGCTGGGAGGGATTGGGGGCAGGAAGAAAAGGGAATGACAGAGGATGAGATGGCTGAATGGCATCACTGACTCGATGGACGTGAGTTTTAGTGCACTCCAGGATTTGATGATGGACAGGGAGGCCTGGCATGCTGTGATTCATGGGGTTGCAAAGTTTTGGACAGGACTGAGGACTGAACTGAACTGAACTGAACTGAAGTTTCCTTAATACTCTTTTCAGCAAACACTGCTAACTGATTTCTTTACTTTGGTTCAATTTAAGATCCTCATTGCAATTCTCCAGATTTAGCATAAAATTTGGAACCTATTCCATTCCTTGCATAGTTATGATAATATTCATGAGTAAAAGAAAACTAGCTACCATTACTGCCTGCTCCTTACCTTCTTGGTATTAATATGTTTATAGACAAAATTGACTTTGGGGACAATAAAAAGATAAGGACATCAGAAGAATATTAGGATTTATTTTATTGGTGACTAAAAGTGTCATAGTTGTGTGTAGGCATCTATTATTTGTTAAAATAATTTCTCATAGTTCTATGAAAAGAGATGTGCATATTATTTAATATTATATTAGATGATTATTAAAATATTTAACAATGCTAAAATAGAAGCAATATATTGATACATGCTATAAATTAAAAACTATGAATGGAGTTTATAAGGTCCAAGCAAATTCTAATAGGCTTTCCATCATTCAGGAGAACATGTCCTCAGTTCTTCAGATAATGAAAGGCTATAATCTGAGAAATGTAACTCAGAGCTTTTACTTTGATTACCAAGATTTTAAATGGGCAGTACATGAGCAAAATCCCTCAATTTTTTTTAACCTAGTCCTTCCATGAAAACATGACATATTGGTCAAAATTGAGAGTTCAACTTTAGAGAATATATTAATAATTTAAAATTGTATATATGTATTAACTTTCCATGCTATTTTCATCCAACGAAGAACTTAGAAGAGCTATTTATGGAAAAAAAATCTAAAACTGAATAATTCTGCAGAGTTGCTAGCTCATACTTTACACTTATTTTGCATTTAATATCATTGCAAATTAGAATAATCTCCCTACAGTCATAGATATAAAGTTGAAATTATTTGCATTATAAAATCACCTTTAAATATCTTAATAGATGGTTCAAGGCAAAATAAACCTATTAGCTCTATAAAGGGTGATAAATGAGACTGTGTGCATATTATACTCATGTAATTGAAAGGGTGTATTAAGTCTATGCTTGAAGAACTACTGAGTTGGAACCTTAAGATATGAGAGAAAAATGAGAAGGGATTCTGGGAATTCAATTTGCTTGGGGGAAAAACAAGGAAAATTTAGTTAAGATAGTTGTGCTTAACTGCAATTTAAAAATGATTCCTAGATTTTAAATCTTAATAACATGTATAATGCATGCTTCAGTAATTCAACATACACACATTCTCCAATATATCACTAGATATGTAAAAGGAGTTTAAAAAATGGAATTTTTTTTAGCTGCAATTATTTAATAATAAAAAGCTAGTATTTGTTTTGTGCTCAAATTTTGTTAACTCTGTATATTACATTGTCAAACCAAACTCTCCCTATTAAACTAAGTGGTTAGTATTTATTATAATGTTTACTTTAGAGGTCAGAGACTGGAGGCCTATTCAGGTCCTCAATAGATGATAAATTATGCAAAAACATGATGAAATAAACACAATGCAGTCACTAAAAATCACATTATAAAGGTATATTTAAATCTTGGAAAATATTTCTAATTGGTAAATAAATAATTAAAATAAATTAACAATAATTATTAGTGAGTTTTGACATTATGAATAATATTTGACACTTTGTGATCAATCATTCATTTGGGTTTGACTCTTTGTGACCACATGGACTATAGCCTGCCAGGACCCTCTGTCTGTGAGATTTTTCAGGCAAAAACACTGGAGTGGGGTCAATCCCACTCCAGGGGATCCTCCCCACCCAGGGATCAGGAATTCAACCCACATCTCCTGTGTTTCCTGCGTTGGCAGGTGGATTCTTTTTCACTGAACCATGTGGGAAACCCCTTTGACTCTACTATTTTTTATTTTCTAAATTGTCTACAATTGACTTGTACACCTTTCCTAAGCAGGAAACAATTTCATTTATTATTTTACAAAAACAGCCTTGTGGATAATGTTTTAGAGCAAAAAGTAAAAACTTTTTGCCCACTATATCCCAGGTGCCATTTTAAATGCCTTGCTCTTCTCTTAACTTTCTGTGCCTCACAATAATTTGATGGAGTAGATACTATCATTTTTATTATTATCATTATTTTGCAGTTGACAAACTAAGGAACAGAGAAGTTAAATGACTTGTTTAAGATCACAGCTAAAAAGCAGCAATGGAACTTCAAATAATGAAAACACTTTTATACAACTCGACTAATCTACTATCCAGCACTAAAACATTATCAATCTTTATCTCCACTCTGGTTTTTTATACACTATTTAAATCAGACTTGAATATTTGTCTTTAAAATGCTACTTTCACACTTGCAAGTGGCAGAGTACAAAATGGAAGCAGTGTGATGCAGGATATGCTTCAAGCACAAAGAAGCTACATGAAAATTAGAATCATCATTACTTTTTCTTCTTTCCTGCTGAACTCTGCATTAACTTATCGCACCTCAGTGGCACTGCCAAGAAGAAGGGTAATAGCATTATGAGTCTCAGTTGACTGATGTCTCAGCCCTTTTGCCCTTTTAACACAATCACCCTTTCCATTACTTAGGGATTTCATTTGATATTCTCTACTGTTAGAATCATTGTAACAACAGGAGGAGGCAGAATTAACAGTTATTGATAGATATCTGCTCATTTCTCAACTTATTTTTCCTTAAAATTAAAGGACATTTCATATATGTGAAAAAAAATTAATATCTTATTCTATATGTTTAAATGGATTTGGAATCTGCAGTTTATTTCATTTTTTAACAAGTCATTCAGTCCAACCTATGATATGATTAAAAGAGCAAAATTACTAATAAATGATAAGCCCTTGACTTTGTAAAGTTACTTAATGTTTTATTTTTGCTGATGCTTCTGAGAGCTAGTTAATGTGAAAGTTGGTTTTAGAGTTGTTAATTTATGAGATAGAAATCTATAGATTTTTAAAGAACAAATGCATTGTTATCAGATATTTAATTCACTAAAATTAATTAGTATTAAATATTACCAATTTATTAAATGAGCATTAAAAACTGTTTTATGCTTGTCCAAAAAGTTTAAAGGAAAATTTTAATAGAGACATATTTTAGTTAATGTTCAGAATAAATTCAAATATTAGTTCTGTGATTACTAGTTGTTAGTCACTCAGTTCTGTCCAACTCCTTGTGACCCCGTGGACTGGGACTCACCAGGCTCTTCTGTCCGTGGGATTCTCCAAGAAAGAATACTGGAGTTGGTTGCCATTTCCTTCTCCAGGAGATCTCTTGGAGAAGGTTTCTTCTTGATCCAGGGATAGCACCTGTGTCTCCTACTTTTCAGGCAGACTCTTTACCGTGTAAGCTTCTAGGGAAGCTCTGTGATTACTAGTTAAAATCAATCAATAAACACTGTCAACTTTGTCTTAAATGAGTATTTATTTGAACTGTCTCTCATGCAATTAAATCTCAACTGTGAAAATAGAATACCTAAAATATCCACAAACCAAAAATTAAATTTTTGTAATTTAAGTTTAATAATTTCATTATAAATAGTAATTTCTTGAAGGTTAAAATTTGCCTGTCAGTCATCTCTATTATCAAGAAGATGAATGAAAATTTTAATTAAATAGCTAATTCCAAAAAATGACATGATATTTTATTTTAGCTCAACTACAATTTTCTTAAAAGTTTAAGATTAGTATCTTCAAACTATCAATCTCAATATTTGAAGTAAAATATATAGCAAAAGGTAATGTTTCAGACTTGACCTAGAAAAAGTTAACTCTTTCTGAGAAGGTTTAAAATAGTCTTTTCACAAGATTTAGATGTATCCATTTCATAATGAAATGCCATAAATCACCTTGATGTTTCATCATCATACAAAATAATACATTCTTATACTTTTTCTTCTTCAATGTTAATCATATTATATTTTATATTATTAGAATTAACCTAAAGAGAAATTTTATACTGATTCAGTATAATTAAAATAGATGCATATCAGCTTAGAAAAAATAAGAACTATTATTAGTATATTGGTATAATTACTAGATTATATCAATGCTCCATTTCACCATATTTTAATATTTAATGGTTGAGACAAAAATATTTGTAGGTAAGAAGAAGGGAAAGGATGAAATTAGTATAAGATTAAAGCAAGGAAAGTGTGAAATTATGTAAATGAGACTTTTTATATTTGAGGAACCCATAAAAATGTTGTTTGATAGTCAAGTATAGAAAAATGTGAAAGTGAATCTGCTTTTAGAAATAAAGTTAATGACCACCATTGAAGCAGTCAGAGCCTTACTCTATTCATATATTGAAATCAGAAGCTAGAGGCAAGTCACACTTCCTTAAAGATGCACATTTAGAATCAGGCATCTTACCTTATAATATTTGATTATCTTTTACCACTAATTATGTCATTAGACTAAACATAATAGATAAACCTTCACTGAAATGAAAATCAATATTTCAGATAGTCCCTTACTTTCTCATTAGCTGGAACTATCCATATGGCTGCCTCACAGCATGACATCTGGATCCTCTTTGAGCCAGTTAGAGAGAGAGAGGAAGTGAATAAGAGAGAGGGAGGGTCCAAGATGAAAATTGCACTGTTTTATAAACTAGTCAAATAAATAATGCCCTATTGCTTCTTTTATGCTCTATTTAATTATTAGTAGTGAGACACCAAATCCAGACCAAGCAAGCAGAAGGATTACCAGTAGGTGGAAGCCACTGGGGGTCATTTTATAGGTTGCCTGCCACACTAATCCTTATGTCTGCTTATACCAAACCACTTGACAAAAATCCAAGATCATGGCTTAGCATAGTTTAAATTTTATACATAACATTTGAGAATACAAAAGAAAGCAGCACAAGTGAATTACCTTATCTCTACATTTTACAAATCAGGAAGCTGAGAATCAGAGAAGAAACACAAGTTGAAGTAGAGCTAAAATGAGAATGACTTGCCAGTGGTTTTCTCCATTAAACTGTCCTACCAGTTGTCAACCTCTAAAAATTATTTTGAAATCATTTTAATTTACTCAATAATTGTCAAGATAGTTTAATGAGTTCCCATAAAACTTTTACCCAACATTCCCTAATACTAACCTTGTCTGTGAAAGTCACTCGGTCGTGTCCGACTCTTTGTGACCCCATGGACTATATAGACCATAGAATTCTCCAGGCCAGAATACAGGAGTGGATAGATATTCCCATCACCAGAAGATTTTCCCAATCCAGGGATCAAACCCAGGTCTCCCACATTGCAGGCGGATTTACCCACATTGCAGGCAGATTCATTACAGACTGTCAGCAACGCAGACAAATACTTAAAATTATAAACTTATCAGACTTTATTCACATTTTGTTAGCATTTTAAATACTTTATTCAGGGACTTCCCTGGTGGTCCAGTGGTTGGGACTTTGCCTTCCAATGCAGGCAGTGCAGACTCAAATCCCTGATCTGAAAGCTAAGATCTCATATGCTTTGCAGTCAAAAAACTAAACATAAAACAGAAGTGATATTGTAACAAATAGAATCAAAACTAAAAAATGGTCCATATATTAAAAAATACTTTACTCAGATTTTATTATATTTCCCACTAATGTACTTTTACTATTAAAGCATGCAGTCTAGGACACCATATTGTGTTTAGTAATCATATCTCCTTCATCTCCTCCCATCTGTGATGAAATCTCAGCATTCCCTTGCTTTTCATGACTTTGAAAATTTTGACGCATTCTTGTAATGTATTTTCTTGAATATCCTTTGATATGCATTGGTCTACACTTTCTTATGATTAGTCTAGGGTTAGCATTTGCAGGGTATGATTCAGCAGTGGTGAAATGATATTATCATCACATATATCAGGTAATATATAATAACATTATGACTTATGACTTGATATATTCCACCACACACACAGCACAGACACACACACACACACACACACACACAGAAATGATTAGGGTAAAAACATTATTTATAAATACTCACAGAAAGTTGTGGCATTTTACTAACCAAATGTAGCTGTCAATATTTATAAAAATAAACTCAAAATGGATTAAAGATCTCAACGTAAGACCAGAAACTATAAAACTCCTAGAGGAGAACATAGCAAAACACTCTCCGACATACATCACAGCAGGATCCTCTATGACCCACCTCCCAGAATATTGGAAATAAAAGCAAAAATAAACAAATGGGACCTAATTGACCTTAAAAGCTTCTGCACATCAAAGGAAACTATTAGCAAGGTGAAAAGACAGCCTTCAGAATGGGAGAAAATAATAGCAAATGAAGCAACTGACAAACAACTAATCTCGAGAATATAAAAGCAACTCCTACAGCTCAACTCCAGAAAAATAAATGACCCAATCCAAAAATGGGCCAAAGAACTAAATAGACATTTCTCCAAAGAAGACATACAGATGCCTAACAAACACATGAAAAGATGCTCAACATCACTCATTATCAGAGAAATGCAAATCAAAACCACTATGAGGTACCATTTCACGCCAGTCAGAATGGCTGTGATCCAAAAGTCTACAAGTAATAAATGCTGGAGAGGGTGTGGAGAAAAGGGAACCCTCTTACACTGTTGGTGGGAATGCAAACTATTATAGCCACTATGGAGAACAGTGTGGAGATTCCTTAAAAAACTGGAAATAGAACTTCCTTATGATCCAGCAATCCCACTGCTGGGCATACACACTGAGGAAACCAGAAGGGAAAGAGACACGTGTACCCCAATGTTCATCGCACACTGTTTATAATAGCCAGGACATGGAAGCAACCTAGATGTCCATCAGCAGATGAATGGATAAGAAAGCAGTGGTACATATACACAATGGAGTATTACTCAGCCATTAAAAAGAATACATTTGAATCAGTTCTAATGAGGTGGATGAAACTGGAGCCTATTATACAGAGTGAAGTAAGCCAGAAAGAAAAACACCAATACAGTATACTAACGCATATATATGGAATTTAGAAAGATGGTAACAATAACCCTGTGTACGAGACAGCAAAAGAGACACTGATGTATAGAACAGTCTTATGGACTCCATGGGAGAGGGAGAGGGTGGGAAGATTTGGGAGAATGACATTGAAACATGTAAAATATCATGTATGAAACGAGTTGCCAGTCCAGGTTCGATGCACGATACTGGATGCTTGGGGCTGGTGCACTGGGACGACCCAGAGGGATGGAATGGGGAGGGAGGAGGGAGGAGGGTTTAGGAGGGGGAACACATGTATACCTGTGGCGGATTCATTTTGATATTTGGCAAAACTAATACAATTATGTAAAGTTTAAAAATAAAATAAAATTTTAAAAAATTAAAAAATATTTATAAACATATTATGTATACACAATTAGAGTGTTTGAACTGAAAATAAATAGTAATAAAGCTGCTGTTGATTGTGCATGCTTTGACTTTTGACTGCCTGTGATCAGACATTAGATATAGCTTTGGAATAACTATATTTTAAATGGGTCCTCCACATATAGAATAAGAAGAATTTTTGTCAATAAATCCTCTGAAATTTAAATATATTTTGTTTAATTCAAGTGGGATCTATTAATAAAATTGTTCAATCAATTGAGTGGCATGAAACTTGTGTTTTGGAAATACTGAATAAATTAAACAATAAAAATTTATTTGGTATACAGATTTAATTTTGAATATCTACATGTGTGCTTTGGCATATCTCTACATGTAGAAAGACTTTTTGATGGAATACTTCATATTTAATTTATATTCTACCCTGACATGGGATCAAATAAAGATATTTTATGATGTTGAAGCACTTATGTTTGGCAAAAGGCATAACAAAAACATTTAAGTAAGTCATTTTATGGGGTCACAATAGACAATTTTGTCTTATAAGATATTAGTTAAAAACAGTAGTGTTCTGAATGAAGAAAATAAGACAGTACCTATGAAATTGTTGGGACGTATTCACCTGCCATTGCAAAAAAAAAAAAAAAAAGAAATTGAAGCTGCTCATCATTTTTTAAATGTTTGGTTCAAGCTGGTTTTAGAAAAGGCAGAGGAACCAGAGACCAAATTGCCAACATCCGCTGGATCATGGAAAAAGCAAGAAAGTTCCAGAAAAACATCTATTTCTGCTTTATTGACTATGCCAAAGCCTTTGACTGTGTGGATCACAATAAACTGGAAAATTCTGAAAGAAATGGGAATACCAGACCACCTGACCTGCCTCTTGAGAAATTTGTATGCTGGTCAGGAAGCAACAGTTAGAACTGGACATGGAACAACAGACTGGTTCCAAATAGGAAAAGGAGTACATCAAGGCTGTATATTGTCACCCTGCTTATTTAACTTCTCTGCAGAGTACATCATGAGAAACGCTGGGCTGGAAGAAGCACAAGCTGGAATCAAGATTACAGGGAGAAATATTAATAATCTCAGATATGCAGATGACACCACCCTTATGGCAGGAAGTGAAGAGGAACTAAAAAGCCTCTTGATGAAGGTGAAAGAGGAAAGTGAAAAAGTTGGCTTAAAACTCAACATTCAGAAAACAAAGATCATGGCATCTTGTCCCATCTCTTCATGGGAAATAGATGGGGAAACAGTGGAAACAGTGTCAGACTTTATTTTTTGGGGCTTCAAAATCACTGCAGATGTGACTGCAGTCATGAAATTATAAGACGCTTACTCCTTGGAAGGGACGTTATGACCAACCTAGATAGCATATTTAAAAGCAGAGACATCACTTTGCCAACAAATATCCATCTAGTCAAGGCTATGGTTTTTCCAGTAGTCATGTATGGATGTGAGAGTAGGACAGTGAAGAAGGCTGAGCGCCAAAGAATTGATGCTTTTGAACTGTGGTGTTGGAGAAGACTCTTGAGAGTCCCTTGGACTGCAAGGAGATCCAACCAGTCCATTCTGAAGGAGATCAGCCCTGGGATTTCTTTGGAAGGAATGATGCTAAAGCTGAAACTCCAGTACTTTGGCCACGTCATGCAAAGAGTTGACTCATTGGAAAAGACTCTGATGCTGGGAGGGATTGGGGGCAGGAGGAGAAGGGGACGACAGAGGATGAGATGGCTGGATGGCATCACTGACTCGATGGACGTGAGTCTGCGTGAACTCCGGGAGTTGGTGATGGACAGGGAGGCCTGGCGTGCTGCAATTCGTGGGGTCGCAAAGAGTCGGACATGACTGAGGGACTGAACTGAACTGAACTGAAGAGAAAGAGAGTAAAATAGAAAGAGAAAGAAAGAATTATCTCAATTAAAAGCATTTTGGTATAAATAAAATCAGCAATTAGATATACCAGCATTTTCAGTTTTATTAAGTAAGAAGCAATTTTGGAGAGATCATGGATGATTTTATAAAAAGAAGGAGAAAAACTATATTTTAGAAAGTGTTTTTCCAAAAAAAAAAAAAATGACAGTTGCAAGGCATACTGGGGAACTGAAGTGTGTTAATATTTAACTATGAAAAAGTATATGCTTATTTCACTTTTAATATAAATTGACACCTTTTGCTTTATTCATATACAATTGTAGCAATGTATACATAATTAACATGAATATATATTATTTAAAGTTGTTTAGAACTAATTTTATTTTCAAAATAAAATTTGAATGATAGCTGACCACCAATAAAATAAGACCAAATCACTCAGTCAGTGAATAAATACCTTAATTAGAAAATTTCACTCGTAAGATATCTTGGTTTGAACAGTAAAATATACACCTGCTGTATATATAATTATTAACTTTTATCATTTTATGTAGTTACAGGTCTTTATGATTCTCTTTGCAATGATTAACATTTTCCTTAGATCGTTTTATTATTAGATTCTTCTCATTATTACAACCTTACTCAAAGGTCACCTCTGCCTTTCATCAGTCACACTGTATCACATTGTCTTTTTTTTTTTTTTTTTCATTGCTAGTCTTCTTATCTGAAATCATCTGACCATGTTTTGTGTATTGTCTCCTTTCACTGACATGGAACAATGGCAAAGGATTTTTCAGTACCATTCCATAATCTGTTGCTCTACCCGGAATAATTATTACCTGAGAGAGAAAATAAAAGTTGCTTATCTACTCCAGACCATCATTATCTACGTAAATGAATGGAGAATTTTCTTAAAATTTTATTACTGATTAATCTACTTATAAAGCAATAACTTAGTAATATTTTATTATCTATTTGCATTCCATTTATAGATACACCAGTGGAAAGTGTAGGTTTCAGAAATCTTACCTCTACTGCACCTTGATATTTTTACAATTTTGTGATGCTTTTTCCTCATTCTACTCCCTGTGCTCACATGCCATTAACCCAGTATTCCCAACATTTTCATCTTAAATTAATTTTACCCCTTTTTAAAGAATTTTGGTCTCTATTAATCTTACTCATCTTTAAATTTTAATTGCTCATTTTAATTGGAGGATAATTTCTTTACAATATGGTGGTGGTTTTTGCCATACATTGACATGAATCAGCCACGGGTGTACATGTGTCCCCCTATCCTGAACCACTGTCCCACCTCCCTCCCCACCCCACCCCTCTAGGTTGTCTCAGAGTATATAAGGATAAAAAGCATCAAAAAAGTAAGAGAGTTCCAGAAAAACATCTATTTCTGCTTTATTGACTATGCCAAAGACTTTGACTGTGTGGATCACAACAAACTAGAAAATTCTGAAAGAGATGGGAATACCATACCACCTGACCTGCCTCTTGAGAAATCTGTATGCAGGTCAGGAAGCAACAGTTAGAACTGGACATGGAACAACAGACTGGTTCCAAATAGGAAAAGCAGTAAATCAAGGCTGTATATTGTCACCCTGCTTATTTAACTTCTCTGCAGAGTACATCATGAGAAACGCTGGACTGGAAGAAGCACAAGCTGGAATCAAGATTGCCGGGAGAAATATCAATAACCTCAGATATGCAGATGACACCACTCTTATGGCAGAAAGCAGAGAAAAACTAAAGCGCCTCTTGATGAAAGTGAAAGAGGAGAGTGAAAAAGTTGGCTTAAAGCTCAACATTCATAAAACGAAGATCATGGCATCTGGTCCCATCACTTTATGGCAAATAGATGGGGAAACAGTGGAAACAGTGCCAGACTTTATTTTTTGGGGCTCCAAAATCACTGCAGATGGTGATTGCAGCCATGAAATTAAAAGACACTTACTCCTTGGAAGGAAAGTTATGACCAACCTAGATAGCATATTAAAAATCAGAGACATTACTTTGTCAACAAAGGTCCATCTTGTCAAGGCTATGATTTTTCCACTAGTCATGTATGGATGTGAGAGTTGGATTATAAAGGAAACTGAGCACTGAAGAATTGATGTTTTTGAACTGTGGTGTTGGAGAAGACTCTTGAGAGTCCCTTGGACTACAAGGAGATCCAACCAGTCCATCCTAAAGGAGATCAGTCCTGAGTGTTCATTGGATAGACTGATGTTGGAGCTGGAACTCCAATACTTTGGCCACCTGATGCAAAGAGCTGACTCATTTGAAAAGACCCTGATGCTGGGAAAGATTGAAGGTGGGAGGAGAAGGGGATGACAGAGGATGAGATGGTTGGATGGCATCACTGGCTCAATGGATATGAGTTGGGTGATGGACATGCAGGCCTGGCATTCTGCAGTCCATGGGGCTGCAAAGAGTAGGACACGACAGAGTAGCTGAACTGAACTGAACTGAAGGACAAAACTCGCTCAGGGGTATCTGATGGGATATTTATACTCTATAAAACCTATAAAGTGAGAGTTACCACTGAGCTACCACTTGAAATAAACATATAAGTTATTAAATATTTAAAGAATCCCTCTGCAATGCAGGAAATGTGGGTTTGAATCCTAGGTCTAGAAGATCCTCTCAGAAGCAAATGCAACCCACTCCAGTATTCTTGCCTAGGAAATCCCATGGACAGAGGATCCTGGTGGGCTACAGTCTAAGGGGTGCCAAAGAGTCAGACACGACTGAGCACACACATTTCAACCAACATTTTGTCCCTGGCATAGAGGAGGAGCTGCTCTTAAAAATGATTTCCTTCATAAATATAAATGTCTCTTACAAAAGGATAACTCTGTTTTCAGAGCTTCTTCTGTGTCTACAGTTTCCCAAAAATAATCAGCTGAAGATCATATGCCAAAAGGACATACTGGCATAATTTGTTACTTTATGTATATGTATATTTTTCCATATGTACTTTTATTTTTTTCTTTCTTACACACACCTAGCTATCATCAGATTTTGGGCTTGGTTAGTTTTTCACCTATCTGTGCTTAATTGGACATTAGTTTGTTTGTTTATTTTTAAAGTTTAGGTTCAGATTTTCTTGTTTTTTAAAAAACGATATTTTATTTTTTTTATTTATTTATTTTATTTTATTTTTAAACTTTACATAATTGTATTAGTTTTGCCATATATCAAAATGAATCCGCCACAGGTATTTTAAATTTTTTTATTTATTTGGCTATTTTGGGTCTTCATTGCTGTATGGACTTTTCTTTATTTGCAGCACATGGGTTTCTCATTGTGGTGGCTTCTCTTGGCTCAGCAGTTGTGCTTCATGGACTCCAGAGCACTGGCTCATGAGTTATGGTTCGTGGGCTCTAGGGTGCTGGCTCAGGAGTTGTGGCATATGAGTTTAGTTGCTCTGCCACGTGTGAGATCTTCCTGGATTAGGGATTGGATCCATGTCTCTTGCATTGGCAGGTGGATTCTTTACCATGAACTATGAGGGAAAACCCCTGCTACCTTTCTGATGAGAATAAGACTCATCTGACTACTGTGCCATTGCTGTCTTTGAAAATGGAAGGGCATAATGAGTTGTTGAACTTGGGCAGCCTTTAGAACCTGAAAAAAACAATAAAACAGATTCTTCCATAGAGTTTCTAGAAAGAAAACAACATTGCAAACACCTCTATTTTAGTCTAATGAAACCATTTCATGCTTTTGATGTCTAGGAATGTAAGATAATACATTTGTATGTTTCAAATCACTGTGCATGCATGCTAAATGCATCGGACTTCAGTTTTGTCTGACTCTTTGTGACCCTATGACTTTAGCCTGCCAGACTCCGCTGTCCATAAGATTTCCCAGGCAAAATACTAGAGTGGGTTGCCATGCCCTCCTCCAGGGGATCTTCCCAACCCAGGAATTGAACCTGGGTCTCTTATTTCTAGCTGCATTGCCAAGCAGTTTCTTTACCAGTAGTGCCACCTGGGAAGCCCTTAAACCACTGAGTTTGGGGTGATTTGTTACAGCAATGATAGGAAGCTAACAAAGTACTAAAACAATAGTCAGTAAATATAATCCCACTGAGAAGCCTCACTTTTTTGCATTTTTTTTACTTTTATGTTACCTTGAAAGTGCTTATCAAAGGTTAAAACTATTTTCTGCTTTTTGCTTTGCCAAATAACTTATCAACATTCAGTATACTTTAAATAACTGACCAAATAACTTTTAAGAATAAGCAGCTTTATATTGATGATGCTTTGTTCTGAATTAGTGGTCAGAGTTGAATGGTCATAGATATTTTAAAACAGCTCTCTCTTACTCTCACACACACACAATTTTGCCAAATATTAAATGTTCTTGATGTTAATACATACATATATGTTAAGGAAAATATTCTAAATGTGATAAATTATTGCCAGTGAAACTGCTGATTTGTGATTCAGAAACTAGCAAGTTGGAGATAACATAGCTCGTCAAGAAAAATAATATTGTCCATCAACTTTCCAATAGCAAAATAAAATGCTGACTAACATCCATGGAAATAGTTGAGAGCAATTTCCCTCCTCTCTGCCTCAGAAAATGATGATTCAACTCATCAGTAAAGTGAGAATTGTTCTTTCTCCTCACTAAGAGATAAGGAAGAGAAATGATGAGACACAACACAGCCATGTTTATTTTGGCAGAAAAACACAGCTGCAAACGGTAACAAAAATTGCTATCATTTTTTTATTTTTTTTTAAGTAACAGTACTTGCTACCTATTCCTTTTCCTCTAGAGCAATAGATTTTTCTATCCATTTTTTTCCCCTCACTGCTAGCTGACAAAGGCTGTGGGCAGAACTGAATTCACATCTCACAATTCTCATCACCCCTCCCTGACAAAGATGCACACTCCGTATGTTTGATGTATTATTTCCTCCACAGAAAACAACACTGCCTCAAGAAACAAAATATGATACAAAAGGCTCAGCTTTGCCTGGCAGACAAGAAACAAAACTTAATGAAAATGAGGCCAGTTAGGGAAAATAACAGCAGCTCTATACACATTGGGATAAAACTTTTTTAAAAAGATGTATAATATCTAGCTGAGGTAATTAGTAAAAACAAAAAGTAAAAATTTTGTTTCTACTAATGACACTGGAGGTAATTGATAAAAACAAAAGCTCTTTAGATATATGTGTGTGTGTGTATATATATATATATATTTCTTGATGACTCAGTAGTAAAGAATCTGGCTACAATGCAGGAGACACAGGAGATGCTGGTTTGATCACTGGGTTTGGAAGATCTTCTGGAAGAGGAAATGGCAACCCACTCTAGTAACCTCACTTAGAAAATTCCACGGACAGAGAATCCTTGAGGGCTACAGTCCAAAGGGTTGCAAAGAGTTCACATGGCTGAGCGTACAGCATATATATGTATATGTGTATATATGTATATTTGTTTTGAAAACTCACCCCTTCCGACAAAGGGCAAGGAGAGATTAAAGAAAGAGGCTGGCTACTCCAGATTGGTAGGTGACAGGGTTAATATCAAGGCAACTTACAACATGCACAGATCTCTTCTCCTGGCCTCCAGAATATTAAAAGTTCACATAGAGACCTTAACTGGGTTCAATCACATATACTGTTCAGATAGTATCAACACTTTGCTCTCTCATGGCTTCTTGCTTAAAAATGGCTCCTACCGTGGGAACAGTGGGTAGAACATACATTCCAAGGATGTCACAGAGTAAGGAGCCTCCGATTGCTCAGGTCCAACTCAGAGAGGTCATGTCCTCTGGATAATTTCCTGCAACACCCTATGCCTCCTAACTGGCTCTTGCAATCTTACACATCTCCCATCTTCTGCAGTGTGCCCTGAGTGGTTGGCAGCGGGGTTCATTAACTTGGAGGTGGCTTTTTTGGCATCTATCTAGCTTCATAGCAACAATATAGGCACCTGAAAGAGGAACACAGATCTAGATGATTCCCCAAATAAGTAACAGTCCTGAGGGCAAACTAGAGTATCTTGGCTCTCATTCCTGCCGTGAATATGGTCCCATCAGAACCTTCCAAGACAGAAGCATTGGTGGTCTGTTTCACCCACAAATCCCTAAAAGAGTGTTGCACTTTCTCTATAGATTTCAAGGGCATCACATCCTCAGGGAGACTGTTCTCATTGGGTCAAGCTTTCCTGCAGTCTAGAATAATCCAGTGTATAAGGGAGTGAGTACCTTGAACCCGCAAAACACCATGTAGATATTGTAGGAGAGCACAGTAGATGGTGATGTTGCTCTTTTTTTTTTTTTTTTTTTCTATTTCTTGCCCAATCAGATAAATGTCATTGCTCCCCTCCCACCGCATAGCCAGGACAACCATGCAGGAGTCCTATTCTCTATCTTTTGCTGGAACATTGGAGATATTTCAGTATACTCAGTGGGTGTATAGTCTTTCATGATTGTCTCCTGAATTGGGGGCTGCACCCCTGACTGGGATTGCTGCTGCTGTGCTTTTGCTTTCCTCTGTACCAGTGGTCAGATGGTAGGGGATTTCTACCATTTAATTGTCAAGCACCACAGCATCTTCCCCTTCACTCTCTTCACTTTCCCAGGGATTCCACCCTTTAACGTCCTGATCAGAGTTTATCACAAGCACTTGACCCTTAATCCATTGCATTTTGTTCCCTCCTAGATTTTCAAATGATCTAAGTTCTAGGGTCTCCAATTTATTATCCTGCTCTCCCACCTTGTCTTTCAGTCCTGAAGTCAGCAGAGCAGTAGACATGTGCACATCCATCTCTATCCTCAGCTCTTTTTCCAACTTTCTAGCTGGAACTTCAATCTCTTATTGGGCCTAGGTGTGCAGCTGGTCTGACCACAGTAGAGGCCATCCTTGCATAGCTATTCTTTTCCTTTTTTTGCCCAAGGGCTGTGTGTTGTGCTCAATTTCTCAGACAAGTGCATCAAAACAGCCAGCATTTTGGGGACACTCCCATGCTCATAAAGCAGCCCACAAGTATCTAATACACAGGCCTCCTCTCCCCACATAACAGCCAACATTCAACTTGGAATTTCCCTCATGGATGCCTCTTTCTTAAGGCCCATTTCTTGATATCCTGACTGCCTCAACATCTGTTGGCTTGTAAACTAGCCCCAATACACAGAGGGTAAGGAAATATTGAAGGAAGAGGCAAACATCAAAATTGGTTGGTGGCAGAGTTCACTTCCCTAGTGCCTCAGGCAGTAAGAACTCTGCCTGCAATTCAGGAGACCTGGGATCAATCTTCAGTTTGGTAGGATCCCCTAGAGAAGTGAATGACAACCCACTCCAGTATTCTTGCCTGGAGAATCCCATGGACAAAGGAACCTAGAAGGCTATAGTCCATGGGGTTGCAAAGAGTTGGACACAACTGAGCAATTAATACTTTCACTTTTCAAGGTAAATAGTAAGGAAACTTACAAGATGAGTGTGTCTTCCCACCCTCCCAGCAGAAAATTATCTGTTCAGCCATATGTACCAACAAGATGGCCTCAACAACATCAGTTCAATTCAGTTGCTCAGTCATGTCCGACTCTTTGCAACCCCGTGAACCACAGCACACCAGGCTTCCCTGTCCATCACCAACTCCCGAAGTCCTCCCAAACCCATGTCCATTGAGTCGGTGATGCCATCCAATCATCTCATCCTCTGGCATCCCCTTCTCCTCCTGCCCTCAATCTTTCCAAACATCAAGGTCTTTTCAAATGAGTCAGCTCTTCACATCAGGCAGCCAAAGTATTGGGGTTTCAACTTCAACATCAGTCCTATCAATGAACACCCAAAACTGATCTGCTTTGGGATGGACTGGTTGGATCTCCTTGCAGTGCAAGGGACTCTCAAGAGTCTTCTCCAACACCACAGTTCAAAAGCATCCATTTTTTGGTGCTCAGCTTTGTTTATAGTCCAACTCTCACATCCATACATGACCACTGAAAAAATCATAGCCTTGACTAGACGGATCTTTGTTGACAAAGTAATGTCTCTGCTTTTTAATATGCTGTCTAGGCTGGTCATAACTTTCCTTCCAAGGAGTAAGCATCTTTTAATTTCATGGCTGCAACCACCATCTGCAGTGATTTTGGAGCCCATAAAATAAAGTCAGCCATTGTTTCCACTGTTTCCCCATCTATTTGCCATGAAGTGATGGGACCAGATGCCATGATGTTCATTTTCTGAATGTTGAGCTTTAAGCCAACTTTTTCACTCTCCACTTTCACTTTCATTAAGAGGCTCTTTAGTTCTTCTTCACTTTCTGCCATAAGGATGGTGTCATCTGCATATCTGAGATTATTGAAATTTCTCCTGGAAATCTAGATTCCAGCTTGTGTTTCCTCCAGCCAAGCATTTTTCATAATGTACTCTGCATATAAGTTAAATAAGCAGGGTGACAATATACAGCCTTGATGTACTCTTTTTCCTATTTGGAACCAGTCTGTTGTTTCATGTCCAGTTCTAACTGTTGCTTCCTGACCTGCATACAAGTTTCTCAAGAGGCAGGTCAAGTGGCCTGGTATTCCCATCTCTTTCAGAATTTTCTAGTTTCTTGTGATCCACACAGTCAAAGGCTCTGGCATAGTCAATAAAGCAGAAACAGAACTCTCTTGCTTTTTCAATGATCTAGTAGATGTTGTCAATTTGATCTCTGGTTCCTCTACCTTTTTTAAAACCAGCTTGAACATCTGGAATTTCACAGTTCATGTATTTCTGAAGCCTGGCTTGGAGAATTTTAAGCAATACTTTACTAGCATGTGAGATGACTGCTCTCTTAAGGTTGTGGCCTTGGAAATGGCTCCTGCTGTGAAAGAGTGGGTAGAATGTGTATTCCAAGGTCAGGGCAGGGCATAAGGAGCATCTGATTACCTCAGTCCAGCTCGTGGGTTGATCAATAGTCATGTTGTCTTGATGACCTCCTCTAAAAAGAAAATGATTTAATAAAATAAAAATTCTTAAGATTTTTCATGTCAAAAGTCCATTTGACAATCTGATAAAGTTTATGAATACTATTTCTGCAAGTCACACAGTTTTACAAACACACACATACACACACATTTGGCAGATTATTTATACATTTGTTCTTGGAACATCAGTGTCTTATCTAGGGAATTTTTAGGTATTCAACAAGCCTAGACTAAGACCACTAGTTGAAATAAATCTGTTACTGTTTTTTTTTTTAATTGAATGTTATTCTAGATCTAAAATGGTTTGCTATTCTAGTAAGCTAAATTCTAAATAATACATTAATCTGAATTATATTATAACCTATGAATGTTTCATATTAAAAAGAAAAAGAAAAAACAAAGTAATCACCTGAATAGAATGTGAAGAGGCTCAAAATATTTTGTCAGTATCAAAATAGTATATTCTTTAATATGAGGGAGAGATCAAAAAGAATGAGATGCTGCCCACGATGCATGATACAAGATGCTCGGGGCTTGTGCACTGGGATGACCCATAGGGGTGGGATGGAGAGGGAGGTGGGAGGAGGGTTCAGGATGGAGAACACATGTACACCCATGGTGGATTCATGTCAATGTATGACAAAACCAATACAATATTGTATAGTAATTAGCCTCCAAAAAAAAATAAATAAATAAAGTGAAAAAAAATCACAGGTTGGAAATTTCTGAGGTTCTGGATAAAAGGACAGAACCATTGATTGAGACGATTTTAATAATGTGAGGGTAAAGTCTCACTCATCATTGGAAATATCAAGATCATATGCAGATTAAAATGGATGCAGCAAAAATGAACAGAATAGAGAGAAGCTATGTTCTTGAGAGTGTTGATAAGGTTCAGATGAAGCACTACTTAAGGATTTGGGAAAATAGTTCATGGATTTGCCACATGCTATTTGGTGCAGATTATAATTCCAGACAGATCTATACAATACCACTTAACTGAAAACATCTGAACTGTGGTTGGAGCAGTACAGCATGAAGCAGATTCTGGAATCAATTTGACATGCTTCAACTCTGCTGTGTAAGCACTTTCTTAACCTGAAAAGATAATTTCATCTTGCTAAGTCTTGGCTTTCTGATCTGTAAAATTGGCCATAATTGCACCTACGTCATAGCATTATTCAAAGATAAGTAGAACAATGCTTATATAGGATTTAACATAATACCTTGCAACATAGAAGGTAGAAGAAATACATAGCTATTAATATAATCATTATATAAGAGGGATGAAACTATTCTACAGCAAAGGAGATTATCTTTTTAATCCATTTACAATTGTTAGGATAATTATATTTTTCTGGCAATTGAATCTTGGTACTATGTTCTTAATTTCATTCACTTATTCTACTGATGGGCTTCCCTGGTGGCTTAGCAGTTAAAGCGTCTGCCTGGAATGCCGGAGACCTGGGTTCAATCCCTGGGTCGGGAAGATCCCTTGGAGAAGGAAATGGCAACCCACTCCAGTACTCTTGCCTGGAGAGTCCCATGGACAGAGGAGCCTGGTAGTCCATGGGGTCACAAAGAGTCGGACACGACTGAGCGACTTCACTTTCATTCTACTGGTATTTATTTAGCACTTATAATGAACCTACAAGTTTCTAGGCACTGTAGACTAGTGAAGAAAATAAAGCCCCTGACTTCACTCTTCCTTTATATTTTAGAAGACAAATAGTAAACAAACACGTACATAGAAATGTAGGATGTCACATGGTTATGAGTGATTTTGAGAAGATTAAAACACCGAAAAGGGTGTTTGTAGAGTGAGTGAGTTTGGCAATGCCAATTAGTTTACAATGTTCAGAAAAAAAAATTCATTGTTGCCTTGTATCAGAGGAATAATATGATCTAAAATATTTTAAAAGGATCATACTGGCTACTGTGCTGGAAATAGATTGTTGCAAAATTAGTTATGAGGCTATTGCAAGAAATACTAGGTAATCTGATGCCACCTTAGACCCAAGTGGTAGCAGTGAAGGTAATGAAAAATGATGTTATGTATATACCATAAAGGTAGAGCTAAAATTATTTGATTTATATTGGTCAGATACATGTGTGTGAAAGAGAAAGGGAAGTACAGAGAATAATACATTCAGTCACTTGGAAAATGTAATTTGTAGCCAATTACTTATACTAATGATGACGTCTGTAATCAAGTCAGTGTCCTAAGCTATAACAAAATATGACAGTATCAATTAAAAGTGAGCACAGTTATCATAGTCAAATCAGAAAATACATGCATAAGTGGGCTTCACCTGTGGCTCAAACGGTAGAGAAATTCCTTGCAATGCAGGAAACTCAGGTTCGAATCCTTGGTCAGGAATATTTCCTGGAGAAGGGAATGGCAACCCACTCCAATATTCTTGCCTGGAGAATTCCATGCACAGAGAAGCCTGGTGGGCTATAGCCCATGGGATCACAAAGAGTGGGACACGACTGAGCAACTGTCACTTCACTTCACTTTTACTATTAGTGCAAAAAGTTTGTGATTGTTTATGCAGACTTTTCCACCGTGTGACAGTGAGTTAGAGCCCATTCTTCTTGTGTTTCCTGGGGTGAAATTCTCTCTGATTTTCAGTTTCTTTAAATATATTTAGAATGTACAAATTTTATCTTTATGAAAACTAATGTTTAGATAGCCAAGTTGAACTAAGAGTTTATTTTTCCCTTATTATGATAATTTTTTTATCTCACATTTCTTGGGAGGTGTGCTGAAACATATAATATTAACAAAAGCTTGTGACAAAGTATTAACTTGTCTTTAAAAGAAGAAACCAGTGGAAGAAAGATGTTACCAAGAAGCAGTGAAGAATGCTCATTACAGACAAAAAAGGAACAGTCTGTCCCACTACAAATATATATTTAATGTTTGTGTGTGTGTTAGTCACTCAGTCATGTCTAACTCTTTGCGCCCCCATGGACTGTAGCCCATCAGGCTCCTCTGTCCATCAATTCCCCAGGCAGGAATACTGGAGTGGGTCGCCATTCCATTCTTCAAGGAATCTTCTTGATCCGGGGATCAAACCCAGATCTCCTGCATTGCAGGCAGATTCTTTACCATCCAAGCCACCAGGGAAGACCTCTATTATCTTTTGTGAAATATTTCCAAAATTCATCCAAGATTTATTGTTGTTGCTTAGTCACTCAGTTAAGTCTGATATTTTTGTGACTCCATGGACTCCTCTGTCCATGGGATTTTCCAGGCAAGAATACTGGAGTGGGTTGCCATTTCCTACTTCAGGGGATATTTTCAACTCAGGTATCGAACCCAAGTCTCCTGCAAGTCTCTTGCACTGAAGGCAGATTCCTTACCCCTAAGCCACATGGGAAGACATATCTAAGATTGCCCTCAACTATTTCAACCTGTTTTCATTTGCCAATTCCATCCTATTAACAGTATTAGGAAAAATCATCATGTTTACATCTGGAAGGAATGGATAATGTATTCTGTGAATTTATTTGGATGGAAAAACTATTACTAAGCTCTTACACAAGACAGCACTTGCTTTATTATTTTCTAACAAATGAAAAAATACATTGTTTTCCTTTTGCCTCTGCGGTCTCTTTTAAATAACTTTGCTTCTTCCATTTGTATGGAGATTTCAATTTAGCTTTCAAATCTCACACTCAAAATTATGAAAAGGGATTGCTATCACTTGTTCTAAATATTTTTAGCTAGACAAATATATGAAGAAATCTGACATGGACCAAAAAAGAGCAAAGATTAAAAAAAAAAAAAAAAAAAAAACTCTTTTAGAATCCTCATTCCATTGTCTGCTCTGCTATTCTAAGATAAAGTGTTTGGAAAATTTACTTGCCTGCATATCCACAATGTGTTCTTTATTTAATTTTTCCCTTTCAGAAGGACTTCCAAAAGTTGGAGTAGAATGCTGATTTTTTTTTTTTTTAACCTACCACTGGAAAGATAGTAAATGCCTGACTGCAGCAGGAAAATTCAGCATTTTGCTGGAAATGTGATATCTGTTATGGAAGTGCTCAAAAATACTGATAGATTTGCTTCTGGGCTTTCAGGGATTCTGATCATGTTTCTAGTATGTGCTTCCTTCCTTTAGAACTTCTCCCATGGCTCTGAGAAGAACATTTGCAAACTCAGTGTCTTTCATGATAATTTTTCAGTCTTTCTACCCTAAAACATTTTTAGCAAAGTGTGCAATATGTCCTCTTTTCAATTATCAATGTAGACAGTACCACAAGCTTTTGTGTTCATACTGCCCTATTGATGCCTAGAATCTCTTCTTTGTTTTATAAAAGTAGTATCCACAAAGCAATTATTGCATTCAGTTCAGTTCAGTTCAGTCGACTCTTTGCAACCACATGAATCACAGCACGCCAGGCCTCCCTGTCCATCACCAACTCCCGGAGTTCACTCAGAGTCACGTCCATCGAGTTAGTGATGCCATCCAGCCATCTCATCCTCTGTCGTCCCCTTCTCCTCCTGCCCCCAATCCCTCTCAGCCTCAGAGTCTTTTCCAATGAGTCAACTCTTTGCATGAGGTGGCCAAAGTACTGGAGTTTCAGCTTCAACATCAGTCCTTCCAATGAACACCCAGGACTGATCTCCTTTAGGATGGACTGGTTGGATCTCCTTGCAGTCCAAGGGACTCTCAAGAGTCTTCTCCAACACCACAGTTCAAAAGCATCAATTCTTTGGCACTCACCTTTCTTTATAGTCCAACTCTCACATCCATGCATGACCACTGGAAAAACCATAGCCTTGATTAGACGGACCTTTGTTGGCAAAGCAATGTCTCTGCTTTTTAATATGCTATCTAGGTTTGTCATAACTTTCCTTCCAAGGAGTAAGCGTCTTATATTTTGCCTATCAGAAAACTGAAATCCAAAAGGAAGTGTGTTAACTTCTATTTCCGGTGTTAACATTTTAAAAGAACTCTAAAGTGTTTGAAAAAATAGAGAACATTTAAAACATAAATCAGTCTATTGAACAAAATCAATCTATGTATAGCAGCTGTACAAGTACAAAAATCATAAATAGAGCATTTAATAGATTAAATACAGATTTTTGTATTTTCTAATCATTTAAAATAACTCAGGTACAAATTGATTTCTGCACATTTTAATGTAAGAATGAGTATGAAATTAATTCATGAACATTTAAATCACTATAATCATGAAATTAAATAATTTTTTAATGCTTGACATCTCCTCTAGACATATCTTGATATCTTTAAGTTAAATCAAGCATATTAATAACATAATCATTCAGCACTGTGATTTTATTCTGTGAGGTGTAGAAAAATCTTTTAATTCATATTCATATTTTAGCTTTGGGTTTAAGTTTAGAAGTTTAAGGAAAAGTGGGATTTTTTTTTCTAGTTTTTCCCCCTTGAGATAGTTCTTTGAAGAAATGTATTGGTTTATAATTGTACTTTGTAAACTTTAGTAACTTGTCTATTTACTTTTTGTCAAACAATAAACTATAGAGGTTAGGCTTCTTTGGTGGCAAGTAACAGAATAAATGGGCTTTCCTGGTGGCTCAGATGGTAAAGAATCCACCTGCAATGCAAGATACCTGGGTTGGATCCCTGGGTTGGGAAGATATTTTGGAGAAGGGAATTGCTACCTACTCCAGTATTGTCTGGAGAATCCTGTGGACAGAGGATCTTGCTGAGCTAGTCCACAGAATTGCAAAGAGTCAGACACAACTGAGCAACTATAGATTTTAAAGAACAAAATAAACAAACTAAGAAAACTACCTATCTTAAGAGACAGTAAGATTTATTACAAAGGTTTTGGTCAAGGTCAAGGAAGAGATGTGACTTGTAGAAATGAAGTAACATCTCTATCTCTTCCATTTATTTATTCTAATACCCCTCACAGAACACTGGTTGAATCACTATTCATTTATTTTAGATTACTCAGATGATAAAGTTTAGTTTGTTTACAAGTTTAACTTTTGTGATGGCTAATTTTATGTGTTTAGGCCATGGCACCCAATTCTTTGGTCAAACGCTATTCCAAGTGATACTGTGAAGTTATGTTTTAGATATGATTAACATTTAAACAGGTAGATTTTGACTAGAATAGATAGATTTCCATAATATAGGTGGGCCTCATCCAATAAGTTGAAGGTCCCAAGAGCAAAGACAGAATCCTCAAAACAGAAGAAATTCTCAAGTCTGCAAAATGGAAACCCTGCCTGACTTTCCAGCCTACTGGAGAATAGGTTTATTTATATCTACTATTTGTTTTCTTTTCTTGAGAACTAAAACACATGTAGCCTAACTTGCTCCTGAGTACTAACTTCTTGAATGTAAACTCTAAATTCTCCACTTACTGGTTGTCTATTTTGGATAAATCTCAGTAATCTTATTATATAATAGTGATAATAACAATAATGCAAACTTTATGAAGTTGCTAAAACTTTTAAATGAAATAGTGCATATGAAGTCATTAACACAATTATTAGAGCAATAAAATGAACTGGGAAATTTTCAGTAAATATTTACTTCTATAATTCTAAGATGCTTTCTCCATAAGTCAATATTAGGATAAGAATTAATATAATAAGAAATTTATGTATTTTATCAAGGTTTCTCTTATATGCAATAGCCATTTTTTTCATTTAAAAATGATAGACGAGACAGCAAAAGAGACACTGATGTATAGAACAGTCTTATGGACTCTGAGAGAGAGGGAGAGGGTGGAAAGATTTGGGAGAATGGCATTGAAACATGTAAAATATCATGTATGAAACGAGTTGCCAGTCCAGGTTCGATGCACAATACTGGATGCTTGGGGCTGGTGCACTGGGACGACCCAGAGGGATGGTGTGGGGAGGGAGGAGGGAGGAGGGTTCAGGATGGGGAACACATGTATACCTGTGGTGGATTCATTTTGATATTTGGCAAAACTAATACAATTATGTAAAGTTTAAAAAAAAAATGATAGAGTAATCTGCCTGTAATATACAAAATGAAAACTGCTTTAATTAATTTTACCATTTTAAATTTACACATTTTTACTTTTATTTAAATTAATGAACTGACTGCTCATAAGTGTCCATGCTAAAATCTTTATTTTTTATTGACTGTGTGATCTTATAATAAATAGAAAATTCTGTCTCAAAAAAGTCATCATACTATATTCTTTTACTATGAAAGCATCCTTGGTGTTTCAGATGTAGTTAATAAATGTTTTCTCTTTGTGTCATGCTGTCTTTCTTAACATGATGTTATTTAACTAGAAAAAAAATGATTTTGCTTATTATATACTTAAGCATTCACATAAAAGAAGATTCATAAGGTAGGTTTCTCTTGGCCTATACCTAGATTAAAAAATTGGAAAATAATTATTTGGTCATTTACTTCTATTTTTATCATTAAGATTTGTTTTTCTAGGCACTAAGTTCTAAATTCTTTTGTTTCATCTCTTGACCAAGTGATGTATCTTTTATCATCAGTTGGGTTCACAATACCTAGATTTCATTTTCACAGTTAACATTCACCCCAAATTACCTGTGATATGTCGAATATTCACAACTAGGATTATGTTGAAAATGGGTTATGCTGCTGCTGCTACTAAGTCGCTTCAGTCATGTCTGACTCTGTGGGACCCCATAGACAGCAGCCCACCAGGCTTCGTCGTCCCTGAGATTCTCTGGGCAAGAACACTGGAGTGGGTTGCCAATTCCTCCTCCAATGCATGAAAGGGAAAAGTGAAAGTGAAGTCGCTCAGTCCTGTCCGACTCCTAGCGACCCCATGGACTGCAGCCTACCAGGCTCCTCCGTCCATGGGATTTTCCAGGCAAGAGTACTGGAGTGGGGTGCCATTGCCTTCTCCGAAAATGGGTTATAAGCAGACATTAATTCTAGAACTGTCATTAATCTACTCTAGAGATCATTAACCTTTAAAAGTTTGTACATGATTTCATAAATATATTGCAATGGGATTTTTATTTCTCTTCGATTTCATCAGGTTTCCCCTTCCTATGTCCCACTATGAGAGTGAATTTTTTTTAAAACTCCTTGACTCAGCAAAGCATTTGACAGCACAGAAAAGTAACATATAAAGCAAAGAATATTTATTTTCATCATCCATATCTTTAGCATTTTTTAAGACATAGGAACAAAGAAATATGCATTTTTGTGCTTAGAAAATCATATAAAATAACCAGAAAAATAAAGGACAGTAGAATAATATACAACTTGCCTAATTAGTTTTCCAATTTATTGAAAACCTAGTTCTCTTATAAAGTCCATTCATGTTTTAAATCATCTATAAAGTTTTACTCACTTGTAGGATTTCCCTTGTGACTCAGTGGTAGAGAATCTGCCTGCCAAGCAGGAGATGTAGCTCTGATCCCCAGGATGGGAAGATCCCCTGGAGAAAGAAATCGCAGCCCACTCCAATATTCTTGCCTGTGAAATCTCATGGACAGAGGAGCCTAGTGCTCTACAGTCTATGGGGTCACAAGAAGTCGGACGTGACTTAGTGACTAAACAAAAACAACATCTATACATTAAACTTTTGAGTTTTTTTTCTTAAAACATTAGTTTCCAGTATCAGGATGGTCTTTTAATCCTCTAGAGCTCATTTGAATATGTTCTAATGGAAGATTTAATTCCCTAATCAGAATATCACAACAGTAGATTAGACATTCTGTAAGTCCACTGACAGTAGAATGGCAGAAATTTTTCAGGCAGAGAAGGCAAGTCAATGTACAGAGTAAGCTCCATTCCAGTAAGAACAAAACACTGTTCCTTCCATGATGCAAACAGTTCAGTGTAATCAACCTGGTAGCTAACTGACCACCTTGGAGAATATGTAATTTCAGGAACTCAGTGTTTTTCTCAGAAGCTGGCAGGCTGGGCACTCAGCAGCAGATATAACCCAAGTGTCCTTGGTGCCACCATGGCTAATTTATTCATGAGTCCATTTTGGGATGACAGGGTGACTGTGAAAAGAGGCTGAGTGGTATCCATGAGATGGGCCACTCTGTCCACTTGATTATTAAAATCCTCTCCTGAGGTCAGTCTTCGGTGAACATTCACACGGGGTACAAATATAGTCACTTATTTCCCCATTCAGAGAAATATTAGATTGGTGCAAAAGTAACTGTGGCTTTGCATTGTTGAATTTTGCCACTTGATATTGGAATACGTTCTTAAATAAATGTGGTTATGTTATACATAATTTTAATGCATATGTCTTGATTTGTTTTTATGCTAGTGACATAACTTGCTGTTCATTTTATTTTATTTTAGATTAGCAGAATTATTTTAGACAAAAAACTAATTTCGAGTGACTTTTTTATTCAAGTTCAAAATGGGTCGTAAAGAAGCAGAGACAGTTCACAACATCAAAAATACATTTGGCCCAGGAACTGCTAATGAATGTATGGTGCAGTGGTGGATCAAGGAGTTTTACAAATGAAGTGAGAGGCTTGAAGATGAGGAGCTCAGTGGTTAGCCATTGAAGTTGACAATGACCAATTTAGAAGATCATTGAAGCAGACCCTCTTAAAACTACATGAGAAGTTGCCAAAAAAAAATAAAAAAAAGAACTCAGCATTGACTATTTTATGGTTATTCTGCATTTGAAGCAAATTGTAAATGTGAAAAACCTCGATAAGAGGGTACCTCATGAGCAGACCACAAATCAAAAAGTTGTTTTGAAGTATTGTCTTTTCTTACCCTAATCAACAACAATGAACCATTTCTTGATCAGACTGTGACATGAGACAAAAAGTGGAATTTATACAACTGGAGATGACCAGCTCGGTATTTAGACCTAGAAGAAGCTCCAAAGCTCTCTCTTCGCAAAGACCCAAACTTGCACCAAAAAAAAAAAGGTCATGGTCACTCTTTTGCGGTCTGCTGATGGTCTGATCCACTACAGCTTTTTGAATCCCAGTGAAACCATTACATCTGAGAAGTATGCTCAGCAAATCAGTGAGATGCACCCAAAACTGCCGTGTCTGCAGCCGGCAGTGGTCAACAGAAAGGGCCGAACTCTTCTCCATGACAACACCCCACCATGTGTCACACAACCAACGCTTCAAAGGTTGAACGAATTGGGCTATGAAGTTTTGCTTATCCACCATATTCACCTAACCTCTCACCAACAGACGACCACATCTTCAAGCATCTTGACTCTGTTTTTCAGGGAAAGCACTTCCATAACCAGCAGGAGGCAGAAAATGCTTTCCAAGAGTTCACTGAATTCCAAACAAACTTATTTCTTGCTGATAAAAATGTGTTGATTGTAATGTTCTTATTTTGATTAATAAAGATGGTTTGAGCCTGGTTATAATGATTTAAAATTCACAGTCCAAAACCACAATTACATTTGCACCAACCTAATATATTCAAATATCTCTTTCTTAAATTTCATTATCACTAATTTTCATGCCTCTTCCACTTCACTGATCATCTAGCCAAATCATTGGCTACAGTCCAGAAATCACTATGTAATCACACATGTGGCCATTTTACATCCAAGCAAGTGATCACTTTTGTATGTTGTTGTGACATATGAAAGAAAGTCCTAACTCTTAGGTCATGCCTTCTGTCTTCACAACAAATTCCCTTCCTTGCTCAGCTTAATTCTATGACTCTTAAAACCAACTGACATACTTATGATTTAAATTACCAATCTGATAATTGTTCTGTCTTTATTAGAATCTAAATATTATACTGCAAAGAATTCCTGTTTTGTTTTGTTCACTATTATGCTATCAATATTTAAAGTTTGGTATGTAGTAAGATTTTTTTTTAAAGTATTTAATCAATGAACCTCAAAGCTTTAATATCTATCACTGTGTTCTAAAAGTCTCCATGCTTTCAGTTTTACCTCTTCAAGAGCAAGATCTGATAGCTTTTCAAGACAACTTTTTGGGGTAGATGCTCATCTAATAAATTGATTGCAATCCCATTGAATCACCTGCTTACTCTGATTCAATCAACTCATGCCCATAGTTAAAGCAGTAGTTTACATAGTGCCTAGAATACTTCTATCTTCTGCACAGTTAAGTAGACACTTCTCTAAAAGATTCTGTCACCAGGTAAAAAGATATTAAAAATATTAGTTAGCTCTTAACTATGCCTGTTCCATCCTATTCTGTGTTTAAAGAGTCCCATTTCATTAGAAAATAAAAAGATGGGTAGAGGAGGCATCATGGGAAGGAATGGTGACAAACATACTCAGACGCACATATTCTTTTTAAATCCAAAATAAGAATTCTTGAAATTCTCTTAAAAGTGTTGAAACTCTAGTGATTAATTTAATAATAAACATCTCCAAAAAATAATTAATGTTATGTCATTAGATAGTTTATGGCAAAACAATGTTTGTCTTGATACTCTTTTGAAAAGAATGAGATTATCTCTCCTAGGTATCTTGTAGGAATTCTTGAAAATGAATTCCTAACATTCTTTAAAAACATTAGATTATATTTTATAAGTCACTTATGAATGTATAACACAAAATTTGGAACACAAACTTTTGATACTGCTTTCAAGTAAGAGTTAATGACTGCAGTTATAATTATAAATGAATAGCAAAATTAAAATATGTTTTACTTACATATCTGTGCACTTAGGATGGATAGCATAAGTTTCAAATAAGTTAACATTTAAAAATAGTAAAACATCAATTAGTTATATTCCCTATTCAAAATATTTCAATATTACTTTAAAATATGTGATTGACAGTGTGAATACAAGGTATTTATTGAATACCTACTATGTGTTAGATAATGTTTGATACACTAAGGAAATATCAGGATGAAGACAGACAAAAATCTTTACCCTACATGACAGTATTATTTTTGGAGTGGGAGTGCTGAATGCATGTATGCATGCTACGTTACTTCAGTCATGTCTGACTCTTTGTGACCCTGTGGACTGTATCTGCCAGGTTCCTCTGTCCATGGGATACTCCAAGCAAGAAGACTGGAGTGGGTCTCTGTGCCCTCCTCCCAGTGATCTCCCCAACTCTAGGGATCAAACCAGCACCTGTTATGTCTACCTGCATTGGTAGGCTGGGTCTTTACCACTAGTGCCATCTGGGAAGCCCCAAGAGTGATGAACAGATGATATAAATAGATGAATAGACAAATGTCTTTAGAGAGCATTAGGGATATTGCAAAAATTAATGTAGTGAGATGTGGTAAAAAAAAAAAAATTATATCTACTTTACTTTTTATATGTGTCCTGTGCATAGTCGTTCAGTCCTATCTGATTCTTTGCAACCCCATGGACTGTAGCCCACCAGGCTCCTCTGTTCATGGGGATTCTCAAAAGCAAGAGTAGTGAAGTGGGTTGCCATGCCCTCCTCCAGGGGATCTTCCCAACCCAGGCTTCCAACGCAGGTCTCCAGCACTGCAGGTGGATTTATTACCACCCGAACCACTAGGGAAGCCCATTTTTTATATATAACATAGTCCATAAAAGTCTTTCTGAGAAAATAATGTTAAACAGAATTTGGAAATAAGTGGGAGGGCAAAGGATGAAGGATATCTGATGGAGGTGTCATCTGGGCAGAGCAAACATGGGTTCAACCAAGACTCCAGCATGCACTATATGTTTTTAGGGAAAGAACAGAAAGAATGAGATCTCAATTTTTATATTAAGAATAAGAATACAGAGTTTTGCCCCTGAGGTAGCATAATTATGAATAAATTACTAAATTCTTTGTTATGGGGAGTTTGCTACTTAAAGGTTTGTTAATATGGTGGCAGGTGAAAACAGTAATTGAATCTCTTTTTTGTCTAAAAATTCAGAAGACCATTCATTTAAAATATGTTTGAGTGAGGATGTAATAAAGTGCTGTTTTGAGGATGATAAGTAATATCAAATTAATAATACCCATTTTGTTATTATGGGATCTAAAACATCATTATAAAGATGAAATGTATGCAGATGGTCGTATAGCCACACAGAAAACCATATAGATGCTGAATAGTAGCTATATATAACAACTGTATTGAATATAAAGAGAACAAACATATAAAGCAAAGATAGTCAAGGAACAGTGTATTAGGAAAAGTGACAATGCCCAATATTATTAGAAGAATGTAGGCTCTCTAAGAATTTTCTTGAAACAATAAATTTCAAAAAAGGAGGAAAGAAGATCTTTCATTCACTAAATCAATTTGTGTAGTTCTAGAAATCATCTTAAAAGTGAGAGAAAGTTTATGAATTGTTATAGAAATTTCCAAAAACTCTTTCAAAAACGGTTTTAGAAACTGATGAAACTACATGAAACTTTTAAAATCATACAAAGTTAACCCCTACTTCTGGTTATAAAGAACAAACAGAAAAACAAGATTCATTGCAAAATATTTGCCTATATAAATTGATCCTTTCTTTATCATGTAACCTTATAAACACATATCTGAACGTGGAACATGTGAATTCATGGGTAGCCCTCTATGTCAAAATGGTCACGTCTTTCAGCTCCTTGATGCTAAGGACCAAATGTTAGTTACCTTTTTACCCACAGTCTCACAGTAAAGTCTGCACAAATTGACATTTAAGATGCTTATTGAACAAATGAATACAGTGAAGCTTAAAACTAATTTTGATTTCATAGGAATCCTGACTTTCGCTCCTCTAATTGTGTGAAGTGATATTTTTTCTCCGAGGTTGGATGGTTTTTCAAATGAAAACTTGTAACCACCTCACACCTGTCAACACTTTTTAATATTGTGTGAAATAAAGTAGAACGACAAAGGCTGGAATGTGATATTTACACCTTGTATAAAAGAAAGGGAAGGCTGGGCATTTGAGAAGGTCTCTTTTTGAGGGACTTCTAATGATAATTTAAAAATATACCACTTGTCTGCTTTTACCATTTCAAGAAATGTAAGTATAATATTCTATATATACTTATAAATATTTAGGTTCAAAATTATTTTTAGCATAGCTAAATTTAGACTAAGGTAAAATCAAATATTTGTAGAATAACTAGCAAATTCTGAGTTAGTCACTGTAGACAAAAATAAGACAAAATTCCAGCATTTAATAAACCAGTTTTTAAAAGTTACTTGGGGGGCACTATATATATATATATATATATATATATATATATATATATAAAACTTAGAATATAACAAAATGTTTGAACTAATAATAAAATTATAAAGAGATAGAGAATTTAAACATATATTGCATGTTTTAGATTGAAGTAAATGGAAAAAGATTTAAGAAAAAGAGATGAACTTTTGACTTGAAAGTACAATAGTTCTGAAAGGGAAAAACATGAATATATTCATATATATAAGAAAAATCTTCCAGTAGTAAACTCTAGTATGGAAAAATATATCTATCAAGTCATATAATAAACCTATATTATATTTGAAAATATTTTCAAACTGTGTTATGTTGTCTACCTCAAAATTCTCCCTCTTATGTTACATTGACTTGGACCAAAGTATTTACAACAGTATTAATTTATGGATATGTACTAGAGAGGAGCAGGCTAGAGAAGTCATTCATTCAGAAACTATTAATTTGCTTTTCCAGACACTAGAACATACCAAAGAACAAAAAATATCTCTCAGCCCTCTTAGAGTTTACATGCTGATAATGGATCAGAAAATATTTTCTCTAAACATTAATATAGTAAATATTTTCAGCTTTTTGAGTCTTATACTGCTACTTTAAATACTCAATCTGCCATTGTATCACAAAAGGAGCCCTAGCTAATAGATAATTAAATGTGTACAGCTGTGTGGATGCGTGCTAAGTCACTTTAGTCATGTCTGACTCTTTGCAACCTTCTGGACTGTAGCTTACCAGGTTCCTCTGTCCATAGGATTCTCCAGGCAAAAATACTGGAGTGGATTGCCATTTCCTCCTCCAGGGGATCGTCCCAACCCAGGGATCCAACCCACATCTCTTACCTCTCCTACACTGGCAGGCAGATTCTTTACCAGTGACATCACTTGGAAAGCCCATGTGTATGGCTATGTTCCAATAAAATTTTCTTTATAAAAACAGACCTTGTGCTGGACTTGACCTATTGCTACAGTTTGCTGACCTCATGGCTCAGACGGTAAAGCGTCTGCTTGCAATGCAGGAGACCCGGGTTCGATTCCTGGGTCGGGAAGATCCCCTGGAGAAGGAAATGGAAATCCACTCCAGCACTCTTGCCTGGAAAATCCCATGGACGGAGGAGCCTGATAGGCTACAGTCCATGGAGTCGCAAAGAGTCGGATGCGACTGAGCGACTTTCACTTTGCTGACCTCAATTCTAGCAATATATTTTATAATATGCTGGACAAGGAAATGGCAACCCACTCCAGTGTTCTTGCCTGGAGAATCCCAGGGATGGGGGAGCCTAGTGGGCTGCCATCTATGGGGTCGCACAGAGTCGGACACGACTGAAGAGACTTAGCAGCAGCAGCAGCAGGAGGTGACAATAGGAAAAAACAGAATGGACAGTTAGGAGAATGGAGGTATGAGAGTAGATTAAAATAGTAAATACAATGGTCAAGGTGGGCTTCATTAAGAAAGTACTGCATGTGCAAAGAATTGAGGGAAGAGATTGAAGAAACCATGTATTCACTGGCAGAATTGTTCCAGGTGGATGGAAACCTCAGTGCACAGGGGTATTGCCTGTCTTGTTTTGGGATGAGCAAGGAGGCCAGAGTAACCATAGTGAAGTGACAGAAAGGTAAAACAGAAGATGCGATCAAAGAATTTTCTGTGTGCAAGACTACATCCTCATATGCCAGTGCACAGTTGCTTGTTTTTGTGCTAAGATAAATTAATAATAAAAAATAAAATTGTGCTTATTCATAACTTTATATCATAATTTTATTTTCCTCAATTGCTAAGGTAAATAAATTAGACAACTGTAGTATATAGTATGGTGGTGGTTTAGCTGTTCAGTCATGTCAAACTCTTGCAACCCCATGGACTGTATGTAGCCTGCCAGGCTCCTCTGACCACGGGATTCTCCAGGCAAGAATACTGGAGTGGGTTGCCATTTCCTTCTTCAGGTAAATAGTAACCTGTTCCAGTATTCTTGCCTGGTGAAGTGACCCTCCTTGTGAAGAAGTCCTGGCTACTCTAAAGGAGAATAATTGACATGTGGTCTCCCCATGTTCCCAGGTGATAGGAAGCCAACTACCAGTATGTGAGCAAGGCTCTCTTGGGCAATCCAGCACTCATTCTGCTGTAGCACAAGAGTGGAACATCAAGATTACAAATTTTATTTCAAGTAATTACAAAAATACCTTCCTATCTTTATGGTGGATCTTATAATTATTGTGTTGGGAATCTAAACTAACACTTTTTTCCTGTCATGTAAAACACTTGATTAGGATAGTCCCTTTCATGGAGTTTAATATCTGTGGAAAGTGAGTGAAGTGAAGTCACTCAGTCATGTCTGACTCTTTCCAACCCCATGGACTATAGCCTATCAGGCTCCTCCATTCATGGGATTTTCCGGGCAAGAGTGCTGGAGTGGATTGCCATTTCCTTCTTCAGGGGATCTTCCCAACCCAGGAATCGAACTCAGGTCTCCCATATTGCAGGCAGACGCTTTGTTGTCTGAGCCACCAGGGAAGCCCTGTGGAATATCTGTGGAAAATGGGGACAAATTAAGATGATAAGTGTAGCACTTTTTGTTTATGTTGTCAATTATTGTTTTAGCTAAAAATTTCATTTGGGTTTTTCCGTGTTTGTGTGTGTGTGTGTGTGTGTGTGTGTTTAGTCATTCAGTCATGTCCAACCCTTTGTGACCCTGTGGACAATATCCCACTTGGCTCCTCTATCTATGGGATTTTCCCAGCAAGAATGCTGGAGTGGATTGCCATTTCCTCTTCCCAGAGGATCTTCTCAGGATCAAACCCACATCTCTTACTTCTCCTGCACTGCTGGTGAATTCTTTGGCACTGAGCCACCAGGGAAGCCTGGGTTTTTCCATTAGCTGGTTCAGAAAAAAAACAAATGAACCTTTTGGCCAACCCATCCAAAATTTCATGTGAAGAAGTTCAAACATTATGTTTCTTCAAAAGAAATAATTTTATTTTATTTATTTATTTTTTAAAGGTCCAAGTTATTTTATTTTATTTTTTTTAATTTTATTTTATTTTTAAACCTGAAACACTATATTAGTTTTGCCAAACATCAAAACAAATCCGCCACAGGTATACATGTGATCCCCATCCTGAACCCTCCTCCCTCCTTCCTCCCTACACCATCCTTCTGGGTTGTCCCAGTGCACCAGCCCCAAGCATCCAGTATGGTGCATTGAACCTGGACTGGCAACTCGTTTCATACATGATGTTACACATGTTTCAATGC
Organism: Bubalus bubalis; assembly: GCF_019923935.1. Classification (NCBI taxonomy): domain Eukaryota; kingdom Metazoa; phylum Chordata; class Mammalia; order Artiodactyla; family Bovidae; genus Bubalus; species Bubalus bubalis. The sequence goes on from NC_059163.1 coordinate 68,868,523, forward strand.
CATTCTCCCAAATCTTCCCACCCTCTCCCTCTCTAACAGAATCCATAAGACTGTTCTATACATCAGTGTCTCTTTTGCTGTCTCGTACACAGGGTTATTGTTACCATCTTTCTAAATTCCATATATATGCGTTAGTATACTGTTTTGTTTTTCTTTTTTTTGTTGTTGTTAGTTCTTTTATTTATTTATTTATTTTTTAAATTTTATTTTATTTTTAAACTTTACATAATTGTATTAGTTTTGCCAAATATCAAAACGAATAGGCCACAGGTATACATGTGTTCCCCATCCTGAACCCTCCTCCCTCCTCCCTCCCCATTCTATTCCTCTGGGTCCTCCCAGTGCACTAGCCTCAAGCATCCAGTATCGTGCATCGAACCTGGACTGGCAACTCGTTTCATACATGATATTTTACATGTTTCAATGCCATTCTCCCAAATCTTCCCACCCTCTCCCTCTCCCACAGAGTCCATAAGACTGTTCTATACATCAGTGTCTCTTTTGCTGTCTTGTACACAGGGTTATTGTTACCATCTTTCTAAATTCCATATATATGCGTTAGTATACTGTATTGGTGTTTTTCTTTCTGGCTTACTTCACTCTGTATAATAGGTTCCAGTTTCATCCACCTCATTAGAACTGATTCAAATGTGTTTTTTAATGGCTGAGTAGTACTCCATTGTGTATATGTACCACTGCTTTCTTATCCATTCATCTGCTGATGGACATCTAGGTTGCTTCCATGTCCTGGCTATTATAAACAGTGCTGCGATGAACATTGGGGTACACGTGTCTCTTTCCCTCCTGGTTTCCTCAGTGTGTATGCCCAGCAGTGGGATTACTGGGTCATAAGGCAGTTCTATTTTCAGTTTTTTAAGGAATCTCCACACTGTTCTCCATAGTGGCTGTACGAGTTTGCATTCCCACCAACAGTGTAAGAGGGTTCCTTTTTCTCCACACCCTCTCCAGCATTTATTACTTGTAGACTTTTGGATCACAGCCATTCTGACTGATGTGAAATGGTACCTCATAGTGGTTTTGATTTGCATTTCTCTGATAATGAGTGATGTTGAGCATCTTTTCATGTGTTTGTTAGCCATCTGTATGTCTTCTTTGGAGAAATGTCTATTTAGTTCTTTGGCCCAGTTTTTGATTGGGTCATTTATTTTTCTGGAGTTGAGCTGTAAGAGTTGCTTGTATATTTTTGAGATTAGTTGTTTGTCAGTTGCTTCATTTGCTATTTTTTTCTCCCATTCTGAAGGCTGCCTTTTTACCTTGACAATAGTTTCCTTTGATGTGCAGAAGCTTTTAAGGTTAATTAGGCCCCATTTGTTTATTTTTGCTTTTATTTCCAATATTCTGGGAGGTGGGTCATAAGAGGATCCTGCTGTGATATATGTCAGAGAGTGTTTTGCGTATTTTCTCCTCTAGGAGTTTTATAGTTTCTGGTCTTATGTTTAGATCTTTAATCCATTTTGAGTTTATTTTTGTGTATGGTGTTAGAAAGTGTTCTAGTTTCCTTCTTTTACAAGTGGTTGACCAGATTTCCCAGCACCACTTGTTAAAGAGATTGTCTTTAATCCATTGTATATTCTTGCCTCCTTTGTCAAAGATAAGGTGTCGTCCATAGGTGCGTGGATTTATCTCTGGGCTTTCTATTTTGTTCCATTGATCTATATTTCTGTCTTTGTGCCAGTACCATACTGTCTTGATAACTGTGGCTTTGTAGTAGAGCCTGAATCAAAAAAGAAATAAAAATTTGCATAGAAATGAATGAAAATGAAAACACAACAACCCAAAAGAAATAATTTTAAAACACACTATTCTAATTTTTTATTTAGAAAAGACACTGTGAATGCTATATATGGAAATTTTTTACTGTTTTCAGTAAATACCAATATCAGCATAAATGTGCTATGTTCTGATTATGAAGATTTTTATATACAATGTAATAGTAATTAATACCTTAGGACTGTTACTCTTTATCACTGAATATCAGTGTGATTTCTTATGTTTCCCAGAAGGAAAACACTGTCATAATAGAGGTAAATTCTTGTTTAGGGAAATTTTAATGTGAAATGCTGCAAACTATTTACAATTTGAAACCACAATCATGTAACAAGCAAAAGGATATATTTAAAAAAGACTTCATTCACCCAATTAAACTTGAGCATTTTACTGTTACCAGAAGTTCCATAACAGCCAGGTCCAGGATCTCTCTTTGTATTACTCACTGATACATCTCAGGCAGCGACACTTAGGCCTGTTCTACAGAAAATGATGTAGCAGGTGTTTTCGGTCACATCCCTTTGGACAGTTTCTGATTTTATATCAACTGTATAAAGATATTGTTTCACTTTGGCTGTAAGTATCAACCTCAAGCATATCTGAGTTTTTACACAGTGTGGCGCAGGACCCAAAGCTGAATCTCTAGACCATGCTGAAACTGCTGGCCCAGAAGTGCAGGACAACTCTCTAATGTTAGGAAGTGAAAACTGTTTGGATAATGCTCCAACCTTTCATCTTTCAATTGGATGCTTCTGGAAAGCATTCAGTGTGCTTTTCAACAAAACACACTATCAGTAAAGCATATGACACCACCTTCCCACACTTCACCCAAGTCCTAGTGTTAGGTGCTTTATATTTGGGGGCAGGTATGGATGTGAGAGTTGGACTATAAAGAAAGCTGAGTGCCAAAGAATTGATGCTTTTGAACTGTGGTGTTGGAGAAGACTCTTGAGAGTCCCTGGCACTGCAAGGAGATCCAACCAGTCCATACTAAAGGATATCAGTCCTGGGTGTTCATTGGAAGGACTGATGCTGAAGCTGAGACTTCAAAACTTTGGCCACCTGATGTGAAGAGCTGACTCATTTAAAAAGACCCTGATGCTGGGAAAGATTGACGGCAGGAGGAGAAGGGGACGACAGAGGATGAGATGGTTGGATGGCATCACCGACTCAATGGACATGAGTTTGGGTAGACTCCAGGAGCTGGTGATGGACAGGGAGGCCTGGCCTGCTGTCATTCATGGGGTCACAAAGAGTTGGACATGACTGGGTGACTGAACTGAACCTGAACTTAGTAAACATTTTGTCTTATTTTGAAAATGCATTTAAATTATATATGAAACTCTTCATTTGTGGAATGCATTCCCCTAGTCAAACTGGCCGTCTTCAAATTCACATAAAGAGAGGTTTCATAAAACATATACTCTAATAACTGCAGTAAAAGTTTGGGATAAGTACTTCTCTTTATACTTTTAAAGGAGAAACAAGTTTAAAAGAATAATGGCATGGGAATTTTCAGTTTTCCTTTTTCCAGTTATTTGGAAAATACTATATAGGTCAGCTATTCAGCAATTGAATATATACCAACAATATACCATCTATTGGTCAAATGAAAGTATAATTGCTACCCCTCTCTTTACATTTTAATGAGTGTGCTAATTTTTTTAAGCAAATGTTAATTGAACTCTTTTTTTTTTTCTAGACGCTAGGATTGATAGATATCACCTAATCCTCAAGAATTTATGACAATGTGAGACTGGGACACATTTTTTTTTTTAATCAAAATGTAATAAATGAATAAATAATTTATTTACAATATATAAATACATATTCACATTTTATGAATATTTATCCAAATAAAGCTGTCAGTTTTATAAGTATAAATGTATAGAATTATTTTATTAGTGGTTTATTTAGAAAAATAAGTGGATAAAAATTGCAACTTATTACGTAGTAGAGATATAATACATATACACATAATTAAAATTTAGCTCAATATGGAGGAAACTCACTGGGAAGAAAACAAACATATTTAGACATAGATCATGGACTGAAAAATCAAAAGAATTTTCATTGACACAAGGTGAGTAGTCAGTGAAACCCAAATGAAGAGACTTTATTGAGACTGAGCTTATACTTCAGTGTTATATTTCAAGACAATGTATCCTCAGTTTGGACTATAGATTAATTCTCCATAATGAGTATCAACAGATTAATCCTTCCAGAATCAGTGTACAGATCAAATTTATTTATTGCTAAAATTAAGTTTTTTACATTTGTACATTATCATACTGTTAAGAATATGAAATAATGTGTTTGTTTAAAAATGCATCAATTGATTTGTCAAGGATTGGTATTCTCTCTGGATGAAAAAAAGAGGGAACAATATGGTAAGCCTAAAACTGCTTTCAAATCTTACTAGGATCGGCATATATTTGAATTAGTAACTGTAACCATCATATTCTGCTGCGATCTCTTGTTTAGCTGGTCAGCCACATAAAATCATTTTTAGGTGCTTATCTAACATTCTCACATATAAATTTCTTCAGCATATCAACATAAAAATAATTTCATCAGTCTCTGCAGTAAATTGTGTGTGTCTGTGTGTGTGTGTGAAAAATTATATTTACTATTTGTGGAATGTTGAGTACCTTACATTCTGCTATTTTCTTGGGATACAAACTTGAATGAGGTACAGTTGCTTAGCTCAATATTTTTTCAGTCTAGTAGGGTAGTGCAGACAAGGTAATAGGAAATTTTGGTGGTTGAAATGTTACGATCTGTCCAAATACTAAGTACTGTGGGACTACATAAGAGAGACAAAGACCCTCATTTCAGCGTATCTGCAGGACAATTGTTGAAACATAGGTGATTTGTAGATATGGACAGGGTGAAAGAGAAGAAAATGATAGTTAAGGATAATTGAACATATTTTACGAGAGTTGGAGGCAGGATTATGGAATATTTGGTGAGTTAATAATTCAAAACAGTTAAAGCCAAGAATTTGAAGTGGTGAGTGGTGAGACAGGAGGCTAAAAAATCAATGAAATCAATTATAGATAGACTTATGACTATTCAAAATGTTCTTATTCTGTCCTGAAAGCAAAGAGAAAACACCAAAAGATTTAAATATTCACTGAGTGTATTTTAGTAGCAAGTATTTAGCATTTAGTCTAAACTTTCATCCAAGGGATAATTTTATCATTTCTGAGAAGTGATATTCTGGTCTTGAGTTGAATAATTCCAAGCATTGTGCATGTGTGCTCAGTTGTGTCTGACTCTTTGCAGCCCCATCGACTGTATGTAGCCCACCAGGCTCCTCGTCCATGGGATTTTCCAGGCAAAATTACTGCAGTGGATTGCCATTTCCTTATCCAAGGGGTCTTCCCAACCTGGGAAGAAACCCAGAGATCGAACCCATGTCTTCTGCATTGTCAAGCAGATTCTTTACCATTGATCCACCTGGGAAACCCTACAGGCAATCACAATAATACAATGCAGCCCAACTGACTTGTGCAAAATTATTATACACTGTAAGCAGCAATTAGAAAGGTTTATACTGACTTATACTTGGAAATAGTTCATAATTTATTTGAAATACAAAGGAAATTTTACCGATGATTGCAATTGATATGTAAATATGATCTTTCTCAAATCTCTTTTTTACTATATTTTAAGTTTATAATGCCTGGAAATATTCAAAAAAGCACTAAAGAATTTTATTTTGACATTATAAGCTTTTACTAAAGTCATACTCTATGTCTCAAGTGATAATTCTCTGCCCAGGTCTATGCCAGATGCCATGTTAAAGAAATAAAGCCATTAACAAATACCATGTACCATAATTAGAGTATACATAGTTTTATAGGGAACTTGCCAAAAGATAAATATTTGCATAATCTAGACTTAGTAATGCATCACAGGTAAATATGTTAAAGCAGAATGTTTATAATCTGTGAATTTAAAATTATCTTCTAGAGACAAGCAAAATCAGAAAAAAAAAAGCACTTTACAAGTCATAGCGTTGAAATGACAAGTTTTATTTTTTTTCAAAATCTAAAAGCAAAAAAGACATAAGACAAACATTTGTTTACTTCTAACGGATATATTAAAATTGCATTATAAGATTACTGGTGACAATATCTTAGGCTTAGAATGTTGCCCAAAGTGCCCACTACAATGCTGTATACAACTGCATTATTATAGATGCTCCATATGTACACACATAATTTGATAAGGAAGAATAAGAAGAAGAATCAATTTAAAAATTAAGGAAGAAAAGGAGAAAAAATTTAAGATGTTTGGTGCATATAAATTGCTTTATGAATTAACATTAATGCATATGGAAAAGTATTTGCTCTTCCAGGAAAACTCATTGAAGTCTAAGAAAGTAAAGATAATTGTGGAAAACTGTTGCTTTGCTGCATTTAAAGTCAGCATAGCATAGTGACAAAATCCCTTTTCTCTTTCTTCTTTTTCCTTTTTAGGTATTGGATTAGCAACTTTAAAATATAGAATATTGTTTTCATGAACCTTTTACTCCTGTGCTGTTAGCACTGCTGAGCAAGTCTCCTTTGAAATCAACAGGAGGGTCAAGTACAAAGAGACATGAACGTGTGCTAGGATATAAAAATGTGCTGCATATTCTTTCATTTGATTAAATACTAAAATGTGAGATATTCTAAGTAGAAATTTTTATACAATTATCACATGATTCAACAAATTTTTGATGTATAAATTAGGCAAATTAGAAAGCTTCATTAATTATCTATGCCTTTTAAGTTTTATGTGTGTGTGTACTTATTTTTAATTAGTCTACATATATTTGCCGCTGCTGCTCCTAAGTCGCTTCAGTCCTGTCCGACTCTGTGCGACCCCATAGAGGGCAGCCCACCAGGCTCCCCCGTCCCTGGGATTCTCCAGGAAAGAACACTGGATTGGGTTGCCATTTCCTTCTCCAATGCATGAAAGTGAAAAGTGAGAGTGAAGTCGCTCAGTCGTGTCCGACTCTTCGCGACCCCATGGACTGCAGCCTACCAGGCTCCTCCATCCATGGGATTTTCCAGGCAAGAATCGTGGAGTGGCTAAACACTTAATATATATCGGGCTTCCCAGGTGGCGCTAGCGGTAAAGAAACTGCTTGCCAAAGCAGGAGACTTAAGAGACGCAGGTTTGATCTGTGGGTTAGGAAGATCACATGGAGAAGGAAATGGCAACTCACTCCAGTATTCTTCCCTGGAGAATCCCATGGACAGAGGAGCCTGATGCACTACAGTCCACAGGGTCGCAAAGAGTAGGACACTACTGAAACGACTAGCTTGCATGCATGCATACACTTTATCAGGCACTGGGTGTAAAATCAATTAAGAACTAGTTCCTGTCTTCAAGGACCAATCAGTAAGTACATTGTTGCATCATTCCTTCCTACAAGACAGAAGAAGTATGTCCTATTCCTATCATTTGTTTACACTGGGAATGGAAAGATCACTGTTGGGTAACTTCACTACTTCTGTGTGCCCAACTCTGGGTCCTCAGGTGCCCATGTTTTTCTTTTAATGATGGTCCTTAAGCTACAGAGCCATTTTTCCCCAAAATAAAAAGATCAGAGAGGCACAAGGAGATGTCTGAGTGGTTGGAATTTCCGTGACTGCAGCCATGAAATTAAAAGACGCTTACTCCTTGGAAGGAAAGTTATGACCAACCTAGATAGCATATTCAAAAGCAGAGACATTACTTTGCCAGCAAAGGTCCATCTAGTCAAGGCTATGGTTTTTCCAGTGGCCATGTATGGATGTGAGAGTTGGACTGTGAAGAAGGCTGAGCGCCGAAGAATTGATGCTTTTGAACTGTGGTGTTGGAGAAGACTCTTGAGAGTCCCTTGGACTGCAAGGAGATCCAACCAGTCCATTCTGAAGGAGATCAGACCTGGGTGTTCTTTGGAAAGAATGATGCTAAAGCTGAAACTCCAGTACTTTGGCCACCTCATGCGAAGAGTTGACTCATTGGAAAAGACTGTGATGCTGGGAGGGATTGGGGGCAGGAGGAGAAGGGGATGACAGAGGATGAGATGGCTGGATGGCATCACTGACTCGATGGACGTGAGTCTGAGTGAACTCCGGGAGTTGGTGATGGACAGGGAGGCCTGGCGTGCTGTGATTCATGGGGTCGCAAAGAGTCAGACACGACTGAGTGACTGATCTGATCCGATCTGATTCTCCTTCTCACATACACTCCCTGAAATGGAGCAAGCTAAGAGGCATAACTAAGTTTGAAAGCTCCTTTCTGGTCTGCAATGGGGCTGAAACTGGGACTTTGTCGAAATTACTTGACCTCTTGGGAGCATTTCCTTAATCAATTGCATGCATGTGAATATAAATATGTTCTATTTCAGAGAAACCAGACATTGGCATTTTTCTATATTCTCTATAAAGTTTGGGAGACTACTAATGATGAGGCAAAATATTTATTCAGCAATTCTTTGCAACACATTCATCCCTAAAAGTGTGAACTCCAGCCATAAAAAACAATTCAATTCACCTTTCACAATAAAGTAAATATATCTAGATCTGGTTTACACTTCTATACCTATAAGCATCTTATCTACAAGGTGGGAAATTTTGTTATTTTTGTTTTCAATTCAGAGATGATTATCACATGACCTTGAGATGGGTAATCCCAAAAGACCTTGGTCTGGGACCCTCCTCCTGGTACTAGTAGCAGAAAGTCAGATTTTATGAATGAAACATTTTATAGAGTTGTTTCACTGACCACATTTTTAAAAAATCACTTATTGCCTAAATTTTTATTGTTCTTATTCTATTCAAGAGACAGCATTATAAAATGATATATAGGGATTGAACCTATAATTTGGAGAGATGAGGACAAAGTTAATCAGAATCACACTTAAACTATTCTAGAAACTTACAAGGTATAAAAGTTTTCTTTAGAGATTAAAAAATACGAGTTTCTTTAAAGTTTATAAAAGCATAAGATAGTGTTTCATTCCATATGATCAATATACAACATTATTGAGAGTTTCTTTTTTATTGAAATTGATTTACAATAATGTGTTAGTTTCAGGTGTACAGTGAAGTGGACAGAGCAGCTTGGTGGGCCATAGTGCAAGGAGTTTGCCAAGACTTGGACATGCTTGAGCACGCATGCATATCATGTACAGTAAAGTGCAGAGTAAAGTGAATTATACATGTTTTCAGATTATTTTCCAATATAGATTATTAGAAGATGCTGAATATAGTTCTCTGTGCTATACAGTGAATCATTGTGGCTTGTTGCTGTATATACAGTAGTTTGTATCTGTGAATCCCATACTTCTAATTTATATCTCCAGCCCCCAGCACTTTCCCATTTGGCAATTATAAGCTTGTTTTCTACATCTGTGAGTCTGTTTTGTATAGATTCATTTGCATTAATTTTTTTTCATTCTTTAATTTTATTTTATTTTTAAACTTTACAAAATTGTATTAGTTTTGCCAAATATCAAAATGAATCCACCACAGGTATACATGTGTTCCCCATCCTGAACCCTCCTCCCTCCTCCCTCCCCATACCATCCCTCTGGGTCGTCCCAGTGCACTAGCTCCAAGCATCCAGTATCGTGCATTGAACATATGGACTCTGTGGGAGAGGGGGAGGGTGGGGAGATTTGGGAGAATGGCATTGAAACATGTAAAATATCATGTATGAAATGAGTTGCATTAATTTTTAGATTCTACATATATGTGGTACAGTATGAAATTGTCTTTCTCTGACTGACATTATTTAGTATGATATTCTATGGGTTCATCCATGCTCCTGCAATATGTAATTCTCTTAAATGAAATGGCAAAATTTCATTCATTTCTATGGTTGACTATTTCATTATGTATATGACTTCTTAAGCCAATCATCTGTTGATAGGCACTTGGGTAGTTTCCATGTCTTGGCTATAGTAAGCAGTGCTGCAATAAATATTGGGGTTCACATATCTTTTCAAATTAGAGTTTTCTTCTTTTCTAGACATTCAGGTGGATCTAATGGTAAAGAACCTGCCTGTCAATGTAGGAGACATAAGAGACACCTTTTTGATCCCTGGGTCAGGAAGATCCCCTGGAGGAGGGGATGGCAACCCACTCCAGTATTCTTGCCTAGAGAATCCCATGGGCAGAGGAACCTGCGGGGCTACAGTTCATGGAGCCATAGAATCAGGCAAGACTGGAGCAACTTAGCATGCACACATGCATCTCTTGCCATATAAATTTTGTGCTCTTTAATATAGTTGTTTCAACATGTTTCATCTAGTATGCTATATGTTTAAGTTGATACAAATAATCAAGTTACTTTTCTACATGAAATTTCAGTGCTACTTTTATGTATTAAGTTACAGTTTGACCAGTAATTTCTTGAGGATATAAAAGCTATGAGCACACAGAACCTTAAAAATGCAAATGGTTATTTCTCTTATCCAATAACTGTATAGTAAAGAAGTTTTGCTTTTATTTCATTTATTTTTATAATTGTTGTAATCTCATCACTGAAGATCAGAATTTGTATCTAAATATAGTGATTATTCACTGAAATTAGTACAAAAACAGAAAAACAAAAATAATTCCTCTCCATATCTTCCAAAGAAACTACCAAATTTCATATAGGACACTGTACTTTAACATTTATGTAATCTTCATTAAGAAATATTTTAAGTGAAAATAGAGACTCCATTTTCTTTTCTTCATTTATCTTATAATTCATCTCATAGGGGAAAAAAAAGGGGAATGGAAGATAAAATAGTTTAGCATATTCTAAAATGTTTTCTAGCTTAATATGTTGAATTTTAGAGTAAAAATAAGATACTAGTCTACAGATTTCACAAATAACAGATTTGTGGGAAAGAAAAATAGATTAAAATCTTTAAACCTGTGTTTGGCAGGTCACACAAATCCTAGTTAAAACTGATAGAGTCAGAGAGAATGGATGTATATTATATGCAGACTTACATGACAAATAGGAAACTCAACCATAAAACCCATAGCAGGGATTGCCAGCATCCATCAATAACGGTTCTTAGAGCTAATCATGGTGCTTAGCTGGAAAGTACTGCATCTCTAACTTTTTAGATGTAGCTATATGACTCAATTTTTGTCAGTTGTCAATAGAATGTATGAGTGAACTTAATGGGCATTATTTTCAGAACCACCCCACACACACTTTCCTTCCATTCTTGGCTCTCTTTCTCTATTGGCTGACTAAATACAGAGGACACTAAACACACTTAGAGGGGTGGAGATACAAAATGGAAAAAAAAAAAAAAAAAAAAAAAAACAAAACTTGCCCTTATATAGAGCAGAAGGTGGACCCCTGAATACTTCTTCTTTCTACTTACATTAGATGGTGTATTAAATTAGAAGTACATCTTCATGGCAATAAGCCAGTGAAATACCAGAATATTTGTTACTGCAAATAACTCTGTTAAAAGTTACCACCAATCCCTGACAAAAATGCTCTTAGATTTTGGCCTGGTAGCATATACATGTGGATAATATAAATTCATGAAAATGAGCCTGAAGTCCCAAATTCCAAGCTCTTATCACTCCAAATAGGCTCCTTTAATCCATCTTCCACAGATGGTCTACAGAGAGATTCAACAAGATGGGTATCAGCATAATCATGACCATACAAACTCTTTTCCACCATCCCTTTTTAAATAAGACATAAAGGCAATGGAAGACAAATATGAAGAAAAGTATGCTCAAATGACTCTTTGCTCGGAGGTACTAAGCAGAGAATATCCCATGTAATCACACAGGCAAGTCAAAAGAGAAATCTTTTTAAATTTGGATTTTTAAATTTGGGTTTCAACAGTACAGATGCCCTGAACAATTATGTCTTACCTTTATAAAGAAGTTTGAGGTTTGAGATATTGTTCCCTATAAGGATGTATTTGGTCTCTATAAGGTTTTTTGAATAAGCTGAGCAGGAAGTGTTTGCTACCATAGAAGGCTGCTGCTGCTGCTGCTGCTAAGTCACTTCAGTCATGTCCGACTCTGTCTGACCCCATAGATGGCAGCCACCAGGCTCCCCCATCCCTGGGATTCTCCAGGCAAGAACACTGGAGTGGGTTGCCATTTCCTTCTCCAATGCAGGAAAGTGAAAAGTGAAAGTGAAGTCGCTCAGTCATGCCTGACCCGTCGCAACCCCACGGACTGCAGCCTACCAGGCTCCTCCATCCATGGGATTTTCCAGGCAAGAGTACTGGAGTGGGGTGCCATTGCCTTCTCCATCATAGAAGGCTACCTTGGCTCATAAAACCTTTTTAGACATCTGGGTTTAGTAGGTTCAAATCATTGAATGATAGCTATAGTACAAGCTGGGTCTATAGCTGGCAACAACATTGCAGATTTGCCAAACTTGAAAGGAGAAGTATTAACATAGAAGAAATCATACCATAAAATATAAAATCCCTGAGGAACTATAAGATGTTTACCTTAAGCTTTCAAAGAAAGAAAGGACAGTGAATTCAAGAGAATTAACTCAGGTTTAACTCAACCTAAATTGAATCAAACTTTATTTATTTATTTATTTTTTACATTACAGATGTTTATTTTTTATTTTTATTTATTTTTATTTTTTAACTTTACAATATTGTGTTGGTTTTGCCATATATCAAAATGAATCTGCCACAGTTATACACGTGTTCCCAATCTGAACCCTCCTCCCTCCTCCCTCCCCATACCATCTCTCTGGGTTGTCCCAGTGCACCAGCCCCAAGCATCCAGTATTGTGCATCGAACCTGGACTGGCAACTTGTTTCATATATGATATTATACATGTTTCAATGCCATTGAATCAAACTTTAAAACTAGGAGACCTTTTGAAAAAGAGTTTGGTATCAGATTCTGTACCAACTGGCAGAAATTAAGTTTTTAAAGATATCATCACTAAATTCTAATTTTAAAAATGAAATATAATGAGTTTTCAAAATAGAAACATTTATTTGATATGGCCTGATGTAAATGTGTCAGAAGCTAAGTGTATATTTTTACAAGGTTTATATTTTAAAATGCCAGCTTTTTATGATCAGAGCTTATAAAACACATGTACCCTAAATTCAGAAAATCAAATTGAATTAGAAGAGCCAGGATACAAAGAACTAAATGTTGCAAGTAAAACTGGTGTTCAAGAAATAAATATATTTAACATTCTGTTTGTGAAATATATAATTTTGCTAATGTTATCTAACCAGATAAAATTAAAGCTAAAATTTGAATTCAAAAAATAATGTATGGTAGCATGGCACAACTGGATATTTTTCAGTATTTGGCATCCCATAAAATATATGATTCAACAAAAAGATGTAAAGATCTGAAAAGAAGATAAAAGAAGAAAGATATATGAGGGTAATTTTGAATAGGAAAAATGTCATAATTCCAAGAGAATCACTCTTTATTCAATTCTAAAAACTGACCACGACCATGATCATTTATCATGTAAACTTTAATATCATTCACTGTCTTTATGCTACATAATTATATTTTCTACCAAGGGGAGAAATTGGTTAAACGTATTGTTGCAAAGATATTCAATAGTATTACTCTTTTAAAATGAGGCTTTTAGTGTCCCATAAGTACCAATGATAAAAAATATTACACATTTTCTATGCCACATTATTTTGGAAAAGGCAATGGCAACCTGCTCCAGTATTTTTGCCTGGAAAATTCCATGGACAGAAGTGCCTGGTGAGCTAAGCCCATGAAGTTGCAAAGAGTTGGATAGAATTCAGTGACTGAGAACATGCCACATTATTTATCAAATGAAGAAATTATAATAAGCTATTTTTTAAAATGTCTTGCTGCTTTGTAATTTTATTTTTGCAAGAATTATAGTGAAAAAATTATTGCAAAAAAGTTGCATTCTATTATGGTAATATGACTTGGCAGTGATTGGTTTATCCAATCTGATTATAATAAAAGTGTGAAAAATCTATGCATGGGCCCAAATGAAGAAAGTCTACTAATACATACACACACATATATATTGCTTTCTTATTACCTGTAAGCCAGCTACATTTTTCTTTTTAAAGGTCAATCAATGACAGCATGAACTTTTTCTTTTCCAATACTGAAAAGCAGCAATAAATTGCTTTTACTATCCATAGTGGAACTGTATACTCTTGGATAAGTTTTAATTCCCAAAATCACAGCAAGTGACCTTCTTTATAATATCACTATTGTTTGTCTAGTTTCAACGATAGTCTTGTGACAATATCCTCAAGTTTTCACAATTCTGGTATTTCTTGTCAAGTTGTCAGTCACAACGTGAATTTACATTAAAGCAGATTTTTCTTCAAGAACTTTGAGTTAAAAGTTCAAATCCAATCTAATATGACAGAACTCTATAAAATGCAAGATGTGTCACACAGATTTTTTTTTAATTTAGATAGGTAAATACTTGAAGGAATTGAACAGAACAAATACATGCTTAATCCATTTGAACTTTTCTAAATAGAGTTTGGAATATTCTATTTCCAACATGCAGACTCATTCTTCTTCTTCCTTGGTCACATCACATAGCCTGTCAAATAGCATGTATGCTGAATGCAATTTGTAAGACTGATACTGTCCAATCAGTATGAACTATCTGCAAACACTCTGCAAAGGAAATTGCCTACTACCTAGGTCAGAGTTGATAAAGAGTTTACAAAGATAATTTAGCTTATTTATGTATTGGCCAAGGCACTGTCCTTAAAAGAAAAAGATGTGAATTCCAACTAATCTTGTCTAAGTTAATTTCCCCTAAGGTGAAATTACTTTAGGATGATTTTGATCAGACCGTTTAAAAATGTAGCCCAATGATTGTTAGATATGACATTTATCAGAATTGCTTACAAAACTTTTGGTTATAAAATGGATACCTGAGCTTCCAAACCGAATTTAATGAATTTAAAACAATAAGATTGTTGGGTGGGGAGTGACATAAGGGTTTAAAAAAAAACTTCACAGTTTATTCTTTTTTTCATCTAAGAGCTAACATTGCTGATTTAAAAGACAATATAGTCAGTATTACGCATAAGCCATTTATTCAACTCTGTAAACAATTTAGTGAAAGTCGCTCAGTCCTCTCTGACTCTTTGTGATCCCATGGACTATACCTATAATTCTCCAGGCCAGAATACTGGAGTGGGTAGCCTTTCCCTTCTCCAGGGGATATTCCCAACCCAGGGATAGAATCCAGATCTCCCACATTGCAGGCAGATTCTTTACTAGCTGAACCATCAGGGAAGCCCAAGAATACTGGAGTGGGCAGCTGATCCTTTCTGCAGTGGATCTTCCTGAACCAGGAAGCCAACTGGGGTCTCCTGCATTGCAGGTGGATTTTTTATCAGCTGAGCTATCAGGGAAACAAGTTAAGTTTCTAATAATTCTTTCTTGAGTCAGTAATATAATCATACTTTTCAACTTATTAAGAAATTAGACTCTTTGCTTATCTGCAAATTAAATCAGATCCTAGTTATGAGGAGTTTATAGCCAGAAAAGTAGAGGAAATATCATGGGCTTTTGAAACAGATGGACTTGGCATTTAAATTTTGATTCCTGTATATTAATGTTAAGCTATATGAAATCTGGAGTGTTATCCAACTTCTCTGAGACTCAGTTGCCTCAAAATAATGTTTATTCAGGGCTTCCCTTGTGGCTCAGTTGGTAAAGAATCCACCTGCAATGCAGGAGATATGGGTTTGATCCCTGGGCTGGGAAGATTCTCTGAAGAAGGGAAAGGCTACCCATTCCAGTACTCTGGTCTGGAGAATTCCATGGATTCACAGACTCTGGACACAACTGAGTGACTTTCACTAAACTAATGTTTACACAGTAGAGCTGCAATTGTAATTAAAGGAGATAATACATATAAATCAATTATCATAATAACGGCAACTAACAGTCATTTGAAGGATGGTAATTTCTGCTAATATATTATTCTTTCTCTGTCCTAGGAAGTAAAGCTAACCAAGCATTCTAGGCTTAATATAAAATATATAATCACATAAATTGTTTAATTTTTTCCCTTCCAAATATCCATTTAACTTGCTACCTCACTTTTTACTGGAATTTATTAAAAACTAGCCTTTTAGTAAGAACTTCCTCAGTCATCCTATCTGAAATTATACCTCATCCCCTCCCTCTCCTTTTCTCTAAACTATTTTACTCCATGTTTCTACCATTGCCTAACATTCTAAATGGGCTCCCCAATTGGCTCTAGTGGTAAAGAACCATTTTCCAGTGTAGGAGAAGTGAGGATCCTTAGGTCAGGAAGAAGCTTTGGGAGAGGTAATGGCAGCCCACTCCAGTATTCCTGCCCAGAGAATCACATGGTCAGAGAAGCCTGGCAGGCTACAGTACATAGCAAAGATTTGGAAATGACTAAGCGACTAACAATTTCACTTTTCTTTCTTGAGGTCCTAGAAGTTATAGTTTACATTGATATACCAAGAATAACTTATAACACATGGTTTCTCAACTTTATGTGCTCATGAGTTATTGGGACATCTTTTTAAAAATGAAGATTCTTATCCAATGAATTTCATGTGGCGGGTAAGATTCTGCATGTCTGTGAAATCTCATCAATGCCACTATTACTGGCCCTCAGATCTCACTCCGAGTAGCATGATTACAAAACATTGCAGATTGTTTAGAAGAAAGATATGTGAAGGGTACCTTTTGAACAACCATTGATTTTTAAGTTAGAAAAATGATCCAGTAATCATTAAGTCTAATCTTTTTATCTTTTCTTTAGTTTTGATTTCCTTCAGTATTGATGTGTTTTACCTAATAAAGTAAGTCGTTTGAGCTGTTATTAGGTCAATAGGGTAAGTTCATAGCTAACCTTTAAAAAGCAAGGTTAGCTATGGACTTTGTATATCTACAAGTCTCCTAGTATTTTAAGTAGGAGGCTTTAAATTCAACAAGGCTGAGAAGATGAGGATATATAGGCAATGCTAAAATTAATATGCTTAAATTTCCAATGGAGTACTATAGCAAAAGGAAGTTGGAAATTATATCACAGTTGCAGGATAATGTAGAAGTAGAAATAGGAAAATATATGTGTTCCTGGTAAAGTATTACAAAACAAACACATATTAAATTGTCTATTTTTGTTTTAAAGAAATATGGTGTGGAGCCCAATTTCTCTGAGATTCCTTAGGGCAAACAGATAAGATTTTCTATGCTACATCCCTAATAAAATGAATCTATATGTATCTGAGCATTTGTGCTAAGACACTTCACTTGTGTCCGACTCTGTGACCCTATGGACTGTAGCCCGTCTGGTTGCTCTGTCCATGGAATTATTTAGGCAAGGATACTGGTGTGTGTTACCATGCTCTCCTCCAGGGCATTTTCCCTACCCAGGGATCAAACCTACCTCTCTTAACTCTCCTGCATTGGCAGTCAGGTTCTTTACCATTAGGGCCTCCTGAGAAGCCCCCTATATGTATCTGCTTCTTCTTATCTCGGTTTGTAACACGATGCTTCCAGAAGGAACAGGATATTTCCTTTGCTCCTACCTTTGTATTCCCACCTGCCAGCAGATGACTAAGATTACATAGTCCAGAGTTATGTGGCAATGAATTTATTGCCTCAAATCACTGCAGATGGTGACTCCAGCCATGAAATTTAAAGATGCTTACTCCTTGGAAGAAAAGTTATGACCAACCTAGATAGCATATTCAAAAGCAGAGATATTAGTTTGCCAACAAAGGTCCATCTAGTCAAGGCTATGGTTTTTCCAGTGGTCATATATGGATGTGAGAGTTGGACTGCGAAGAAAGCTGAGTGCCGAAGAATTGATGCTTTTGAACTGTGGTGTTGGAAAAGACTCTTGAGAGTCCCTTGGACTGCAAGGAGATCCCACCAGTCCATTCTGAAGGAGATCAGCCCTGGGTGTTCTTTGGAAGGTATGATGTTAAAGCTGAAATTTCAGTGTTTTGGCCACCTCATGCGAAGAGTTGACTCATTGGAAAAGATTCTGATGTGGAGAGGGATTGGGGGCAGGAGGAGAAGGGGACGCCAGTGGATGAGATGGCTGGATGGCATCACTGAGTCGATGGATGTGAGTCTGAGTGAACTCCGGGAGTTGGTGATGGACAGAGAGGCCTGGCGTGCTGTGATTCATGGGGTTGCAAAGAGTTGGACACGACTGAGCGACTGAACTGAATGAGCACTATGAAGTCTTCTTTGCTCTATCCTCCAAACTGTAAGTAATAGTGATGTTGTTGTTGTTGTTTTTCCGATGGTAACTCATGTCAGACTGTTTGTGACCCCATGGACTGTAGCCTACTAAGTTCCTCTGTCTTCCACAATCTCCCAGAATTTGCTCAAATTCATGTCCATTGAGTCAGTGATGCTATCTAACCATCTCAATCTCTCTCGCCCCCTTCTCCTTTTGCTTTCAATCTTTCTCAGCATGAGGGTCTTTTCCAATGATATATTTTTCCTTTTTTGCAGCCAATTTAACAGTTCTTTTTTCCTTCTGAATCTTAACTTTCCAAGTGTTATTTCTATAAGTAATAGTTAGGAGGGATGAATTATGATTCTCAAACTCAAGTATATAGCCTAACTTCTGATTCCATGCTTTCTTTTTTATTTTCCGGAAGAATCCTTGATCCCTTTCTGTTATCTTCTATGGCTGTGATTGTGCCACAGTTCCGTGATTGTAGTGCCAAAACCTAGATGTATAGAGGTCATGAAACACTAGTTTCTCCCTGGGGCTCTCTTTCTACACAGACTGCTTTTGGTACATTTTATGTCTGTTCCACATAGCACTTAAGAGTTCATTTATTTTTATTAAAAAATATTTTTCACCTGTTGTCCTCAGTTTTTACTCCAGCTTCCTTAAATACCCTGAATTTTATGTATACTTCTTAATGGAACTTGGTACAGCACCAGGTTGTAAGTTGATAAAACAAATTTGTAAAACTTTAAATGTCTAGAAATAGGCCTGTTTAATTATTTATTAAATATATATTTTATGTAAATTTTATTAAAGAAATATAATGACATTTGGATGTTGAATAAAGTATATCACAGATAAAAGTATCTCTACTTAATTTCAAATCCTTAATTATTTAACATTAAATATGAACAACCATCTTTTTAAAAGCATTATAATTAATTTTGCATGTTAATATGACATAAAATTATATTTCTTTTGAATTAGAAGGTAAAAGAACAATAAAAAATGAGCAATTATATCTTTGGGATTTATAAAATAAAACTAATTAAATAGTTGGACTTAACTATGTACAATATATTAAAACAATTGATTCAAAGTGTCTACATCACAGAAATTCATATAAATAGAAATCTGGTTTTTGACAAGCAACTTAACAATGGCAAAGGAAATCAAATTTCTAACAATTATAGTGTCTTATATTGTAGTATTAGATATTTGAGTACACCCATTGATTTTCTTTTAAGGCACTGACAGTCACAGAAGAGCAAAGAAATTGCAGGTGAAAACTAGCTCCTTAAAATTGTTCAAGGTCATCTCTGAAAATGGAGAAGCTGAGTAGTAAGTTCAGAGGGCTGAAGCAAATTTTTATAATGGTCTGGCCACTATGTCTTTTGAATAGGATAGCAAGAATAGGATATTAAAAATTATCTTCTCTTCATATTTTATTTACATATTTAGTTTATTTATTATTCCTTTATCATTAGTTTAATTTTGCTAGAAACAATTTACCTAATGCCATCAGGTTATTTGCTCTTGGATTTACCTGATGCAGAGTTTAAAATGTCTGTGAAATAGGGTGAGAGATGTGCTTTAAGACACATTCTTATTCTGAAGGATGTGAGTCTAGTGTATATCATTTATTATTCCCCATCCTGATGTGGTTATGGTGATACACTTGCAATATTTATAAGGCTCAAATCAGCAATGGAATAGATATGAGAGAATGGCTTTCTGACCCCTTCATTTACCTCTTTGATTCTTCCCAATTTCTTAGGAACAAAAAAGATTTCTTCCTCCTCCCCACTTCTCTCTTCTTCTGGGTAAGTTAGTAGGAATTAAACATAGACTTACTATCAATGCTAATTTTGTTAACATGGGAATTAAATTTAAAATTCGCCTTCTGTTTTATTCTTGTATAAAATGTCCCAACAATAATCCTTTGTTCCCAGGGGCAGATGAGTTCCTTCAAGATCTAGGAAAATGTTTTCATGAGGACAAGGATTTTGTCTTGGTCACTGATTTAAATGCTTTCTTGGTCACCCAAGTAGAGTAGAGACCACTATTACTCACATATATCCTTTTCTCCTCCTGGGCATATCAGTAGCCCCTGATCCCATCACATGACCACATTCAAACCAATTGGTGTAGGCAAAAGTGATATGTGTCCTTTCCAGGAGAAAAATACTATTGGTTTGTAAGACCAGTGCTTTTTACCTTGTTGTGGCAACCTTGGAGAGAGGCTTTGCTGAGACGATGAAGTTACAAGATTAACAATGCATCATTACACACTAGAGTTGCTGCATCATTGCACACTCTACAGTTGCCTTAGAGATTTGCATAAGTAAGAACAAACTGTTGCAGTGTTAAATCACAATAGTTGGAGTTTTGCTGTTGTTTTCCTTTTTTTATTTTTCCCCACAAGATAAGATAGCATATTCTGACTCTCATTCAGTTCAGTTCAGTCTTTCAGTTATATCTGACTCTTTGCGACCCCATGGACGGCAGCATGCCAGGCCTCCCTGTCCATCATCAACTCCTGGAGTTTACTCAAACTCATGTCCATTGAGTCAGTGATGCCATCCAACTGTCTCATCCTCTGACGTCCCCTTCTCCTCCTGCCTTCAATCTTTACCAGCATCAGGGTCTTTTCAAATGAGTTAGTTCTTCACATCAGATGGTCAAAGTATTGGAGTTTCAGCTTCATCATCAGGCCTTCCAATGAATAGTTGGGACTGATTTTCTTTAGGATGGACTAGTTGGATCTCCTTGCAGTTTAAGGGACTCTTGAGAGTCTTCTCCAACACCACAGTTCAAAAGAATCAATTCTCTGGCACTCAGCTTTGTTTATAGTCCATCTCTCACATCCATAAATGACTACTGGGAAAAGCATAGCTTTGACTAGAGAGACCTTTGCTGACAAAGTAATGTCTCTGCTTTTTAATATGCTGTCTAGTTTGGTCCTAACTTTTCTTCCAAGGATTATGCATCTTTTAATTTCATGGCTGCAGTCACCATCTTCATTGATTTTGGAGCCCCCCAAAATAAAGTCTGTCACTGTTTTCACTGTTTCCCCATCTATTTCCCGTGAAGTGATGGGACCAGATGCCATGATCTTAGTTTTCTGAGTGTTGAGTTTTAAGCCAACTTTCTCATTCTCCTCTTTCACTTTCATCAAGAGGCTATTTAGTTCTTCTTTGCTTTCTGCCATAAGGGTGGTGTCATCTACATATCTGAGGTTATTGATATTTCTCCTGGCAATCTTGATTCCAGCTTGTGCTTCATCCAGCCCAGCATTTCGCATGATGTACTCTGCATATAAGTTAAATAAGCAGGGTGACAATATACAGCCTTGACATACGCCTTTCCAGATTTGGAACCAGTCTGTTGTTCTAAACAAATGACTTTGTTTTTATTTCTAAGTGTTTCTTTAAATTCTATGAGCCTAAAGTCTCTTGCACACAGATTTCCTCACTCTTGAATAATAAATAATCTTGTGGTCACTGTATACCACAAAAGTGAGTGAAGTCACTCAGTTTTAACTGTTGCTTTCTGACGTGCATACAGATTTCTCAGGAGGCCGGTCAGGTGGTCTGGTATTCCCTTCTCTTGAAGAATTTTCCACAGTTTGTTGTGATCCACACAGTCAAAGGCTTTGGCACCATCAATAAAGCAGAAATAGATTATTTTTCTGGAACTCTCTTTCTTTTTCAATGATCCAGCAGATGTTGGCAATTTGATCTCTGGTTCCTCTGCCTTTTCTAAATCCAGCTTGAACATCTCTGAGTTCATGGTTCACATACTGTTGACTCTCATTTCAAGGATCTAAAATAGTGCTTGACACAAGTAAGTATGTGCTAGTTTACTATATCTACATAACAAATTGCCACAAATTTGATGACTTGGAGCAATGTTCACTTATTAGCTCACAGTCTATAGGTCAGTAGTTCAGACTGCCATTAGTAGGTTCTCTGCTCAGAATATTATCAGACTGAAATCAAGATGTTGACCAGGCAGATTTTTCATCTGGAAGCTCTGGGTAAAATTCAATTAAAAACACATTATTGTTGGAGTAATTCAGTTTCTTGTAACATGAAGGTGCCTGTTTCTTTGCTGCTAATCACAATCACTCTTCAATCCCAGAAGTTATTGCATTCTTATCCATGTGCCCCCTCCCCTCAAATCAGGAATGATGTATCAGGTATTTCTTGTACTTTGTGTCTCTGAATTCCCTTTTGTCTAGTCTTTAGGTGCATATTTAAATGGCCCATGTAATTAGGTCATATCAACCTGGATAATCTCCTTTTAATTAGCTCAAGATTGACAGATTAGTAAACTTCATTGCAATATCTTTTGCCATGTAATGTAATATAACCATAGTAGTTGCTGCTGCTGCTGTAATTCATTAAGCTGTGTCTGACTCCTTGTGACGCCATGGGCTGTAGCCCAGCAGGCTCTTCTATCCATGGGATTTTGTTGGCCAGAATACTAGAGTGGGTTACTATTTCCTTCTCCAGGGGATCTTCCTGACACAGGGATTGAATCCTCTTCTCCTGCTTAACAGGCAGATTCTTTACCACTGAGTCACCTGGGAAGCCCATGAACACAGTAGTTATAACCTCTTAAATTCAGTTTCCAACACACTCAAGGGAATAATGAGAATATATTAAAGAGAGAGTCTTTAGGGGTCATCTTAGAATATTTCCTACTGCAAAGTACATGGAGATTTTTTTTCCTGGAGGAATAAATGAAATAAAAGAAAATGATAGAATAAGTGTATGGCCATGACCCAAAAAAATCAAACAGGGAAAATATACCTGCAAATGCATATATACACACATGCACACACACACACATGTATACATATACATATAAAATGCCATTAGGATTACTGAAAAATCAATTCTATTCTAAGAAATACTGCATAGAAACTCCCTACCTATGAATATTTTACTATTAATTTGAGGATCTAAAAAATAAATTTTTAATAAAAATGTTCTCTGAAAATCAGAGAATTTCTAAAATAATTTTAGAAAATCATCTCTAAAAATTAGCTCTGAAAATCACTTACAAGACTGAATACAAGTTCCAAGGTGATCTTTCCTATTAATAATTCAGATCTTATATAAAAGTCACTTCCAGGAGTCCTTCTGAAACCCCAAGGACTCAGATGTTATGAATTTATGCCATAGCATTCGGTACAACTAGACTTATAACTAACTCATCACACTTTGGACATGACTTCTTAATCATCTGCTCACCACTGCATTCCTGCATGTTAGCACGTTGTATTTATTGGATACATCATGTCGTGGTTTCATTAAAGCCTTGATTTTTTGCTCTTTTTCTTAACTTCCTCAATATTAGTTCTTAAGTTCTTATTATTTAAGTTTCATACTATACTGCAATTACTTTAAGAGTGCTATTTTTATTCTCTCACATAGATTATATGTTCTTTGAAGACAGATATTATTTGTTTTTTTCTCCCTTCTAGTCTCCACAGAATCAACATCATCATTAGCAGATATATTCCCTAGGGATTTGTTGTTTGGTTGATCAATGAACAAGAGAGCATTTAACAAAGCAAATTTTATGTATCAAAATAATTTACAAAATTAGATGTTATATAAGTTGTTAATTATGGAATAGAATGCAAAATTAGTAAGAGAAAATAGAAAATCTGTATAAGCTAAAGTTTTTAGGGAAGATATTTTGTAAATTTTTATAGCATAAATATCTATAAATCAAACAGATGAACATTTTTTAAAAGTCATCCACTTAAAAAAAAACCTGGTGCCCAAAGCTGGAAAACTTAAAAGACTGAAATAATGTAATATTGGATTCTAACTCAAAGCATAAGTCAAATATATATGTGCACATGTTTATATAAGTAAATTATTGATAAAATAAATATATGAGAAGAGGGAAGTTTTTTCTTTTCAGAGGATATCTAAATAATACTCATAGGTATCTTGCCCCTTCCAGTAAGTGATACTGAATTTCCTCCTTGATTGTGAGCTGGACTTCAGGACTTGTTTGCAGAGAATATACTATGCATCAAGCATTGTACCAAGCATTTTATGTAAGTACATAGCAACTTCATAACAAGGAAATCTAGAAGACACTGCCATAACCAAATAATCACCAGTAGTAAGTCCTATAGATGACATCAGAGTGTGTTGGAAGGGCACTTTAGCTCTGATTTCTGCCCCCAAACATAGAACACTAGCCTAATTATGAGAAATTAAATGACATTCTGCAAAGTAAATTGTCAATATTCTTCAAAATTCTCCAGGTCAGGTCAGGAAAAATGAAAAGACTGCTAAACTGTTGTAGACAGGAGGAGAACACAGAAACATGACAATGGAATGGAATGTAGTATCCTAATCCAGATGGTGGAACAGTAAAAGGACATTAATGGGAAAATAGCTAAAATCTGTTTTAAAATCTGAATAAAATCTGGTGTTTAATTAATACTAATGAAATAGTATTATTTTCCTAGTTATGAAAAATGTAGAAGGTTATGTAAGATGTTATGTAACAGAGGAAAATTGTCGATGGGCATATAGAACTTTCTCTATTCTGCAAATCTTCATAAACTTAAAATTATTACAAAGCAAAGTCTAAAAGTTTACTAAAATTATATATCTATCTCTGGCCATATGTATATATTATTTTATATATCAGCTCAGTTCAGTCAGTCATGTCTGACTCCATGCGACCCCTTGGACTGCAGCATGCCAGGCTTCCCTGTCCATCACCAACTTCTGGAGCTTGCTCAAATTCATGTCCATTGAGTCGGTGATGCCATCCAACCATCTCATCCTCTGTCATCCCCTTCTCCTCCTGCTTTCAATCTTGCCCAGCATCAGGGTCTTTTCTAATGAGTCAGTTCTTCGCATTAGTTGGCAAAGTAATGGAGTTTCAGCTTCAGCATTAGTCCTTCCAGTGAATATTCAGGAATGATTTCCTTGAGGATTGACTGGTTTGATCCTTTAGGATTGACTTCTTTGTCTTGATAATATATATTGAATATCCATAAAAATGCATTTTATATAAAATATATTTTAAACATGAATATATATATATATGTATCTATACATATCTAATCTAACTCAGAAATTGTTCATCTTAAACTCGAATTGTGGAAGGTGTTTTGTTAGCATTCTTAATTCTGAAAAATCTACCTCAGGTACTAGAGAACTGTGACTTTAACTATAGATGGAAGCAGACACTCCATAAATGATTTGTGATAATTACATAGTTTTTATAGCCTTTTGTTGAAAAAGACTCCCTGAAAAGAGCCTTGCAGCAAAAGTACATGACCACACATGTACACACTTGCACATACCTACAGAATTAAATCAATAAAACCTAGGAGACTTACTGAACTAGAATCCCTGTTTCTCATAGCAGCAAAGTGCTCATTAGCAACGTCTTTCTTTAAGCCTCAGGTTCATTATCTTTAAATGGAGACAAGAATATTTCCCACATCACAGTATTATTCTAAGATATAAATGGGATCATACATGTGGAATGTTTAGAATTTTATACATAGGAAGCACTTGTTCAAAGGTTAGATATTAATATAATTATTTTTGGCATCTAATCTGGGTGTACTATGTAATATTTTTTTCCATTTTCTCATAGAATAAGACTGGTAATTAATATGCTCTGAGAAACAATTAAATACCACATATTATGCCAAATAAATTCTTATTTAATTCTCTTCACAAACAAATAAATTGGTATAGCTCCATTACATGCATGAAGAAACAGTGACTTAGAGAATTAAAGTAACATATTCAGATTTGGAACAGCAGTAGAGAAAGGAGATGGATGCTTAATTTGGCCTGCTTAACTCTGAAATCCACATGTACTACAGCAACTTTATTTTACTGATAATATTTTATTATTTATGGATTCAAGGTAATTAGGTTAAATGAAAACTAAATAACCAAAACTATGACTGGCATATAGAATACCCTCAATAAAAGTTTGTTATATTTTTTATTTATAACAGTTAATATAGCCTAAATAGAATCAGATTATTTTCATATAAAATGATATTGCTATCTGATAAAATAGTTTTTCAGCTCCATATATTTGTTTCAGAAAGCTTTAGTATTTCTAATCGCCTTCACAGTCTTATTTTGTTGTATTAAAAAATAGCTTTTGGAGCTTGCATTCTTGTCATTTACTGAATTCTTCTCCTTTAAAAAATCTAATTATATTATCCATAAAAAAATAAAGAATACGCAGCAGAAAGCATAAATACATTTAAATTAAAGGTTGATAAAAACTTTATAGATTGTGAAAAGTAATTTTTCCTGAAAAATACTTTATCTTAAAGAAAATAGATAAATATGCCATATAATGGATAGTTTGTGTAGTATATATCACAACTAGGAAGATTATTCAGGAAAAAAAAATGGAGCTTATTTTAAGAATAACACTGGTTTGTTTTGAGAATTCATGCATGCTCTGGAAGTTTTGGCAGAAGTAGCATATAAGACATTAGGAGAGAGAGATCTCTGGAAGCCCTTTCCAGCTCCCCAGTTTTCAAGTGTGGTAGCTAATGGGTAACTAATTGGTAGCTAATGTTCTCTTAAGCACTCTTTTCCAAGGGTTTCATCCAGAACGATTTTCGCAATACGCAAACCCAAATCTTGTGGGATTTGCTTGCAATTTGTTCACAGGGTGTCTCTCCCATGTGTTCAAATGCAAGTCCTACAACTACTACATAAAAGCTACTATTTTCTTCTTCTCTTCCGGAGAAACTGAATGCTGAAATTTGACTTGCTGATAAGTCCAGCTGTGGGGGCCATGAGAGAACTCTTCAGCATCAGGGCTTCCCTGGTGGCTTTGCAGTAAAGAATCTGCATGCCAATGCAGGAGACACAGAGATGTGGATTTGGTCCCTGGGTCAGGAAGATTCCTTGGAGAAGAAACTGGCAACCCACTCCAGTATTCTTGCCTGGGAAATCTCATGGACAGAAGAACCTGGTGGGCTACCGTCCATGGGGTTGCAAAGAGTCAAACATGGTTTAGCGACAAAACGTGAACAACTAAGTCCAGCAATGGGGGCCTTGAGAGAATTCCTCAGCATCTCTAGGCTGTGGGGAAACACTTTCTATCAGTTTTGTATTATGCTTCCTCACATGAGAACCATCCTATTTTTTTATGTCTCTGACATCACAGAGCTTATTAAACTGTCACTTAGCTTTCAATTAATTTTTTAACTCCTCCCAAATTTTTGTTTCTCCACTTTTCATGACTCAAACATAACATCATGACTGAAATTTATGAAATTTCATAAATGTATATGTCTCCTGTGCAAACAGGAAGAGAAATTTTTATGTCTCCTATGCAAGTACATAGATGGTCTTTTAAGATGAGAGGCACTAATACCTGAAAAATGCTTTTCTTAATTTTTCTTATATGCAAAAGCCAAGATGAAGCCAATTGTTCTATGCAAAAATAAATCAACAAATTTAAAAATTTAAAGTGCTTAAGAAAAATTCCTAAGTGAAAATTAAAGAGGAGGAGGAAAGAAGAACCAAAGAACATGTAAATGTGGAAAACACAACTAGTTAAATTCTTTCTCTGTTTATTGTCAGGTTTTTAATAGAAACATCCCTTCTCAGTTTCTCAGATAAAAACTACAGAAAATAACTATTATTCAGCTGTGTTTTGGTGAATGGATTTTTTTTAGGAACACCTGCAAAGGTGCTGAGTTTTACATCTAGGCATATACAAAGGACTCAGGTACATAGAAGCTGCAGAGAGAGGAGAATTGATACATTTTATAAAAATGACAGATATAAGAAATATCCATCTTCTCCAATGAATAGATTTTTATAATCAGGTCAGCTGTGTTTTCTTGATCTCTTCATTTTGCTTATGTCCAGGAACTGGAG
Source organism: Bubalus bubalis (assembly GCF_019923935.1). Lineage (NCBI taxonomy): Eukaryota > Metazoa > Chordata > Mammalia > Artiodactyla > Bovidae > Bubalus > Bubalus bubalis. Next base: position 68,896,446 of record NC_059163.1, read on the forward strand.
AAGAGAATGGCTACCCACTACAGTATTCTTGCATGGAAAACTTTATGGACAGAGGCCACAGTCCATGGCATCACAAAAAGTTGGACATGACTGAGTGACTAACAAATAACAGGAAACTCATCAGTCCCATCTTCAAATAGATTCATGTGTCTACCTGTGTTCAAATAGAAGTCATGCATGTAGTTTAAGCTATAGAGAGTGAACCTTGCTCAAAGAAATAAGTATTATGAACAACTATAGGTGTGAACAGTTTAGTTCACAGACAATATTTAAGGTATTTCTTACACAGAATAAATTCTAAAATACTTAAAAATATATCTATATGAAACATTTCTGTTCATACTATAGATTTTACAAATAAGCAATAATAAAGTAATGAAAGAATTAAAAAAACATACACACAAGATCTGTTTTCACATAAGTACACATACCCCAAATTTTAAAAGTTAATACTATTAGTTTAATTTTGTTTTTGCTAGATAGTTTTTAAAGTGTTGAGGAATTGTCTCTCTGTTTTATTTTTTCAGAATAGACAGTTATGTCATGGACTTATGAACAAAGATATGTGCAGTATTGTACATTCTCAACACAATGTTGTTCAGAAAATGTTAGAGGAACGAGACTCCCACTCCCCCATTCCATGTATAGTGGCTGCTCTCAAGTCACACCTGTTACCCTAGCTAAGAGGAATATATGGAGGGCTAAGGCACTAGGCGTAAGAGAATCTGGGCTGTGAGAGGGTATTGAGTCCAGGATGTAGACAAGGAGAATCTCCTTAACCTTCAGTGGAGAAATGGAGAGAAAGCAAGCATCCCATTAGGTTCCTCATATTTAAACACCTTCCTATAGAGAACAGTAATAGTTGGACGTGTGCATGTGTGGTAAGTCACTTTAGTCATCTGTGACTCTTTGCAACCCTCTGGACTGTAGCCTGTCAGGCTTCTCTGTCCATGAGATTCTCCAGGCAAGAATACTGGAGTGGGTTGCCATGCGCTCCTTCAGGGGAATAGTTGGACAACATTATACAAAAAAATACTGTCCACCAACAGAGGAAGGGCTAACAAGCTTTATCTGTAAAGTGGCAACACACATCTCATTTATTTCCTCTCCATTGCAACAAAGTGAAGACACTGAACCTTAAAGGAAGAGATTCTCACCTCAATTCACTAAAGATCCTGGACCTTGAAGAGGAGACAGGAGACATCTTATGCAAATCAAAGTTAGACTGAACTCTTCTTGTCCTTTCATTCAATCAACTGTTGCTCTGAAAAAATTTCTGTGATTATACAAGATTTAAGTCAGTTCAGCACTCGAATTTCAATAGATAACATGTTAGATATTTCTGTCCTTTTCCTTCTCATCCCATTGTGTTAGTTTTCTTTATTCTACATTGGAAAATACTTTTGGGGAACTCTCCTACACTGTTGGTGGGAATATAAACTGGTATAGTCACTATGGAGAACAGTTTGGAGGTTCCTTAATAAACTAAAAATAGAGTTACCATATGATCTTGCAATGCCACTCCTAGGCATATATCCAGAGAAAAACATAGTCCAAAAGGATACACACACTCCAGTCTTCATTACAACACTCTTTACAATAGCCAAGACACGGAAGCAACCTAAATGTCCATCGACAGAGGAATGGATAAGGAAGATGTGGTACGTATATACAATGGACTGTTCCTCAGCTATTAAAAGGAATAAAATAATGCCATTTGTAGCAACATAGATGGACCTGCAGTGAAGGTCACTCATACTGAGTAAAGTAAGTCAGACAGAGAAAGAGAAATATTATTAATATAATATCATTTATAATTGATATACAAAAAAGAAATGATACAAATGAACTTATTTATAAAACAGAAACAGACTCACAGACTTAGAGAACAAATTTATGGTTTTCAGGATGAAGAGTGAGGGGGGAATGGATAATTAGGGAGTTTGAGAGTGACATATACATGCTGCTATATTTAAAATGGATAACCAACAAGGACTTACTGCATTAAGAAAGAACCCCCTGCTAAATATTATTTAATAACCTAAATGGGGGAAGAATTTGAAAACAAATAGATACATGTGTATGTATAACTGAATCACTTTGCTGTACACCTGAAACTATTACAATATTGTTAATCAATTATATTCTAGAATAAAATTAAAAGTTAAAAAATAAAGCAAAATAGATTAAAACCAAAAAAAAAGAAAAGACTTTTTTCTTTTCTCAGTTATTGTTCAGTATCTTTTGCTTCTACTTGACTCTCCTAGTTCTGCCAGGGCTCCCTCCATGCCAATCACCTAGTATTCCTGGACACACACTCTCAGTGAGACACTGCTTCATCCACAGAAACTAAAAGATTGATGCAGGATAGACAAATTACCCTTCTACTCTATTTTCCTATTTCTTTATTCATGACAAGTCCATCAATCAAGAAGCTTTGCCTGTGTTTCATATTGATTTTTTGAAGGATTAGAGTTGTTTAATGAACTTTTATAAAGAAATAGACACAACTGTAGGCAGTGTGATTTTTTTTATTCTTTTAAAGGCAATACTTCAGGAGATTAGAATAGAGGTTTTAGCAGTGAAATAACATGGTGAAATCTCACTTAGGAAATAGAAACAGTAATAGAGAAATGACTGTATTACCAAGTGTAAGAGTAAAGTTAATGAAAGATAACTTTGTTCATAAGGAAGACGCATATTTGCAAGTAATAAATATGTCAAATCAGTACATTTTAAGAATTTATTACTACAAATAAATTTATTAATATTAACAAATTCTTAAAATGTGATCTTTTTTAATATCTAATATCACAAAATCTATTCCCAGAAACATTCACAATTTTACAATTTTAATGTTGTATCCATCTCATTTTCCTTTGGAATCAATGAGGATAACTTTGGCTGAAAGAAACATCAAATTGAAATAATTCAAATAAGATTAAAAACTCATTGTCATACTTAACATTAAATTCCAAGGTTGGTGATATGATCTCTCAAGAATATTACAATGGACATCAGTACTTTTTGTCTTTCTTTTCTGCCATCCTTGGCATTCCAGTTTGCATTTGGAATAGTCCTCTTTATGGATACAAGGTAGATGCATCAAATTCCTTAATAGCATTCAGATCTGAAAAGGTCCAGCTAAAGAACAATGATGATTTTTCTGTGTGTATCTTTTTTTTTTTTTAACCAGGGAAGAAACATTTTCTAGAACCATTCTTCTCCTCCTCCAGACAAGTAGGTAAGTAAGTTACTGTTAGTCACTCAGTTGTGTCTGACTTTCTGCAACCCTGTGACCTGCAGCCCGCCAGGCTCCTCTGTCCATGGGATTCTCCAGGCAAGAATACTGGAGTGGGTAACCATCCTCTTCTCCAGGCCAGACAACTTCATTCCATGTTTAAGTGCTAGAATTGGCTCATATACCCATTTTTCAATTGACCTCTTAGAAGAGGAATTAAATTTTTATTAGGGAGTTAGGATGATTCATATAGAGCTGTGCAAAAATTTAAACAAAATTGAGACACTTCTAGCCAAAAACAAGAATAAATAGTGAGTAAATTGATACTCAATAGCTACTGTTAAGCCATGTGAAAACAATATTTTAAGAAATCCCCAGCAGAAATTTTAAAGAAAATCATGGAAATTGTGAAGAAAACCATACTTGTATAGCATGCAGAACAAAACTCACATTTAAAGGATAAGCAAAGAATGAGAAATGAGATATAGAATTATAATAAGAAGAAAATGGAGTGGTGAATGGAAATCAGATAAAACAAGATCTCTCAACTTCATGGTGAAGAGTGTTTTCAGAGTGATCATGTGCTTTAAATCCTTCAAATAAAATAATAAATATGAGCAGAAGGAAACTCTACTAAAATACTGCTGCATAAATACAAATTTTACTTTTTTATATATTGGAAGTAAAAATATTTCACCAAAGAAATACTCACTCTGTCTCCAGGAAGTCCATTCTCCCTACTCCTCTACACTTCAGTATTTGGTGTCACATACACGCCCAGTTATGTCAGACCTCAAGATTTATTTACACCATTAGTGAAAGCTCGAATATTCCCCTTCCTTTATTACATTTATTTAAACTCCAGTCCTTTTTTAGTGACAACTGTGAGTTCCAATTCTCTGTATACAAAGTCTAAAATGAGTTGCTGTTCCCAGTGAAACTTTCTTTGATCACCACAAACCACATTATCCTCTCCAGGGTAGCGTAGAAACTGAGAATTTAAAGAACAGTGACCTGATTTTTTAATTTTTCATCTGATGACTGTTCTTATGATCTTAGTCAGTTCAATAACTTGTCCTGGCCTCAGTTTCTTCATTGGCAAATTAGAGATTCAAAATTCTGCTTTTCTAGAAGAGATGTTTTATAGCTTTAAATTGGGTACTGTACGTATTAATAAAATGCTTGGTATGATCACTGACACATAGTAAACTTTTGTTAAGTGTTATTAATAAACAAAATACTGTGCATTTAAGGACAACTTACTACTTTTCAGTTTTGTACTATTTATTCCTCCTTTCTTTCCAGTCCTCACTAGCAGTTTCACAAATGGAAGTTCATCTCTCTAGCTAAGATGAATGGATTAACACAACTAAGAGAAGTGGTTCTCATGCTTCATTGTGCAGAATAATGGCCTAGAAACTTGGTTAAAATGGAGATTTTCCTGGCTTCCCCCTAGAGATTTTGACAACAGAATAATTATGTTTGTGGCCAAAATATGCATGTTTAACAAATAGTCTAGCTGCTTCCAAACAGGGAATCCACGGACGGCATGCAGAGAAGCACTATCTGGCAATGGGATAAGGAATATGCTTTGATAAAAACTTGCTGTGAGGTATAAAACAATGAACTCAAAGTTTTTCATGCATGTCATGTTATAAACCACATAGTCTTGAAGTTAAAACATGTCAGGAAGATAATCTCTCCCTTTCGTATGTGAAATCAAATTGTATATGCTAAAATGATGTCCAAGTTTGAGTTACCATAATTCTAACGTCCTTGAAGAAAGTCATGGGGTTTTTTTGTGTCACAAAATAGTAGATAGTTAATAATAATGTCTTTATCTATTGATTTATCATCACATCACAAATAAAGCAGACAAACTTCACTTTAAAAAAAACTCATATTGAAGTGTCAACATATTCCAACAAAGAATAACAGAGAATTAAACAAAGATATCGTGTAAATATCCCAGTATAAAATGATCCTTTAGTGTAGTTTTTGGTAGTTTGCTTGGTTTCTTTTGTAAATGCAGAGTAATAGCCTTTCTAATACTTCTCTAAAATATTATGAACCATTTTTATAGGTTTTCGTAACCAATCATAGAAGCAAAGACAATACAAAGTTAATATAGTGAGTAGGTCATACATTCCCTCCTGAGACACATTATTCCCTGCATTACATTTGTTTAACTCTCCAGGGCTACATTTTTCCAATAATATGCATGGATAGTTCCATTATCATCCAAGGTAGTTGAGCATTAATGAATCACTCAGCATAAGAAGAATAATGTCCCATATCTTTCTGAATTTTCTAGGAATTCATCTAATAGTATCGGGGTAAGCATAAAATAATCTTCCCTGAATGATTATTTCTTTTTTTTTTTTTTATGCTCTGGCTCACATATATGCATCAGTGTGCAAAGTACTACTAAATACTTTGGATTTTTAAGAAAATGTCTTCATCTGAGAAATATGTCTGTTTGTTTTACTGACATGCTGTGGAGTACGTGGATCTTATTTCCTTGTCCGGATATCAAACCCATGTCCCCTGCAGTTGAAGCACACAATCTGAGCTACTGGACCACCTAGTAAATGGATTTTTGTTCTAGTATTTTCTTTGAATGTAAACAGTTAACAGTGATATGTTTTATTTTCTCCTCTGTGCTTTGTGCACAGTCAGATAAAAGAGATATAGGTAAAAATCTCTGGAAATCATGACAAATGTAAGAATGGAGTTTGTTTGTTTGTTTGTTTGTTTGTTTTAACGTACGTATTTTACTTAATAGTACATGTTTTAATTGGCTATTTGTATTTATTTAAATTGCTTTCTTTTTTTTATTTTTTTTATTTTTTTAAATTTTATTTTATTTTTAAACTTAACATAACTGTATTAGATTTGCCAAATATCAAAATGAATCCGCCACAGGTATACATGTGTTCCCCATCCTGAACCCTCCTCCCTGGAGTTTGTTTTTTATTGATCAGAGAGAACTCTTGATTTACAGCACTCAGTTTAGAGAACGACTACCACTGGAATGTGCCTTTACTTTTGACATACTGTGATCATGAGTTTCTTCATAAAGTACACATCAATATATTTTTCAAAGAAGAATGAGATGTAACATTTGAATGGCTAAAGAACACAGTTTCCTATTTTCTTGATGTCTCACAGTGATTGAGATTTCTTACTCACAGAATATTAGGAAAGTTTCTCCAGCAAAAAATGTACTTACACATCCCTTGACTTACTTCAAGGATGATCTTCAAAGATTTCTGCTTAGTGATATTGTTGTTCAGTCACTCAGTCATGTCCAACTCTTTGTGATCGTATGTACTGTAGCATGCCAGGCTTCCCTGTCCTTTATCGACACCTGGAGCAAGCTAAAACTCACATTTACTGAGTCAGTGATTTCATCAAACCATCTCATCCTCTGTCGTCCTCTTCTCCTGTCGTCAATCTTTTGCAGCATCAGGGTCTTTTCTAATGTGTTGGCTCTTCCCATCAGGTGGCCAAAGTATTAAAGCTTCAGCTTCAGCATCAGTCCTTCCAATGAATATTAAGGATTGATTTCCTTTAGGATTGACCAGTTTGATCTGCTTGCAGTCCAAGGGACTCTCAAGAGTCTTCTCCATCACCATAGTTTAAAAGCATCAATTCTTCAGGCTCAACCTTCTGTATGGTCCAACTCTCACATCCATACATGACTACTAGAAAAACCATAGCTTTGACTATGGACCTTTGTTGGCAAAGTAATGTCTCTGCTTTTAATATGCTGTCTAGGATTTTCATAGTATAATTCTGTCCCTTTCAGTGTGAATTAAATGAGATATCACCTCCCAAAGTATTCCAACTTCAGTTTCCACATAAAGTCCTTCTAATGAATATTCAGGGTTGATTTCCTTTAGGATTCATTGGTATGATCTTCTTGCTGTCTAAGGGACTCTCAAGAGTCCTCTCCAGCATCACAGTGGATAAGTATCAATTCTTTGGTGCTCAACCTTCTTTATGGCTCAACTCTCACATCCGTATATGGCTACTGGAAAAATCATACTTTTGACAATATGGACCTCTGTCAGCAAAGTGTTGACTCTGTTCTTTAATATGCTGTCTAGGTTTGTCATAGCTTTATTTCCAAGAAATAAACATTGAATTTCATGGCAGCAATCACTGCAGTGATTTTGCAGCCCAAGAAAATAAAATCTGCCACTGTTTGCACTTTTTCCCCATCTATTTGCTATGAAGAGATGGGACTGTATGCCAGGATCTTAGTTTTTTTAAAGTTGAATTTTAAGCCAGGTTTTCCAGTCTCCTCTTTCACCTTCATCAAGAGGCTGTTTAGTTCCTCTTCACTTTCTGCCATAAGGGTGGTGTATTCTGCATTTATGAGGTTGTTGATATCTCCCCCAGCAAACTTGATTTCAGCTTGTGATTCATCCAGCCTCACATTTCACATGATGTACTCTGCATATAATTTAAAGATGTTTTATTAAAGTTAGTTCAGCCAGATGCAGTATTATTTCTCTGAACTTCATCCCATGAAAAAGTAAAACATGCTTGTATTCCTGTGCTATAGTTTCTATATTTTTCTGTTCATAAGTTACCACCTCATTTCTCTACGGTTTTTTGATCATCCAAACCTGCATTTTTTTTTCCTATATTGCCAATCAGAAAAAAATAATGTAACATAACACCTTTACTTCTATCCATATCATTCCAAGTATCCCTTCTAAGCTTCCAAAAACCTTTCTAGAGAAATCACCCACATGCATACAAACACATGCATATGCACAGTTCAATGAAAGTGCTTTATTTTAGTAAATACAACATACACACATAAATTTACAGGTGGAAAGAGTCAAAGCATGTGTTAAATAAAGCTGGAAACCTCAGGAAGGAGTACTCATACATGGCATCCACAAAGGAAGACTTGATTTTTCCATCACACTTATATGATAGAACATTGTCTCAAAATTGTTGTGTTTTTTTTAAGAGTTTATTTGAGCAAAAGTCATTTTCAATTGGGCAGCACCAAACTAGAAGTTGTTAGTGCTTTTAGTAGCAGCCAAGTGCTCTACCAGTAGCAGCCAAGTATAATACATTATGCAGAGGGTAGAGAAACAAAGAAAGGAAATTGATGGACTATTGTTTGAAGCCTAGTTGGCTACTAGTGACTGGTTGCCCTTATTGTTTTGATTTTGTAACCTTGAGGAAATCACAGGCATGGATTTTGGTTTGTTTATACAGGCCATAGGCAGCATGAGAGCAGCCTCATTCTAATGATCCCTTTGTTGCTAATTTTAATGTGATCTGCTGATATAGGAACTATTACAGACATCAGACATTACACAAATGTGTAAAGATCTATCTTTACACCACCATTCGGTTCACTTCAGTTCAGTTCAGTTGCTCAGTCCTGTCTGACTCTTTGCCATCCCATGAATCACCAGGCCTCCCTGTCCATCACCAACTCCCGGAGTTCACCCAAACTCATTTGCATCGAGTCAGTGATGCCATCTAGCCATCTCATCCTCTGTCATCCCCTTCTCCTGTCCCCAGCCCCTCCCAGCATCAGGATCTTTTCTAATGAGTCAACTCTTCGCATCAGGTGGCCAAAGTATTGGAGCTTCAGCCTCAACGTCAGGCCTTCCAATGAATATTCAGTATTGATTTCCTTTATTTATTTATTTTTTTTTCAGAAGTTCCATTATTTTATTTCTTTTTTTTAATTTAATTTTATTTTATTTTTAAACTTTACATAATTGTATTAGTTTTGCCAAATATCAAAATGAATCCACCACAGGTATACATGTGTTTCCCATCCTGAACCCTCCTCCCTCCTCCCTCCCCATTCCATCCCTCTGGGTCGTCCCAGTGCACCAGCCCCAAGCATCCAGTATCGTGCATCGAACCTGGACTGGCAACTCGTTTCATACATGATATTTTACATGTTTCAATGCCATTCTCCCAAATCTTCCCACCCTCTCCCTCTCTCACAGAGTCCATAAGACTGTTCTGTACATCAGTGTCTCTTTTGCTGTCTGGTACACAGGGTTATTGTTACCATCTTTCCAAATTCCATATATATGCGTGAGTATACTGTATTGGTGTTTTTCTTTCTGGCTTACTTCACTCTGTATAATAGGCTCCAGTTTCATCCACCTCATTAGAACTGATTCAAATGTATTCTTTTTAATGGCTGAGTAATACTCCATTGTGTATAGGTACCACAGCTTTCTTATCCATTCATCTGCTGATGGACATCTAGGTTGCTTCCATGTCCTGGCTATTATAAACAGTGCTGTGATGAACATTGGGGTACATGATTTCCTTTAGAATGGACTGGATGGATCTCCCTGCAGTGCAAGGGACTCTCAAGAGTCTTCTCCACCACAGTTCAAAAGCCTCAATTCTTCGGCACTCAGCTTTCTTTATAGTAAAACTCTCACATTCATACATGACCACTGGAAAAACCATAGCCTCGACTAGATGGACCTTTGTTGGCAAAGTAATATCTTTGCTTTTTAATATTCTATCTAGGTTGGTCATAACTTTCCTTCCAAGGAGTAAGTGTCTTTTAATTTCCTGGCTGCAGTCACCATCTGCAGTGATTTTGGAGCCCCCAAAAGTAAAGTCTGACACTGTTTCCACTGTTTTCCCATCTATTTCCCATGAAGTGATGGGACCAGATGCCATGATCTTCGTTTTCTCAATGTTGAGGTATAAGCCAACTTTTTCACTCTCCACTTTCATCAAGAGGCTTTTTAGTTCCTCTTCACTTTCTGCCATAAGGGTATTTTCACCTGCATATCTGAGGTTACTGATATTTCTCCCGGCAATCTTGATTCCAGCTTGTGCTTTTTCCAGCCCAGCGTTTCTCATGATGTACTCTGCATAGAAGTTAAATAAGCAGGGTGACAATATACAGCCTTATAAAGACATAATTCATAGGTTATAGTACTTCCCCAAAGGTGCACATACACAACTCTATCATGGTTCTAGGAGTTCAGGCTCAGAGATGTAATGGTCATATAATTGCACAATATAAATCACATCATTGGTGCCTATTGAAAATATTTCCATGGATTCCTATTGTATTTAAGTTTTAATCTAAATCATTTAGCATTTTACTTGCCTCCAAGCATGATATCAGTTCAGCAATCCCATCTGTGGCAGTTGACTCATCATTGTGTTCTGACTACGCTGTTTGTTTCTCAGTTTCTTGAAAAAAAATTTCTTTCCTTACCATTTCTCATCGATATTTTCTGAATATTTAGTCTTCTCAAAACTCTGACTCTTTGCTTATCATAGAAAATCCCTGTTTGCTGTTCAGGTTTAAACACAAATACCAGTTTTTAAAGAAGCAGGGAGCTCATTACTGTCCTTAGGTACACAATTGCTTAGCATATTACAGCTGCCTTTCACAGTATTATTAGAAAACTACTAGCAACTGTTTCCTGAATTTTATTTAGTACCTCATTTACTTACAGTTTCCTCTTAGCCTTATATTTCTATTAGTAGATAAACTTCTATATACTATATACACTTCTATATACTATGTTTGATATACACTTCTATATACTACATACTATATACACTTCTATATACTATTTTGAATAAATTGAAAAATACAGTTAAAATTTTCTTTTATGTCAGTTTCTTGATAGTCATAGTAAAAGACACATGACTTTTGAATTTGCAGTGCCATATATTTTTGAACAATAAAATGACTTAGAATTTCAAACTTGATTTTTTAATAAAATGCATTTAACTGTTGTTCAGTCACTCAGTTGTGTCTGGCTCTGTGTCTCCATAGAGTGCAGCATACCAGGGTTCCTTGCCCTTCATTATCTCCTGGAGTTTGCTCAAACTTATGTCCATTGAGTTGATGATGCCCTCCAAACATCTCATCCACTGTCGTCCCCTTCTCCTCATGCCCTCAATCTTCCCCAGTATCAGTGTCTTTTCCATTGAGTCAGTTCTTTATATCAGATGGCCAAAGTTTTGGAGCTTCAGCTTCAGTCCTACCAATGAATATTCAGGATTGATTTCCTTTAGGATGGACTGGTTTGATCTCCTTGCTGTCCAAGGGACTCTCAAGAGTCTTCTCCAACACCCCAGTTTGAAAGCATCAATTTTTCAGTGTTAATCCTTTTTAATGGTCCAACTTTCACATCTGTATATGACTACTGGAAAAAATATACAGAGTATACTTGACTATATAGAGTTGGACGTTGAAGAAGGCTGAGCGCCAAAGAATTGATGCTTTTGAACTGTGGTGTTGGAGAAGACTCTTGAGAGTCCCTTGGACTGCAAGGAGATTCAACCAGTCCATTCTGAAGGAGATCAGCCCCGGGATTTCTTTGGAAGGAATGATGCTAAAGCTGAAACTCCAGTACTTTGGCCACCTCATGTGAAGAGTTGACTCATTGGAAAAGACTCTGATGCTGGGAGGGATTGGGGGCAGGTAGAGAAGGGGATTACAGAGGATGAGATGGATGGATGGCATCACTGACTCGATGGACGTGAGTCTGAGTGAACTCCGGGAGTTGGTGATGGACAGGGAGGCCTGGCATGCTGCGATTCATGGGGTTGCAAAGAGTCAGACATGACTGAGCGACTGAATTGAACTGAACTGAACTAAGTGACTGAACTGAACTGAACTGATACAGATCTTTGCTGGCAAAGTGTTATCTCTGCTTTTTAATACACAGTCTAGGTTTGTCGTAGATTTTCTTCTAAGGAGCAAGAGTCTTTTAATTTCATGGCTGCATTCACCATTCACAGTGATTTTTGAGCAAAAGAAAATAAAGTCTGTCACTGTTTCCATTTTTTTTCCCCCATCTATTTGCCATGAAGTGATGGGTTCAGATGCCATGATCTTAGTTTTTTGAAAGTTGAGTTTTAAACCAGCTTTTTTCACTTTCCTCTTTTGCTTTCATCAAGAGGTTCTTCAGTTCCTCTTTACTTTCTGTCATTAAAAAACTCTCTTAAACAACAGTCTTAGTAGAACTTGAAAAATGAAAAATGATGTAAGGTAAGTTTCCTACTCCAAATACATATATTCTGTGGTGGGTTGGAGATCACAGAATTGAGGAATCATATGTTTGGTTCACTGACAATTGACCATATACATTGGCCCTGCATGTGTGTGTGCTGTCACTTCTGTCATGTTCGAGGCTTTGCAACTTCATGGACTGTAGCCCCCACCAGGCTCCTCTGTCCATGGAATTTTCCAGACAAGAATACTGGAATGGGTTGCCATGCCCTCCTTCAGGGAATCTTCCCAACCCAGGGATCAAACCCACATCTCTTATGTCTCCTGAATCGGCAGGTGTGGTTCTTTACCACATGGGAAGCCCATACATTGGCCCTATCTAGGGCCAAAAACTGTAGATTGAAAGATGACGAGTGCAGTAGTGATTAAAAAAAGGTGCAAGAGCCCAAGAGCCCAGTGTGAGACTCAGACCTATCACTCCTGGGAAGAATCTCTGCAATTGTGATTATTGTTCTGTTTGTTGGTATCATACCCAGGGAATATGGATACTGACCATAGTTTCCCCACCTCTCCTTCCCCATATCATTATGTTTCCTTCTTTATAACCTTTATAGGGGCAAATTTTTTTGGCCAGTGCTCAAGTCATTCTCATTGATAGTTGCTCTGTAAATAATTCTAATAGTGGTGTGTTCATGGGAGGAGGTGAGGTCAGCCAAGTCTTTATGTGACTTACTAAAGAACACTGAACCTGACCATATTACTTAGAAAAATCAGGGTGATATAAGTTTTAATATCTTAAAGGAAAATTTGATAGATCCCCTTTACTTGGATACCCTAATTATAACTCTTTCTTCTTTTGTATATGGAAAGAAAGGAAATGCCCTTAGGGTGTTCACCTAAAAACATGAGGATCACCATCAAGCAGAGTATTGTAGCTAACAAATAGATCCTTTGGCAAGAGGATACTCCCTTGCCTCAGAGCTGTTCCTGCTGCTATAATTTTAATGCTGCTGGAGAAATGATAATAGGGTGACCTTTAACCATTTTGCAACCCATGCAGGAAAAGCCCTCCTAAATTCTCATCACACTCAGTGCATTTTGCCCAGTTGCCTTACCTCCTATGAGATTCATTTACTAACTGTTCCTCATTTAACTGTTTGTCACCCTAATAAGTTTATTCCTGCTGCCTTTCTTCCTTTCCCTACAAAGGAGACTACTCATGACTGCTCAACACTGACAGATCACCCTTTGACTACAAACAACAACTACTGGAAAATCCTTTAGACAATGCCGATTTCTCAGGGTTCACTGATGGTTCTCATTTTAAAGATGGAAGTGGCAAATGTTATGCTGACTATGCAGTATCAACTCTTTTAAAATAACTGAAGAGGAACATTGCATTTGGCTACTTTGGTCCAACATGACAAACTATATGCTCTCTCAGTGTCCTGTATTCTGTTGTTGTTCAGTCACCAAGTTGTGTCCGACTCTGTGACCCCATGGACTGCAGCACACTAGGCCTCCCTATGCCCCATCATCTCCTGGAGTTTGCCCAAGTTCATGTCCATTGAATTAGTGATGCCTATATTCTAGCCAAGGAAAAAATAGCCAATATTTACACTGAAATTATATAGGCCTTTGGAGTATCACATAACTTAAAAATGTTTTGAAAACAAGGTGGATTTTTTACTTCCAACAGGAATAAAATTTTCATTTCAGTTCAGTTCAGTTGCTCAGTAATGTCCGACCCTTTGCAACCCCATGAATCGCAGCACGCCAGACCTCCCTGTCCATCACCAACTCCTGGAGTTCACTCAGACTCACGTCCATCAAGTCAGTGATGCCATCCAGCCATCTCATCCTCTGTCGTCTCCTTCTCCTCCTGCCCTCAATCCCTCCCAGCATCAGAATCTTTTCCAATGAGTCAACTCTTCACATGAGGTGGCCAAAGTACTGGAGTCAGCTTTAGCATCATTCCTTCCAAAGAAATCCCGGGGCTGATCTCCTTCAGAATGGACTGGTTGAATCTCCTTGCAGTCCAAGAGACTCTCAAGAGTCTTCTCCAACACCACAGTTCAAAAGAATCAATTCTTCGGTGCTCAGCTTTCTTCACAGTCCAACTCTCGCATCCATAGATGACCACTGGAAAAACCATAGCCTTGACTAGACGGACCTTTGTTGGCAAACTAATATCTCTGCTTTTGAATATGCTATCTAGGTTGGTCATAACTTTTCTTCAAAGGAGTAAGCATCTTTTAATTTCATGGCTTCAGTCACCATCTGCTCCAAAATTCATTAGATGCCATACTCCTACCCTTTGGCTATTAAGGAGCCTAGTGATGCTAATGTTGATTATAGAGGTGAATAGATGTTCAGTTTCTCCCTCTTGAATTATGCTGTAAATTAGAAATCATTATCTAAGAGGAACTATGAGTCTAGTGAATAAATATACCTGTCTCCTTCAGTTCATTTATCCACTATCTTTCTGTGATAGTGGATATAGCAAGAGAACAAATTTGACACACACATGAAATCCTGATTAGATGGGAAAATGCCATTCAGATTTTGCAAATTTCCTTCAAACTTCTATGATAAGTGAAAATATAAATACTTAAAAAAACTAAAATGGTTGTTAGAGAAGAAGGATATTTACCAGTTCTTATTTTCATTATACATGTACATCTCCCAGAGAATAAATGTGAAAGATGCATCAAAGATTTTTATTCTACCATTTGAAATACAAAAATATTCTCAAATCAAAGTTGAAATAGAAGAAATACATGTAGTTTCAGCTAAACTATCCTTTTTTACCTATCCTCTTATATCAAGATCGCTGTAAAAATGATCTTTTTTGGAGTTTTATTTATTTAGCTCTTCTAAATTTTAATTTTTCCAACTCTTCCAATCTAAAAATACTCACTGTCTAATTTTAGTCTTAATTCTTAGAATATATATAAATACTAGCTAATTGTATATTTATAAACATATATTTTCTCTTAATAATTTTTTTCTTCTCTGTCCTAATTAATTTTATCTTGAAATAACCATGGTAGACAGCAAAACTAACCACAGAATCTTCTCTTTTCTTAAATATGTGGAGCTTTTCTCCACTCACTTAATCTGGATAGGACTTGTGACTTATTTTGGCCAAAGTATGGTAGAAGGGACAATATATGAATTTATAATCTAAGCCTCAGGAGACTTTGTACAGTTGCCTTCTCTTTCTCAAAACTCTAGTAAGAAGCACTAGACAACCCTGTTGAGGATGATAATCATGGTTGAGAATGGCTGCCCCATTGTCTCTCCATAAAACTATAGAAGATCTATGAAAAAAATCTAGTCCATCTGATCACAGCTAATGTCCAGCTGATCATACCTGCATATGAAACCGCAGTAGTATTCCATATGAAGAATCACTTAGCTGAGCTCAGCCTTGCAGGTTCATGAGATTTACAATTTGGTTATGACAAGCAGGATTTCTCACTTGTCTGATATACACCCACTTCATCCCTGGGATTTTAAATTTAATGGATTTTCCTTCCATAATTAAGTTTTGCTGTTTGACAGCTAACCTTCAGAAATTATCTGGATAAGCCCTTTAAAAGTTTTCTATGGCTATTTTCAAAAGAGAATGCTTAATAAGATCAAAGCAAGAGAGGATTTTAACTCACGGGAGTTGCTTAATGGCTAAGTCAGAAGGGACTGCAAAGCAAAGAACTGAGAACAACTTCTAGAAACTGGAGGCAGTAACTAATCAATAGCTCGTAAGACCATGGGGGCCTTGGTTCTGCACCTACAAGGAACTGATTTCTGCCAACAACCTGAGACATCTTGAAAGTGTATTTTTCCTGAGTCAAGCCCCAGGTGAGGACACAGTCAGTCCATACTTTCCTTCAGCCTTGTGAGACCTTGATTAGAGATATAACACACTGGACTCCTGACATGAAAACTGTAACAAAATACCATTGTGTTAAGTTGCTAAATTCCTGATAATTTGCTGTATAGCCATAGAATCCTTATTCATGCATTGCTTTAAATTTCTAAATTATATTCCTCACTGCAAAATAAAATCTAGCTGATATACACAGTAGAAATTATAAGCTTGGAATAGTTGGAGGCTAAACTTTGTATTAGCTAGGTGAGAACTACCTCTCTGACATATGACTATATCCTCCTGTAAATAATGAATTCTTAAATGTTCATGAAGAGGTAGTAATTCTTTTCTCCTACTTCTCTTTTAATGAAGCAAATGTTCTCTTCTTGGATATGTTTTTTCTCAATCATGACAAAGACAAAAATAGTTATTAATAACATAGTTAATATTAACAGAAAGGCAAATAGCCTGTTTTTTTTTTTTTTAAATGTTTTTCATTTTATCGTCAATATTTCCTCTGAAGTTAACCATGGTAACTGTCATTCTAGTGTAATCTGTAAGTCACTTCAAAAGATTCCAATTGGCCATTCACATATCTGGCTTCTACCTCCATTAAGATTCTTGTTTCTCCTTTGCCTTTCAAGTATCAGCTTAGGACAGTAAGTTAAAAATAAAGTTAATCAATAAAAATGTTGCTAAAGTAATTTTGACATTTTTTTCAGAAAAGAAAAAAATGAAATAGTAGTTCTTGGCTTTCTGCCAAGAAACAGCAACTAATATGTGTAATATTAATGTAATAGAAAGGAAATGAAAATCAATGATTTTAGCTTATCCATGTCTTTTGTCTTGGATTACTCTAGATGATTGAGCATCAGATCAGATCAGTTGCTCAGTCGTGTCCGACTCTTTGCGACCCCATGAATCACAGCACGCCAGGCCTCCCTGTCCATCCCCATAGTGAGACTAAATTACAAACATATGTTTAAAAGGTTTATTAAGGCTATTCTGTGAGAGATCTTCATAATAAATACTTTCTCCTTAGTATGTCCATCTTTGCCCATTAACCTCCACAGAAACAAATGTTGGGAGCACTAAGAATAAAAACAGTGAGAAGTTCTTAAAAATGTTATATGCCATACAATTTAGAAGTAAGTCCCAGAGTAAATTAGCACAGGTAAATTGGGTTATAGGAAATTCCGAGAAAATATAAAATGTTACTTATCATTTTAGAGCCAAAGATGATTTACATATATATCTCTATATATATTATATATGTGTACATATATATCCTGTGTTACATGAGTCTGAAAATTTTCCTCTTCTAATGTCTGTTATTATACCCTAGAAATATGCCTATTTTATTACTGCTTATTTACTCTTGCCTGAAAACACGTCTTTAACCCCAGCTTACAGCCTGATACAAGATTTCAAATTTATGAACTTAAAGTTCATAAATATAGAATTTCTTTTGTTAGCTTAATTATAACTGTGAATATTCTGTTAAATGCTCAGAATAATAAGATGAGAGTTAGAATAAGCCAAATAAATACTTCTTTTTGGTAGAGAGTCTATTATTACAAACAAGTTTTAACTGTATTTCTAACTTACAGTGAAGACAACCATCTACGGCCTAGTAGGCAAAAACTAAAACAGCTTATGTTTTTTACTTGTTAGGGTTATGCCTAAATAATTTGTGTCATTATATTTCCAGATGCATATAATTTTCTGTCTGGTTTTTTGTTTTTCCAAAACCAGCCACAAAAAATGTTGTAACATATACAAGAGAAATGCTCATTCAAATTTAAGAAAAACGTGAACTCAAATTTAACTCAGAATTTTTCCAATGATATGTTGAAATTATTAAAGAAAATGAATCATTAGAAGACAAGACAGCATATATCATAGTCTTCAAAATTTGTGTGGGAGGGAAGCAAACTAAGGAAAATTAAAAAATGCTTCACTATTTATGAAATTTTCTTAAAATATCATATTAAATAAAGAGCATAGTTTCTGTCATATTAAGGAGACTGACCACAATTCACCTTTTCTACAACACATGAAAATATCCCAAATAAAACCTCAGTAATTTAGAAAAGTGCTTTAAAAAAAGTGAAGATAGAATTATCATTCTGAAAATGGCTAGAGTGGGCTCTGGGAAGAAGATATCAAAGAGTTCTGTATAGAAATGAGACAGAAATATTTCACATTGTTGGTAAGCATACTGTTTACATTTTAATAATAAAGATGATGATGGTAGTGTTTAGAATTGACAGCCACCATTTCAAAATCCACACATATGGATTATCTTTAAGCAAACAAACAAACTCAGAGTACCTGGCCACATCGATCGGTAGCATTCTCAGATGACACAAGTAAACTTGTATCAAAAAGCTGCTTTGCCTTTAAAAAGGGCATGCTCATATTCATCACAGCCCTCAAATTTCCTTTTGAATTATTTAGGTAATTTTTATTTTGGCTTGTCCCAGATCCATTTGAGTATGTCATTCTTAAAGGAAAATACTTGGACTAGGAGTAAAGATATGTGATTTCTAGTCTAGTCTTTCTATCTTTCCACCATCTGATCCTACTTTAATTTCTTTAAAAAAATTAGCTATTTATTTAATTCATTCATTCATTTATTTTTATTTTTGGCTGTTCTGGGTCTTTGTTGCGTTCCCTAGTTGTAGTGAGCTGAGGCAACTCTGGTTGTAGTGCACAGACTTCTCATTGCAGGGCAGAGGCTCTGGGGCACGTAGGCTTCAGTAGCTGTGGTGCACAGGCTTAGCTGCCTCATAGTATGTGGGATCTTCCAGGATCAGGGATCAAACTGGTGTTCCCTGAATTTCAAGGTATATTCATAACCACTGGGTCACCAGGGAAGCTCTAATCATGCCTTTATTTCTTCTTTCCTCTTTCTATTCCACTATTCAGGAAAAATGAATCAAGCTTCTCTTGTGTATTAGCCATTGCACTTGATGGTATGTATACAGCAGTGTACAATATATATTATTTGTCCTCAATCAGACTACAGTTTAGTCAGGAATAAAGACTGATACAAAACACTAATAACACAAAGTGATGGTTACCATGTCACTGTCCTGTGTTAAAGTTTCAAACAAGGGACAAAAGTCAATATTTTGGCTTAAATTTAGTTGTATCCAAAACTAAGAAATAGATGCATAGGAGAGGAACAAGACTTAGCCAGATGAAGATTTCAATACAAAAATAACAGTATGTAAAGGTATAATGATAAGATAATAGAAGGAATTTTCAGAATGTGTGTATTTGGTGAAAGATGAGCACAGGACAAAAAGAGGAATAAGTCATTATAATGAATTGAGATCTTATCCAGAGGGTATATAGAAATAAACCAAGGACCTTAAGTAGTGGAACATCATATCAGCTCATTAATAACTGTGTTCGTAAATTTCCTAATGAACAAGTCTTCACTTGCTTCATATATAATCTGTTTTCTATTGAACGTAGCTTTATACTATTCTCCACAGAATAGTATGAATGCCAACATTTTAGAAAATTTTTTGGTTTAAAAAAAATTATTTCAATTGTCTGATTTATCTCTTAATCACTTGGTAAGGTCCTTCCTGTTAAAACCTGAATAGTGCTGCTCTTTGGAAGATTATCTATCACGTAATATGTGCTTAAATGGTTGTTGAACTTCTACAATATACTGTGCTGTTTCCATTCTAGGATCTAGATTGGGAGGCTGCTCTACTCGTAATGATTTATTTCTCCCAATGTCTGCCTTAGCTACTTCTGCTGGTACTTAGAGGTATTTTTTTAATTTGTTTATTGTAAAGTTGTCAAAGTACAGTTCAGTTCAGTTCAGTCACTCAGTCATGTCCAACTCTTTTTGATCCCATGGACTGCAGCATGCCAGGCTTCACTGTCCATCACCAACTCCCAGAGTTTACTCAAACTCATGTCCACTGAGTCGGTGATGTAATCCAACAATCTCATCCTCTGTTGTCCCCATCTCCTCCTGCCTTCAATCTTTTCCAGCATCAGGGTATTTTCAAATGAGTCAGCTCTTCGCATCAGGTAGCTAAAGGATTGGAGTTTCATCCTCAACATCAGTCCTTCCATGAATATTGGGGACTGATTTCCTTTAGGATGGACAGGTTGGATCTCCTTGCAATCCAAGGGATTCTCAAGAGTCTTCCCCAACACCACAGTTCAAAAGTTTATTAATTAAAATAAAGTTTAATAATTAAAATAAATAAATTTAAAAAAGAAAAAAAAAGCATCAATTCTTCAGTGCTCAGCTTTCCTTATAGTCCAACTCTCATGTCCATACATGGCTACTGGGAAAAACATGAAGTGAAGAAGTGAAGTCACTCAATCATGTCCAACTTACTCTGTGACCCCATGGACTGTAGCCTATCAGACTCCTGCGTCCATGGGATTTTACAAGCAAGAATATTGGACTGGGTTGTCATTTCCTTGTCCAGAAGGTCTTCACGATCCAGTCTCCCACAGTGTAGGCAGACACTTTATTGCCTGAGCCACTTTTAAGACTCATAAAAACCATAGCCTTGACTAGAGGGACCTTTGCTGGCAAAGTAATGTCTCTGCTTCTTAATATGCTGTCTAGATTGGAAATAACTTTTCTTCCCAAAGAATAAGAGTCTTTTAATTTCATGGCTGCAGTCACCATCTGCATTGATTTTGGAGCCCCCCAAAATAAAGGCTTTCACTATTTCCACTGTTTCCCCATCTATTTGCCATGAAGTGATGAGACCAGATGCCATGATCTTAGTTTTCTGAATGTTGAGCTTTAAGCCAACTTTTTCACTCTCCTCTTTCACTTTCATCAAGAGGCTTTTGAGTTCCTCTTCACTTTCTGCCATAAGGGTGGTGTCATCTGCATATCTGAGGTTACTGATATTTCTCCTGGCAATCTAGATTCCAGCTTGTGCTTCCTCCAGCCCAGCATTTCACATGATGTACTCTGCATATAAGTTAAGTAAGCAGGGTGACAATATACAGCCTTGATATACTCCTTTCCTGATTTGGAACCAGTCTGTTGTTCTATGTCTGGTTCGAACTGTTGCTTCTTGACCTGCATACAGATTTCTCAAGAGTCAGGTCAGGTGGTCTGGTATTCCCATCTCTTTCAGACTTTTCCACAGTTTGTTGTGATCCACAGTCAAAGGCTTTGGCATAGTCAATAAAGCAGAAATAGATGTTTTTCTGGAACTCTCTTGCTTTTTTAATGATCCAACAGATATTGGCAATTTGGTCTCTGGTTCCTCTGCCTTTACTAAAACCAGTTGAACATCTGGAAGTTCACGGTTCACATATTGCTGAAGCCTGGCTTGGAGAATTTTGAGCATGACTTTACTAGCGTGTGAGATGAGTGCAATTGTACAGTAGTTTGAGCATTCTTTGGCATTGCCTTTCTTTGGCATTGGAATAAAAACTGACCTTTTCCAGTCCCGTGGCCACTGCTGCATATTCCAAATTTGCTGGCATATTGAGTGCAGCATTTTCACAACATCATCTTTTAGAGTTTGAGATAGCTCAACTGAATTCCATCACCTCCATGAGCTTTGTTCATAGTGATGCTTCTTAAGGCCTACTTGACTTTACATTCCAGGATTTGGCTCTAGGTGAGTGATCACACCATTATGATTATCTGGGTCTTGAAGATCTTTTTTGTACAGTTCTTCTGTATATTCTTGCCATCTCTTCTTAATATCTTCTGCTTCTGTTGTCACAGAAGAGAACATTAAGTATGTACAGCTCAATGAATTTTTACAAAAGAAATATTCCATGTTCAGAAAATGAAATACTCTAAACTTCTTAGAAGGAATCATCCTGTTTACTCCTTTATCCTACAATAAATTATTATTTTAATGCCATAAATTATTTTGTCCATTTTTGAGCTTCATACAAATATAATCAGATAGTAATTTGTCTTGTTAAACATTAGGTTTAAGTGACTTGTCCACACTGTTTATGTTCTATGTTGTGCATGTCTTGTCACCATGGCCTTAATTATTTTTTCCACAAAGAAAATCCCTTAATATTGTATTTACAGCCATTTATATTTTTATTTTTTGATTATTTATACCCATCACTAGAATATAAATGTTTTGAGAACAAAAGATTTTTTTAATTTTTCCAGCTATATGGCCTTCTTAAAGATCATTTCCATACCCACTGAGATCCATGTCCATGTAAATGAATGAACATATAAACTGTGTAGTTCCAAAATTTTTACATTCCTTTCTTTACCAAAATACCACTCTCATAGGTGGAATCTTAAAGTGTTGGAGAATAGGACAATGAATGTTCATGATTGTCATGCTCAAAAAGTTAGAAGGCTAGTTTTAGAAAGCAGAGAACCAGAAATCAGAAAGTAGAGCAGTAAACAATAGTGACTAATGGAATACAAGCATGCATAGGTGAGAAAAGGCAACATACGGAGTGAGAATAGCACAGAGACAGCAGAAGACCCTGAACTGGTCCCTATTAGAGTAAAACTTGGTTGACAACCGATACAATCCCTTAAAAATTGTATTTTATAAGTTGAAACGTGTTCATTGCTCAGTCATGTTTCTCTCTCCATGGAATTCTCCAGGCAAGAATATTGGAGTGGGTTGCTATTTTCTTCTCCAAGGGATCTTCCTGACCCAGGGATTGAACCTGAGTCTCCTGAATTGCAGGCATGTTCATTACTGTCTGAGCCAACAGAGAAGCCCTTTTGTAAGTTGTTGTAAGAACAAATACCTAGAGGAAGAGGGGAAAGGCTTAAAAGGATGCGGAGATCCAGGAGATGGTAGAGTGACCAAAATGTAAAGGCCAAGAAAAAAATGCTGTCAGCATCATGCAGCTTTGTCATGTTGTTATTGTTTGGTTGCTCAGTCTTGCCTGACTCTTTGTGATCCCATGGATTGTAGCCTGCCAGCCTCCTCTGTCCATGGGATTTCCCAGGCAAGGATTTTGGAGTGGGTTGCCATTTCTTTCTCCAGGGTATCTTCTCAACTCAGGTATGGACTCTGTGCCTTCTACATTGGCAGGCGGATTATTTACCACTGAGCCACAGGGGTTTCCCTGAACTGAATCATGGTACCACTATAACATTCAGTTCAGTTCAGTTCAGTTGCTCAGTCATGTCCGACTCTTTGTGACCCCATGAATCGCAGCACGCCAGGCCTCCCTGTGCATCACCAACTCACAGAGTTTACCCAAACTCATGTCCATCAAGTCGGTGATGCCATCCAGCCATCTCATCCTCTGCCGTCCCCTTCTCCTCCTGTCCCCAATCCCTCCCAGCATCAGGGACTTTTCCAATGAGTCAACTCTTCGTATGAGGTGGTCAAAGTACTGGAGTTTCAGCTTCAGCATCAGTCCTTCCAATGAACACCCAGGACTGATCTCCTTTAGAATAGACTGGCTGGATCTCCTTGCGGTCCAAGGGACTCTCATGAGTCTTCTCCAACACCACACTTCAAAAGCATCAACTCTTCGGCGCTCAGCTTTCTTCACAGTCCAACTCTCACATCCATACATGCCCACAGGAAAAACCATAGCCTTGACTAGACAGACCTTTGTTGACAAACTTTTTAATATGCTATCTAGGTTGGTCATAGCTTTCCTTCCAAGGATTACATGTCTTTTCATTTCCTGGCTGCAATCACCATCTGCCGTGATTTTGAAGACCCAAAAAATAAAGTCTGACACTGTTTCCACTGTTTCCCCAACCATTTTCCATGAAGTGATTATAACATTAGAGCTATAAATTCTCTCTTATGGGGTGGGGTGAAAGGTATTTATAATGTTTAATAAATGGCACAGAAAGTGAAAGTGAAGTCACTCAGTTGTGTCTGACTCTTTGCAACCTCATGGACTGTAGCCCACCAGGCTCCTCCATCCATGGAATTTTCCAGGCAAGAGTACTGGAGTGGGTTGCCATTTCCTTCTCCAGAAAGGGCTCAGACCCTGCTTTCAAACTAGAAAATGTAGGTTTGGCTCTTTTATCTAATTGGTTTGGTGGTCAAGGCCAAATAATATTTCCTCCTTAAGCTTCAATTTTGCCTTGGAATTTTTTTTTTAACAATAAATTCTCTGAGAGCCTTTTCAACTTTAACTGTCTAAAATTCATGTATGAATAGTCAAAGTCAATGCATATCTTCTCTTCTAGTAATTCTTAGGTGCAACATGTTCTATGATATTAAACTTAATACCTTCCATATAAGCCTGAAATACTAGAGTTTCCACAGGGGAATCAATAGGCAATGACAGATAGAGCAGGATGTCACTGGCATAACAGTGATGAGTCAGGCTATTCTGTTGGAAAATTGAAGTCCATGATAGATAGACAGTGAGGAATTTCTTTGGTGAGTAGGCAATATCTCATGAAAAACAGATATCCCAGTCAGATACACTAATATTCTGTATTCTAAACCTTAAAACCCTATATTTTTCTGGCCACTTATCCCCAAGCTAATTAATATGTATATAAATAGAATGTATGAAAATGGGTTAAAATATGATCTTAAAAAAGACTGCAATTATTTGGCCAATCTATTTAAAATTTGTCAGTTTAAATTCTTCATTTAAAAGGTCAATATCAGAAAAAAAATAGACACTTGGCTTTGTTAAACTCTTAGTAATTAATAGTCTTTTACTCTGTTGGTTAAATAGACCCATGTCCACTCTGAAATATATAGATAGAGATGGAAATTCAATTAAATAAATTAGACTAAATATCTACTAAAAAGAGTCATAAACCTCATCGGTAAAATTTTCTCAACCTTTCCTTTGTGGCAGAAGAATATCAATTATATATACACACACACGTGTAATCCTCTTGCCTTGAATGTGAGAAGGACTTGTAATTTGTTTTCAATCTACTAAAGATGGAAAAGGTGATGGGATGTCACTCCCTTTAGGTTCTATCATATTGCACGGGTGTTAGGATTTTACTTCCGTGGTCAAATTATGACAAATGCAGCAATGTTAAGAAAAATAGATTCTCTTCTTGGCCTTGAAGGAATAAACTGCCATATTGTGAGAAGGCCATGTGTCAAGGAGCTGTGCGTACCCTCTAGAGATTGAGAGCGGCCTTCAAATAACAGCCAGCAAGAAAACAGGATCTGCATTTCCCCAGGGCCAAAGAAACAGATGTTGCCAATAGCATGACCAAGCTTGGAAGCAGATTCTTCCCCAACCAAGCATCCCAATAATCTTGCTCACCTGGTTAACATCCTGATTGCTGCCTTGTAAGATACAGAGCAGAGAACTCAGCAGTCACGCCCAGTATTCTCTCCCACAGAAACTGTGAAATAGTGTGTAGTTTTTAGCTCTGTTTGTTGTCATTATTTATGCACCAATAGAAAATTAACACATCCACGTCATTAAATGTTATTTTAAATACATCCCATTGTCAGGGTGTAAGGTAAAAGGGTTGCATAGAAACAGGATATACATAATGGTGACAACTTGTTTACATCTGTATCTGAAACTATTTCATTAATCCACCCAATTTTATTGTCTGCTGCTGGTCCAAAATCACTGTGTATCAAACAGGTGATGAGGTGTGTCCAAGTAGAAGGTATTTGCTCATTGTTTCAAAGATCTTACAGTGTGGTGAGAGGATAAACTTCCAATTATGGAAGAAAAGATAATATACCAAAGAGGAAATATGGATAAATGATAAAGAATAATTGAGGTTGGGTTGTCATTTACATGCAAATATGTTATTAGTTTGCCACCATTGGTTGTAAAATGTCACAGAACTTATTTAACAGTATATTTATTAAAAGTGATTATCTTAAACTCATGAACTAGGGTAAAAATGTCTGTTGCATGCAACCAAAATTCGGTTTAAGTTTTGCCTTTTTTTTTTTTATTTTAAAGGTGAGATTCCAAGTTAAATATGACAGGAATTCCTAATAGTGTAGATTAGACATGAGGCTGATCAGTCTAAATATTCCATCTGCAACCTGTTCATACATAGTGAAAACAAATCACTCCCCACTTAGGTTCAGTACACTTCAGTCACTCACTCAAGTCCAACTCTTTGTGACCCCATGTACTGTAGCACACCATGCTTCCCTGTTCATTACCAACGTTAGAGCTGTTCAAACTCATGTCCATCTAGTTGGTGATGCCATGTAACCATCTCAATCATCTTCTCCTCCTGCCTTCAATCTTTCTTAGCATCAGGATCTTTTCCAATGAGTCAGTTTTTCACATCATGTGGCCAAAGTATTAGAGTTTCAGCTTCAGCATCAGGCCTTCCAAAGAATATTCAACACTGATTTCTTTTAGGATTGACTGGTTGGATCTCCTTGCAGTCTAAGAGACTCTCAAGAGTCTAGCTTGGTTATAACTTTCCTTCCAAGGAGTAACCATAGTTCAAAAGCATCAATTCTTCAGCATTCAGCTTCCTTTATACTCCAGCTCTCACATCCATATATGACTACTGGAAAAACCATAGATTTGACTAGACGGACTTTTGTTGGCAAAGTACTATCCCTCTTCTTAATATGCTGCCTAGGTTGGTCATACTTTTCCTCCAAGGAGCAAGTGTCTTTTAATTTCATGGCTGCAGTCACCATCTGCAGTAATTTTGGAACCCAAGAAAGTAAAGTCTGTCACAGTTTCCATGGTTTCCCCATCTATTTGCCCTGAAGTGATGGGACCAGATGCTATGATCTCAGTTTTCTGAATGTTGAGTTTTAAGCCAACTTTTTCACTTTCATCTTTCACTTTCAAGAGGCTCTTAGTTCTTATTCTCTTTTTTGCCATGAAGGTGGTATCATCTGTGTATATGAGGTCATTGATATTCCTCCCAGAAATCTTGATCACAGCTTGTGCTTCATCCAGCCCAGCATTTCACATGATGTACTCTGCATATAAGTTAAATAAGCAGGGTGACAATATACAGCCTTGATATATTCCTTTCCTGATTTGGACCAGTCTGTTGTTCCATGTCTGGTTCTAACTGTTGCTTCTTGACCTGCATACAGATTTCTCAAGAGGCAGATCAGGTGGCCTGGTATTCCCATTTCTTGTAGAATTTTCCACAGTTTGTTGTGATCTACAGAGTCAAAGGTTTTGATGTAATCAATAAAGCAGAAGTAGATATTTTTCTGGAACTCCCTTGCTTTTTTGATGATCCAACAGATGTTGGCAATTTGATCACTGGTTCCTCTGTCTTTCCTAAATCCAGCTTGAACATCTGGAAATTCAAAGTTGACATACAGTTGAAGTCTCCCTTCATGAATTTTGAGCATTACTTTGCTAGTATGTGAGATGAGTGCAACTGTGCTCAAATTCTTTGGTATTGCCCTTCTTTGGGATTGGAATGAAAACTGACGTTTTCTAGTCCTGTGGCCACTGCTGAGTTTTCCAAATTTGCTGGCATATTGAGTGCATCATTTTCAAATCATCTTTTATGATTTGAAATAGCTCCACTGGAATTCCATCACCTCCAATAGCTTTGTTAGTAGTGATGCTTCTTAAGGCCCACTTGACTTCACATTCCAGGACGTCTGGCTCTAGGTGAGTGGTTAGATATCTAGTGGCTCTAGATAACCATTGTGGTTATCTGGGTCATGAAGATCTTTTTTGTACAGTTTTTCTGTGTATTCTTGCCACCTCTCCTTAATATCTTCTGCTTCTGTTAGGTCCATACCATTTATGTCCTGTATTGTGCCCATCTTTGAATGAAATGTTCCCTTGGCATGCCTAATTTTCTTGAAGAGATCTTTAGTCTTTCTCATTCTATTGTTTTCCTCTATTTCTTTGCATTGATCACTGAGGAAGTCTTCCTAATCTTCTTGCTATTCTTTGCAACTTTGTATTGAAATGGATATATCTTTCCTTTTCACTTTTGCCTTCTGCTTCTCTTCTTTTCTCAGCTATTTGTAAGGGCTCCTCAGAAAACCATTTCGCCTTTTTGCATTTCTTTTTGTTGGGGATTTTTTTGATCACTGCCCCCTGTACAATGTCACAAACCTCTGTCCATAGTTTTCAGGCACTCTGTTTATCAGATCTAATTCCTTGAATCCATTTGTCACTTCCACTATATAATTGTAAGGGATTTGATTTAGGTCATACCTGAATGGTCTAGTGCTTTTCCTTGTTTTCTTCAATTTAAGTCTGAATTTGGCAATGACAAGTTCATGATCTGAGCCATAATCAGCTCCCAGTCTTGTTTTTGCTGACTGTATAGAGCTTCTCCATCTTTGGCTGCAAATAATATAATCAATCTGATTTTGGTGTTGACCATCTGGTGATGTCCATGTGTAAAGTCTTCTCTTTTGTTGTTGGAAGAGAGTGTTTGCTATGACCAGTGCATTCTCTTGACAGAACTCTGTTAGCCTTTTCCCTACTTCATTTTGTACTCCATATTTGCCTGTTACTCCAGGTTTCTTTTGACTTCCTACTTCTAGTCCCTTATGATGAAAAAAGAACACTCAGAGGGATCAAACAAAACCTTGTGTGTACCAGGACCAAGAGACTCCACAGAGACTGTGTCAGATCTTGTTTTAGTCTCCTGTAGAGGTAAGGGTCAGCATTGGCCAGTTGCAAGGGGCAGGGGCTCTGGGTGCAGCTACCTGGGTTACACAGCCTGTGGCATAAGCTGTCTTGGAGGAGATTGCCATTAACCCCACCACAGACCCACCAAGCAGATGATCCACAAACTGCAGAATAATTATATCAAAGAAATTCTCACACTATTAAGAAAGTTCTAGGACCCACAACAATAAACTGTGGAAAATTCTGAAAGAAATGGGAATACCAGACCACCTGATCTGCCTCTTGAGAAATTTGTATGCAGGTCAGTAACCCACAGTTAGAACTGGACATGGAACAACAGACTGGTTCCAAATAGGAAAAGGAGTACGTCAAGGCTGTATATTGTCATCCAGCTTATTTAACTTATATGCAGAGTACATCATGAAAATGCTGGACTGGAAGAAGCACAAGCTGGAATCAAGATTGCCGGGAGAAATAAGAATAACCTCAGATATGCACATGACACCACCCTTATGGCAGAAAGTGAAGAGGAACTAAAAAGCCTCTTGATGAAAGTGAAAGTGGAGAGTGAAAAAGTGGGCTTAAAGCTCAACATTCAGAAAACAAAGATCATGGCATCCGGTCCCATCACTTCATGGGAAATAGATGGGGAAACAGTGGAAACAGTGTCAGACTTTATTTTTTGGGGCTGCAAAATCACTGCAGATGGTGATTGCAACCATGAAATGAAAAGATGCTTACTCCTTAGAAGGAAAGTTAGGACCAACCTAGATAGCATATTCAAAAGCAGAGACATTACTTTGCCAACTAAGGTCTGTCTGGTCAAGGCTTTGGTTTTTTCCGTGGTCATGTATGGATGTGAGAGTCGGACTGTGAAGAAGGCTGAGTGCCGAAGAATTGGTGCTTTTGAACTGTGGTGTTGGAGAAGACTCTTGAGAGTCCCTTGGACTGCAAGGAGATCCAACCAGTCCATTCTGAAGGAGATCAGCTCTGGGTTTTCTTTGGAAGGAATGATGCTAAAGCTGAAACTCTAGTACTTTGGCCACCTCATGTGAAGAGTTGACTCATTGGAAAAGATTCTGATGCTAGGAGGGATTGGGGGCAGGACGAGAAGGAGACGACAGAGGATGAGATGGCTGGATAGCATCACTGACTCAATGGATGTGAGTCTGAGCGAACTCTGGGAGTTGGTGATGGACAGGGAGGCCTGGCGTGCTGTGATTCATGGGGTCGCAAAGAGTCAGACATGACTGAGTGACTGAACTGAACTGAACTGAACTGATGACCCACAACAGATTTCCCAACCTGGGGAACTGGCAAAGGGGCTGAGACCCCCCCAGAGAATTTGACTTTGAAGGCAGTGAGATTTGATTACAGAACTTACACAAGACTGGGGAAACAGACTCTTGGAGGGCACAGACAAAATCTTGTGCACATAAGGACCCAGGAGAAAGGAGCAATGACCCCACAGGAGACTGACCCAGACTTGCTTGTGAGTGTCCAGGAGTCTCTGGAGGAGACATGGGTCAGCAGTGGTCTGCAGCAGGGTGGGAGGCACTGAGTGTGGCAGTGCGAGGTGGGAACACAGTCCTGCCAAGCAACAGAAAATTGGATTAAAGATTTACTGAGAATGGCCCCGCCCATCAGAACAAGACCCAGTTTCCCCTACAGTCAGTCTCCCCCATCAGGAAGCTTCCATAGGCTTCATAGTCTTCTGTCAGAGGGCAGACAGAATGAAAACCACTTAAGTTAATTCACTTATTTTAAAAATACTTTTTTCTCATACTGTATAAGAATAAGGGAAATCATGCATGCAGTCATTTGGCCTGTGCAAACAATCCTTTACCAAAAGATAAAGAGACCACACAGCCTGTGCTGGGGTTATCAACTTAGTGCCTTGTTTTATAGTAAGTGGGTGTACCTTTGTTCTACTTACTCATATGCCTCAGTGGCTCTCTGACTTTTAGTATTTCAGACTTCATGGGGAAAGAAGAGGTGTCCCTCTTTTCCATCACTAAGGAGTGCATATAGACCAATTGCTCTGCATCAGTTTGGAGGGGTACTGGGACAACTGATGTATATTTGGGTGTTGCTAGTCACAAAGGACCAATGAACCCTATCAGAGTTGATCTTGCTCTTTCACTTCCCTGTGAGTAAGGACATTGTTCCATCCAATGCTTGACTGTGTTGTGTTTTCTTTGGATATTGTGATTCCAAGATGTAATGGGTAGGCATAGTTGGACTTCTAATCCTGGAGGGTACTACTGTGATGATGTTTGCTATACTTTATGTAGTTGAAGTCCTTTCCTGGCATTGGTAATCAGTCCACGTGTTCTGCTTGGTTAAAAAAAAATATCAGGAAAATTGTGACAAATCTATTTGAGATACAGTTTGATCCACCAATCTGTGAAAAGCAATAGCACATCCATGGGAAGAAGAGTTACATGAAAATAATATTATTGAATGAAAAATGTACTAATGAGATAATCTGGATTGGAATCCAAGCTCTTTCAATGTCTTGCTGTAACTACTGTGTACTTTAAAATATGTTCAGTCATAAAATAAGATTATTTTTAATAAGCTCAATACTTAGTAAGGGCTCCACAATTATAAACTCCTTTGTTTTTCCCAAAGTAAATAATCTGAATGCATATAATAAAATATATCATATACAATATAAATTATAAACAATTACATTGTTTTTCCAAAAGTAATCTAAATATATAGTATTACATATGTACACATGGGCTTCTCTGGTGGCTCAGTCAGTAAATAATCTGCTGGCAACGCAGAAGACCTGGGTTTGATCTTGAGTCAGGAAGATCCCCTGGTGAAGGGGATGGAAACACTCTAATATTCTTGCCTGGAGAATTCCATGGACAGAGGTACCTGATGGCCTACAGTCCATGAAGCTGCAAAGAGTTGGACACGACTCAGTGACTAACACACACACACATGTACACACAGTTATTTTTCAAGAATAGCATTTTCTTGATTTTATACTCTTTTTAATGCTTCTTCTAACCTTTCTAATTTATAAACATTTATGAGGAGAAAAACAAGTTAGATAAAAAGTGTTATTCTAATAGCTGGGTATATTCTATTAGTATACGTTAGTAGCTTTAAACAATCTCTGAGGTTATTCTAATTCACACTAAATAAGTGGCATCTTCCAATGTGTGAGTTGGTCTAAAATCATAAGTTTCAGTAACTTTTTTGTCAAAAAAATGTAAATTGAACATTCACATCCTCTCTCTTTTAAAATCATTTCCAAAAGGTGAATGTGTATAACATAAACATTACATCTCTGATGATATCATTTCCATTTTACAGATATGCAGGAAGGAACATGGCATCTTTTTTTTAATTCAGGCACTCTGCCTCAGCTCTTGGAACCTGTTGAGTGTAGCCATGCACCAATTCTAAAATCATTGTCTTTGGTAGGAAAGTAAGCCATTGCCTTCATATCTGTGCAAATACCAGAAACTGAATCTTCAAGCCATTGACTTCTGAATTGAAAAGCAATGTGGATCACGGACTTGGAATGGTCTGCCTGGATTTAAGCTCCAATTGCAGCATAGGAACCAAATATTTCCTTTGCTGTGTTGAAAATTGTGAGCTATGCTCTATGACAAATATCATTTTGATTAAACACCCACTCACATTTGTCAAGGTTCTGTCAAGTGAAAATTTCAGATTCTAAGGGGCCTCTTATCCTCCAATTATTTTGTTCAGAACATTTGGTGTTTTGATTTCTGGGAAAGTTTGCTTTCCTGCAGTATGAATGAGTCTTGCCAAGTACTGAGATGATTAGTACCAACAATAATAATTGAGCCATCATGAAAGGGGAACATTTGAATATGGATAGATTCTCAGTCCTTGCTTTATTAAAAAAAAAAAAAAAAACAAAAAAACAAAAAAAAACAAAAAACTCTTCTATGGAAACCAAGGAACCATCACAGCTGTTAAACTGAAAATTCTGTTATATTATTAGAAATTTCAAGAAAATAAAATTCTGACATAATAATCAAGGGCTTTTTAAAAATGTAAGGAAAATCATATCATGATTCTGGGCTTGACCACTTAAAGTGAACATAATTTCATAAGATAGAGCTTCCATTAAGTATTTCTTGAATTAGTGTTAACATAGATATAGATGCATATAAAAGGGAACAATGTTCAACTCCACAAGGTGAACAGTATAGTGTTAGTTTCTAATTGATTTATTGGTATTTGGCAATCATTTTCAAGTTATGCTATGATGATTAGAAATTGAAAGAATTCTTTTGTTTATGTTATAGTCATCTGCAATTTCTTGAGTTCATTTCCAGGATTTCTTTTTCCATTTTTAATTCTACCAAGTATTTAAATAGAATAATGTTTTCTTGCTATGTTTTCAGGAAAGAATACATCCACAAAGACCAAAAATATATTCATTTATATTCATTCATTAACTCAATAAACATTATCATGACTATATACAAAGACTGTGCTAGGTAAAATAAATATATTGTGACTCTGGCCTCTATGGAAGTTTATCCTCTGATGGGGGCATATAAATAATAACAAATGTATGGAGTGGAAGTATAAGAGACCATGAGAGTCTATGATACAAAATCTTAGTATGATCTTGGGGTTCAGCAAAATATTATTTAAGAAAATAGGGCTAATTTTTTTTTTGAGTACAGTAATAGAAAATTGTCTGCATGGCAGGCTAGAAGTTCTTTCAAAGAGCCTGAATCAAGCAGAGATATGGTCAAGTCAAGGAATTATTGATTTATTGACTTGACATCCAGAAAATGACACGAGAAGTTCACATTAAAATATAGAGAAAAAGATTTTCTGTCAAATTTCCATCTTTCAATGATACTGCCATCTATGGTTCCAGCAATTATTTCTATTCTAAGCAACCAAGAGTCCCTCTTGGTATCTGCTTCCTTGGGATGTAGTTGCTATGGCTAGTTACAAGAACCCTAGGTAAGCACAGTCTCTGCTTCTTTTTCAGTAAAAATAGACTCTTATCATGAATTCTTGTCCACTAGGACAACTCTTAAATGGTCAGTTCTATTCTAGTCCTTCTAAATAGCAGTTTTGAAGAGAATTCAAATTTTCTTCTTGTCCAACCACAGTAGTAAATTATTTAGAAATTTTTCAAGACACTATATGGTGTTGGGATACACAATATTAAAAATAATTACTTTCTAAATATGTAAAAGCATATTGATTTGGCAAAAGACCACAATAGTCAACATAATGTTGAACAAGAAGTACCAAGTTTGAGGATTGATACCACATGACCTCAGGACTTACCATAAAGCTATAGTAATCAAAGTGGTATGGTACTTTCAATAAAATAGACATGTAGGTCAAAAGAAGTAAATAAATAGATGAGAAATAGATGCACATACGTAGCCAAATGATCTTTGAGAAGGGATAAATGGCAGTTAAATGAGTTAAATGGAACAAAGATAGTCTTTTCAATGAATGGTGCTAGAACAACTGCACATCCACCTTAAAAAAGAATCTAAGCACAGATCTTACACTTTTCATAATAACTAACTTAAAATAGATCATAGATCTAATATACAATTCAAAACTGTAAATATTCTAGAAGATAACATAGGAGAAAATCTAAACATCCTTGGGTATGGCTATGACTATTTAAATATAACACCAAAGGCATGAACCATGACAGAAAAAAAAGTGTTAAGCTGGACTTCATTAAAATTAAAAACCTGCTCCATGAAATACAATGTCAGGAGATTAGAAACTAAGCCACAGGTTGGGAGAAAATATTTGCAAAAAATATCTGATTAGCAACTACTATCCAAAATATACAAAACTGAAAGTGAAAGTCACTCACTTGTCCAACTCTTTGACAACCCATGGACTATAACCTGCCAGGTTCTCCTGTCCATGAAATTCTCCAGACAAGAATCCTGGAGTGGATAGGCAATCCCTTCTCTAGAGAATCTTCACTACCCAAGGATCAAACTCAGGTTTCCTGCATTGCAGGCAGATTCTTTACCATCTGAGTCAAAGGGCACTTCAAACTAAACAATAAGAAAACAGATGGCCCAAATAAAAATGGGCAAAAGACATGAACAGACATTTCATCAAAGAAGACAGAGCAGATAGTGTATGAAGTGGTGCTCAGCATCATATGTCATTAGGGAGCTTCAAATTAAAACACAAGGGTGATATAATTACACGTTCATTAGAAAGAATGAGATTGAAAACATGCAACTTCGGTGAGGATTTAAAAAACAAGAACTCTCATTTATTCATTGTTTGTAAAAAAGCAAAATGATAGCGCCACATTGGAAGACAGTTAGTCTGCAACTGCTGCTGCTAAGTTGCTGTCGTGTCTGAGTCTGTGTGACACCATAGATGGCAGCCAACCAGGCTCCTCTGTCCCTGGCATTCTCCAGGCAAGAATACTGGAGTGGGTTAAATTTCTTTCTCCAATGCATGCATGCATGCTAAGTTGCTTCAGTCGTGTCCAACTCTGTAAGACAGAGTCTTCTGTGGGACAAAAGCTCAACAGGCTCCTCCATCCACAGGATTCTCCAGGCAAGAATACTGGAGTGGTTTTCCATTTCCTTCTCCTTACAAATGTAAATATACTTTACAAAAAACTCAACAAATGTGCTTCTTGATATTTACACTAAGGAGTTGAAAACGTTGTCTACACTAAAACCTGCATACATGTTTGCTGTAGTTTTATTTATAATTTCCAAAATTAGGAAGCAACCCACATGTCCTGAAGTAAATGAACGTTCAAACAAACTGTGGTACATGCAGATAAGGAAATATTCATTCAGTTCAGTCGCTCAATCGTGTCTGACTCTTTGCAACCCAGTGAACTGCAGCACGCCAGGCCTCCCTGTCCATCACCATCTCCTGGAATTCACTCAAACTCATGTCCATAGAGTCAGTGATGCCATCCAGCCATCTCATCCTCTGTCATCCCCTTCTCCTTCTGCCCCGAATCCCTCTCAGCATCAGAGTCTTTTCCAATGAATCAACTCTTTGCATGAGGTGGCCAAAGTCCTGGAGTTTCAGCTTTAGCATCATTCCTTCCAAAGAACACTTAGGGCTGATCTCCTTCAGAATGGACTGGTTGGATCTCCTTGCAGTCCAAGGGACTCTCAAGAGTCTTCTTCAACACCAGTTCAAAAGCATCAATTCTTCAGCACTCAGCTTTCTTCTCAGTCCAACTCTCATATCCACACATGACCACTGGAAAAACCATAGCCTTGACTAGATGGACCCATTTTGGCAAAGTAATGTCTCTGCTTTTGAATATGCTATCTAGGTTGGTCATAACTTTCCTTCCAAGGAGTAAGAGTCTTTTAATTTCATGGTTGCAATCACCATCTGCAGTGATTTTGGAGCCCAGAAAAATAAAGTCTGACACTGTTTCCACTATTTCCCCATCTATTTCCCATGAAGTGATGGGACCAGATGCCATGATCTTCGTTTTCTGAATGTTGAGCTTTAAGCCCACTTTTTCACTCTCCATTTTCACTTTCATCAAGAGGCTTTTTAGTTCCTTTTCACTTTCTGCCATAAGGGTGGTGTCATCTGCATATCTGAGGTTATTGATATTTCTCCCAGCAATCTTGATTTCAGCTTGTGTTTCTTTCAGCCCAGTGTTTCTTATGATGTACTCTGCATATAAGTTAAATAAGAAGGGTGACAATATACAGCCTTGACATACTCCTTTTCCTATTTGAAACCAGTCTGTTGTTCCATGTCCAGTTCTAGCTGTTGCTTCCTGACCTTTATATAAGTTTCTCAAGAGGCAGGTTAGGTGGTCTGGTATTCCCATCTCTTTCAGAATTTTTCACAGTTTATTGTGATCCACACAATCAAAGGCTTTGGCATAGTCAATAAAGCAGAAATAGATGTTATTCTGGAACTCTCTTGTTTTTTCCATGATCCAGCAGATGTTGGCAATTTGATCTCTGGTTCCTCTGCGTTTTTAAAAACCAGCTTGAACATCTGGAAGTTCATGGTTCACATATTGCCGAAGCCTGGCTTGGAGAATTTTGAGCATTACTTTACTGGCTTGTGAGATGAGTGCAATTGTGCAGTAGTTTGAGCATTCTTTGGTATTGCCTTTCTTTGGGATTGGAATGAAAACTGATCTTTTCTAGTCCTGTGGCCACTGCTGAGTTTTCCAAATTTGCTGGCATATTGAGTGCAGCACTTTTACAGCATCATCTTTCAGGATGTGAAATAGCTCAACAGGAATTCCATCACCTCCACTAGCTTTGTTCGTAGTGATGCTTTCTAAGGCCCACTTGACTTCACATTCCTGGATGTCTGGCTCTAGGTGTGTGATCACACCATCGTGATTATCTTGCTTGTGAAGATCTTTTTTTTTGTACAGTTCTTCTGTGTGTTCTTGCCATCTCTTCTTAATATCTTCTGCTTCTGTTAGGTTAGTACAATTTCTGTCCTTTATAGAGCCTATCTTTGCATGAGATGTTCCCTTGGTATCTCTAATTTTCTTGAAGAGATCTCTAGTCTTTCCCATTCTGTTGTTTTTTTCTATTTCTTTGCATTGATCACTGAGGAAGGCTTTCTTATCTCTTCTTGCTATTCTTTGGAAGTCTGCATTCAAATGCTTATATCTTTCCTATTCTCCTTTGCTTTTCACCTCTCTTCTTTTCACAGCTATTTGTAAGGCCTCCCCAGACAGCCATTTTGCTTTCTTAAATTTCTTTTCCCTTGGGATTGGTCTTGATCCCTGTGTCCTGTACAAGGTCACGAACCTCCATCCATAGTTCATTAGGCACTCTGTCTATCAGATCTATTCCCTTAAATCTATTTATCACTTATACTATAATCATAGGGGATCTGATTTAGGTCATACCTGAATGGTCTATGGTTTTCCCTATTTTCTTCAATTTAAATCTGAATTTGGCAATAAGCAGTTCATGATCTGAGCCACAGTCAGCTCCTGGTCTTGTTTTTGCTAACTGTATAGAGCTTCTCCATTTTTGTCTGTAAATAGTATAATCAATCTGATTTTGGTGTTGACCATCTGGTGATGTCCATGGGTAGAGTCTTCTCTTGTGTTGTTTGAAGAGAGTGTTTGCTATGAACAGTGCGTTCTCTTGGCAAGACTCTATTAGCCTTTGCCCTGCTTCATTCTGTATTCCTAGGCCAAATTTCCCTGTTACCCAGTTGTTTCTTGACTTCCTACTTTTGTATTCCAATCCCCTATAATAAAAAAGGACATCTTTTTTGAGTGTTAGTTCTAAATATTATTCAGTACCAAAAATAAATGAGCTGTAAAATGATAATAAGATATGGAGGAAATTCTGATGTATATTACTAAGTGAAAGAAGCAAGGTAAAAGACTAATACTGCTTCATTCTCACTAGACAACTGGCATTCTTGAAAAGGCAAAATCTGTACTTACTGGGATTAAGTAAACAGAAGGGATGATTACACAAAACACTGAGGATTTTTAGGGCAATTTAATTTATTCTGTATATTATAATAATGGATACATGCCATCATACATTTGTTCAAACCCATAGAGAATCAAGACCAAGAGTGAAAGCTAATGTAAGCTATGGACTCAGGTTAATACTGAATGATTTACCAATTGACTTTCTATTCACTTATATTATTGTTGCAGCTGTTTAGCTGCTAAGTCATGTCTGACTCTTTTGGATCCCTTGGACTGTAGCCTGCCAGGCTCCTCTATCCATGGGATGCCCCAGGAAAAGATTACTGGAATGAGCTGCCATTTCCTTCTCCAAGGGATCTTCCTGACCCAAAGGTCAAACCCACATCCGCTGCACTGCAGGCAGATTTTTCACCCCTGAGCCACCAGGGAAGTCCTTTCCATCATATTAAGTGATCCTAATACTATTCTATTTGTGCCTATAGTTCATGTTTACATTATGACTTATATTTATTTATGACCTGCAACGTTTCACCTCTTCATGTAAGTGCTTGAGCACTGATTTTATGTTGATTTTAATCAAATATTTAATTTCTTTCCAGATTTTCCCCACCCAATCACATGCTTCATAAGCGAAGGTTTCTAAGGCATATGCACCCAGCATAGTTGTTTGATATGTTAGAGTCTTCCAAGATAGATGCATAAGTTAAGCTTTAAAGTAACATTGGACTATACTATCTTCTTTATTTTTTATTTTGTCACTTTCCATATAATAAAATACAAATATGTCTACTAATGAATATTTAATTATATTTTCACAGGTAAGAGTACTACCTTTCTTATATACATGAAGAAACCTAGAAATACAATAGATGCATTACCGAGATTAAAGTGTTAGTTGCTCACTTGTGTCCAACTCTTTGTAACCCCATGGGTTGTAGCCCATCAGGCTTCTCTGTCCATGGGATTCACCAAGCAAGAATAATGGAGTGGGTTGTCATGCCTTTCTCCAGGGGATATTCCTGACCCAGGGATTGAACTTGTGTTTCTTGCATTGCAGAGGGATCCCTTACTGTCTGAGCCACCAGGGAATCTCCACTGAGGGTTAACAAATTGGTAACTGACAAATTGGTAACCATGATCAAGGATCTGGTATCAGACTTGAAACTCTGAGGTCAGAATTTTGTAATGGAAGGTGAAGTAAGGATCACTGCATCACAAGAGAACAACCTGTTCTTTTCAGTTTTCTCTAATGGATTGAATAATGAACCATATGGTGTTTCATATTATGAAGGTTGTTATGAAATATTTCCTTTTTTCTTTGAGAGAGGAAAAAGAGAAAATCCTTAAAAATATGAATATAATTAGATGAAGCACACTGCTACATTTTTGCATTTGTTTATAATTCTATGCATGTCAATTAGACATTAACCTAACACATAAAATAGCTTTATCTTAATAAGCAAATGGCTATAATTATAATAACACAATTTGCATACAAACGTGAATTACAGAATAGAAACAACAAATTTAATCTTCTCATTAGTGACTATGATAATTGCTGATGTCAAATGTTATTAGTATCTTTTAAACTAGCTTTTAAAAAAGAAATTTTCCAAAATTATTATTATTGCTACTTCACTAGTACTACCCTGATTTCTATTTTACACCATTAAACATGTTAAGGTATGTTTCAAGAATGATGTGAAGAGTTTTATAAGTATTAGCTTATTTACCCTCAAACTGGAATGATGATGTAGCATTTTGAAAATCATTGTGTATAGTCTCAAATAGGGATAAAGCTAAAATTTGATACGGGTTTCATTGCATGATTTCTATAGTGACTTTACAGATATCTTCAGATATTTTAAACTCTAATATTCTTCTATTGAGATCATTAAAATTAAACCTGTTTTGCAATGTATTCTAGGCATGGGATCATAACTAATACAAGAGAAAAAGCTAACTCATAGTTAATTTTTTTAAACTGTGGATTGCATAGTCTTAACAATCATTTTTATTGTGTCACGGTTTTTTGAAATGTTTATTCCCAACTGCACTTTTATGAGCATTTTTGCAAAGTAATCAGATCAATAAAGGTAGTTTTCTGCCTATTTTCAAGGATTAAACCCTCAAGATTTATCCTTTAGATCAAAAGTTTCCAAGGACAATTTTGTTGCATATGCAAAATTGTTTTCATATGGGAAATAAAAAGAAAGTGACAAAAATAAGATCTCTTTGAAAATTTCATCTGAATATGAAACTTGTGGTTGAGTTCTTACTTCCTTTACAAGCCTCAAAGTTTATAGGAACCTATATATTATGAAACAATCCTTTTGGGATATAAGTAAATCCTCTAACTCAGCACAACCCCACTGAAAATTCTGGACTGTTAGATATGTGCAATTCTTTTGTTCTTTCTTCTCAGCAGTTATCCCCACTGATACCGTCAGTGTTTCATCTCAGCATGAAATAACATCTGAAATAACATCAGATAATACTGCACTCTGAAAAGTAGATAAAATGAGGACTCTCAAATGAGAATGAATTAGAAAATTCCCAACAGTAGCAGTCAGAAGTTAAAAACATGAAACTGACAAATGTACTGCAGAGGGGGTTTACAAAGGGTTTTCCACTCCAACTTCTTATTCATCACATATTATTAGTACTGGAAAATGTCAGTCAGACAGCAAAAGATAAAGCTAGCCATAACAGGTTTATTATTTGAAGGAAAATCAACTATGTAGTAGATATCCATCTGAAGATAGCTTTTAAATATAAAAACAAATAAACAAGGCATTTTCTCAAATTGTCTGAAAAGTTTCTGCCTCATTAGGTGGGTGGAGATGGAAGGAGGTCTTCTTTTATTTCCCTATGATACTGATAATTTTCAGAGAATTTTTTTTTTCAAATACCTGGGGAAGAAGTTGTGAGAATATTTTGTAACATATACAACCTTCCTGTTTAATATTTTTCATATAATATACTAAAATATTTTCCTGAAGGATACATAATTAATTATGGGATTATCTTTTTTACCAACTTTATTGAGATATAATTGACATATAACAATGTATACATTAATGTGTACATGTTATGGGATTCTTTTAAAAACTTTAACAAAATTCCCCTTAAACTGTGATTTATGTATTTTAACCCTTGTTATAAAGAGAATAAAT
Organism: Bubalus bubalis; assembly: GCF_019923935.1. Lineage (NCBI taxonomy): Eukaryota > Metazoa > Chordata > Mammalia > Artiodactyla > Bovidae > Bubalus > Bubalus bubalis. The sequence goes on from NC_059163.1 coordinate 68,937,678, forward strand.
AGTTGAAAACCAAAGAAAATTTGCCCTGTGTATTTAATTTACAACTTCCCAGGTAAAGTATCCACCTGCCAATGCAGGAGACTCAAGAGACAAGACTTCAATCACTGGGTCAAGAAGATCCCATGAAGCACGAAATGGTAGACCACTCCAGTACTCATGCCTAGAAAATTCCTTAGGCAGAGAATCGTGGCAGGCTACAGACCATGTGGTCACAAAGAGTCAACCACAACTGAGAAATTGAGCACATTTGCTTCATAGTTGATTTTTTTCCCCTGAAAGCACCATTATTGATTCATGTCTATTTCAACAGTTTGAGGAGATGCAAACATTTACATATCAGCAGGATCCAACCATTTAGTACCAAATATTTTATCCACAAAACATAAACAAGCATAATTCACCTTCATTTTTTAATGAGTTGAAATTTTTTGGTTTCATCACTATAAGTGTGATTGAATAGCCCAACACATCTCAGTTCAGACAGTGGCTTTTCTGGAGTTCCTTCTCTTGATCAGACACTGTAAGAGTAGCACACACACAGAAGATTTATGCCATAAGTTCAGTTCAGTCGCTCAGTCGTGTCTGGCTCTTTGCAACCCCATGGACTGTAGCATACCAGGTGTCCCTGTCCATCACCAACTCCCAGAGCTTACTCAAACTCATGTTCATCAAGTCAGTGATAGCATCCAACCATCTCATCATCTGTCATCCCCTTCTGCCTTCAATCTTTCTCAGCATCAGGGTCTTTTCTAATGAGTGAGTTCTTTATATCAGGTGGCCAAAATATTGGAATTTCAGCTTTAGCATCAGTCCTTCCAATGAATATTCAGGACTGATTTTCTTTAGGATTGACTGGTTTGAACTCCTTGCAGTCCAAGAGACTCTCAAGAGTCTTTTCCAACACCACAATTCAAAAGCATCAATTTTTTAGCACTCAGCTTTCTTTATAGTCTAACTCTTACATCCATACATGACTACTGGAAAAACCATAGCTTTGATTAAATGGATTTTTGTTGGCAAAGTAATATCTCTGCTTTTTAGTATGTTTTCTATGTTGGTCATAGCTTTTCTTCCAAAGAGCAAGCATCTTTTAATTTCATGGCTACAGTCACCATCTGCAGTGATTTTGGAGCCCCCCAAAATAAAGTCAGCCACTCTTTCCATTGCTTCCCCATCTATTTGCCATGAAGTGATGGGACCAGATCCCGTGATCTTTGTTTTTTGAATATTGAATTTTAAGCCAACTTTTCAACTCTCCTCTTTAACTTTCATCAAGAGAGTCTTTAGTTACCCTTTACTTTCTGCCATAGAAGTGGTGTCAACTGCATATTGATATTGAGGTTATTGATATTTCTCCTGGCAATCTTGATGCTAGCTTGTTTGAAGCCATCTTGTGCTTTATGCCATTTGCCACATTTTTAAAAAATGAATTTTACATAATTAAGCCAGTATTACAATTAAATGTAAAATGTAACATGATTTAAAATGCTCACAGTATTCTGGGAGCCTCGAGTATTAGTCAATATTCTAGTGTAAAACAGACAAGAGAGAGAATTCTATAGAATGTGAAGAATAAGACAATACATAAATTATATATCAAATTAGTTAACAAAATGTAAGTTTGGTGAACTCCCCTGGTGGCACACTGGATAGGAATCTGCTTGCCAGTGCAGGGGATATGGGTTCAATCCTTGGTCTTGAAGGATTCTGCATGCCTCATAGCTGCTAAGCCATGTGCCACAACTACTGAGCCTGTGCTCTGTAGCTCACATACTGCAATTACTGAAGCCCACATGCCTCAAGCCTGTGCTTCAAAACCAGAGATACCACTTCAATGAGAAACCTGTGCACCCACAATGAAGAGTAGCCCCTGATCTCTGCAACTAGAGAAAGCCTGTGTGTAGAAATCAGGTAGATACCTTAAATAAAGTTATATGAAAATTATATAATATACATATAATAAGCTAAAATATATTGTCATATTTTAATATTATGTATCATCTGTAATGTTTCTCTAAACAGTTAAGCCAAATAATCTGTGTGTCCTAAATCATTTTATCACCATTACTTATTTAACAACTACCTCAAGCATCATACTGCATTATATATTCACATTGTTTATTTAGGCTTCATGGCAAATGTATGAAACATATGCTTTCTTCATTCTTTAGAAGACAAAATTGAAGATGCTCGGTGAGATGAAAATCAAATGTCCTCTGAAAAGCAGAGCCAGAACCTTCTCTAGATTTGTCTAACTTCAAAACTCAGAACGCTAACACTTTTTGCCTTTTACTTTCACTATATAGATACATAGGACTGAAGATTTCCTAGTTCTTAACAATTGTAAATGTACTTGATAGATCTTTACACCTGCTAAATCTACCTGGAACACATATAAATGGACTTGTTTCCCCAGCAATACTTCTATTGCTTCAGGACTCTCATAGCACCTCCTTAAGTTAATATATTGTTTTAATTCCAACGATTTATATCTAAGAGCATTCAGCTTAGTAGTTCATGAAATGTCTCCATATTCTGATAAATTCAAGTAAAACTATACACCTGTAAACTATGAAAGATAAGCTTCTGTTGATTTTAAATTTAATATTTAATGTGGGCTAACTGAATTTGAAGGAAGGGTGGAGAAAGTAAACAAAATGGTATATTGTCACCCTATCATTTCCAGGAGATTATGCCTTCTACTTACTCCCTGGTGGTGTGCTGCAGTCCATAGAGTCACAAAGAATCGGGCACAACTTAGCAACTGAACAATTCTCAAGGATCTTATAAAACATTATTTTTATAATGGGAAGACTATAGATTACACAGGTTAAGTTACCTTAGGTCATAAGTGGTACCCAACTAAGTCTCAAAATGACCTGAAAACTTAGCTGATTTAATTGATAAATAATTTAGAAGCACAATAGAAAATAGAATACTATACACTTTTTTGGAATTCTTAGTGTATTTGTACCTACATGACAGACCAGCTTGATAAAAGTTTGTTCAAAACTCACAGATATTTGATAATAAATATTCCCTTTGAGGGTTCAATGCAAATACCACCCTCTGCCAGCAGGTTCCTCTGCTAAAGCTCAAAGGCTCAAATCTAGATTTTACTGTTTTTAAGATTTCTACCTCTTTATCCAAACACAATATTTCTAAGGCTTGTAGACAGGCCTATAAAAGTGAACAAGAAAAGGGGATTATTATTTTATAGCAGTTATAAATAGAGCTTGGAGGAATGGTGAATAGCTGCCTCAAGAAATCTTATAGATTTTGCCCATTTTTTAAAAGATTGATTCTCTCTTTCTCTCCACCTCTTTTCTCCTTTTTCTCAAGTACACACACTGATTTTGCTGACAGTATTTTCTGTGGTGACTGAAAGTACTTCTGGAAAGATCTAAAACAAAAAGACTATAATTACTTTTAAAATGAGATTTTAGAAATAATTATAAACTAATTTCCAAGTAAGACAATAGGACACTATCACTCCTTTCCTTAAAATGGATCTTAAAGATGCTTTTACATGTTTTTGTAGATGATAGTAATGTCACCTTTTCCTCTTTCCATCTCCAGCTCTGCTGTCTGTGTTCTACAAGATATCTTTCCCAGATATGGCCCACATCTTCTGAGGAACCAATGAGATCCCTTCCAGAGAACATTTTAAATAGCTTACCCTTTTAAACTAAAATAGAGTTGTCATTGTGTTGTATATCAAACAAAAACAGCAAATCATAAATATACCCAAGAAAAAGGCAGATTATTGAATGTTTGCTCCATTGTCTACATGGATTGGACTCATAAGCTTTCTTATCTAATGGAAGGTAAAGTGTGATCCTTGGTGAATTTCTTCCTGAGTCACTTCAGGAATCTTCTTTTGTATTGCATTTGGGTAAACCGCACTGAGTAGTGATTCTCTTCTTGCTTTTATTCTTTATCTCTGAATTTTATTCATCTCAACTTTTACTAATGCTTATATCCTCCAAATGTTTACTAAATCATCACCTGTCCTACATATTCTGGTTATAACTGAACATAGTCCCCAGTCTTTGGAAATTCAGTGTCAACCCATAGTAGATGTGGTTTCCAAGAAGTATACTTAACTTATGAACGTGTTCTCCAGGGACTAGTATTTTCTTTTATTTCTGCCCATGAAGTAGTGTAATCATTTTCCAATGTCAATGATAACAGAAAGGCAAAATGAAATGTAAAGGTTAAAAGTTTTTTTTGAAAGTTATTTGACAGTAATTATAGATTCTTAATTCTAGAATCTAGAATTATAGAAGCAAAAGGCAAAAGAGAAAAGGAAAACTATACCCATTTGAATGCAGAGTTACAAAGAATAGCAAGGAGAGATAAGAAAACTTTCTTCCATGATCAATGCAAAGAAATAGAGGAAAAAAAAATAGAATGGGAAAGACTAGAGATCTCTTCAAGAAAATTAGAGAAACCAAGGGAACATTTCATTCAAAGATGGGTTCAATAAAGGACAGAAATGGTATGGACCTAACAGAAGCAGAAGATATTAAGGAGAGGTGGAAGAATACACAGAATAACTATACAAAAAAAGATCTTCATGACCCAGATAACTACAAATGTAATCACTCAACTAAAGGTAATCCCTCAACTAGAGCCAAACATCATGGAATGTGAAGTCAAGTGGACCTTAGGAAGCATCACTACGAAGCTGGTGGGAGTGATGGAATTCCAGTTATTTCAAATCCTAAAAGATGATGCAGTGAAATTGCTGCACTCAATATGAGAGCAAGTTTGGGATATGCAGCCATGGCCACAGGACTGGAAAAGATCAGTTTTCATTCCAATCCTGAAGAAAGGTAGTGGCAAAGAATGTTCAAACTACCATACAACTGTAGTCAACTCACATGCTAGCAACATAATGCTCAAAAATCTCTAAGCGAGGTTTCAACAGTATGTGAACCATGAAATTCCAGATGTTCAAGCCAGATTTAGAAAAGGCAGAGGAATCAGAGATCAAATTGACAACATCTGTTGGATCATTGAAAAAGCAAGAGAACACCATAAAAAACATCTATTTCTGTTTTATTGAATACACCAATGCCTTTGACTGTGTAGATCATAATAAACTGTGGAAAATTCTGAAAGAGATCGGAATATCAGACCACCTGAACTGCCTCTTAAGATATCTGTATGAAGGCCAAGAAGCAATAGTTAGAACCAGACATGGAACAACAGACTGTTTCCAAATCTGGTAAAGAGTACATCAAGGCTGTATTTTGTCACCCTGCTTATTTACCTTATATGCAGAGCACATCATGAGAAATGCTGGACTGGATGAAGCACAAGCTGGGATCAAGATTGCCAGGAAAAATATCAATAACCTCAGATATGCAAATGACACCACCCTTATGGCAGAAAGTGAAGAATTAAGAAGCCTCTTGATTAAAGTTAAAGAGGAGAGTGAAAAAGTTGGCATAAAGCTCAACATTCAGAAAACTAAGATCATGGCATCTGATCCCATCACTTCATGGCAAATAGATGTGGAAATAATGGAAACTGTGAGAGACTCTATGCTTGGGGCTCCAGAATCACTGAAGATGGTTACTGTAGCCATGAAATTAAAACAAACTTGCTCCTTGGAAGAAAAGCTATGACCAACCTGCTGCTGCTGCTGCTAAGTCGCTTCAGTCGTGTCCAACTCTGTGCGATCCCATAGACTGCAGCCCACCAGGCTCCTCCGTCCCTCAGATTCTCCAGGCAAGAACACTGGAGTGGGTTGCCATTTCCTTCTCCAATGCATGAAAGTGAAGAGTGAAAGTGAAGTTGCTCAGTCGTGTCCCACTTTTAGCGACCCCATGGACTGCAGCCCACCAGGCTCCTCCATCCATGGGATTTTCCAGGCAAGAGTACTGGAGTGGGGTGCCATTGCCTTCTCCAATGACCAACTTAGAGAGCATATTAAAAAGCAGAGACATTTCTTTGCCAACAAAGGTCCATATAGTCAAAGCTATGGTTTTTCCAGTAATCATGTAGGGACGTGAGAGTTGGACTATAAAGAAAGCTGAGTGCTGAAGAATTGATGCTTTTGAACTATGGTGCTGGAGAAGACTCTTGAGAGTCCCTTGGACTGCAAGGAGATCAAACCCGTCAACCTTAAAGGAAAGCAGTCCTGAAAATTCATCGGAAGGACTTTTGTTGAAGCTGAAACTCCAATAATTTGGCCATCTGATGTGAAGAACTGAGCCATTTGAAAAGACCCAGATGCTGGGAAAGATTGATGGCAGGAGGAGTGGGGGATGACAGAGGGTGAGATAGTTGGGTGGCATCACTGACTCAATGGACATGAGTTTGAGCAAGCTCCAGAAATTGGTGATGGACAGTGAAGCCTAGTGTGCTGCAGTCCATGGGGTTGCAAAGAATCAGACATGACTGAGTGACTGAACTGAACAGAACTGATAGAATCTTAAAAAGCTGCATATATTTTTAATATTATTAATTATAAATTATCCCAAGATAATCATTCAAAATAGAATAAAACCATAGTATCTGAAGATATCCATTCCAATTTTATCTTGTTTAGAAGCAGCTAGCCCTTGAACAATATTAACATGGCTAAAAAAATTATATTACAGTAATAATATCTATTAAGATAATGTAACAATGTAAAAACATTTAATCTGTGACTACTTCCAGATAAACCATAAATTAATGCATATAGACAAAAGCATTAATATGAACAGTGAAATCTAGAACAGAATATTAGTAAAAGTGAATAGTTGGTATGACAAGGTGCAATTCTGATTAAGGTTTTTAATTTCAATTCTGTTGGTATAATGTCATTTATGAATATTAAATGGAATGATTAATGAATTCAACTGGGTAAATTACTTTAGAGAAATATTCCTTAAGCAAATTTTAACATATGGTGTGTACAAGCTAAACACTGACTACAAAGATTATCATCTAAAATAAAATCATAGCAAACATACAAGTAACTAATTCTGAACCACTGCATGAAATACCTTTATAATAAAAACCTCAGAATCTGTGGTGATTTATCCATAGTACACACCCTTGAGCAGTTCTTGTTTTTCTTTAATCATGTTATTTGTTTATTTGTAACAACTTAATTCAAAATTGTTTATTTCTGTTGGGTTTTTGTCTTTTCAAATTTTGAGGTAACATAACAAGTGTAAGTAGATTTGGTTGTGAAATAAGTACAGTACAATTTCTAAATGTCTTTTGTACTTCTATAAAAATCACATGTCCACTTATGCTGAAAGAAAATGGACATACAATTTTATATATAGGATTTGCTCAGTGTCTTGATTGTTTTATGAATCCTCCTGAAGCTACACAGATTCCGACTTAGTCCATGAAAGCGGCTATACCAAAATAACATAGACTGAGTAATTTAAACAGCAAACTTTTATTTCTCACTGTGTGGAGGCTGGAAAGTCCCAAGATCAATCACCAACAAATTTCGTGTCTGATACCTGCTTGCTTACTGGTTTGGAAACAACTATTTTTTTAAGATATTCTCACATGGTGGAAGTAGCAAGGGAGCTTTCTGGGGTCTCTTCTACAAGAACACTAATCCCAATTTGGATTCCTTTTATTTCTTTTTCTGCTCTGATTGCTGTGGCCAAAACTTCCAAAACTATGTTGAATAGTAATGGTGAAAGTGGGCACCCTTGTCTTGTTCCTGACTTTAGAGGAAATGCTTTCAATTTTTCACCATTGAGGATAATGTTTGCTGTGGGTTTGTCATATATAGCTTTTATTATGTTGAGGTGTGTTCCTTCTATTCCTGCTTTCTGGAGAGTTTTGATCATAAATGGATGTTGAATTTTGTCAAAGGCTTTCTCTGCATCTATTGAGATAATCATATGGTTTTTATTTTTCAATTTGTTAATGTGGTGTATTACATTGATTGATTTGCGGATATTGAAGAATCCTTGCATCCCTGGGATAAAGCCCACTTGGTCATGGTGTATGATCTTTTTAATGTGTTGTTGGATTCCGATTGCTAGAATTTTGTTAAGGATTTTTGCATCTATGTTCATCAGTGATATTGGCCTGTAGTTTTCTTTTTTTGTGGGATCTTTGTCAGGTTTTGGTATTAGGGTGATGGTGGCCTCATAGAATGAGTTTGGAAGTTTACCATCCTCTGCAATTTTCTGGAAGAGTTTGAGTAGGATAGGTGTTAGCTCTTCTCTAAATTTTTGGTAGAATTCAGCTGTGAAGCCGTCTGGACCTGGGCTTTTGTTTGTTGGAAGATTTTTTATTACCGTTTCAATTTCTGTGCTTGTGATGGGTCTGTTAAGATATTCTATTTCTTCCTGGTCGAGTTTTGGAAAGTTGTACTTTTCTAAGAATTTGTCCATTTCTTCCACGTTGTCCATTTTATTGGCATATAATTGTTGATAGTAGTCTCTTATGAGCCTTTGTAGCAGATGACATGATCCTCTACATAGAAAACCCTAAAGACTCCACCAGAAAATTACTAGAACTAATCAATGACTATAGTAAAGTTGCAGGATATAAAATCAACACCCAGAAATCCCTTGCATTTCTATACACTAATAATGAGAAAACAGAAAGAGAAATTAAGGAAACAATTCCATTCACCATTGCAACGGAAAGAATAAAATACTTAGGAATATATCTACCTAAAGAAACTAAAGACCTATATATAGAAAACTATAAAACACTGGTGAAAGAAATCAAAGAGGACACTAATAGATGGAGAAATATAACATGCTCATGGATTGGAAGAATCAATATAGTGAAAATGAGTATACTACCCAAAGCAATTTATAGATTCAATGCAATCCCTATCAAGCTACCAACAGTATGCTTCACAGAGCTAGAACAAATAATTTCACAATTTGTATGGAAATACAAAAAACCTCAAATAGCCAAAGCGATCTTGAGAAAGAAGAATGGAACTGGAGGAATCAACCTACCTGACTTCAGGCTCTACTACAAAGCCACAGTTATCAAGACAGTATGGTACTGGCACAAAGACAGAAATATAGATCAATGGAACAAAATAGAAAGCCCAGAGATAAATCCACACACCTATGGACACCTTATCTTTGACAAAGGAGGCAAGAATATACAATGGATTAAAGACAATCTCTTTAACAAGTGGTGCTGGGAACTCTGGTCAACAACTTGTAAAAGAATGAAACTAGAACACTTTCTAACACCATACACAAAAATAAACTCAAAATGGATTAAAGATCTAAACATAAGACCAGAAACTATAAAACTCCTAGAGGAGAACATAGGCAAAACACTCTCCGACATACATCACAGCAGGATCCTCTATGACCCACCTCCCAGAATATTGAAAATAAAAGCAAAAGTAAACAAATGGGACCTAATTAACCTTAAAAGCTTCTGCACATCAAAGGAAACTATTAGCAAGGTGAAAAGGCAGCCTTCAGAATGGGAGAAAATAATAGCAAATGAAGCAACTGACAAACAACTAATCTCGAGAATATACAAGCAACTCCTACAGCTCAACTCCAGAAAAATAAATGACCCAATCAAAAAATGGGCCAAAGAACTAAATAGACATTTCTCCAAAGAAGACATACAGATGGCTAACAAACACATGAAAAGATGCTCAACATCACTCATTATCAGAGAAATGCAAATCAAAACCACTATGAGGTACCATTTTACACCAGTCAGAATGGCTGTGATCCAAAGTCTACAAGTAATAAATGCTGGAGAGGGTGTGGAGAAAAGGGAACCCTCTTACACTGTTGGTGGGAATGCAAACTAGTACAGCCACTATGGAGAACAGTGTGGAGATTCCTTAGAAAACTGGAAATAGAACCACCTTATGATTTAGCAATCCCACTGCTGGGCATACACACTGAGGAAACCAGAAGGGAAAGAGACACGTGTACCCCAATGTTCATCACAGCACTGTTTATAATAGCCAGGACATGGAAGCAACCTAGATGTCCATCAGCAGATGAATGGATAAGAAAGCTGTGGTACATATACACAATAGAGTATTACTCAGCCATTAAAAAGAATACATTTGAATCAGTTCTAGTGAGGTGGATGAACCTGGAGTCTATTATACAGAGTGAAGTAAGCCAGAAAGAAAAACACCAATACAGTATACTAATGCATATATATGGAATTTAGAAAGATGGTAACAATAACCCTGTATACAAGACAGCAAAAGAGACACTGATGTATAGAACAGTCTTATGGACTCTGTGGGAGAGGGAGAGGGTGGGAAGATTTGGGAGAATGGCATTGAAACTTGTAAAATATCATGTATGAAACGAGTTGCCAGTCCAGGTTCGATGCACGATACTGGATGCTTGGGGCTAGTGCACTGGGATGACCCTAGGGATGGTATAGGGAGGGAGGAGGGAGGAGGGTTCAGGGTGGGGAACACATGTATACCTGTGGCGGATTCATTTTGATATTTGGCAAAACTAATACAATTATGTAAAGTTTAAAAATAAAAAAAAAATTAAAAAAAAAGAACACTAATCCCATTTTGAGTATTCTACCCTGATGACTTAATCACCTCCCTAAGGCCCCATTCCTAATACCATCATCTGGGGGGTGAATTTCAGCTTATGACTTTCTAGAAAACACAAGCACCCTGACCTTAAATTAAGTTCACTTACTCTGGTTGTAAAAACTGAAGTACCTTTCATCATACTGTTCCCTGAATATCTGTTTTGGGCCCAAAATTATTCCAGATTCTGGTTGTTCAATGGTTAATATGACAAACAAAATGATGGCTTTATGAAACTTATACTACACTTATGAGACAGATAATAGAGAAATGCTCCAAGTAAATAAACATGACTTCAAAGAGTGGTAACTACTATGAAAAATATATAAAACTATACAATATTTGGAATGATTTTCTTTTCATCTTTGAATTAATAGACTAAAATCACATCAAGTAATGAATTTACACTAAAGTGTTATTGCAGTCAAAAGGACATGGTAGAAGTTTAGAACATCTTTTTTCACTTTTAGAAAATTACATATGTTTGCCTCAGCTTACAGCAAAATTGGCAATGAGATACATAAAAAAAAGACAAATGTATTTAATGATTACAAACTTAAAAATATCTGTGGAATGGATACAAAGAAAATCCTTAAAGTTGTTTTATGTCATTAACTTGCAAACATCTTAAGATATTACAACTGAATACTGAAAATCATTAATATGCATATTGCAATTTGGAGTGGACATAATCTGAACCATCCATCATACAGTTTGATTACTGTTTTAATATTTCTCCTTTTTCATTAGGCATATTGGTATATAATAGTCATATCTAACACTATCTCTGAATTTATTAAGTACCATATCATTCATTTGACATCAAAAATATATTGTGGTATAGCCACCCCATTTTAACAAATACCAAAAGTATCCTATCTTCACAGGTTTCATAGAAAGCACTGCCTCATTTTTGTGTAAGTCAAATAAAAACAGAGTTATGAGGTACAGTAGTTGAACTTTTACCATGATTAAAATAAGTTGTACACTTCAGTGTGGTGTACACTTCAGGTGTACACTCATGTGGGAACCCAGTAGAAGGACCAGTCTAGCTTGGGATTTCTGAGTATGCATTTTGGGTGCAAACATTCTGAATCTGAATAACAAGGAGAGATAAGAAAGCCTTCCTCAGTGGTCAGTGTAAGGAAATAGAGGGAAACAATAGAATAGGAAAGACTGGAGATCTCTTCAAGAAAATTAAACATACCTGTGCATGAAAAGGGAACATTTCATGCACAGGTGGGCACATTAAAGGACAGAAATTGTATGAATCTAACAGAAGCAGAACATATTAAGAAGAGGTGGCAAGAATACACAGAAGAACTGCACAAAAAAGATCTTCAGGACCAAGATAATCACGATGATGTGATCACTCACCTAGAGCCAGACATCCTGGAATGTGACGTCAACTGGGCCTTAGGAAGCATCACTATGAACAAAGCTAGTGGAGGTGATGGAATTCCAGTGGAGCTATTTCAAATCCTAAAAGATGATGCTGTGAAAGTGTTGCACTCAATATGCGAACAAATAAGGAAAACTCAGCAGTGGCCAGTTTTCATTCCAATCCCAAAGAAAGGTAATGCCAAGGAATGCTCAAACTACCACACAATTGCACTCATCTCACATGCTAGTAATGTAATACTCAAAATTCTCCAAGCCAGGCTTCAACAATACATGAACCATGAACTTCCAGATGTTCAAGCTGGTTTTAGAAACGGCAGAGGAATCAGAGATCAAATTGTCAACATCTGCTGGATCATCGGGAAAGCAAGAAAGTACCAGAAAAACATCTATTTCTGCTCTGTTGAATATTCAAAGCCTTTGACTGTGTGGATCACAAAAAAATGTGGAAAATCCTTCAAGAGATGGAAATATCAGACCACCTGACCTGCCTCTTGAGAAATCTGTATGCAGGTCAGGAAGCAACAGTTAGAACTGGACTTGGAAAAACAGACTGGTTCCAAATAGGAAAAGGAGTACATCAAGGCTGTATATTGTCACCATTCTTATTTAACTTATATGCAGAGTACATCATGAGAAACACTGGGCTGGATGAAGCACAAGCTGGAATCAAGATTGCTGGGAGAAATATCAATAACCTCAGATATGCAGATGGCACCACCCTTATGGCAAAAGAGAAGAACTAAAGAGTTGATGAAAATGAAAGAGGAGAGTGAAAAAGTTGGCTTAAAGCTCAACATTCAGAAAACTAAGATCATGGCATCTGGTCCCATCACTTCAGGACAAATAGATAGGGAAAAAGTGGAAACAGTGGCAGACTTTATTTTTTGGGCTCCAAAATCACTGCAGATGGTGACTGCAGCCATGAAATTTAAAGACGGTTAATTCTTGGAAGAAAAGCTATGGCCAACCTAGACAGCATATTAAAAAACAGACATTACTTTACCAACAAAGGTCCATCTAGTCAAGGTTAAGGTTTTTCCAGTGGTCATGTATGGATATGAGATTTGGATTTTAAAGAAAGCTGAGGACCGAAGAACCAATGCTTTTGAACTGTGGTGCTGAAGAAGACTCTTGAGAGTCCCTTGGTCTGAAAGGAGATCCAACAAGTCCATCCTAAAGGAAATGAGTCTTGACTATTCATTGCAAGGACTGATGTTGAAGCTGAAAGTATAATGCTTTGGCCACCTGATATGAAGAGTTGACTCATTTGAAAAGACCCTGATGCTGGGAAAGATTGAAGGAGGCAGAAGACAGGGACAACAGAGGATGTGATAGTTGGATGGCATCACCAACTCAATGGACATGAGTTTAAGTAGGCTCTGGGAGATGATGATGGACAGGGAGGCCTTACATGCTGTAGTCCATGGGGTTGCACAGAGTTGGATATGACTGAACAACTGAACTGAACTGATTTTGAATCAGAACCCTGATATTGCTATTTAATTCTTGAAAAATCTTGAGCAAATTCTTTGTTCCTCAGTATTCTCATTTATAATTTGGATAAAATGTTAATATCTGCCTCACAAATATTGAACCTAAAGCAGTTAGGAAGTTATATGAAGAATAGAAAATGGTTTATGTCTTAGTGATTGTGATGGTTAATTTTGAGTGTTAAGTTGACTAGGCTGTAAGCATGGTCTAAGGAGATGTGTGTAAGTATGGAGTTGACTAAAGGACTCAGTTAATTTTCCTTGTTTTTTTTTCCAAGTTAATTTTCCAAGGCTAAGGGATGACCAGACAACTGGTAAAATGTTATATGTGGGTGTGTCTGTGAGGATGGTTCTTTAAGAGACTGGCATTTGAATCAGTAGACCTAGTAAAAACAGGTCCACCCTCACCAACATGAGTTAGCATCATCCAATCTTTGAGGGTTCAAATAGAACAAAATGGCAGAGGATTGGCAAATCTCTATCTTCTTGAGTTGGAAGTCTACCTTTTCCTGCCCTTAGACATTGCAACTTCTGTCTTCAGAATCTGAGACTTAAATCAATCACTCACTCCCATTTGGTCTTGAACTGGGACACCACTCGTTCCTCTGGTCCTTCAGCCTTTAGAGGACATGACTGAATTACACCACCACTTTCCTAGAGCTTGCAGATTACGTACAGCAGACAATGCAAATTTCTAGTCTTTTTAACCACATGAGCCAATTCCCGCGATGTCTCCTCCTATTTATATCTACTATATGTCTACCTATTTATATCTACTATAACTACATACATATAACACATTGTTTCTCTTTTTCTGGAGAACCCTGACTAATATGGTGATTATTATTCTTTAATTCAGTCTGAGTATCTGACCAAACTTCCATGGGTGATTATACATAATACTGTGTCATGCTGATGATGCAGAGTTCTGTGTATACCACAGATTAATGGAATGAGAAATAAACCTAGAGAAATAAGCTAGGGTCAGATTAAAGCTGTTTAGAATATTTAAAAATTAAATAGTCAAAAATTGAATATGTGATATATTTAAGTTGCTACGTAGAAACAACAACTGCAGCTGCTGCTGCTGCTAAGTCACTTCAGTCGTGTCTGACTCTGTGCGATCCCATAGACTGCAGCCCACCAGGCTCCCTCGTCCCTGGGATTCTCCAGGCAGGAACACTGGAGTGGGTTGCCATTTCCTTCTCCAATGCATGAAAGTGAAAAGTGAAAGTGAAGTCGCTCAGTCATGTCTGACTCTTAGCTACCCCATGGACTGCAGCCTACCAGGCTCCTCCGTCCATGGGATTTTCCAGGCAAGAATACTGGAGTGAGTTGCCATTGCCTTCTCTCAAATATAGCTACTACTTAGCTATAGAAAAAAGGATGAATTAAACATTCTTAGGGGCTTCCTTTGTGGCTCAGACAGTAAATAATCTGCTGAAATGAGGGAGACCTGGGTTCAGTCCTTGGGTTGGGAAAATCCCCTGGAGGAGGGCATGGCAACCCACTCCAGTATTCTTGCCTGGAGACTCCCCACAGACAGAGAAGTCTGGCAAGCTACATTGCATGGGGTCACAAAGAATCGGACATGACTGAGCGACAAAGTATGTAAAGTATAACAATTTTTATAAGGAAAAACTTAGAAAAAAATAATTTGGCCACAGTGTGAAGGTTTAAAGACTGAAAGCTAGAATCTCAAGTCACAGCTATTAAAATCATCTAGGCAAATGATAAGAATATGAGCAGGGCAAAGGACTGAAGTGATAGAAGTGGTGATGACAGAGAAATTTCAAAAGAGTGTGGCCAGAGTACAGTATTTTATACTTTATTACATTTTCAGCCCTGAGCATAATGCATGTTCACATAATTTTAGTTGTCATGGTGGATTGTGAACATTGACTATCAGAGATGAGAGAGAAAAAAAAACCTTATAGATAGATCTGCAGTCTCTTCCTGGGCATCTAGGAGGCCAATGGTGTCATTAATACAGATTCTGAACACAGGCAGAAGAAAAGCTTTTCAAGAGCAATAAGAAACAAAGCTTTTGAGTTTTAGGTAAGTTTAAAACCAAATAATTTGGTATATCACATGTGATGCATGTACTGTAAGTAGCTCTGTTTAAACAGCTAATTTAATTTACTTCAATGAGCTAAATCAACTTAATTTAGCAATGTGTTGGTGATATAAGTCCTCTAATCTTTGCTCTTTTATGAGAAAAAATGGACATATTTATTAACTAATTTTAATTTGGTGAGTACCTGTTTTAATGGAATATATTACAAAGTTCTATAAAAACCCACCCTGCTTCAGGCGCTAGTGATATAGAACCCACCTGACATTGCAGAAGACATAAGAGAGGCGGGTTTGATCCCTGGGTCTGGAAGATCCCCTGGAGGAGGGCATGGCAACCCACTCCAGTATTCTTTCCTGGAGAATCCCATGGACAGAGGAGCCTGGTGGGCTACAATCTGTAGGGTTGCAAAGAGTCTGACACAACTGAAGTGACTTAGCACACACTCACACTTGCAATGGGAGAAAAAAGTTGGAGAGCCGAGAACATCAGGAAGGACATTTCTGTTTAAAACCATGCTTTTAAGAATGGCTTGAAGAGTACAAGGTCAGAGGTGGTGGAGGGGAAGAGGTTCAGATGGACTTCAAGAAAGCTAAGTTTTAAACATAATGTACACTAGGGTTATAATGAGAAGAGTAAAATTTTGTAGTGTCTGCATTTATTTTTGTGGTGTATTTTTCCTTTCTATTTTCTTCTTAAATAAAAGGAAGAATTTCACTTTGATCCACTAAAAAGCTAGTTAATGATTATAATTTAGTTGCTAGTGCAGGGCAATAGCTATTTATACAAATTATTACCCTAAACACCTGCTCCAGTTTTTCATGTATTATGCTAACAGTGTTTTTTGTCTTAATTAAAAATGTTAATTAGTGGTGATATAAACAGCAGAAGAAGAGCTGGTAACATATGCACAAGAATTTTACAATATGTGCATAACTTTTTTCAAACTGATGAACTAAGCATGAAAGCAATCTAAAACACTTATGAACAGTTACAAATATTCAAGTGAATCTGAGAGTATTCTCTGAGCATCAGGCTAGGTTAACATATGATTGTTTTCTGCTTTCACATATTTTGCTTCTAACCTAATTATTGTACATTTATGAAATTGAACACTACTGTCCCCATTTAAATGTTTATATTTAGATTCCTAAGTTGATTTCTCAGCATGTTTTTTTTTTTTTGCATGTTCATTTTTACCAATCTTTATCAATTCATCTGCAAACCATTTCCTAGGATATTTAGAAATCTCACTTTAAAATTCTCCCACACAAACATTGGCAGATGCCTACTTTATTGATTAATTTAAAAATAGGAGATAGGGAAATGGGGGACTGATGGTTTCTAATGGCATAAATAATCTTTTGTTCTGTTCCTTGTCCTTTGAGGAAAGAAGTCACAGGTGGCAAGCATGATTTTCTATGCAATTCAACTACAGTTAGAATAATTCTAAATGAAGAAAATAAATTAAATTTCTTATATTCTTTTTCAAGTATCTTAACACAACTTTCCTCCAATAAGGCCACACTATCAAAATATTTTTGATTGCTTTATAATCATCCCAAACCAAATAAACAAGCAAAACTTAAAACTGAACAGTTAAAAAAGAGTGGGGAATTAAGTTACAAATTTTGTCTTTCTTATCTACATAGTGACCAACATATATATATATATTTGATATGTCTTTCAACTGTACAAATTAAAATATTTTCCTTGTTTCTTTTAGAGAATTTGTATCCTATAGCATTTATTAAAGGATGAATAACTGAAATAATGAATATGGCAATTCCATATTTTTATTTCAGCAATCTCCCCTTTCACAACAATTTGAGGAACTACAAAATTAATATATTTTGTAAATGTATTTTTTTACATATTTCCAAATTATATTTGCTTTTCAGTTACTTAGTTGTGTCTGATGAAGAAGGCAATGGCAACCCACTCCAGTACTCTTGCCTGGAAAATCCCATGGACGGAGGAGCCTGGTAGGCTGCAGTCCATGGGGTCGCTGAGAGTTGAATACAACTGAGCAACTTCACTTTCACTTTTCACTTTCATGCATTGGAGAAGGAAATGGCAACCCACTCAAGTGTTCCTGCCTGGAGAATCCCAGGACGGGGGGAGCCTGGTGGGTTGCCGTCTATGCAGTCGCACAGAGTCAGACACGACTGAAGCGACTTAGCAGCAGCAGCAGCAGCAGTCGTGTCTGACTCTGTGTGACCCCATAGGCTGCAGCATGACAGGTTCCTCTGTCCTCCACTATCTCCTGGATTGCACTCAAATTCGTATCAATTGAGTCAGTGATGCTATCTAACCATCTCATCCTCTACCATCCCTCTCTCCTTTTGTCTTCAATCTTTCCCAGCATCAGGGTCTTTTCCAATGAGTTAGCTCTTCACATCAGGGGGCCAAATTATTGGAGCTTGAGCATCAGTCCTCCCAATGAATATTCAGGATCGATTTCCTTTAAGATTGACTGATTTGATCTCTATGTAGTCCAAGGGACTTTCAAGAGTCTTCTCCAGCACCACACTTCAAAAGCATCAATTCTTCTGCACCTAGCCTTCTTTATGGTACATCTCAAACAATTGTACATGACTAATGGAAAAACTATAGTTTTAACTTTATGGATCTTTATCAGCAAAATGATGTTTCTGCTTTTTTATACACTATCTAGGTTTGTCACAGATTTCCTTCCAAGGAGTAAGCATCTTTTAATTTTTTGGCTGCAGTCCGGGTCCACAGTGATTTTGAAGCTATGATCTATCCATCTTGGGTGGCCCCGCACAGCATGGCTCATAGCCTCACTGAATCACACAAGCTGCTTCACCATGATAAGGCTGTGATCCTTGAAGGGGAAACTCCAAATACAATAAGTTAAATAAGGAAATTAATATATGGGCTGTTTTTAAAACAGAAATATCCCATCTTATTGGAGACCGTGAACAGTGATAGAAAGCACATTGGAGTTTATGAGTTCAAGCCTCCAATCTCTTGTGGGTCTTCCTGTGGCTGGGTTTCCTTTTCCATTGGTTTCCACTCAAATATTACATTTGTACTGAGTCTTTCTTCATAACCCAGTTCCAAGTAGTTCCCTCTTTGCTATGTATCCATACATAAGCCTCCATGTACTTACTATCACATCACTCTGTGTCATTTTTCTCTGTAGCCCTTTCCAATTTATGAAATGGTTGTGTTTATTTGTTGGCTGGTTTATTAAAATGAAAGATCTATGAGAGCACAGACCTTGTCTATTCACTTTATTCTAGATTTTCAGTTCATAGAACTGTGCTGGCTCATAATTGAATGCTTTTTTTGAACAGGAGAACTGCCAATTAAGTATTGATGGAGTAACAGAAGCTGATCTGATGGTGAAGTTGGATGGATTCATCTTGACCATATTTACCCACCCAGATTTAGATTTATGACAAATAAAAAAGAGAGCTCTAGAACCCTAAAGTCCTTTACTCTTAACTGCAGACTGTTTTTTTTTCCAATTATAGATTAAGATATAAAATTCATATCATTGATTACAACAAAGTTGAGAGTAATAAAGATTATTGAAATCATGAGTCCACAAAGCTTGAGCAGGTATATGAGGGAATGAGAACAACAGGGTAGCATGAAATAGAAAAAGGGATGCAACTGGCTTTATGCTTAAGGCTCTAAAGTAGAAATAACTCATTTCTTATAACATTATATGTATATGTATATATGTAAATATAAATATAATTGGAAAATATATATGTAATCTAAATTTCTACATAAAATTTTGGTGTATCTATGATGTTACCATTTGTCTTATTCTTAATTTTTACATATAGTACTTTATAATATATTTTATATTTTGTATTGTACATAAATCAAATTTAAATATGTAAACATATATATATAATGTTCTTTCATACACAGAAAGAGGGAAATAAAAACATTTTAAATATAAGGATGCTGTTTAGAAAACAGATATACCTAGATTATGGGAAAATATATATTGGCTTTCGTGAATGTTAACATGGTAACTCCGATAAATTACATGAACTAGAAAACTTGAAAATATGTGAAGATGTCTTAGTTTTCCAATTTCTTCTGCCCTTTGACTCAAAAAGTCACATGTATCATGAAAATTTGGGAGATGATATCTGTTTTCTTAATAATTCATTCAATGTTTTTCAATAACTCACAGTAATTATTCCTTCTCTTAACTCATCTGATTAAGAATCCAGACAAGGGTCCCTTAGTTTTCTACATTTTGTGAGAAATAGTAAGAAAAATATACATACTTTGTGGGAATTTGTGTATTCTTAGTTGTGTAGGACTTTCTAGGACATGTGACCAACTTGTACAGGAAGTAGGCAATAGAACAGATTTTGAAAGCACAGCATACTTGGTATTGTACTTTCTGTTTATTACACTTTGGAGAGTACCAGAGGACAAGCAAATAGAGATACAAGAATGATAAAATGATAATATGCAATTTGAACAGAAACAATGTACACTCTGGTTTATTCTAGCTATAGGTATAATAATGTGATTGGAAATACAAATGAGTAGGCAACTTAAATCCAAAGGAGGGAGTTGGCCAGGAGGACATAAATACATGACATTTACAAATGACATAGAACAAAATTTCCTACAAGAAAGGCATTTTGCGGATCACAATAAACTGTGGAAAATTCTGAAAGAGATGGGAATACCAGACCACCTGATCTGCCTCTTGAGAAATTTGTATGCAGGTCAGGAAGCAACGGCTAGAACTGGACATGGAACAACAGACTGGTTCCAAATAGGAAAAGGAGTTCGTCAAGGCTGTATATTGTCACCCTGTTTATTTAACTTATATGCAGAGTACATCATGAGAAACGCTGGACTGGAAGAAACACAAGCTGGAATCAAGATTGCTGGGAGAAATATCAATAACCTCAGATATTCAGATGGCACCACCCTTATGGCAGAAAGTGAAGAGGAACTCAAAAGCCTCTTAATGAAAGTGAAAGTGGAGAGTGAAAAAGTTGGCTTAAAGCTCAACATTCAGAAAACGAAGATCATGGCATCCGGTCCCATCACTTCATGGGAAATAGATGGGGAAACAGTGGAAACAGTGTCAGACTTTATTTTTATGGGTTCCAAAATCACTACAGATGGTGACTGCAGCCATGAAATTAAAAGATGCTTACTCCTTGGAAGGAAAGTTATGACCAACCTAGATAACATATTCCAAAGCAGAGACATTACTTTGCCAACAAAGGTTCGTCTAGTCAAGGCTATGGTTTTTCCTGTGGTCATGTATAGGTGTGAGAGTTGGACTGTGAAGAAGGCTGAGTGCCGAAGAATTGATGCTTTTCGACTGTGGCGTTGGAGAACACTCTTGAGAGTCCCTTGGACTGCAAGGTGATCCAACCAGTCCATTCTGAAGGAGATCAGCCCTGGGATTTCTCTGGAAGGAATGATGCTAAAGCTGAAACTCCAGTACTTTGGCTACCTCATGCGAAGCGTTGACTCATTGGAAAAGGCTATGATGCTGGGAGGGATTGGGGGCAATAGGAGAAGGGGACGACAGAGGATGAGATGGCTGGATGGCATCACTGACTCGATGGACGTGAGTCTGAGTGAACTCCGGGAGTTGGTGATGGACAGGGAGGCCTGGCGTGCTGCGATTCATGGGGTCCCAAAGAGTCGGACATGACTGAACGACTGATCTGATCTGATCTGATGATGTAAGTTTCTGGTTTAACAATTAAATATTATTATATTATCTCTGTCAACCCACTCCCGTACTCTTGCCTGGAAAATCCCATGGACGGAGGAGCCTGGAAGGCTGTAGTCCATGGGGTCGCTAAGAGTCAGGCACGACTGATTGACTTCACTTTCACTTTTCACTTTCCTGCATTGGAGAAGGAAATGGCAACCCACTCCAGTATTCTTGCCTGGAGAATCCCAGGGACAGAGGAGCCAGGTGGGCTGCCCGTCTATGGGGTCACACAGAGTCAGACACGACTGACACGACTTAGCAGCATCAGCATGCCTTTTTTTTGTTTTTCAAAAAGCGTTATATATCTATGATTTCTCCATCACACTTATGCATCTAAGTCACAACTTCTAACTTCTTTATAACATTCCGTGGTGTCATCTGCCACATTTTATCCATCCAGTATCCAAAAGATGAGCAGTCAATTTGCTTCCAATTGTTTTCCCTGGCAAAGAAAACTGCTTCAGCGAATAACCTTGCACATGTCCCTGTATGGAGCTTTCTAGACTGACTGCCAATGCCCACAGTCTTACCAGCAGTGAGACTCACATCCCCACTAGTGCTTGACATTTTCCAGCTTTTTTATTATGGCCAGTCCAATAGGCAAAGCCATATTTTTCTGCTTTAATTTTCTTTCCTCTGCTTACTTATAATTATGAACATTTTCATATATTCATTAGCTCTGGCAGCTTTTTCTTCTGTAAAGATTTTTTTCTTTTACTTCTTTGCATTTTTAAAGTATTTTTATTTAGTCTTTTCTTTGTTGATTTGCAGAAGTTCTCTGTCTATTCTGGATGAGAATTTGTTGTCATTTCTAGATAGCTAGAGTATATTTTCATATTTTCTCATATATCTTTTCACTTTCACCATTCTTCCATCCTATGAACAGAAAAATAAAAATCTGATGTAATCTATTAATCATCTTTGGCTTCATTTTTGTGTTTTGAAGTTTCTTTTAAAACAATCTGTTTCCAATCTAGGACAGAAAAGTAGTTCACATGTTTATTAATTATATAGTAAGTCTTTAATCCAACTAGAATCCACTTGCATGTAGAAAATAGAATCCAGTATCATTCAGAATTTTAGAAAATAATGCAGTGTTACTTTTCTTGGTATGCTAATCGTTTTTCTAATACCATATGCTAAACTTTATAAAATTTCCCTAGTATACAGCATTGGTGCCCCTTTAGGATATTATAAATTTGCACTTGTGCATCTCTCTACTGTTTGCTCTTTGTTTTTACAACAGTTTTTTTTTTTCTTTTATTGGTTAAGGCAGTATATTATTGCAGTTGTCATTAATATTATCACTGTTCTGACTTTGAAAGTATTTGTCACATCTTCAGAAAAGTCACCGTCTTTATTTCCTTTTACAAAATTGACTTAGTTACCCACTGTTCTGTATTTCTATGTATATAAGTGTAAGTTTATAAAGGATCTTACAAATACAAAAGTAATTGATTTGGGGATTGCTTTGTGGAGATAAATCATCTTTTTATACTATTAAGTTATCTTCTCTAAAAATATGAATAATCTCCTCATTCGTTTAGATCAGTGGCAGTCTTGTCCTTTTGGAGACATTTGGCAATTTCTGGAGATATTTAGTATTTTTGTTGTGACAGCTGGAGAGATACTACTGAAACCTAGGCAAGGATGCACATCCTACAATCCACAGGGCTATTCTACCTGGCAAAGAATTATGTTACAAAGTGTCATTAATGCTAACATTGGGAAACCTTAATTTAAATCATTGTCTTTCCTTTATTAGATATTTAAAGGTTTTTCATGAAATGTCTATTAATTCTTAGTAACATAATTCCTAACTATTTTACATTTTTACTTGCTCTTTGTATATCTTACTCTCATTTGTATTTTCCAGTATATAATTGCTGCTGTAGAGAAACAGTACTGAGTTGAGCATGCTAAGTTTTTATTTCATTTCTGAAGTCTTGTTAAACTTTTAGTGAACTCTAATAGCTCATTGATTCTATTGGCTTTTCTAGGTAAATTAGTCTATCATTTTCAAATAAATTAAACTTCTCTTTTGCTTCTTTATGTATAAGATTAGTTAGGATCTTTATTACAATGTAGTAGGAAAGTAACATTAGACATTCTTTTCTTTATTCCTGATGTTAAAAGAAATATGTATAAAGTATACTTATTAAGTATAATGTAATATTTGTTACCAGGTTTTGGTAAATAAAGTCAACTTCTATATACTTAAGAAGTATCTATTCTTTTACTAAGCATTTGTATCACAAATAAGTGAAGAACTTTCAGAATTTTTCTGAAAGAATTTATAAAACAAAATAGATTTTCTTCCCTAATCTGTTAAGATTATCAAACACAGTAATCCATTTTTTTTCCTGCTATTGAAACATTTTCGCATCTGTGGAATAAAGCTCTTTAACCATAAAGTATAACTGTACTATTAGAATCAATTACTTAGTAATTTCCTTTGAATTTTAATATCTGTATTTCTCAGTGAAATGGGCCTGTACTTGTTTTTGTTTGTTTAGCCTTGATCTAGTTTTGGAAACATAATTGTAGGGCCTTTTAAATTAATTGATAAATGAAAATTTTTTAATATTATTGGTACAATTTAATTAAAATTAATTGTACCTTGAAAATTTTATAAATATAACTCAAAGTTATCTGTTTGAAATGACTGAATGAAATTTTGAGATATCTAATTTAATTTCTTTCACATTTATTTATTCATCTTCTATTATGCACTAATCAATATTATACTAACCATGATCCACAGATTTTGATAACAGTTTTATTATAATTCAGTTTTAAATAGTTCTAGATTTCACTTGTAACCCTAGTGTGCTTTTATATGTTATTTTGTTACCAACCACTGAGACCTAGCTGAAACACATAAAGTCAGGTTATGGACTATTGTAAGCAAAGTGAGTGCCTTGGCTTGAAAGCAAGGGGAAAGAGGCAACTCGAAATAGCCCTCCTCCCTATTGGGAGCCAAGCAGTTCCCATAATAGAGCCACTTTGCCAGATGAATTCTTAAAGGACTCAAGAGAGTGCATGTTAAGGCTTTAAAATATGCTAAATTGACTGACAAAGAACAGGGAAAGAAGGCAACTCCTAGTCAATTCCTAGATAGACTACAGGGCTTGGTGGCTCAGCTGGTAAAGAATCCATCCGCCTTCAGTGCAGGAGATCTGGGTTCTATCCCTGGGTTGGAAAAATCCCTTGGAGAAGGGAAAGGCTACCCCCCAGTATTCTAGCCTGGAAAATTCCATGGGCAGTATAGTCCATGGGGGTCCCAAAGCGTTGGACACAACTGAACAGCTTTAACACACAAAGGGAATGATTTTCATTAAGCTAGAAAGAGTTAATGTTCATTGAAGAATTCTAAGACTAAATATTGATTAGTGACTACAAAGGGGAAGAGAGGAAGGAGATAACATTGAGATGTTAGTAGATGCCATCTATTGTATTTTATGATACACTTGTAAGCACTAACTGCAGAAGACACCATTAAAGAGATATGTGTTAGTAAAGATACAAATGCTTTATATTTTGAAAGCTTTGATTTGACTCCTGTTTTGTAGTAGGCATGAGATATGGTACTTAGATCACCCTTTAGGAAACAATTCTAGCTTCAAGGTTTAGTCAGCAAACAGCCTCCACCTATCAGCTCCTTCTGGATCTCCAGAGGGCCACTTCATTTGAAATTGTAGCCTTTTTTGGGTAGTCCATAGCCCAGGGGCAGGAAGACCTAGATGTTTCAGCCAACAAAGGAGAAATTCTACATGCAGTATTCCTCTAGAACTCCTATGTCAAGTGC
Organism: Bubalus bubalis; assembly: GCF_019923935.1. Taxonomy (NCBI): domain Eukaryota; kingdom Metazoa; phylum Chordata; class Mammalia; order Artiodactyla; family Bovidae; genus Bubalus; species Bubalus bubalis. The sequence continues at coordinate 68,962,746 of NC_059163.1, forward strand.
TTGTTGTTCCTGCATCACAGTTGAACTTCTTCCTTGATGCAATCTTGTACCCTCCTACAGCTTTTCAGATGTACCAATTCCTTATAAATACCTTACATCCCTAACTCTGCCTGGGAAACCACCTAGAGGAAACAAACCTGCTCTGTGTTGGACAATGAATTATAGAGGACAACAGCATCTGTTAGGAGATCATTATAATAGGTTAGATGGAGGCAAATACATGGAAGGGATCTACTTTATTGAAATTTTCAGTTCTCAATTCTAAAAGTTGATATTTGCCAGAAGAAGAAAATCAAGTTATTAACCCATGTTTTAATCATATGACAATTTTTTTCTTGAGTTTTGGCTCAGAATTGGTGGCTCACATTTGCAAGATTCAAGTGTTCTGTTTTAGATATAATTTTACTTATGTGATGCTTTATGTCTTACACTAGTTTGATCTCTTTAAAAACAAAAGTAGAATATCTTCAATGTTAGGTTTATGGCCAAAGTAGAGCTGGTTTCCTTTCATCCTCTGTTGTATGAAATACATCATATGACCATCCTGTTTATATTAATTTTTTATTACTCTACCAGGGAAAGGAAAGTTTTGTAAGTCATTGGCATGTTATTATTTTCCTTTACAAATAAGCAATATCTTTGTATAGTGACAAATTACTGTAAACAATTATACTTTTGTATCTGTTTCAGTTCAGTCGCTCATTCATGCCCTGACTCTTTGGGATCCAATGGATGCAGCATGCCAGGCTTCCCTGTCCATCACCAACTCCTGGAGCTTGTTCAAATTCATGTCCATTGAGTCGGTGATGCGATCCAACCACCTCATCCTCTGTCATCCCCTTCTCCTCCTGCCTTCAATCTTTCCCAGCATCAGGGTCTTTTCCAGTGAGTCAGTTCTTTGCATCATGTGGCCAAAGTAGTGGAGTTTCAACTTCAGCGTCAGTCCTTCCAATGAATATTCAAGACTGATTTCCTTTAGGATGGAATGGTTGGATCTCCTTGCAGACCAAGGGACTCTCAAGAGCCTTCTCCAACACCACAGTTCAAAAGCATCAGTTCTTCAGCATTCAGCTTTCTTTATAGTTCAACTCTCACATCCATACATGACTACTGGAAGAAACATAGCTTTGACTAGATAGACCATTGTTGGCAAAATAATGCCTCTGCTTTTTAATATACTGTCTAGGTTGGTCATAGATTTTCTTCCAGGGAACAAGCATCTTTACATTTCATGACTACAGTCACTATCTGCAGTGATTTTGGAGCCCCCCCCAAAAAAGTCTGACACTGTTTCCATTGTTTCCCCATCTAATTTCCATGAAGTGATGGGAAGGGATGCCATGACCTTCATTTTTAGAATGTTGAGATTTTAAGTCAATTTTTTCACTTTCCTTTTTCTCTTTCATCAAGAGGCCCTTTAGTTCTTCTTTGCTTACTGCCATAAGGGTGGTGTTGTCTGCATATCTGAGGTTATTGATGTTTCTCCTGGCAATTTTGATTCCAGCCTGTTTCAGCCAGCCTAGGATTTTGCATGATGTACTCTGCATATAAGTTAAATAAGGAGGGTGACAATATACAGCCTTGACGTACTCGTCTCTATTTGGAAAGATTCTGTTCCATGTCTGGTTTAATTGTTGCTTCTTGAACTGCATACAGATTTCTCAAGAGGCAGATCAGGTGGTCTGGTATTACCATCTCTTGAAGAATTTTCCACAGTTCGTTGTGATCCACAGAGTCAAAGGCTTTGGTGTATTCAGTGAAGTAGAAGTAGATGTTTTTCTGGCATTCTCTTGCTTTTTTGATGATCCAACGGATGTTAGCAATCTGATTTCTGGTTCCTCTGCCTTTTTAAAATCTGGCTTAAACATCTGTAAGTTCACGGTTTACATACTGTTGAAGCCTGGCTTGGAGAATTTTGAGCTTTACTTTACTAGCGTGTGAGATGAGTACAATTGTGTGATAGTTTGAGCATTCTTTGGCATTGCCTTTCTTTGGGATTGGAATGAAAACTGACCTTTTCCAGTCCTGTGGCCACTGCTGAATTTTCCAATATTGCTAGCATATTGAGTGCAGCACTTTCACAGCATCATCTTTTAGGATTTGAAATAGCTCCACTGGAATTCCATCACCTCCACTAGTGTCATTTGTAGTGATGCCTCCTAAGGCCCACTGGACTTTGCATTCTAGGTTGTCGGGCTCTAGTTGAGTCATCACCTCGTCTTGGTTATCTGGGTCATGAAGATCTTCTTTGTATAATTCTTCTGTGTATTCTTGCCACCTCTTCTTAATATCTTCTGCTTCTGTTAGGTCCATACCATTTCTGTCCTTTATCATGCCCATCTTTGCATGAAATGTGCCTTTGGTATCTTTAATGTTAATACTTTTGCATAATTGATATATGTATTATTAATTATGCTACAAAAACAAATAAGCAAAAGAGATCATATTTGTATTTACCAGAGGCAGAGTTTAAGGGGGTGGGGAATTGAATGAAGGAAGTCAAAAAGTACAAATTTCAGATTATAAGATAAATTAGGATTGTAATATACATGATAAATATTATTAACAGTGGTAGTGTTGCTTATGAAATTTAAGAGAGTGGATTCTGGAAGTTCTCATCAAAAAGAAAAAGTATTTTTTCTTTTATTTTTTATCCATATAATATGATGACTTTTCACTAAAATTGTGGTAATCATAACATGATGTATGTAAGTCAAATTATTATGCTGGACACCTTAGATTTATGCAGTACTGTATGTCAATATCTCAACAAAACTGGGAGGAAAAATAATAAGCAGTATATGACTCAAATTACTTCCTTTCTTAATTTCACATTATTATATCATTTTATATACTTGCTCTCAGTATATTAAATCAATTAAAATAATATTTATGTTTCTAGCAATATATGTCCTTTTGGAATCCTGATGTCAACATCATACTTCTCTGGAATAGGTTCAAGTTTATGGCTACCTTGCTTGAAAATACTTTATGAAAAACAAAATCAATGCACTCGTAAGAGTCTTGTCAAGAGTCAGTTAAGTGGCCAGAAAAAAACTGCTTCTGAATATCAAAAGCTGAGTAAAAGTAAACCATGATCTCATGCCAGAGTAAGGCAGTAATAGCTTAATGATGCAATCTCCTAAGACATTCTTGATTATTTTACCATAATAGAGCATCATGTCCATAGCCTTCAAAAGTGACTTCCCAGAATTGCTATCAAGTTCACAAAATTTAGCTGATGTCAGTAATATGCAACAATCTTCAAGTTCTATAAATATAAGAATGTGTAGGGATTATGTCATAGAATAAGCCCAATAAACTTAACTCAAAATAAGTAGATATCCATTGGGCCTAACCACTGAAATAGCCAGTTGAAACTAAAATAGTAGTGATCCTATAACTTTGAACAGTCATGGATAATGCATATCTTTGAAGAAAATTTTTCAAGATGAACACAGAATTCCTATCTTCAAGAATATACATTTCATTATAGAATATGAAATATATATATTAACAATCATGACATCAGATAGATGAGTATAGATAATCTAAGAGGGATTCCAATAGCTGTAGGAAAACAAAGTCAACTGATGGTCCTTGGGATTATTCTTTCCTCCTTAAGATACAGTAACTTGTTAAACACGTGATATAGAGACAGCTCTACCAGAGACATCTGTTCTGTAGTGTAAAGAAAGAAAGTGAAAGAAAGTGAAGTTTATCAGTCATGTCCTACTCTTTGAGACCCCATGGACTGCAGCCTACCAGGCTCCTCCGTCTATGGGATTTTCCAGGCAAGAATACTGGAGTAGGTTGCCATTTCCTTCTCCAGGTGACGTCCTGACCCAGGGATCAAACCCTGGTCTCCTGCATTGTAGGCAGAGGCTTTACTGTCTGAGCCACCAGGGAAGTCTCTGTAGTGTAAAGGAATTGCTAAAAAGTGACTGCTTAGCCAGAGGCTATATTTGCAAACCATGTGGGACAGTGTTATGAGTTTTTTTTAGTAAAACCTCTATATGAGCCTCTACTGCCTTACTCTTAGCTGCTGATGATGCTGATCCTGCTAAGTTGCTTCAGTCGTGTCTGACTCTGTGTGACCCCATAGACAACAGCCCACCAGGCTTCCAAGTCCCTGGGATTCTCCAGGCAAGAACACTGGAGTGGGTTGCCATTTCCTTCTCCAATGCATGAAAGTGAAAACATAAAGTGAAGTCACTCAGTTGTATCCGACTCCTAGCGACCCCATGGACTGCAGCCTACCTGGCTCCTCCATCCATGGGATTTTCCAGGCAAGAGTACTGGAGTGGGGTGCCATTGCCTTCTCTGTACTCTTAGCTGCTATTGACCAAATTTTAACACTGAAGATTTCCTTAGAAATCAGTTTTGAGATGGCAGAAACATAGCCCCATTGAGTTCTTGAACCCCACTGAGTTCAGCACATTGTATCACAGAAACTTCAAAATTTAAAGATTATAATTAAGAATAAGTTTAAAATAAATTGTCAAGTCATTCTACCTGTTTATGAATGTATATGTATACATAGAGAGATGTATATCATATCATAAATATGATTGAATATATATATATATATGTTGAATACACACACACACACACAAAAGATCTGATTGATTCTTCAGTTTTCCCTAAACTAACATTTTTTGTGTGTGAAGAATTCTTAAGCTTAAACTTCTTCAGAGATCTTTAATATACCTTGGAATGAGAACAAGCGATCCTTCCCACTTGCTTTTATCTTCCTCTTGTTCTCATCTACACTTTCATCCCCTTACCACACATCTTGTTAACGCAGAGAACTACATATGCTTCACAACAAAAATCTTTTCATGCAACTCTGTATCCTCAACAGCTGGCATACCATGGTCCCTAGTAATTTAATGAATGTTTTGATTAAATGAATAAATTTGTGAATAAATAAATCATAAGTTCAGTGAGATTCTAGTTGTTCCCATTTGTCTCTATGTTTCTTGACATTTTCTCCTCACTGGGATTGCAGATATTTTCCAAAAAGTTTGCTTGCTCTGTTCATATTGGCAGAAGGGAGGCGTGCCTTAAGTATAAACTTTTAAGGACACCTGATGAATTCACTCTTCACTTTGACTATTTCATGGCATCCTTTCTAAGAATCGTATCTTTCTTCTTTAGTATTCTTAAAAGCAAGAACATCTTTCTCTTAATAGTGTAGTCAGTTGAATAACTCAGCTTGTATTAATAGCATGAAAAACACAGAAGAGGTTCTACAGTTCTGTGGTTTTTGAACTTGCTGAAACAGGAAACACAACTATTGTGTCTGTTTAGTTTCATTTGTGTCTGGGCAATCTGAAACACTATTGCTGCCTCTCAACTAGTAACATTTCCTAATGGCACTCAGTCTACAATAACATCCTTACAATATGCTTCTATACCTTTTAATCAAGATAAGTTGTTTTATAGGGCATTTGTATAAAATGTTTATAATATAATTATGTAGGGGGATTACACAAATAATAAAATCTCAGTAGATCACTTCAGACCCAGGGGTCAGCAAAACTTTTCTGTAAAGGACAAAATACAAAGTATTTTAGAATTCATAGGTCATATTGTCCCTGTCACAATGACTCAACAATGTCATTTCAGTTCAAAAATAGCCAAAGAAAATGAACAGATTTGGTTATATTTCAATGAAACTTTATTTCTAAAGATAGGCAATACATTAGATTTGGCTCATAGCCATGAATTGCCCATCCCTGCCCCAGACCATTTTATTAAACTAGGAAATAATTATTGTTAGATACAATTTATAAGTCGTAAAACATATCTGAGCCTAAGGTCCAAATAGATTAGGTTTAATTAGTAGAAGTACATTTTGTTGTATCAGCAATTTAAGGAAAACATGTATAACTAACAAGATGTTCTGACAAATAGAAAGCAAATAAAAACTGTAGTGTTTTGATTCTGTCAAAACCACAGGAATGAGGTGATCAAATAACACATATGACATCCTATAAGAAGAAGCATGGAGATACTGTTTTCCAGCCTCAATTCTCTTTGTCCTGATTACAAAGACTTTTATATATGTTAATGCTACTATAGTGATGAAAGCTTCAGGCAAATTAATTAAACATTAATTAAAGAGAGAAAAATACATGGTATGACAAACTCTACCTCGGGGAAGCTTTGTGGGTTTGTTTGAAGAGGCCATTGGAGTGGAAAAAGTATATCATAAAAGATGATAAATTGAGTATAAAAGATAGTAAACTTAATATGTGAGTTTATGAGCATCTTAGACAGATCTGCCAAAGCCTCTATTGAAATGGTCTTCAATAGAGGCCTGTTTAAGCCAGGTATCAGTGCATTCACTTTGCTCAGTTGTTCAACACAGTACTAGTACTATATGAGAGGAATCTCCAGGAAAGGCCCATTCTCTTGTTTGGTGGCTTTGGTGAATTAGCTTGGAACATGCAAGAGTAGAAGTTTGTCACCTTGTTGTTTGTTCTATTGCTGCTATCAGGAAAGGTCAAAGCATCCTAATGAATAGAGTGAGTGAATGAGTGAGTGATAGTCGCTCAGTCGTGTCTGACTCTTTGGGACCCCAAGGACTATAGTCTGCCATGCTCCTCTGTCCATGGAATTCTCCAGGCAAGAATACTGGAGTGGGTTGCCATTTCCTTCTCCAGGAATGAATAGAAGGCTGATTGAATAGAAAATCAACAATAAATAATTAGCTTCCCATTTAGAGTTCAAAATCTCTGCATCTCATCTAGTTCCTCTGCATTAATAAAATAAGTCACTGGGATAAAAATCTAGAGATTGAATTGCTAAAGGAGCTAGGTTTTTTATTAAAGGCCAAATATATGTGATTCAGGGAAAGTCCTCTTACTATAAGTCTTTTCAAGCACCCATGCTACTTCTTTTTCAAGAGACAGTAAAAAGCTCTTGCCCACTAAGTTTCATTTTTATGTAGTGATGATTGAATAAAGATTCATTTCAGGTCAGACGGAGTTCCTCCTTGATAACCTGTCATGAATCTTGGAGGCATGGATAACATTATTTCCCACTGAAATAATGTGATCATGTCTCCTTTCAAAGCTTCATGTTGTACCAAAATCTCATTCAGAAAGTGGCATGCTACAGTATAAAGAGTACTGCATTGAGAATCATAAAAATGTCTTTTTTTCCCCTTACTGTGGAATCTTGTGAAAATTCAATCACTCTTCAAAATCCAAGTCTCTCATTGACTGATTAAGTCAGCCAACATTTTATAGTGCCCCTATGTCCTGGGTAATGTGCCTTAGTCACTGCCTTCAAGAAACTCAATATCCAGTAAAAGGCATAAGTAGAAGTGGCAATCTTAACTCAAATTATTATATATCCATGAGTCTAGCAACATATTATTTTTTGAAGACTTTTCTTGCAGTGAAAACAGCACCCACATTTATTTTACAGATTTTAAAAGTGCTATCCTAAAAAGAAAATTCTGATGAGTTCATGTTACAAAGAAACATTATTTTGAAATCATGATGTAGCTAACCACATAAAAACAGAGGAAACTAAGGTGTTGCCTTTAACCACAGGAATGGTAAAAATATGGCAAAATTCAAAATTCAATGAACTGATAAAAGAACAAAACCCACCAAGAAAAGTAGGTTGAAAGGGATAAACTCATGTTTATAAAAATAAGAGGTTATGTTTTTTTTGCACAAATATACATGTAGAAGAAAATTATCAAAACTTTGCTAAGCTATTGTGTATTATTATTATTATTATGAAACATGTTTTCTAGCCGAAAATCATCCTTAAAAAATAGCATGCATAAACATCTGAAAAGCTTGGCTTTACCTCTGTTTATAAAGCCAGGCTTTTCAGATATTTATGCAGAGAAACTACTTTACCAACAAAGGTCCATCTAGTCAAAGCTATAGTTTTTCCAGTAGTCGTGTATGGATGTGAGAGTTGGACTGTGAAGAAAGCTGAGCGCTGAAGAATTGATGCTTTTGAACTGTGGTGTTGGAGAAGACTCTTGAGAGTCCTTTGGACTGCAAGGAGATCCAACCAGTCCATCCTAAAGGAAATTAGTCCTGAATATTCATTGAAAGGACTGATGCTGAAGCTGGAGCTCCAATACTTTGTCCACCTGATGTGAAGAACCGACTCATTGGAAAAGACCCTGATGCTGGGAAAGATTGAAGGCGGGAGGAGAAGGGGACAACAAAGGATGAGATAGTTGGATGGCATGACCGACACAATGGACATGAGTTTGAGTAGGCTCCAGGAGTTGGTGATGGACAGGGAAGCCTGGTATGCTGCAGTCCATGGGGTTGCAGAGAGTTGGGCATCACTGAGTGACTGAACATCTGTTTACATTTTAATCCACCATTATAGTCTGGAAGATTTAGTGTTCTGTCAATTTTTTAGAGAAGGAAAAATGATATGAAATCTAAATGATTTTGTTAAAGAATCAAATACATAATTACTAGGTATCCCCCAAAATAATTACATAATGTTCTTGGTTCAAACACTAAATGCATATCTCACATCCTCAAATAGTACACACCCTGAAGAACTAAAAACACACGAGATCTAAAAATTACTGGTTCCTCTTGCTGTAGGTTTTTTTTAATTTTAAGTAAGAGTTTCTATCCTGGCTTGAGACATCAAAAAGTCATAGATATATTACAGTCACAGATAAATTATAGAGGTATATATTATAGGAAGTATAATTGTAGTTAGAAACTTTGAGTTACTTCAGGGCAATTGTGTTGAAATAGGATTCTCTAGGTATTTCATTGCTTATGGGCTAACAGCATATATTGTATAGACTTGCATAGATATCATAAATACTAAAGTACTAATGTAATCTGCCTTGTGATGCTCTGTTATCAGGTCTAATAATGAAGTGTGGAGATTCAGTGTGAAACACAATGATTTTTCAATTTACAAAATTAGTGAAAAATACAATTATAAAATGTCATATTTTCCCTTCAAGTTCTCTATATATTTGTATCTGACTTTGTAAAAAGTTATATTGTGATAGAAAACCTGTGTGCATGAAGAGATATGGGTGGTCGAATGGAAAAGAATCTGTTGATAACTTTTAAACAGGAATAGAGTCATTTTAGGAATAAATTCAATATTGGGCTATAATAATTGAGTGTGCATGCATGCATGCTAAGTTGCTTCAGTAGTGTCCAACTCTTTGCAACCCCATGGACTGTAGCCCATGAGGCTCTTTTGTTCATGGGATTCTCCAGGCCAGAATACTGGAGTGGGTTGCCATGCCCTTCTCCAAGAGATCTTCTTGACCCAGGGATGGAATTCCAGTCTCCTGCCAGTCATGTGTTGCAGGTGGATTCTTTACTGCTGAGCCACCAGGGCAGCCCTTATTAAGAGTAAGAGTTTGTTTAAATCTCCCTGGGCTTAAAATTAAAGAACATTTTGCACCTCAATTTATTCAGAGTTTCCAATGCCTCAGAATTCTGTTAGAATGTTTAATTAATACATAATATCTCTTAATCTTTAAATCATGGGATTAATTAATATTTATACCCATTTACAGACAAGTAAAATGAAGTTTTAAAGAGCTAAACAGCTCAATACTAGGCTTCACAGCCAATAAATTACAGAGTTGGAATTTTAACTTCAGGTGATCCTGACAATAAAGGTGATGCTCCCCAAAATATGACTACTCTCTCTCAGAAATTGGGGCAAATAAAGGAGGCTAAATATCTGGTGAAAACAATTTATGTCTTCCTGTTGCTTGTATGGGGTGGTGGTAACATGTATCTCCTACAATAGAACTTCCTCTGAGACAAATGCAGAGAAATAACTGAGTCCCAGATTTTCTGTACAAAATTTAAGATCATCCTCTGAAAGAAGAAAATCTAAACTCAGATACAGGTGTGAGAGCCTCCCAACCTGTTTGATAAAGACACTTTCTTAATCAAGTGTTGAGGGAATGGTTAAAACACTAGCCAGTTGGAACAGTGACTGAACAGGTGCAGCAGCAAATAGCCTGAAAATGAGCAGGACTCATTTCAGAAGTTTTTGATTATCCTGAGTGCAGGTCCTTTCCAAAGTTGATTTTTTTTTTCCTCAAATTCCTTGTGTTGCTATAGTTTTCCATAGAGATAAACCTTGCAAATGGCAAACATGAAAGGTCAATTTAGTTGAATGGAAGTCATTTTACTTGCTTACCAATTATTTCAGATCAAATCCAGGAAAGATAAAAGAGTCTCTGATACATTTGGTCCCAATCCATCTTCATGATCTTTTTGGAATGATTTGTCCCCATGGTGTAATACGGCCAGTGTCTAAAAGTAAATATTATTTATTATATAAATATAATATATTTATATTTAAATATAATTATAAATTTATATTTAAATATAAGTTTATATTTAAATGTCTGGGTCAGTCTATTATCAATATGAATCAGGAAATTTGAGTCCTTGTTCAATGCACTGCAATATTTGCTCTTGTAAAAGTAATAATGTTTTTACTGATGACAGCCATATTCTCTGACTCTGGCAGTCTTAGAGTAGGATATTATTCATCCTATTTCCTGTCCATGACTTTAACAATGATAAGGATTCACCCAAACTGATCAAATACTGCAATGAAAAAAGATAGGAGAAAATTCTGACAAGGAGTTTTACCTCTCAAGCACACTTCAGACACACTGTACATTGAAGATTTACCTGGTCTGATTGATAATGTAGTATCACCTCACACCTTAAATATTGCACCTCAGACAATCTACATTGTCTAAGTTGCCATGTATACTAAGAGGAAGATTAAAAAAATTGCCCACTCTTTGCAGTCCTATCTCAATTCTCAATGTTAAAACACTCTGTGAGATGCTGGTAGTGTGTGTGTGCACACAAAAGAAAACGAATGTTGAACTAATGGAACAACAACAACAACAACAACAACAAACATGGAGTGGTGGATTTAAATTTTTGTCCATTTTACATTTTGTTAACTTGAGCTTCCAAAGATCAATGAACTTCCTACCCTCCCCCAAAAGGACAAACAAATTACTGAACATAAATTTCTTTTAACCAAACAAAGGAAATACCTATAAATCTGTAGAAGTGTTTTAAAGTGTCTTTTTTTGAGGACTAAAAATATTGGGCTTCCCTTGTAGGTCAGACAGCAAAGAATCTGCTTGCAATGCAGGAGACCTGGGTTAGATCCCTGGGTCCGGAAGATCCCCTGGAAAAGGGAATTGTAAGCCACTCCAGTATTATTGCCTAGAGAGTTCCATGGACAGACCATGGGGTCACAAAGAGTCGGACATGACTGAGCAACTAACACACAAAAATATTACATCATTTGAATTATGTTATTCCCTTGCAGGATCATTATTTTTTGCTCTGTTTCACATGACCATACTTTAACATTTTTTTAAATAATTTAACTGACTCCATAAATCCTACATGAGGAAACCTGAGCATATTAGCATGATATATAACTGTGCCCATTTCAATCTGGTTGAATGGGTTAGTGGAAAGAGATTGAATCTTGAAGTCACACAGGCTAAAGTTTAAATTTAGTGATGATATTTAATGAAAATTGACCTTGAAAAAATGACTTAAAATCCTTGGGTCTCAGGTGTATTATTTATAACACAGACTGAAAATCCTCTGTGTAGGATTCTTGTAGAGAATACACCTCATGCAAATTTGATGTTTCTTAAAATTTTTCACTTTTCCTTACTACTGCTTCCCTCATTTTCTAATTTTTTTTCAGCTTCAACTCCTAGTCTCCAATGATTTTGCTCTACACTCTAAGAAATAATTACGTTTTCATGGACATGATAAATGTTTCTATATCTCTCTGAAGTTACTCTACTTTCTTCTTTGGATGAAATAGCCTTCAGTATCTAGTAACCTCTACTTTTTCCAATGTCAAGATCAAATGCCAGTCCTTCAATGAAATCTTTCTTGAACTTGCAAATATAAGTAATCTTTTCCTTTTAATTGTTCCCATAGCATTTCTATTTCTACTTTTAAAAATTTATTTTATTGAAGCATAGTTGGTTTATAATGTTATATTAATTTCTGCTGTGTATAAAAATGATTCAGTTTATATGTATGTATATATACCTACACACATATATACATATATACATGTATATATATACATGTATATATACATATGTATATATGTGTGTATATATATGTGTGTATGTATATATATATATATGTATATACATTCTTTTTCATATTCTTTTTAATGTCTGTGTGTGGCTTATGACAGCATATTGAATATAGCTCCTTGTACTACACAGTAGGACCTTGCTGATTATCAATTCTATATATAATAGCTTGCATCTGTTAATCCCAATTTCTCAACCCAGCCCTCTCCCACTCTTCCTCTTCCTTAGCAACCAAAAGTCTGTTCTTACCATAGTATTTTTAAATACCTCTATTACACCACTTATGGTACTACAAAAACAGTACTTTATTTTCAGTCCATAATGTCCAGTTATAAAGTAAATTTTAAACTATAGGAATAGGATTTTTATTGTATATTTACTTATACAAACAAAAATCCTTTGTACTAAGAAGAAACTGTTTTTTAATGTTTGTTCACTCAGTAAAAAAGTTATTGAGAATAAGCAGACTGTTTAAAACTATTGATTGTCCATAATTTGTGCAGCTTTTCAATGTTACAGTATTTTGCAAAATAATTTTTATAATTAGACATGGTTTAAAATATACAAAAATATAAAACAATTATGTTTGCTTCTGAATTTTCTGATTTAATTGTGAAAATCTAATTCTTAGTTTTAATAAATAATTAAATACTCTCTGTAACTATTATGAATACTTAATCATTTAAAAACTCAATTTTTATCTTCTTCTGAATTTTTCATAAGTTATTAATACCTCTCTGTTTTTGTTTCTAATATTATAATACTTAGCATCCTCTGTATTGAAAGAAGACTCAGTGAGGGGTAATAGAAGACCATCCTTGCTTGTAATAATTGAGAATGAACAGTTAATAAGAACCTTTTCATTGTTCTGTGTAGGTAATTATTCTCTGGGTAATTTTTAATCTCTGGAAACAGATAAGATGTTTGGTGTCAACTATGTGACTCTGCAATATTCAGATCAGATCAGTTGCTCAGTAATGTCTGACTCTTTGCGACCCCATGAATCGCAGCACGCCAGGCCTCCCGGTCCATCACCAACTTCCGGAGTTCACTCAGACTCAAGTCCATCTAGTCAGTGATGCCATCCAGCCATCTCATCCTCTGTCGTCCCCTTCTCCTATTGCCCTCAATCCCTCCCAGCATCAGAGTCTTTTCCAATGAGTCAACTCTTCACATGAGGTGGCCAAAGTACTGGAGTTTCAGCTTTAGCATCATTCCTTCCAAAGAAATCCCAGGGCTGATCTCCTTCAGAATGGACTGGTTGGATCTCCTCACAGTCCAAGGGACTCTCAAGAGTCTTCTCCAACACCACAGTGCAAAAGCATCAATTCTTCGGCACACAGCCGTCTTCACAGTCCAACTCTACATCCATACATGACCACAGGAAAAACCATAGCCTTGACCAGACAAACCTTTGTTGGCCTCTGCGTTTTCTAAAACCAGCTTGAACATCAGGAAGTTCATGGCTCACATATTGCTGAAGCCTGGCTTGGAGAATTTTGAGCATTACTTTACTCGTGTGTGAGATGAGTGCAATTGTATGGTAGTTTGAGCATTTTTTGGCATTGCCTTTCTTTGGGATTGGAATGAAAACGGACCTTTTCCAGTCCTGTGGCCACTGCTGAGTTTTCCAAATTTGCTCACATGTTGAGTGCAGCACTTTCACAGCATCATCTTTCAGAATTTGGAATAGCTCAACTGGAATTCCATCACCTCCACTAGCTTTGTTTGTAGTGATGCTTTCTAAGTCCCACTTGACTTCACATTCCAGGATGTCTGGCTCTAGGTCAGGGATCACACCATCGTGATTATCCAGGTCATGAAGATCTTTTTTGTACAGTTCTTCTGTGTATTCTTGCCATCTCTTCTTAATATCTTCTGCTTCTGTTAGGTCCATACAATATCTCTCCTTTATTGAGCCCATCTTTGCATGAAATTTTCCTTGGTATCTCTGATTTTCTTGAAGAGATCCCTAGTCTTTCCCATTCTGTTGTTTTCCTCTATTTCTTTGCATTGATCACTGAAGAAGGCTTTCTTATCTCTTCTTGCTATTCTTTGGAACTCTGAAATATTGCTTTAGTTAAAACAACATCTCTGTTGGGAAAACTATAAGCTCCTGGTAGAGGCTCCTTGTTTTGAATCTCTCTCAGAGTAGAGTCCTTTATAAATGGGCACACACCTTTTAAATAGTTACATAAAATTAGAAGCTGTATCTATGGAATTGTTTCAAGACATATCGCCCTTCATGGCACCTGAGGCTTTTAAGCCATAGTGGCTTCCATGACCACCAGTGGATTTTTACATTTTCATCTGGGTCAGAGCTTCTAAAACAGGTGGCTCCCAGACAGCCCTATGCTCTTCTGTGGGATACTGCAAGGACTGCCATTCAGACAGCATTTGATATTGCCCTGTTGACAAGCTGTACCTCCTATGTTTCATACTTCTGAGTATACTGGTCCCAAGCATAGTCCTCTGATTTTTAAAGTCATTGTAGTGGCTCTAATGACTAACATATCACATAATAACATATCACATAATTATCAACTGGAATCAATGTACTTTTATCAAATGATTTAGCAAATTCTGAAACAAAAGTAGAGGTTTTATTTATATGATTCATTCCATATTCAAAATTTTCTTTTAGATTCTGTATTTTCTCTTGATTATAAGTGTTACTTTCATTTTTGAAGAAATTTAGCATCTTGACTCTTTAAAAAATGTATCCCTAATTTAATGTCTGTTACTTCAGTATCCAGTCAAGTTTCAGCATTCAAACTTCCAAAATATTTTCCGAATTTTGATTTTCAAATGACTATAAAAAGAAAACACAGTGATAGAAATAGCTATTATATTTTAATTATTGTGTTTTCTTTTATTCATGAGTATAAAAAATCACAGATCTTTTCATGGAGGAAAAAGAAAGTCCAACAAGTATCATAACAGAAAAAAGCCAAGGGTAATTCATTTCAAATGAAATTTCAGTGGTGAACAGAAGCAAGGAAACAGACATATAAAAGCCATGCTTATTAAGAAATGATGATAATCAACTTGACATGGACTATGAGTTGTATAATAATATAAAGGGAAGTAAAGACAAGGACTTACATACTTACATTGTAATAAATTAGCATTCAATATCAGACTAAAAAGTTTGCATATTATCTTTTGTAAATGTTTTCATCACTAAATCATATTTTGAAAGATTGAAGTAAGAAGCCTATAAGATTAGAAATAATTTATTAATAATATTTACAGGATATTGAAGACAGATTTGACTGTGTGGATCACAATAAACTGTGGAAAATTCTGAAAGAGATGGGAATACCAGACCACATGATCTGCCTCTTGACAAATTTGTATGCAGGTCAGGAAGCAACAGCTAGAACTGGACATGGAACAACAGACTGGTTCCAAATAGGAAAAGGAGTTCGTCAAGGCTGTATATTGTCACCCTGTTTATTTAACTTATATGCAGGGTACATCATGAGAAACACTGGACTGGAAGAAACACAAGCTGGAATCAAGATTGCCGGGAGAAATAAGAATAACCTCAGATATGCAGATGACACCACCCTTATGGCAGAAAGTGAAGAGGAACTCAAAAGCCTCTTGATGAAAGTGAAAGTGGAGAGTGAAAAAGTGGGCTTAAAGCTCAACATTCAGAAAACGAAGATCATGGCATCCGGTCCCATCACTTCATGGGAAATAGATGGGGAAACAGTGGCAGACTTTATTTTTTGGGGCTCCAAAATCACTGCAGATTGTGACTGCAGCCATGAAATTAAAAGACGCATACTCCTTGGGAGGAAAGTTATGACCAACCCAGATAGCATATTTAAAAGCAGAGACATTACTTTGCCAACAAAGGTCTGTCTAGTCAAGGCTATAGTTTTTCCTGTGGTCATGTATGGATGTGAGAGGTGGACTGTGAAGAAGGCTGAGCACCAAAGAATTAATGCTTTTGCACTGTGGTGTTGGAGAAGACTCTTGAGAGTCCCTTGGACTGCAAGGAGATCCAACCAGTCCATTCTGAAGGAGATCAGCCCTGGGATTTCTTTGGAAGGAATGATGCTAAAGCTGAAACTCCAGTACTTTGGCCACCTCATGTGAAGAGTTGACTCATTGGAAAAGACTCTGATGCTGGGAGGGATTGGGGGCAAGAGGAAAAGGGGACGACAGAGGATGAGATGGCTGGATGGCATCACTGACTAGATGGACGTGAGTCTGAGTGAACTCCGGAAGTTGGTGATGGACCGGGAGGCCTGGCGTGCTGCGATTCATGGGGTCGCAAAGAGTCGGACATGACTGAGTGACTGAACTGAACTGAACTGAAGACAGATTTGTAGCTGGAATAATTTTAATAGTATAAATAGTAATACAAATTTGAATGTTACACATAGAAGGCATTTTCTTTCTCTTTCTCAAAAACTGAAGTACTAAATGGATATTCTGCTCTGAACTTTATGAGAAATCTTGCTGTTTCCATTTGCTTTTTGGGTTCTATTAAAACTCTTAGGAAATTGATATGTGAGCCTCAGACAAAAATATCAACTAGTGACAAATATGTTCCTTTGGACAAACTTAATCATGATTCCTCATTGTTGATTCTGCTGAAACAATTTTAATTGATTGGCTATTTCATTGAAATTATTACTTCCTAAAACAATTGTCCTGATCAGAAAACTTTGCACACTGTCAGGCAGAAAGGCAATGTGGTTAAGTTTTAATTGTCTATGTATTGAACTTGCACACACCGTTTTTTTTTTTTTTCTCATTAGAGACTTGACTAGGAATTCTCAAGTTTTGATGAGTTTTTGCAATATCTTTTTCTTATCCCTTGCATCTGTCATCTTCTTTATTCTCCAAACTTTATCAAACAAAACAAAGTAATTTTAAAATCAATATTCAAATGTCAATTAATGCATAAATTATAGGTAAACAATCATGCTAAATTATTTTTGTTTTGAGGGTGTTTGTTAAATCTGATTTTTAATATGACTGAGTTAATATAAATATATTTTTAAATTGTGTACTTAGAATATTTTAAATGGGTAGGTTTCATTTATAAATTTTTCCATAGTCCTCCATTGGACTATATGTGGCTTCCCAACTGGCACCAATGGTAGACAATCTGCCTGCCAAAGCAGAAGATGCAAGAGATAAAAATTCAGTCTCTGGGTTGCAAGATCCCTGGAGAAAGAAATGGTAACCCACTCCAGTATTCTTGCCTGGGAAATTCCATGGACAGAGGAGCCTGGTGGGCTACAGTCCATGGGGGGGGGGGGTCACAAAAGTTGGACATGAATGAACTACTGAGCATGCACATACACATTGGACTATATAGTTTTCTCATATATGTTATAAATATAATCTAGACATCAATACATCACCACTCTCAAAGAATAACATTTGGTATGTTAATAACTTTTGCAAAGAGTATCATCTTGATGAATTAAATATATGAGACACTGAATATTTAGCAGGATAAAAAATAAAATGCAGAATCTGCTAATTTTAAAATTATTTTTTCAAGACAATCATCATCATCTGTCAGAATACTAAAAGTAGAGATGGAACTCAGTACTAAATAATAATCACATATTCAATACCTTCATTTGGGTGGTGGTATTGTAAACACATTAATGAATTTCCACCATAGAAAAAATGAAAAGTATTTAAATGTCAAGTTAAAACCGTGACTTTAGTTGAAATTTGGTGAAAATATTAATCAAATTTAAGAAATTTTTAATGATTTCTTCTTGTTTAACTGAGGTTGTCTTAGTCAAACATAATTCTGTGAGATGTAGAATTCTAAATAAAACTTCAAAACATAATTACCTCTGCATCTTTCCTTAAAATAATTTATTAATTAGTTTTTAATATGGTATTTATTTTTAATTTAAATTTATTTATTTTAATTGGAGGCTAATTGCTTTACAATATTGTATTGGTTTTGCCATACATCATCAAAGTCAAATGAAGATTTAAAATTGCAAAATGTAATTTCTGTTCAAAATGGAAATATCATTAAGTTCATTCTACCTAAAAGTAGAATAATTTATTGTTTCAGTTTTAGCTTATTTTTTATTAACTGGTCCTACAAGTTTTCTACTGGATTTTATTTACTATTGAAACTTGCTTATCTAATCCCATTACAGCATTCATGAACTCATAAAATTCTAGGGGCTACCCAATATAGACAAATTTCCAAAGTGAATGAATGCATCTGAAAGGTACATAATGGAGGTGCCATGGAGAAGTCCACAAGAAGTTCATTCCTAGTCATTCTTTAGCTTTCCTTTTAATCATGCTTTCCAACAGAGAGGGGAGCCAATCTTTTATTCCTCATGCTTTTCCTCACAACTTCCTCTGGCCCTTTTGTTCTGGCATGTTCACCTCGCCAGACATGTTGATAAACACTGGTCTCTCATGTGCCTGATACAGTATGACTTAGACCTCAGATTTCCTATTTTACAGCAAAATAGAACTGCTTGCATTCTGAATACTATAGGATTATATTGTATCAGTTCAGTTCAGTCACTCAGTCGTGTCTGACTCTTTGCGACCCCATGAATCGCAGCACGCCAGTCCTCCCTGTCCATCACCAACTCCCGGAGTTCACCCAGACTCACATCCATCGAGTCAGTGATGCCATCCAGCCATCTCATCCTCTGTCGTCCCCTTTTCCTCCTGCCCCCAATCCCTCCCAGCATCAGAGTCTTTTCCAAAGAGTCAACTCTTCGCATTAGGTGGCCAAAGTACTGGAGTTTCAGCTTTAGCATCATTCCTTCCAAAGAAATCCCAGGGCTGATCTCCTTCAGAATGGACTGGTTGGATCTCCTTGCAGTCCAAGGGACTCTCCTGTTTTTCTCTATCCCCACTTTCAACCACATTCCATATCTAAACAATTGTTGCTAAAATTTCTTAATCTTCATGCTTTCATGGAGAATTGTCCTTTCATTAATGGAGACAATTTTATAAAAGATTCCAGTAACTCTATAGGGTGGTATGGCCCATGCTTCAGGATAATACAAATATCATGGTGCCATTTACAGCCATAGCTATCTCTGGAATTAGTAAGACTCAAATCTATACTTGGAAACACCTCTTTACCTATCTTCTTCCCTGTCCTGTCTGGTTTCACAAGTTTTTTTTACAGTTTTCTCCAAAATGTATTCCGCTAAGAAATCACTTGTCTAATAATCATCTATAATCCCTGGCTCTGTTTCTAAGCAAACTGGCTTGAACCTTATCCTTAACAGTGTAGTTAGATAAAGTTCAAAGTGACAAAGCAGCATGAAATTGGAAATGGTTTTTGACCTTTTGCTTTTTATCGTTTTTTTTTAATTAATGAATTAATTAATTTTTGGCTGTGCTTGGTCTTTGTTGCTACGTGGGCTTTTCTCTAGCTGCTATGAGCTGGAGCTACTCACTAGTTGCAGTGTGCAGGTTTCTTGTTGCCATGGGTTCTCGTTGTGGAGCACCAACTCTAGGGGCCGTGGGCTTCAGTAGTTGTAGTTCCTGGGCTCTAGAGCACAGGCTCAATTGTTGTGGCTGGGCTCTTCCTAGATCAGGGATCGAACCTGTGTCTCCTTCATTGGCAGGTGAATTCTTTACCACTGAGCCTCCAAGGAGGCCCTTGTTTTGTTTTTAATAAAGGCTCTAGATATATGACTGTTCTTCATTTAGCCAGATGAAAATTATTACCTAAAAGAAATAATATTTTAAAAGTTATAAAGACAACAAAAATATTACATTTGGGGAAAATTAATGTTTAGTGGTCAGGAAATACCACAGTAAGAAATAGCAGGAAGAGGTGGCACTAGAGTGGAAATTAAGGGAAAGCTAGGGAAGCTGTGTGGAGCAGAGACTTAGCAATTTCTTAAATTGTTATTGACATGATTAAAATTTTAAATTAGAGTGCTATTTCCATTGTTCCTTTCTGTTCTGGTAGAAATTCTTCAGAAATATTGACATCCTAAATCAGAAACAAACTTGCCCCGAAACTGCCTTTGACAATATCATTAAAACTCTTGCTTTCAACATTTCTATTTCTTGTTTAATCTGGATTTATTTACTTTATGCTCTACCTTACCTGTATATATCATACTCTGTCTTTGAGGAAGGGGACTTGCTGTCTAAGTTTTTATTTTGTATGTTTAAATAGTATTCCCAGTGTCTGAGATCTCATACATTACATACTAAACAATCAGTAGAAACATATGGGTTTTGTAACTATTTTGAGCACTTGAAATTATAACACATTATTAATAGAATGCAATTAAGTATTTCTTATCCAGCAATCTATTTAAAAATAAAACAATATTGGAACAAGAATTAAAGATATAAATTACTTAGAGTTTTCTAACAGAATTATAACTATCACCAAAAGAGTCATTTTTTTCTTTCTACCCCTTAAAATATATGCTTATGTATTTTTTTACATTGATTTTGCACTAGAGACTTCAAGTTTCAGAGTGTATTCCGTTCTCCAGAATGGAAATGAAAAGTCCCTAAGAGGTTTTTCTTGATAGCTGAGAACTTTATAGAGGTTTGAATTGTGTTTAATCCTGAATAAACCAGGAGTTATTTTCATCTATCAACCGTATGATCTTTCTCAGCAGTAGGGCCTTTTTGTCTTATTTTTATAAAAAAAAAAACGAAGATGATGTTTACATTTGCTGTGAATTTCCTGGTGACTCTTAATACTCTTGATTCCTTCTACTATTTTTATTAGTAATTATCTGAAATACATAAGTTGTCTATATTTAGACTACTTTGGATGTAGTCTAACAGTCATCCCAAGACAAGACATAACAGTAGAAAAACTGGCCTAAACTATTTCAAAAGTGACTTTTAAAAATTAAATAGAAAGTATATAGAGCAGCTTTGCATACCATCTGCATTGCAGAAAAAGTATAAGAAAATGATGGACAAATTAGAACTGAAATTAGGTAAAATTCTGAAGAAAAATGTTCTTATTTATGATAATTTTTGCCTTTTCTTTCCCAAGCTTATTAACTTTCACTCAGCTCACTGTCTGTGCACATATCTCAAGTCTTGTCTGTTCAAATGTGAGCAATGAAAAATATGTATCATGTTAATATATTTACTTATTCCAGATTTATTATAAAAGCAAATGCATGCAACATTCAGACAGGAAATGTATATTCCGGAGCATGTTGGAAGAATTGGGGAGTTTTCTTTAGATTAGCACATTGACAATGAAAGAATAATAGGAACACAGAAATGTAGAAGCCTGTCATCTTTTTAATGGAATAAAAAGAGGTTTACAAACATCAGTAATTGCCCTCAAAATTTGCTATTCTTTTTAACAGTATTTGTTGGTTACACTAAACCTAAATCATCATGAAAAGATATATTCATATGGATTTTAATATATTTTATGGAATTTCTTTGCAAATTATTTATGTCATCCTGTGGAATAATAATAATTTCTTTACAACTTTTAAAACACAAGAATACTTCATCTTTTTTAGAAAGTTATAATCTATATATTATTAACATATAATTTTATGGCCCTGTAATTTATTTTTCAATGAAATAAAAGTAGAAAAAAAAATTAAAAGCACTCAAGAGATGGAAAATACATGTGGTAAATGTGGTAATATATAAAATTATATCATAAGTTATACTTTTGAAGTAGCATTTTTTTCTGACATTGTAAACTTGTTTGAATTACATAGTTTCAAAGTTTCCCCAAAGATTATAGGTGGTAATTAATTCAATTTAGCTTGCTAGAGTTACACACAAAGCACCACAAACTGAATGGCTTAAACAACAAAAATGTATGGTCTCACGGTTCTGAAGGCTAGGTGTCCAAGACCAAGTTGTTGACAGGATTGGTTCCTTCTCAAGACTTGAGGGAAGGGTCTGTCCCAGGCTCCTCTCCTTGGTTTCTAGATCACTGTTAGGCTTTGTCTCCACTTTACCTTAGGCTTTGTCTAAGTATATCTGTCCCTAATTTCCTCTTTTTATAAAAACAGTAGACATATTGGTTTGGGACCACCTCCTCCTTTTGTCACTTCAGTCATGTCTGACTCTTTAAGACTCTATGGACTGTAGCCCACCAGGCTCCTCTGTCCATGGGATTCTCCAGGCAAGAATATTGGAGTGGGCTTCCATGTCCTCTTCCAGGGGATCTTCCCGACTCAAGGATCAAATCCACATCTCTTGACTTTCTTGCATTGGAAAGCAGATTCCTTACCACTGGGACACTGGGGAAGCCCAACTAAGATTTAATTTTAACTTGGTTACCTGTATAAAGCCCTTATCTATAAATAAGTTAAATTCTGAGGTACTGAGAGTTAGGACATCAACATATGAACTGGGGAGAGGACCCGATTAAAGTCATAGCATTTAATCTTTTATGTAACTAAGGGAATGTGTGGTATAAGTCATTCTTTATTTTAAAGAAATTTATTTTTAGCAGCTGAAATAAATAATACTCTTTGGTCTTACATGGCAGAGTGATCAAAATGTGCCTAAAAGAAAGGAGAAAAACCAGGCAAAATTGAGAAATCTAAGAAATAAAACACTGCTGCATAAACTTACAATTTGTTCTTTAAAAATCCCATTTTTAGTGGCCAAAGAAATTTTAATTTCTGTGCATAAATTAATTCAAATAAGGAAAACAATAATTAAAACAATTCAGTATTGGAATACCCATTTTGAGTTGGTTTAGTAGTTAATTTTTTAATGGTAAAGCATAATTTTAAATAAATGCACCTTTACCATATATATGTCACATTAAAGGCATGCTATTAATATTTAATTTTTAGAACTGATTTGTATTTGGATAAATCATTGCACGTAGTATATTTTATCACAATAATTCTGATGGCAGAATCAGAGTTAATTTTTAAATCTGTTTATAATTAAATGTTTTTATAATAAAGTCCAAGTAACACTAACAGTTTTGGTGTTTTACTATAAATATCACACATCCAAAGTCATAGGTTTTTATAGTAATAGATTATGCATTCCCTAGTCTTATCATGCATGTTTAATTGCACATTGCAAACATGCTTTTTGTACTGTCAGTGAAATTCACTTCATATCTTACAAATCAAATGTTTAGTCAGACAAAGAAAAATAATGCTTGACAAGGAATGTCACATAGATATGCTGTTAAATGAGACATTATGTAATTCAACCTTGATGAAGGGCTTTATGCAAAATTCATAACTTCCATTTGAGTCAAGCACTTGTATATTCATTCATGAGATAAGTACCACCTTAAGCAGTCTATTTTTTATAGCTATGATCTCTGACTTACTTCTCATCTTTTTAAATAGTGATGATAGAAAATGCCTCCCAAATACTTAGAGCATTTTATCCTTGGTGACATTTTATCACCAATTCACTATTGAACAGTAGCTAAGTAGACTGTAAGAGAGAGGGATAGAGGAAACTAAAAGTAGTAAAATCTAGGGTCAGATTTGCATGTAGGTTAGTCAAATTCAACTACAGCAGCACCACCTATTGGTGATATTTATCAGTGTAAATTCTAAATAATTCTGCATGTGTTAAAATGTATTTTCAATTAATATACATATATTTTCTTGTACTTATTGCATGGATTATTGGTTAAACAATAATTGTCAAGTGTATTCCTTTTTATGAAGAGGTCTACCTAAATATTTCTCTCTCCATATGACCTTCAGTTTTGTATTCTGGAAGAAGTATTCAATGTTCATTCTCATACATTAAATATTGTTGGATGCACATTTCAATGTGGATTCCAGCATGAATTTTTTTTCCTTAATATAATATCATTTTTCCATTGCTTTATTTTTTTAAGGAACTAAGGAATTTCATTTTAGAATTAGAGTTTTCTTATCTTTTTTATTAAAAAAAATTTTTTTTCCTTTCCAGGTCTAAAATCACTGTAAACTCACAGGATAAGTCTGTTGTATTAAGAAACATTCTGACTATAAACAGCAGAAGCTGAACTGAATGTAATTGCTCCTGTTAACATAGGAAATAATACAAATGGCCCTTACTTGCGAGAACATAGTTAAAATAAATACAAGGCTTGAGACTCTTTTTTGGATGTCCACATATGATAAACTATAGTACAAAATACTATTTAATATTAAAGAAGGAAGTTTCAATTGTATAAGACACCTAGAGTCTGCTAGACATTTTTGAAGCACAGGAAATATGGGAGTTTCAGGGAATAAAGTGGGACAAAATCTTTGATAACATTTGTGAGAAAACTCAAAAATGACCATTAATGATTTTAAGCTATATAATGGAGCCCCTAACACTTTTTCACACAATCTAAGCTGGGCAAATTAGGTTTAATTTAGTAATCACAAGTTGATTTCATAAACCCTCATTATAGTAATTTGCAAGTTTAAAACAAAGTACCTTTTTTTGTATGGTTGAAAGTCATATAAAATATAAACATTTTCTTCCATAATTAGAAAATAAAGGTCCAATATGTAAAAATGGACTTTCCAGGTTTTTCAGTGGTTAGAGTTTGCCTGCCAAAGCAGGAGATGAAAGAGACACAGGTTTAATCTCTGGGTCAGGAATATCCCCTGGAGAAGGAAATGACAGCCTGCTCCAGTATTCTTGCCTGGAAAATCCTGTGGACAGAAGAGCCTGGTGGGCTACAGTCCCTGGGGTTGCAGAGTGGGATATAACTGAGGTACTAAACAACAAAACAACAATATGTAACAAAGCTCTTAGTATTCAATACTTAGAATTTTAGCTGAAGCATAATCAGAAAACAACTACAGATAATTGTTTTTAGGATCATTTTTCTTTTGGTAAGAATACAGAATTAGTAAAATGGCTATAAAGTTTGTCTAAAGTAAGAGGCATAAGTTTGCATAGAAAAGATTTAAAAATTTTTAAGTGAAATGACTAATATGGAAGTCTTTAGTCCAAGAGCGAGAAAAACACCCCCACATTTTTTTTCATTTGCTGCAGATGCAGGGTGCTACACTTGACATGGCTTGCATGATATCTGAATGTTTTATTCACATATATTTGTTTATACACAAAATCTCTGTTTGCTAAGGAACAAAAGTCTGCAACATTGGTTATTTTTCAACAAAAGAGAAAAACAAAATGATACTGTTATGAAATGAATTTGTGTTCCCCTAAAATTCACATGTTGAAATCTTAACCCTCAATGTGACTATATCTGGAGACAGAGCTTTTAAACTTCAATGTATCCTTTTATTTTCATGTTTGGTTATCATGCAGTCTGTTAAACTGAGTCCTTTTCTCTAATTACACATCCTGTAAAGTTCAGATATGTTCCAAACATGTAATTCATTAGATATTCTTCCACAAAATGGACAAGACCAAGGATTTTTGAGACAAATCAGTTTGGAGGTATGAAAATGTATTAACACACACACATACAGAAATTTAGCCTCATAATTAAAAGAATTAGTTGGATGATTTGGGAGAATGGCATTGAAACATGTATAATATCATATATGAAATGAGTCACCAGTCCAGGTTCGATGCACGATACTGGATGCTTGGGGCTGGTGCACTGGGATGACCCAGAGGGATGGTGTGGGGAGGGAGGAGGGAGGAGGGTTCAGGATGGGGAACCGTGTATACCTGTGGAGGATTCATGTTGATACATGGCAAAACCAATACAATATTGTAAAGTTAAAAAATAAAAATAAACAAAAAACAAACAAACAAAAAACTAGTTGGGATTAAAGACTAGGAATGTTTTGCTGTTATCTTTTTTTTTTAATTAAAGTATAGTTGACATAATTCTTGTTAGTTTCAGATGTACAGCAAAGTGATTCAGTTATATACCTATACACATACACATATATAATTTTCAGGTTGTTTTCCATTATAGGTCATTAAAAGACATAGATATAGCTCCTGTGCTACATAGTAGGTCCTTGTTCATCTATTTCTAATTAATTTTATTGGAGTATATTTGATTCGTAATGTTGTGTTAGTTTCTGCTATACAGGAAAATGAACAAGTAAAGACTGAGCTTTTGGTTAATAGTAAAAGTTAAAAGTCTGATACTTCTCACTGGGTGATCATGGGGCACATTTTCAAGTTTGAGTCTCATTTTTTATCAGAATAAAATGGCTTTTCTTGATACATTTCTCTTCTTTTTTTAATTTTGGGGAAGAAAAATGATATGGCAAGGAATATTTTTGAGTCTTTCATTCAAGAATGAGAATAAATGGCTCCAGGCTGCCTCTTACTTCATTCTCTAGCACTTTCAGAATTGGATATTTCTAAAAAAGAATCAGACATACTATTTTTGAACCAAACATTTCCTCATAATGTAAAAATTTCTATCATGATATTTTGATCTTGATTATACAATTTATTTGACTCATAGTATGTAAGTCTCATAGATATCACATTATGCTAACTATAAGTTTAGTATATTGTGCCTATATTTGTATTGAACAGAACACAGATATTGACAGTCTTAACCCTAGATTGTGGCCATTCATTTATTCCTGAAAAATATTTGTGCTTTTAATTTTACGTCTTTAATTCTTGAGTAGTCATTAATCTGAGAACGAAAATGTCTCTCTCTTCAGAGAAATTAATGTGAGAGGGTACTTTATTTCTATAACCTGTGCATTTTAGCTCCAAGTGCATTAAATGTATTTCGTTCTCAAATAAGGATCCTCTGGTTTTCAGTGTTTCTTGGTATTAGAGTCACATTGACGTTTTTTGAGACTAAGTCAAATTTTTCCAAGCATTTAATATTTGGGTAACTTTGAATCTATCATCCTCTTTTAGTGAGTAAATATGTTTCAACCATTCTTTGCTCTCAAAATTCTAATTCAAGTCATTTTCATGAGTACATTTCACCAAGCACCCCATATAATAAGCATGAACTGCCAATTCCCTGTAATTTTCAGACAATTTCCATATGTTATACCATTATTGGAGAAGGCAATGGCACCCCACTCCAGTACTCTTGCCTGGAAAATCCCATGGGCGGAGGAGCCTGGTGGGCTGCAGTCCATGGGGCCGCTAAGAGTCGGACACAACTGAGCGACTTCACTTTCACTTTTCACTTTCATGCATTGGAGAAGGAAATGGCAACCCACTCCAGTGTTCTTGCCTGGAGAATCCCAGGGACGGGGGAGCCTGGTGGTCTGCCATCTATGGGGTCGCACAGAGTCAGACACGACTGAAGTGACTTAGCAATACCGTTATTATGTTCTTTTAGGCTAATTGGTAATTATACCCAAATTAGGGTACTTGGAAAAGTTGCTCTTAAGAAAAATTATCTTTAATTTTTCTTGATAACCTTTTTTCCATTAGATATTTTATAATTCATTTACATCATATGCAAGACCAGTTAGTTTCTTTAATAATGTGTTTAGGACACAATAACTAAAATTCTTAGTTTTATATTGATATTACATGGACCTAAAAAACATGACCAGTATGGAAAAGATTCTCATTTCCTCCCCTTCCCCAGATAAAAGTTGTAAAAATAATTCAAAATATGTATTACCAAGGAAGTACATCAGCAAATAAAATCCTTGTCTACTCTTGGGTTTATATTCTGTGTAAGAAATGGATGTAGTTGTATAAAAGCCCTCCAGTGAAAGACGACTGGGAATAAACTGGTAGTTGAACACTTTGGGTTTATTACGAGTTGCATATATGGGAGGGAAGACTTAGAATTAGGGTTTCTTTGCTCCTAATCGATGTCAATCAGAAAGTGTTCCCCTCCCCCACTCAGCTCTGCCAGGAATTGAAGGTCTCATGGAAGGGGCAGTATAAGGAGACTCTCACCAGCCGTGTGACTGTAGAGAGCCTCGGTTTCCTCATTTAAACATGAATCTTCTTCCCAGGTGATGCTAGTGGTAAAGAACCTGCCTGCCAATGCAGGAGATGTAAGAGATGCAGGTTCAATCCCTGGATCTGGAAGATCCCCTGGAGGAGGACACAGCAACCCACTCCAGTATTCTTGCCTGGAAAATCCCATGGACAAAGGAGACTGGGCAGACTACTGTCCATAAGGTTCCAGAGAGGCCTAAACACAAAAACGAAACTGAGGTGACTTAGCACACACGCACAAGGTGAATCTAAATGTGGACTACCCATAGTTTGTAAATACCGACTTTACATAGTGGAAGACCCATAGTTTATGCATTCGATAAAAGATATCAATCACAGTTAGAGGCAGCACCTGCTTCTCAATGAAGCCCAGATCCCACCTCTACCATCCTTAAGCCCCATATGAGAGTATCTTCCTAGATCCCCAAATCTCACACCAGAAAGACAAATAAAAGCTTGAAGACTGTGACAGAAGAGTGAAACATTTGAGGGCTGGGATCAACTTCATTCTGTGCTTGCCTATTTGCACATTTGGTTTGGCTCTGGCCTATGGGTCTCTAAGGAAAAGAGGCTTGCTGCCTTGGGAGGTACTGAACTCTGCATTGAACTAAATGATGGTCACAGTGCGACTTGCATGGGAAAGTTTGGGATATCTCAGTAAGTGGATGTTACAAAAGACTTACTAGATTTTGCTTTGTGTTAGATTATTTGGGAGAAAATATTAGGATAGAGCTCTGTTCTGGCTTTGATGGTGTTGGGAAGTGGGGATCATACTTCAATTTGGTAATGTAACAAATATTACCTAGAAGATAGAAAAGTTAAAGTTGTAATTGGAAAAGAAGCTGCAGTCACTCAAATAAATTGGGATAAAGGGATGTTTGGTCTTCTTGTCTGTTCACAAGTGATAGTGGAGAAGTCTTATTTTTGTCTTGATCCACCAGGGTTAGAGAATGGCCTAGCTTGATGTTGATGTTGTGTGAAATTGTGTACGTTCAACAGGTAGACACCAAGATCTAACCATGAGTACCAGGCCAGCTCACAGCAGCACTATGGTCTAGCAAGCAGTACCAAGCCAGCACCAGATGTCAGGGAGTTTTCTCTTTCTCAGTAACTACAATGGCAATAAGTTTTCAGCCTTTTGTACAATAAGCTCAAACACGTTCGCCAGAACCTAGAGACAAAATAAAGAGAAAGTTCTCATTTGGTAAACCACTGTTCCCGAAAATTTTAGAGCAGTCATACTGACTTTTTTCTGTCTCTCTGTAATGCTCAGCCATTTCCCAAACTTAGGACATTTTTATTATCTCTACTATAATTCTCAAATTCTATGCTTATATTTATTACTCATGTTTTGCTTAAATATCTCAACAATATTTCTTTCATATACAATCAAAAATACACTATTGATGTATGTATGTGAATGTGTTAATCACTCAGTAATGTCCGACTCCTGCGACTCCATGGACTGTAGCTCACCAGGCTCCTCTGTCCACAGGGATTCTCCAGGCAAGAATACTGGAGTGGGTTGCCTTCTCCACACTGTTGATGCTATGTATAACATACATAATTAATGAGAACATACTGTATAGTACAGGAACACTATCCAATGTTCTGTGGTGACCTAAATGGAAAGGAAACCCAAAGAGTGGATATATATACAAGTATGGGCTTCCTAGTGTCTCAGGCAGTAAAGAATCTGCCTGCAGTGCAGAAGATCCAGGTTCAATCTCTGGGTCAGGAAGATCCCCTGGAGAAAGGAATGACAATCTATTCCAGTATTCTTGCCTGGAGCATTCCATGGACAGAGGAGCCTGCTGGGCTACAGTCCATGGGGTCACAGAGTCAGACTTGACTGAGTGACTTTCACTTTTCATGTACATGGATAGCTGATTCATTTTGCTGTATAGCAGAAACTAACACAACATTGTAAAGGAACCATACCTCAATAAAAAGTAATTTAAAAAGGAAAAAAAAAATAGCCCCAACTTTCATTTCCTATCCATTACACTTTCTTTTCATTATCTTACTAATCTCAGAAAATGTCTCATTTATTTAGTTTTTACTTATTTTGGGAAGGTCACATTTCCCCCAAAGGATAAGTTTCATGCATTCAGAATTCATGTAAATTGTGTTTACCATGCTTTCCTCTTGCACATTATAGGTTCTCATTAGACATTTGATGAATAAATCAATACAAAAAGCAGATTTAATTGTTAAGCACATACTTCTCTAAAGAAGAAACTTTTCTGAGTTAAAAGGAAAGTTTTCTGAGTGTAGCAAATGAATATATAAATTCCACCATCCTAACTCGAGTTTTAGAAAAAGTGCAAGGAGAGAGAATCATTGAAGCTGAACCATGTGAGCATTATTTTGAACACTAACCTATACTCTCTTATTTCTCTTCCAGGGTTATGTATCAGAAGCAATTAAAGTTAATTAATTTATATTTAAAGGAAAGAGTTAATCTCATGGCACTCTCACAATTACAGGCTACAGATTTCCACCTAGGGGTATTTACAAGCAAACCTGAGAAAGTAATTCAGTTGATTATGTATAATACATCCAACAAATGACATTCTAGGACAATCTGACCTGCCTAATCCTGTTGCAGGCAGCTCAGACTTAATGTAAGGAGAGATAACAAGACTAAAGGGCATTTTCTTTCCTATTTGCCATAAGAGCCTACCATGAGCTTTCATCCCAGTGCCAAAATCAAGCAGGCTCTTACAGTCCTTAGAAGTCTGTAGGCACAACTTAATATTTCTGTGATTATTCAGCTGGAGAGTTGACTACGATCATGGTATTGTAGTCATGTGATGGACATATTTTACTTAGACTCTCACATTAGGACCTAATCTGATCCATAGTTTGCAGCTCCCTTGAAGACCGTGTTGCAACAGAGTTCTGTTAAACAACATTCTTCTATGAAATTTGTGCATGGTCAGCTCTTGTTTGTAACTATCTTCCCAAGATTGTTTATATAACAAGCATTCTTAGAAGGTACAAATACAGTCTCCCTCTGAGGAGTAGGACAGATTTGATTTCTGACTAAAATGATAAAGATAACGTCTTCCTCTGGGGTAATGGTTGGACAGGTTTGCTGGTAATTCTTTTTAAAGAGTCGGGATTCTCTGTTTAGCATTCAGTGGCTGATACACACTCATTGTACCTGTGCCTGCCTCCACATCATCTCTGTGGGACTTGGTGAAAGGGTGCAAGGAAAACCAGTGCAAACAGGAAGTTCATGCACTTTCTTGTGCCATGAGTAATAAAGCCCTTTGTCTCATATTTAGTACATCCATGCCTTCTGTCACTACCTAAGAAACTGGAGGGAGATCATACAGGGTAGATAAAAATAAATATGAAACAATTAGAGAAATATATTTCAGCTGTGCCTTAGGCTTCCTTCTTATTCTGTCTGGATTTTTTCATTATAAATATTTGTTAATATTTAATAAATATTATAAATGTATAATATATAATAAATATTTGTATAAAATATTATTATTCATTATATAAAAGTGAACGTGTGCTTGTGCACAGTCGTGTCCGAGCAACACCATGGACTGTAGCTCACCAGACTCCTGGGTCTATGGAATTTTCTAAGTAAGAATATTGGAGTGGGTTGCCATTTCTTGCTCCAGGTGATCTTCCTCACCCAGGGATCAAACCTGTGTCCCTTGCATCTCCTGAACTGGTAGGAGGATTAGTTACCACTGTGCCATAAAATGGTGGTCATATATATTGCCTCAGTGTAGGTAAGATCATTTAGTGACTGTTTATATTTCTACACAATTTTAGCTATAACTGCATTGGTTTTTTCCTCATTCAGGTAAATAAGGAGATATAGATGATTAAGTGAGATAAGATATTATTGACAATCTTGAATTATTTCTAGTCATATAATGAAAAAGTAATTGAATTAACATTCAATACTTTGATGACTTCTAGGTACAGATTATTTGTTGCTAATCTTGCAACTAGGTACGACACATGCTACAAAAGTTCAATTGAAAAAATATGGACCAGGCAATATCTGATGTTTCTCCCAATACCATAATTACTCTGTGCACTAGTTTCTAGTAGAAATGTACAGTCTTATTATTTCCAAAGTGCAGAAGCAAATGCATCTTTTCTACTTAGTTATCTACTTAATTTGGGACATATATTGCTTATTTTTGTAGCTAATGTCAAACACCTCATTTAAGTCATCACATTTGTCTTTGTTAAAATATACATGGAAGAGTCCTATACCTAGCCATAAAAATGAGCCTCCTTATTATTCCATATATTTTCACAAATATTCATTTCTTATAGATGTTATAAGTGGGACCTCCACTTGTCACTTCAACAATTATTCATGGAATCCTGAGCTCCTCCTCTAAGACTGGGGATTAAATATAACTTTAATATTGGACAAAAGAGTGTTGATGCACAGTGGGCAGTGCACAAAAAAAGTCACTAAAGATGGTTTAATTGCTGCTGTATGGCCATGTACCACAATTCTTATTTTAATGCAGGAGTCACTATGTGGTTATATTTTGAAATAATGGAATTTCGAAATAAAAAAAAAAACAAACTGAAAGCTAAGGTTTGAAAAAACCTGTAACTCAGTTTTAAATGTTGTCTCTATATGATTAACCATTGAGAAGTGGTTATAAGTTAAAAAAAAAAAAAAAAAGTCAGCCATGGCCATCTGCTTACAGAATGACTGTCAAACTATGAAGACTACAAATTTTGTTTCTTTTAAAAGAACTTGTAACTCTATGCTATGCTATTAGCATAAAGTTCCTAACAATGAATTATGTCTGCTAAAATATCAAATATATTTGTATATTCAATATCATCACAATAGGAAATTTAGCTCTCAGTTTGATGTGTCTGACACCAAAATGAAACTTGTGATGACCTAGAACATATATAAGAAAATATCAATAGCTTCTTTGCAAATAAATACAAGTCATCATATTTTAAGCCATTAGAATTTATAATGCATCAAATGTACCTTAATATAATTACTTATAGCTGAAATTAATGACAATTTGAAGCCACATTTGTGTGTGTGTGTATGAAGATGAAGTACAGAAATAAAAAAAATTCTGTAAATGTGAAATACAATAACTTTTCATCAATATAGAAATTTGCATTTAATTATTATTTAAGAAGAGTGCTTAGAATATCCTAGAAGCAACAGCTTCCTGTGTTGGCTTTGTCACTAACTGGAAGATATGGAGAACTAGAAATTACACTTGGTTCTACATAATACAAGACTGGCAAGAACAAACATAACCTTCATTTCATTTTCTGCTAATCTCTTTTAAGTGATTAGTTGTTACTTACTTCATGGATACCTTCTGGAGATTTTTGATAATAATAGTATCTTTAAAATATCTCAGTTCAGTCACTCAGTCATGACCGACTCTTCGCAATCCAATGGACTGCAGCATGGCAGGCTTCCCTATCCATCACCAACTCCCAGAGCTTTCTCATACTCATGTCCATTGAGTCAGTGATACCATCAAACCATCTCATCCTCTGTTGTCCCCTTCTCCTCCTGTCTTCAATCTTAACTATCTTCAGCGTCTTCTCAAATGAGTCAGTTCTTTGCATCAGGTGGCCAGAGTATTGGAGTTTTAGCTTCAGCATCAGTCCTTCAAATGAATATTCAGGACTGATTACTTCTAGGATGGACTGGTTTGATCTTGTAGTTCAAGGGACTCTCAAGAGTCCTCTCCAACACCACAGTTCAAAAGCATCAATTCTTCGGTGTTCAGCTTTCTTTGTAGTCCAACTCTCACATCCGTACATGAGTACTGAAAAAAACCATAGCTTTGACTAGTCATCAAAATAATGTCACTGCTTTTTAATATGCTGTCTAGGTTGGTCAAAGCTTTTCTTTCAAGGACCAAGTGTCTTTTAATTTCATGGCTGCAGTCACCATCTGTAGTGATTTTGGAGCCCAAGAAAAGAAACTCTGTCACTGTTTTCATTATTTCCCCATCTATTTGCTATGAAGTGATGGGACCAGATGCCATGATCTTAGTTTTCTAATGTTAAGCTTTAAGCCAACTTTTTCACTCTCCTCTTTCACCTTCATCAAGAGGCTCTTTATTTCTTCTTCACTTTCTGCCATAATAGTAGTGTCATCTGCATATCTGAGGTTATTGATATTTCTCCTGAAAATCTTGATTCCATCTTGTGCTTCATCCAGCCCAGCATTTCTCTGCATATAAGTTAAATAAGCAGGGTGACAGTATACAGCCTTGATGTACTCCTTTCCCAATTTGGAACCAGTCCTTTTTTCCATGTGCGCTCCTAAACAGGGTCAAAGTTTGAAGTAAGAAGGGGTTCAGTAAGTTATGTACCAGGTATGAAACGGTTCCCTCATACTTGTATTTTTCTCCTCTTCTCTAAGAAGCCAATGCTTAGCTGATACCACTAACTCTACTCTCAGTTTCCAAGTGGTCTCACTCTTATGGAAGCCACCTAACCAGTCTATATATTTTTATATTCATTAACCTAAATTTATCATTGTTGCTATCATCCTTTTTTGTTTTTTTTTTTTAAGCTTCCTTTTAAATCAATTTCCATATGGATAAAGAAAAGTGTGCATGTGTGTTCAGTCATATGGAACTCTTTGTGACCCCATGGACTGTAGCCCACCAGGCTCCTCTGTCCTTGGAATTTTCTAAGCAAGAATACTGGAGTGGGTTGCTATTCCTTTCTCCAGGGGATCTTCCTACTAGTGTTATTAGCAATTCCTCCTAAGATTCCATTGAAGAAGAAGGTACTAGTAACCTGGGATGAGAAGTAAGCAAGTAAATGAATGATCCTAATCATCAAGGGCTTCCTTGGTGGCTCAGGAGGTAAAAAATCTGCCTGTAATGTGGAAACTCCACCAGGGTATCTTCCCGACCTCTTCTGCCAAGGGATCTTCCAGGGATCTAACCCACATCTCCTGCATTGGCAACTGGATTTTTTTTTTAACCACTGTGCCACCAAGGAATCAAAGAAAAGTTAAAAGAAACTTATTCCCAGAAGGTTTGTAATCCTTTAGTTCAATTATAGGGATATTAAAACCAATCATAAACAAAGAAAAAAAGGAACTGATATTTTTTAAAAATTAAACAATAGTGAAGTACCACTTCATCATAATATGGCAAAGTAATCATTCATGTCTAAATTCTGTCTTTGATGGGTCATTCATGGGCCTCCACGAAGGATACAGACTTTAATTAGTATTGTTCTAGGTCCATGAAATAGATCTAACCACTGAAACATGTGAACAGAGGAATGTCTTCCTAAATGAGCTGAAAGTGAAAGTCACACTGTCATGTGGGACTCTTTGCAACCCCATGGACTGTACAGTCCATGGAATTCTCTAGGCCAGAATACTGGAGTGGGTAGCCTATTCCTTCTCCAGCAGATCTTCCTGACCCAGGAATCGAACCAGGATTTCCTGCATTGCAGGTATATTCATTACCAACTGAGCTATCAGGGAAGTCCTAAATTCACTGGCAGCCTTTTAAAGAGTTTAACACCATGTTGGACACTCACCTTAATGTCCAAAGGCCTATGATGGATCCTATTACTAAGTACAATGCTGTGTGTGTGTGTGACTCAGTTGTGTCTTACTCTGCAGCCCTGTGACCTGTAGCTTTCCAGGCTCCTCTGTCCATGGAATTTTTCAGATAAGGATACTGGAGTGGGCTCCTATCCCCTTCTCCAGGGGATCTTCCCAACACATGGATTGAACCTGAGTCTCTCACA
Organism: Bubalus bubalis; assembly: GCF_019923935.1. Lineage (NCBI taxonomy): Eukaryota > Metazoa > Chordata > Mammalia > Artiodactyla > Bovidae > Bubalus > Bubalus bubalis. The sequence goes on from NC_059163.1 coordinate 68,998,507, forward strand.
GTACAGACAGATTCTTTATCATCTGAGCTACCAGAGAAACCCACAATGCTTTGAATCATTCATTTATTGCTTACTTCTCATCCCAGGTTGCCAGTACCCTTTTCTTGAATGGCATCTTAGGAGGAATTGCTAATGGCACTAGTAGGCCACAGGTTATAGAGTGTTCTCCAACAGCATTTGATAGCAATGTGGACCTCTTATCAGGCACTAGGCCTTTGTACAAATATGAAGAATCACTGGTCAGAGATATTTTGTTTTTATTTTGTTGATTGTGCTGTGTTAACCTTGAATAGATAGGGAATTTGAATGGAAAAAAATAATTCTCATTAAGGAAAATCTTATCTTTCAATTTAAACAATACTTTCCCCTAAAACAATAATTACGTGTTCTCTTTTCATCTCCCAACTGTATTAATGAGAGCCCTATTTTGAATACTTCAATGAAATGGATTTTATATCTTACCAATCAAGTTTTTCTGTGACTCCCAAGGTGATAAATGCAAATCATAAAATACTTTTTTATGCCTTATCTTGCTCCAACAAAAATATATTATCACAAAGGTATAAGCAATTGACAATGTGAAAAATATTTTAAAAAATTAAAAAGTAATGAAACACTAGAAACCCAAAAGTAGGAAAAAAATACTCATTGGAGATTATCTACAAATTGTATGTTATGGACCATTATGCTCCTATATAGAAGATAGGCCAAAGTTTTCTAATAGTCTTAAGGAAGGAGAAAACACAGAAAACCCATGATAGAAATGACAGAATTTATGAGGTAAAACAAAAGTTCATGAAAAGTCTAATTGTTCATGAGTGTGAGAAAAGGCATAAATGATTCCCAAGAATTCTTATAGGTATGTATTTCACAAGTTAATCATATAAAACTTATATGATTCATTTATAATTTAGTATTAAAAAATCTTAACAGATAAGGGAGATCCTAGCTCAGCTTTTCCTGCCAAAACTTAAGTAGTAGTAATTTAAAGATGATGGTTCTAGGTCATCCCAGTGCACTAGCCCCAAGCATCCAGTAGGGATGGTATGGGGAGGGAGGAGGGAGGAGAGTTCAGGATGGGGAACACATGTATACCTGTGGCAGATTCATTTTGATATTTGGCAAAACTAATACAATTATATAAAGTTTAAAAATAAAATTAAAAAAAAGATGATGGTTCTAAAACTGATGATTTCAGATTAGTTAGGCTATAGATGAATTGAGTTATAGTCAAAGCTATGGTTTTTCAAGTAGTCATGTATGGATGTGAGAGTTGGACCATAAAGAATGCTGACAACCAAAGAATTGATGCTTTTGAACTGTGGTGCTGGAGAAGACTCTTGAGAGTCTGTTGGACTGCAAAGAGATCACACCAGTCAGTCCTAAAGGAAATCAACTCTGAATATTCACTGGAAGGACTTATGTTGAAGTTGAAACTCTGATACTTTGGCCAGCTGTGAAGAGTTGATTCACTGGAAAATACCTTGATTCTGGGAAATATTGAGGACAGGAGGAGAAGGGGACAACAGAGGATGAGATGGTTGGATGGCATCACTGACTCAATAGATATGAGTTTGAGCCAACTCAAAGAGATATTAAAGGACAGGCAAGCCTGATGTGCTGCAGTCCATGGGGTCACGAACAGTCAGACATGACTGAACGACCGAACTGAACTGAGATGTATTGAGTTAATATCTACAGGTAGAAACAAGGAATGCAACTGTCTGTGTTTTCATCATTTTCAACAAGGAAAAAATATTTTTTTTAATTTATTAACTTTTAATTGAGGACTTTCCTGGTGGCTCAGACTATAAAGACTCTTCCTGAAATGGAGGAGACTCAGGTTTGATACCTGGGTTGGGAAGATCCCTCAGAGAGGGAAATGGTAATCCACTCCAGTATTCTTGTCTTTAAAATTCCATGGACAGAGGAATCTGGTGGGTTACATTCCATAGAGTCACAGAGAGTCCAACATGACTGAGTGACTAATACATACACACACTTTTATGTTTTTTATTATCTTTTAAATTTTATTATTATTATTATTATTTTTACTTTACAATATTGTATTGGTTTTGGCATACATCAACATGCATCCACCATGGCTGTACACGTGTTCCCATCCTGAACCCCCTCCCACCTCCCTCCCCATACCATCCCTCCAGGTCATCCCAGTGCACCAGCCCCAAGCCTCCTGTATCCTTCATCGAACCTGGACTGGTGATTCGTTTCTTATATGATATTATATATGTTTTAATGCCATTCTCCCAAATTATCCCCCACCTTCTCCCACAGAGTCCAAAAGACTATTCTATACATCTGTGTCTCTTTTGCTGTCTCACATACAGGGTTGTCATTACCATCTTTCTAAATTCCATATATATGAGTTAGTATACTGTATTGGTGTTTTTCTTTCTGGCTTACTTCACTCTGTATAATAGGCTCCAGTTTCATCCACCTCATTAGAACTGATTCAAATGTATTCTTTTTAATGACTTGAGTAATACTCCATTGTGTGTATGTACCACAGCTTTCTTATCCATTCATCTGCTGATGGACATCTAGGTTGCTTCCATGTCCTGGCTATTATAAACAGTGCTGCGATGAACATTGGGGTACACGTGTCTCTTAACTGAAGGAACATTGCTTTACAAATTATGATGGTTTCTGACACATGTCAACATGAATCAGTCATAGGTATACATATCTCCCCTCCCTCTCGAACTTCCCTCCCACCTCCCACCCAATCCCACCTCTCTGGGTTGTCACAGAGCACCAGTTTGAGCTCTCGGAGTTACACAGCAAATTCCCACTGGCTATCCCACTGTATCTATTAAAATAGTGTTCTATCACCATCTTCTCATTGTTTTACTTAGGATGACAAATGTATCCCAGTTTTTCTAGGACTTTCCTGTTTTATTCTTGCAAACTCTTTACATTTGGGCAAGTAAGAATGTTGCCACATTGGCAGGGACCCTTACAAACTGTGCTCTTTTCCTGGAATATTTTTTCTAGACTTTTCTTTTTTTTTTTTAATCATGCACCATCAAACCACTGCTGTGCAGGTATTTACTAAAATCCAAGAACTATTTCTTTATACTCCCACACCTGTATTTCATAGATGTAGCTTATAAATCTCTTGAACACTTGTTTCTTTCTCGTGTTTCTATATCTAACTTTCCATCTGGCTGAGTTCAAGTACTATGACTTACCTTGAGAACTCCAGGGAGTGTTTCACAGAGAAAAATTATTTCACAAATGAATTTTATAAGCAATGTAATTCATCAATTCATTCTAGAATATATTCATATTTTAAATGTATTAAAAACTGTTTTGAAGCAATTTGGGGAGAGCAGGCTGAGCTAGTCATATAATTTATGTGAAAAGCTCTAGACTTGCAAGCATGTATGCGGATATATGATGAACTAAGAATCCATAAATAGTACTGTATGGGATGAAAACCACTGTGTTTGATAACACATGCTTCATAGATGGGATAGTGAGGAATTATATCAAGAAATAGTTAGACACTGACTTTTCCTAGGTGGCCCTAGTGGTAAACCTCCTGTCAATGCAGGAGACACAAGAGACATGGATTAGATCCCTGGGTTTGGAAGATCTCTTGGAGAAGAGCATGGCAATCCACTCTAGTATTCTTGCCTGAAAAATCCCATGGACAGAGGAGTCTGGCAGACTACAATTCATAGGGTCACAAAGAATAGGATATGACTGAAGTGACTTAGCACACATGACTTGTAGAAAAGAAGTTACAGCTTCCTGTAGGGAGAAAAACAGACAAACAAAAAAAGATCTATTTGAATAAATCACCCATGAATTCTTTTCTCCCAAACAGAACCAGAGACTACACCTGAAAATGTGTAGATTCCCTATAAAGCACACAAAAAAAATTAGGGAACAATGAATCACTCTCATGGCCTCACTGTGCTGTACTTAGTTACTCAGTCATGTCCAACTCTTTGAGACCCTATGGACTGCAGTCCATTAGGCTCCTCTGTCCATGGGATTCTCCAGGCAAGAATACTTCACCTTAAAATCCACGTAATTTAAAATATAAATGTAGGGAGGAGCCAAGATGGCGAAGGAGTAGGATGGGGAGAACACTTTCTCCCCCACAAATTCATCAAAAGAGCATTTAAACGTCGAGTAAATTCCACAAAACAACTTCCGAATGCCGGCAGAGGACATCAGGCACCCAAAAAAGCAACCCAACTCTTCGAAAGGAGGTAGGAAAAAATATAAAAGACAAAAAAAGAGACAAAAGAGGGAGGGACGGAGTTCCGTCCCCGGAAGGGGTCTTAAAAAGAGAGAAGTTTCCAAACACCAGGAAACCTTCTCACTGCCAAATCTGTGCCGAGCTTTGGAAGCACAGAGGGCAACATAAAAGGGAGAAAAAAAATAAATAAACAATTAAAAATCGCAGATTGTGAGCCCTACAGTAACTCCCCCAGCGGAGAAGCAGTGCAGACGCCTGCACACGGCATTAGCAAGCGGGGGCTGGGCAGGGAAGCGGGGCACAGGCTGTGTCCCTTAGAGTAAGAATCGGCCCGAATGTCCTGAGTGCTCGCTGAGCAAAATAATTTGGGCTAGCAAACCAGACTGTGGGATATCTACCACGCGAAAAGCCAGCCCTAAGCTAAGACACCGCCAGGCCCGCGCACAGAACAAAGGACTGAACAGAGATAGCCGGTTGCATACCTTCCCCTCCGGTGACAGGCAGCCAGAGCCGGAAGGGGGCAATCGCAGCCCCAGAGAGACACTATCTATAAAACTGTAAGCAGGCTTCTTTGCTAACTAAAACTTCTTGGGGGTCTGGACGGTCAACATCTGCCTGAGAAGGTGCGCCGGTTTTACACCCAGATAACCGAGTGGCGGGGAGGTGATAAGTCGCAGCATTGGCGTCCGCCAAACACATCACCTGAGCTGCTCGGATCTGGGAAGAGCACAAAACGCAGGCCCAAACGAGTCTGCGCCTCTGAGGACTACCCGAGTGCCTGAACCTGAGCGGCTTGGACCTGGGAGCTCAGCCCAGGGCGGGCCTCTGATTGTTCCCGGCGGAACAACCTAGAGCCCGAGCAGTGTGGGCAGGGAGGCTACATGCGCCTCGAGCAGGGGCAGACCCAGTGTAGCTGAGGCACTGCGAGCGCACGCCAGTGTTATCTGTTTGCAGCATCCCTCCCTCCCTCCCCACAGCGCGGCTGAACAAGTGAGCCTAAATAAAATAAAAAAAATATTGTCCTCCACCGTCCCCTTTGTGTCAGGGCGGGAACCAGACACTGAAGAGACCAGCAAACAGAAGAAGCTATAACAGAGGGAAACGCCTTGGAAGCTACAGGCCATAGATTAAAACCCTGTGGTTACTGTGGACTACATAGGAAGGGGCCTATAGATCTTGAGAAATATAAGTCAGACCAAGGAACTAGCCAAAAATGAACTGAACCCACAATACTCACAACAAAACCAGAGAAAGACCTAGATATATTTTTACTATTTTTACGATCAATCTTTCTTTCTTTTTTTTATTTAAAAAAAATTTTTTTAGGTCCTCTATTGTCCTATAATTTTCACTTTTATAACTATTACTTTGCAAAAAAGAAAAAAGACCCTATTTTTTTTTCTTCTTCAGCAAACTTCAAATATATATTTTATAATTTTTTGACCGTGTTTTGTTTTGTTTTGTTTTGTTTTCTTCTTTTCTTTAACATTGTATTTTTGAAATTCCAAACTCTACTCTAGATTTTTAATTTTAGCCTTTTGGTATATGTTATCAATTTTGTACCTATAGTTTTTTTCATAATTTCTGTGACTTTTTTTTTTCCTCTGTTTCTTTCTCTTCTTCTTTTGTATAACATTGTATATCTGCAATTCCAAACTCTACTCAAGATTTTTAATTTATGCTTTTTGGTATTTGATATCAATTTTGTACCTGTATTTTCTTTATAATTTTTGCGACATTGTTTTTGTTGGTTTGTTTGTTTTCTCTCTTTATTTTTCTTCTTCTTCTTCTTTTTTTTTTTTAACATTGTATTTTTGAAATTCCAAACTCTACTCTAGATTTTTAATTTTGGCTTTTTGGTATTAGTTATCAATTTTGTACCTGTAGTTTCTTTATGATTTTTGCAACCTTGTTTGTTTTTCTTTGTTCATTTTTTCTCTCTTTCTTTTCCTTCTTCTTTTCATTAACATCGCATTTTTGAAATTCCAAACTCTACTCTAGATTTTTAATTTTTGCTTTTATGTATTTGTTACCAATTTTGTACCTTTAAGAACCCAATCTTCAGGACCCATTTTTTACTAGGGAATGAGATTACTGGCTTGACTGCTCTCTCTCCCTTTGGACTCTCCGTTTTCTCCACCAGGTCGCCTGTATCTCCTCCCTAACCCCTCTCTACTCTACCCAACTCTGTGAATTTCTGTGTGTTCCAGACGGTGGAGAACACTTAGGGAACTGATTACTGGCTGGATCTGTCTCCCTCCTTTTCATTTCCCCCTTTTATCCTTCTGGCCATCTCTGTCTCCTGTCTCCTTCTTCTCTTCTCTGTATAACTCCACGAACATCTCTGAGCAGTCCAGTTGTGGAGTGCACATAAGGAAGTGACTACTGGCTAGCCCACTCTCTCCTCTATTGATTCCACCTCATCTCATTTGGGTCACCTCTAACTCCCTCCTCCCACTTCTCTTCTCCATGTAACGCTGTGAACCTCTCTGAGTGACCCTCACAGTAGAGAAACTTTTCATCTTTAACGTAGATGTTTTATCAATGGTGCTATATAGAAGGAGAAGTTTTGAAACTACTGTAAAAATAAGACCAATAACTGGAAGTAGGAGGCTTAAGTCCAAACCCTGACTCCAGGGAACTCCTGACTCCAAGGAACATTAATTGACAGGAGCTCATCAAATGCCTCCATACCGATACTGAAACCAGGCACTACACAAGAGCCAACAAGTTCCAGGGCAAGACATACCAAGCAAATTCTCCAGCAACAAAGGAACACAGCCCTGAGCTTCAAGATACAGGCTGCCCAAAGTCACCCCAAAACCATAGACATCTCATAACTCATTACTGGACATCTCATTACACTCCAGAGAGAAGAAATACAGCTCCATCCACCAGAACGTCGATACAAGCTTCCCTAACCAGGAAACCGTGACAAGCCACCTGTACAAACCCACACACAGTGAGGAAACACCACAATAAAGAGAACTCTGCAAACTGCCAGAATACAGAAAGGACACCCCAAACTCAGCAATTTAAACAAGATGAAGAGACAGAGGAATAGCCAGCAGATAAAAGAACAGGATAAATGCCCACCAAACCAAACAAAAGAGGAAGAGATAGGGAATCTACCTGATAAAGAATTCTGAATAATGATAGTGAAATTGATCCAAAATCTTTAAATTAAAATGGAATCACAGATAAATAGCCTGGAGGCAAGGATTGAGAAGATGCAAGAAAGGTTTAACAAGGACTTAGAAGAAATAAAAAAGAGTCAATATATAATGAATAATGCAATAAGTGAAATTAAAAACACTCTGGAGGCAACAAATAGTAGAATAACAGAGGCAGAAAATAGGATTAGTGAATTAGAAGATAAAATGGTAGAAATAAATGAATCAGAGAGGATAAAAGAAAAACGAATTAAAAGAAATGAGGACAATCTCAGAGACCTCCAGGACAATATTAAACGCTACAACATTCGAATCATAGGGGTCCCAGAAGAAGAAGACAAAAAGAAAGACCATGAGAAAATACTTGAGGAGATAATAGTTGAAAACTTCCCTAAAATGGGGAAGAAAATAATCACCCAAGTCCAAGAAACCCAGAGAGTCCTACACAGGATAAACCCAAGGCGAAACACCCCAAGACATATATTAATCAAATTAACAAAGATCAAACACAAAGAACAAATATTAAAAGCAGCAAGGGGAAAAAAAACAAATAACACACAAGGGAATTCCCATAAGGATAACAGCTGATCTTTCAATAGAAACTCTTCAAGCCAGGAGGGAATGGCAAGACATACTTAAAATGATGAAAGAAAGTAACCTACAGCCCAGATTATTGTACCCAGCAAGGATCTCATTCAAGTATGAAGGAGAAATCAAAAGCTTTTCAGACAAGCAAAAGCTGAGAGAATTCTGCACCACCAAACCAGCTCTCCAACAAATACTAAAGGATATTCTCTAGACAGGAAACACAAAAACGGTGTATAAATTCGAACCCAAAACAATAAAGTAAATGGCAACGGGATCATACTTATCAGTAATTACCTTAAACATAAATGGGTTGAATGCCCCAACCAAAAGAGAAAGACTGGCTGAATGGATACAAAAACAAGACCCCTACATATGTTGTCTACAAGAGACCCACCTCAAAACAGGGGACACATACAGACTGAAGGTGAAGGGCTGGAAAAAGATTTTCCATGCAAATAGGGACCAAAAGAAAGCAGGAGTAGCAATACTCATATCAGATAAAATAGACTTTAAAACAAAGACTGTGAAAAGAGACAAAGATGGTCACTACATAATGATCAAAGGATCAATCCAAGAGAAGATATAACAATTATAAATGTATATGCACCCAACACGGGAGCACCGCAGTATGTAAGACAAATGCTAACAAGTACGAAAGGAGAAATTAACAATAACACAATAATAGTGGGAGACTTTAATACCCCACTCACACCTATGGATAGATCAACAAAACAGAAAATTAACAAGGAAACACAAACTTTAAATGATACAATAGACCAGTTAGACCTAATTGATATCTATACAACATTTCATCCCAAAACAATGAATTTCACCTTTTTCTCAAGCGCACATGGAACCTTCTCCAGGATAGATCACATCCTGGGCCATAAAGCTAGCCTTGGTAAATTCAAAAAAATAGAAATCATTCCAAGTATCTTTTCTGACCACAATGCAGTAAGATTAGATCTCAATTACAAGAGAAAAACTATTAAAAATTCCAACATATGGAGGCTGAACAACACGCTGCTGAATAACCAACAAATCACAGAAGAAATCAAAAAAGAAATCAAAATTTGCATAGAAACGAATGAAAATGAAAACACAACAACCCAAAACCTGTGGGACATGGTAAAAGCAGTCCTAAGTTCATAGCAATACAGGCACACCTCAAGAAACAAGAAAAAAGTCAAATAAATAACCTAACTCTACACCTAAAGCAACTAGAAAAGGAGGAAATGAAGAACCCCAGGGTTAGTAGAAGGAAAGAAATCTTAAAAATTAGAGCAGAAATAAATGCAAAAGAAACAAAAGAGATCATAGCAAAAATCAACAAAACCAAAAGCTGGTTTTTTGAAAGGATAAATAAAATTGACAAACCATTAGCCAGACTCATCAAGAACCAAAGGGAAAAAAATCAAATCAATAAAATTAGAAATGAAAATGGAGAGATCACAACAGACAACACAGAAATACAAAGGATCATAAGAGACTACTATCAACAATTATATGCCAATAAAATGGACAACGTGGAAGAAATGGACAAATTCTTAGAAAAGTACAACTTTCCAAAACTCGATCAGGAAGAAATAGAAAATCTTAACAGACACATCACAAGCACAGAAATTGAAACTGTAATCAAAAATCTTCCAGCAAACAAAAGCCCAGGTCCAGACGGCTTCACAGCTGAATTCTACCAAAAATTTAGAGAAGAGCTAACACCTATCCTGCTCAAACTCTTCCAGAAAATTGCAGAGGATGGTAAACTTCCAAGCTCATTCTATGAGGCCACCATCACCCTAATACCAAAATCTGACAAAGATCCCACAAAAAAAGAAAACTATAGGCCAATATCACTGATGAACATAGATGCAAAAATCCTTAACAAAATTCTAGCAATCAGAATCCAACAACACATTAAAAAGATCATACACCATGACCAAGTGGGCTTTATCCCAGGGATGCAAGGATTCTTCAATATCCATAAATCAATCAATGTAATACACCACATTAACAAATTGAAAAATAAAAACCATATGATGATCTCAATAGATGCAGAGAAAGCCTTTGACAAAATTCAACATCCATTTATGATCAAAACTCTCCAGAAAGCAGGAATAGAAGGAACATACCTCAACATAATAAAAGCTATATATGACAAACCCACAGCAAACATTATCCTCAATGGTGAAAAATTGAAAGCATTTCCTCTAAAGTCAGGAACAAGACAAGGGTGCCCACTTTCACCATTACTATTCAACATAGTTTTGGCCACAGCAATCAGAGCAGAAAAAGAAATAAAAGGAATCCAAATTGGAAAAGAAGAAGTAAAGCACTCACTGTTTGCAGATGACATGATCCTCTACATAGAAAACCCTAAAGACTCCATCAGAAAATTACTAGAACTAATCAATGACTATAGTAAAGTTGCAGGATATAAAATCAACACCCAGAAATCCCTTGCATTCCTATACACTAATAATGAGAAAACAGAAAGAGAAATTAAGGAAACAATTCCATTCACCATTGCAACGGAAAGAATAAAATACTTAGGAATATATCTACCTAAAGAAACTAAAGACCTATATATAGAAAACTATAAAACACTGGTGAAAGAAATCAAAGAGGACACTAACAGATGGAGAAATATACCATGTTCATGGATTGGAAGAATCAATATAGTGAAAATGAGTATACTACCCAAAGCAATCTATAGATTCAATGCAATCCCTATCAAGCTACCAACAGCATTCTTCACAGAGCTAGAACAAATAATTTCACAATTTGTATGGAAATACAAAAAACCTCAAATAGCCAAAGCGACCTTGAAAAAGAAGAATGGAACTGGAAGAATCAACCTACCTGACTTCAGGCTCTACTACAAAGCCACAGTTATCAAGACAGTATGGTACTGGCACAAAGACAGAAATATAGATCAATGGAACAAAATAGAAAGCCCAGAGATAAATCCACACACATATGGACACCTTATCTTTGACAAAGGAGGCAAGAATATACAATGGATTAAAGACAATCTCTTTAACAAGTGGTGCTGGGAAATCTGGTCAACCACTTGTAAAAGAATGAAACTAGAACACTGTCTAACACCATACACAAAAATAAACTCAAAATGGATTAAAGATCTAAACATAAGACCAGAAACTATAAAACTCCTAGAGGAGAACATAGGCAAAACACTCTCCGAAATACATCACAGCAGGATCCTCTATGACCCACCTCCCAGAATATTGGAAATAAAAGCAAAAATAAACAAATGGGACCTAATTAACCTTAAAAGCTTCTTCACATCAAAGGAAACTATTAGCAAGGTGAAAAGACAGCCTTCAGAATGGGAGAAGAGAATAGCAAATGAAGCAACTGACAAACAACTAATCTCAAAAATATACAAGCAACTCCTACAGCTCAACTCCAGAAAAATAAATGACCCAATCAAAAAATGGGCCAAAGAACTAAATAGACATTTCTCCAAAGAAGACATACAGATGGCTAACAAACACATGAAAAGATGCTCAACATCACTCATTATCAGAGAAATGCAAATCAAAACCACTATGAGGTACCATTTCACACCAGTCAGAATGGCTGCGATCCAAAAGTCTACAAGTAATAAATGCTGGAGAGGGTGTGGAGAAAAGGGAACCCTCTTACACTGTTGGTGGGAATGCAAACTAGTACAGCCACTATGGAGAACAGTGTGGAGATTCCTTAAAAAACTGGAAATAGAACCACCTTATGATTTAGCAATCCCACTGCTGGGCATACACACTGAGGAAACCAGGAGGGAAAGAGACACGTGTACCCCAATGTTCATCGCAGCACTGTTTATAATAGCCAGGACATGGAAGCAACCTAGATGTCCATCAGCAGATGAATGGATAAGAAAGCAGTGGTACGTATACACAAGGGAGTATTACTCAGCCATTAAAAAGAATACATTTGAATCAGTTCTAATGAGGTGGATGAAACTGGAGCCTATTATACAGAGTGAAGTAAGCCAGAAAGAAAAACACCAATACAGTATACTAACGCATATATATGGAATTTAGAAAGATGGTAACAATAACCCTGTGTACAAGACAGCAAAAGAGACACTGATGTATAGAACAGTCTTATGGACTCCGTAGGAGAGGGAGAGGGTGGGAAGATTTGGGAGAATGACATTGAAACATGTAAAATATCATGTATGAAACGAGTTGCCAGTCCAGGTTCGATGCATGATACTGGATGCTTGGGGCTGGTGCACTGGGATGACCCAGAGGGATGGAATGGGGAGGGAGGAGGGAGGAGGGTTCAGGATGGGGAACATATGTATACCTGTGGCGGATTCATTTTGATATTTGGCAAAACTAATACAATTATGTAAGGTTTAAAAATAAAATAAAATTTAAAAAATAATAATAATAAAATAAATAAATAAAATATAAATGTAAAAATATATAAATTAGCAACCAAATTAATAATTTGGTGTAAGGGACTGTGTTGAGTCATATGGGAACCATTCTCTATTTTTTAGTTATAAATTTGTCATAATTTACATCAGAAAAATATTTCCTGTAGCTCTGACTTGTTTTTGCATTTATCAAATTGATTTAGTAAGCTTTGAGTATCACATATCTGCCAGGCAAATTACTGAGTACTGTAAAAACAAAGATAATAAGAAAATATCCTATTTAAATGAACAGAGGTATAATAAAAATATACACTTATGAGGTACATCCATAGTACTCAAGGATGATACACATGGTGACATGTAATTCTGTATGCATAGATAGTTTTTGAGATATTTATCACAGTTGTACTTTTTATATTGTTGAAGAAACTAGACACTGAAATTTAAATAGCAATAAAATGTTTGCTGCTGCTGCTGCTAAGTCGCTTCAGTCGTGTCCGACCTCTGTGTGACCCCACAGACAGCAGCCCACCAGGCTCCCCCGTCCCTGGGATTCTCAAGGCAAGAACACTGGAATGGGTTGCCATTTCCTTCTCCAATGCATGAGAGTGAAAAGTGAAAGTGAAGTTGCTCAGTCGTGTCTGACTCTTAGCGACTCCATGGACTGTAGCCCACCAGGCTCCTCCATCCACGGGCTTTTAAAGGCAAGAGTACTGGAGTGGGGTGCCATTGCATAGCTATTAATTGGTAGAGCCAAAATTTGGCCCAGATATTTGTGCTTCCAAGTCTGCCTACACACTTAATTACAAAAATGGTATGTATGATAATGACTCTGAACCTCTCAGCTCTGGGACTGAACCAGCTCCTAAGTCTGTGCTCAGTCTCTTAGTTGTGTCCAACTCTTTGCTGCCCCATGGTCTGTATCCCACCAGACTTCTCTGCCCATATAATTTTCTAGGCAAGAATCATGGAGTAGGGTGCCATTTCCTATTCTAGGAGCTCTTCCCCATTCAGGGATCAAACTGGTGTCTCTTGTGTCTCCTGCATTGGCAGACAGATTCTTTACCACTAGTGCCACCTGAGAAGCCCCATGTGTAATAAAATACTATTATTTTCAAGTGAGAACCTTATAAAATAGAAACAACTATGGAATACACTGAGGTATCAGTCAGGTAATCTAAATGAGTGAAATGAACTAGCTATGAATCAACAAATTATAATAGTACTAGACCTCACTGTAGAGGATTCAAGTGATCGTGGTTCAGTTCAGTTCAGTTCAGTTCAGTTGCTCAGTCGTGTCTGACTCTTTGTGACCCCATGAATTGCAGAACGCCAGACCTCCCTGTCCATCACCAACTCCTGGAGTTCACCCAAACTCATGTCCATCGAGTCAGTGATGCCATCCAGCCATCTCATCCTCTGTTGCCCCCTTTTCCTCCTGCCCCCAATCCCTCCCAGCATCAGAGTCTTTTCCAATGAGTCAACTCCTCTCATGAGGTGGCCAAAGGTTTAGACAATGACAATTAAAGGAATACAGGCCTAATCTTATCAGAACTTCTAATTTTTCAAGACAAGTCAGAAATTCAGATTTTTATATCAGCTCTCTTTATGTTTAACTGTAGGAAATTAATTAAAATTAATGTGTCACAAACAATATTAGATAATGCATCTGTGATCCAGAGATAGTTCACAAATAACCAGATTGTTTCCTTTGAGATAAAAGGCACAGATATATGTGTATGTATGTGCTTGCAAGAGGCATAGAGGTCAGAGAGTTTGGTCACATCTACTGAACTTAAGAAGTTATGGAATATCTGGAGAGTCACTTTCAGGGAAGAGTGAAAAAAAAAATGTTAGAAAGGCCACCAGAGGTAATTTTATGCAGATATTTTCTTTCCTGGAGAGTATGTAATATTGTCTAAAATGGGATATAAGAGGAGGCATAGAAAGGATTGGACATAATTTTTTAAGTTCTTTAGTAATCCCTAAATTAAAAAAAAATGTATTTTCATAGTCTTCTGAATATTTCCCTACAGCTGCTGTTTTGTTTTGATTTCAAATTTATAACTCTTGGCAACCCTTATCAAAGCAAAGCTATATGATATTTTTATTATTCTTAGAGTTAGTCACAACATGTGCCACCATCATTTACATTGCTTGGGATAAATAGAATTTTGGAAATGTCATTTCTAAAAAATAGACTCTAACAAAATTTCCAATAATCTAATTAATGATTTTTGAGTATTTGCAATAGTAAAATATTTCACTCAACTTTAAAAAGCTTAAGCTGCAAGTTAAATGAAGATGTAGTTCGACTCATATTTTTTCAGAAGTACCCTGATATTACAGCCTTTCTGTTTCAACATTTAATTCCAGTGCTACTGCTTGAAGTCTTGCTGAAATCACCTTCAATTGTTTGTCCTCTTCCTCCCCTTCAGATGAATATAGAAACAGTTATGAGCTTTCTCTTGAGATTTTTCATGAAAAGGATCTAGAGATAAAAAGGCTCTTGTTGTCCCATATATTTTATTCTTTAGCAAAGTTTTATAATTGTTAAAGTAAAACTTTCAATGTATTTATGTGATAGGCCAGTGAAATTAATAATGTTTCCCTTCCCCTTGGTGGTTATACATTTTCCAGTGACATATGGAAGGTGATTTAAATTGTCTTTAAAGATATTTAACTTTAATATATCAGGCTTTACTTTAATGAAAAGGTATCATATAAGTTGAAAGAAAATTCTAGGGAGAACAAAAATAATTGAGGCACTAGATAATTTTTAAACATAATTTCAAAAATGAGGACGGTTATTCAGACATTAGTGGATAATTAATTTAGAATGTAGCACTTAAATGGAATAATTTCCTTCCCACAAAACACCTAAGTGCTATTCAGAAGATGTATAGTTAGCAGAATAGGTAGCAGAAATAAACTGAAGACAAATCAGAAAATAAGATATTTTCTGAAATAAATGAGCTTGCCTCTTGACTTATGTTAATAGACCTATGTCTATTGCCAATATATCCTAAATAAACTGCATTTTCCAATTAGTTTTTCTTCAGACCAAGTGATATAAAATATTGATAAGGCATATTTCAAGTGTAGTTAAAGAAAATAATCCAGAAAAGTATGGACGATTTCCCTTGATACAGCAACCCTTATTTGCAGTCTATGTGATCCAGCACAATTTCTCATGTGTATGTTTGAGGCTGCAGTACAATACTCAGTGTAGCCTATAAGTAGCTACAATAAATGGCATAAGGTTGGTAGTTAATTCCATATGTGTTGAAGTCAAATAACCCTGGTCTAAATTTGATAGCTATGTGATCTGGGACAAGTTGTTGGTCTCCCTTCTTCATATCCTTATATCTAAAATACTGATAATAATTTTATCTTCTCTTTAGATTTTGCAGAATGGGATAGCACAATGCTTACAAAATAGTATTTATTTACTATGCATTGGAGAAAGAAATGGCAACCCACTCCAGTGTTCTTGCCTGGAGAATCCCAGGGACGGGGCATCCTGGTGGGCTGCCGTCTATGGGGTCGCACAGCGTTGGACACGACTGAAGTGACTCAGCAGCAGCAGCAGTGGTTACTTCAGTTAGTTTTAATAGAAGTATTGACTTCCCTGATGGCTCAGCAGCAGAGAATCCTATCAACGCGGGAGAGGTGAGTTAGATCTTTGAGTTGGGAAGATCCCGAGGAGAAGGAAATGGCAATCCACTCCAGTATTCTTGCCTGGAAAAATCTCATGGACAGAGAAGCCTGGTGGGCACAGTCTATGGGGTAACAAAGAGTTGGACATGATTTAGCAATTAGACAACAATAAGTATTATGTATGCACATGTTTTATAATAGTTAATATATAATATAATCAGTTCACACCTATTAGAATGTTATCATCAAGAAGACAAGAAACAGTAAATGCTGGCAAGGATGTGGTAAAAAGGTAATCCTTATACCCTATTGCTGAGAATGTAAGATAGTCCAGCCTTCATAAAAAACAACATGGAGGTGCCTCAAAAATTGAAAATTGAGCTACCATATGATCCAGAAATTCTGTTCCTGGGTACATAGCTGAAGGACATGAAAACAGGATTTTCATAAAATATATATACACCATGTTTATCACAGCATTATTCATAATACCCAAAATATGTGAATAACCCATATCTGAAGACCTATCAATCGATAAGAAATGTAAATATGCATAATAAAATATTCAGCTATGAGAAAGGAGGATATCCTCTCATTTACAATGACATTAATGTATATTAAGCACATTGTGCTAATTGAGATGGAAAAAAGCAAATACTATATGGTATTACTTATAAGTGAAATCTAAAAACATCAAACCTCTAAGGAAGCAGTGTACAGTGGTGGCCACGAGAGGATGGGAAATGAAGGGAGAAGATTGATGAGGTTTATGGGTACAAACTTGTAACAAGTAAGAAAAAAACCATAACGATCTACTGTACAGTATAGTGAATATAGACAATAAGATTATAATGACATAATATGATAGATATTACTTCAATGACAATCATTACAGTACACAAATGTATCAAAGTAACATGTTGTACACTTTAAAAAATGTTAACATTTCAAATTTGTCAAATTAAAAAATGAGTAATGTTATGATTATGTCATCAGTATTCCTCTCAGAGTAATCCCCCACATTCTCACAGGATCATATTTCTAAACTTTTGGAATCCATATTTTTTGTACAATTTGATCAAT
The DNA here is from genome assembly GCF_019923935.1 of Bubalus bubalis. Lineage (NCBI taxonomy): Eukaryota > Metazoa > Chordata > Mammalia > Artiodactyla > Bovidae > Bubalus > Bubalus bubalis. The sequence goes on from NC_059163.1 coordinate 69,015,653, forward strand.
TATGACAAAATTCTGTATGATAAAATATTTTAGTAGGAGAGATAAAGGGGGAGAGATGCTACAAACTCCAAGGAATATTGAAAGATTAAGAATGACACTCTAAACTATGAAGCAGGACCGTGAGCTATTTTATTTTAAAATACTGTAATACAATTTTAGCAATAACTTATAATTTTAACTTTATGTTGAAGTACAATAAAAATAGAAAAAAGTGCAAAGACCCTACATCAACAGCTTAGTAAATTTTTACCAATTAGATCAAGGAACAAAATATTGCTGCATCCTAGAAGTCACTATTTTTTCTCCCAGATTACCTTTAACAGAAGTTATAATAATAGCACAATGTCTAACATAATAGCTTAGATTAACTTCCCTTTTTTAAATGTTAGATAAATGAAATCACACAGTTTGTGTTTTGTGTGTTGGTTGATCTGGTTGCTTTTCACTCAACATTACACTTGTTTATGATATATGATCTTGCCTGGAGAATCCCTGGGATGGGGGAGCCTGGTGGGCTGCCGTCTATGGGGTCGCACAGAGTCAGACACAATTGAAGTGACTTAGCAGAGACTTAGCAGATGATATATGAACATAAGCATAAATTACCCTTCTTGTGTGAAGCTTTGAGTTGTTCATTTCAATTGTTATAGTATTTCATTATGTGAATATATTACAAGTTATTTTTTCATTTAACTTCTTATGGGGCTTTTGGATTATTAAAAAGATGTGATATTACAAATAGTACATCAATGTACATCTTTGTTCATGGTTTTGAATGAACATATGTGTATATCACTATTGGACAAATACCTAGAAGTAGAATCTCTGTGATGATAGTGTCTAAATTTCTATATAGAGATTTTCTCTCTTTCTTCATTAGACCTCTTCTGATATACCATCAAAGTAGGATATAGTTCTGAAAGCATAGATTAGGGAGTTAGCAAAACTATTCAATTTATATATTCATTTATTCATTCAAATGTTCATTTAAATAGTTAACAAATAATGAATATATTGTAGGTCTGATTCATACCTCTTAATACCAGGAATGAAGCTAAATGCATGTAGAACTAGACCTTGATGGTCCCATTGTCCTGTTAAACAAAGAGAAAAATTCAGATATTATTGCAGCTCAAGGAGATAAGTATAATATTAAAAGTATGTTGTTGTTGCTAAGTCCCTTCAGTTGTGTCCGCCTCTGTGCGACCCCATAGACGGCAGCCCACCAGGCTCCCCTGTCCCTGGGATTCTCCAGGCAAGAACACTGGAGTGGGTTGCCATTTCCTTCTCTAATGCAAGAAAGTGAAAAGTGAAAGTGAAGTCGCTCAGTCATATCTGACTCGTAGCGACCCCATGAACTGCAGCCTACCAGGCTCCTCCATCCATGGGATTTTCCAGGCAGGAGTACTGGAGTGGGTTGCCATTGCCTTTTCCAATTAAAAGTATAAGTAACATGAAATGAAGGTAAAGAATATTCACTTTCAGTTTAAGTGAGTCAAAGAAGGCATAGTATAGAAGTCAACTTACAATTGACAAGGTTGTCTTTGGAGGGAGACAAACAAAGAAAGGGGATCAAAGGCATTTAGCTGAGAGGAATAGTACATAAAAATTGCATCTGTATAGAGGCCCTGTTGAAATAGTGATAAAATTTAAAATGACAATTTTGTACATTCTAAGAGAATAGTGCTAGATAGAGCAAAAAAGGCAAATTATAAAGGATTTAGATATTGTCCCATGAGCAAAGGAAAGACAAGATTTTTTTTTTCTTAGTAATTGAGGAACGTGATTAAATTTAATTTTCAGAGACAATAATTCAAACAAGCAAGTTTGTGGGAAATGACTTTTCTGAATATGTATTATTACCTATAGATGTATTCAGGCATTCAAAATATCACATTATTATTAAATCATATTCCATTATATGTATTTCTTATAGAAGAATTATCAAAAGAATATCTTAAATTGATCTCAGAATCATCTTTTATAGAATCTTCAAACTATTCAAAACATCAGCCAAGAAATAATGTATCTGAAATTCCTCCTCCTCCTGCTGCTGCTGCTGCTAAGTCGCTTCAGTCGTGTCCGACTCTGTGCGACCCCATAGACGGCAGCCCACCAGGCTCCCCTGTCCCTGGGATTCTCCAGGCAAGAACACTGGAGTGGGTTGCCATTTCCTTCTCCACTGCATGAAAGTGAAAAGTGAAAGTGCAGTCGCTCAGTCATATCCGACTCTTCGCGACCCCATGGACTGCAGCCCACCAGGCTCCTCCATCCATGGGATTTTCCAGGCAAAAGTACTGGAGTGGGGTGCCAATGCTTTTTCCACTGAGGTCTTATTTTAACTAATGAAATTACCTTAGTAAAACTTTGTCATTCAAAAATCTTAAGAATAAATTCATCATCAATACATTGAGGTTATCATACTGATTCAAACCATATCATTGGGCTTGATGAATACCTGAATGCAATAACCAATAACATTTGGAAAATCAGAAAGTTCTATAAAAATGGAAGGTTTGAATCTATCACTGTAATGGATAATTAATTAGGTATTTACACATAACAGTTGTCTACTGAAATAGTGACGTATACCAGAATATCTAGAATCAAAAACTTTCTGAATAAAAAAAAAGAAAGTAAAAATGTTCAACTGTGTTACAAAATATTGATTCTTTTAAGTTCTTGTAATTAAGCATGTGTGTATGTACTCAGTTGCTTCAGTCCTGTCCTATTCTTTAGGAAGCTATGGACTATAGCCCACCAGGCTTCTCTGTCCACAGGATTCTCCAAGTAAGAATAAAGGAGAGGGTTGTCATGCCATCCTCCATATCTTCCTAACCCAGGGATCAAACTCTCATCTCCTATGTTGCTGGTGGACTCTGTACTGCTGAGCCAATGGGGAAGCCTGTAATTAAGTATAACTAAGTTCTTTTAGTATCACATGACAGAAAAAAACTCCAATTAATTTAAACTAAATGATAAATTGGTTTCCACTATCAGAATATATAGAGGCTTCCCTGGTAGCTCAGCTGGCAAAGAATCTGCCTGCAATGCAGGAGACCCCAGTTTGATTCCTGGGTGGGGAAGATGCACTGGAGAAGAGATAGGCTACCCATTCCAGTATTCTTGGGCTTCCCTCATAGCTCAGACAGTAAAGAAAGTGCCTGTAATGCAGGAAACCTGGGTTTGACCCCTGGGTTTGGAAGATCCCCTGGAGGAGGGAATGCCTACCCACTCCAGTATTCTGGCCTGGAGAATTTCACGGACAGAGGAGTCTGGCAGGCTACAGTACATGGGGTCACAAAGAGTCAGACATGATGGCAACTTTCACTTTCACCAGAATATATAGTATCAGAAAATTAAATGTAGTTAAATCACTGTAAAAACTCCAGTGATTCATTAATATTGTCTCTCTCTTCTGCTTTCTTCTTTGTATATTTTGTCTTCTGCAGCTCAGAACCTATATGAACATCTACATTGTCCTCAATGAAAATAATTTTAGAAGGAAATCTCTTTTTCTTCAGAGATCCAGGAAGGCTTTAACTGGCCTTGCTTTGTCTGAGACCTTCACTAAACCAATCACTGTGATGGGAACAATACCTTGTCACAACTGGACAAATTTGAAGCATGTGCTTTCTCCTAATCCAGGGGATGATAGGGGCCTGACCAGAGACACACTGATTGGACATGATGGATGGATGGTAGACCAGAGTGATGTCAAAAAGGTATACACACACACACACTACACACACTACAGTAGGATAAGCACATAATAAAGTATAAAATAGAACAGCATAATTTGAGTTTGTATTATCCCCAGAATTATACAGATCTCAAGATTTACAATTAGAAAATCCTTGCTTTAAATTCCACTCTGTCATGATATGAAGCAGGTTTCTTTTTCTCTCCCCATCTATCAAGAGTTTAAGAAATTGGCTCATGATGGTTGTAGAGCCTGGCAAGTTCAAAACTCTGCAGAGCAGGCTGGCAGGATGGAAGCTGGGAGAAGAGTAGCAGTTCAAGACTCGGAGGGAGTCTGCTGGCAGGCTTCCTTCTTCCTCAGGGGATGACAATCTTTCTCTAAAGACCTTCAACTGACTGAATGAGGCTTACCCACATTATGGAGAATAATCTGCTTTACTAAAGTCTACCGATTTACATACTAATCCCATCCAAAATAGAACTTCACAGAAACTTCTAGAATAGTGTTTTACCAAATAGTCAGGTACTGTGGTTTAGCCAAGTTCACATAAAATTAATCAATTTAGTCACTATATAGAATATAGGGAAAATTTATTTCACTTAGCTTCAGTTTCATTTCTTTTGTAATGTGCTTGATATAACTTACTTGTAGGACTATTAGAAAATTAAACAGAGGTATAAGTCCTATTAGCACAGTGCAACCAATAAATTTTTGCTATTGCTGCATTTGAATTTAATTAGCATACTTTTTACTAGCTAATCTAATGCCATACATTTTTGTGTGCACTAGGTAATCTATGGTTTCTATGGTTTTTATTTCAATACAGAAGTCAAAAAATGAAAAAAAAAAAAAAAAAACTATTGATGACAAAGACACAAAGTGATAGTATTTGTTTATCAACTTAAAGGGCCATTAATTGTGAGAAAACCATTTAAAATGCGTTCCCAATTGCAATCCATGTTGATGTATTGTAAACAGACACCAATACAGTTTACTGGCTTTAGTATCCATGACTGTGTATAGGCTAGTAAAAATCAATGAAGAAGAAAGGGGAAAAAAGACCTGATTAATAACAACTATGACATGTATTGATTATAATGACAAATGCTGTAAAGAACTTTTCAAAGGAGATAATTTTAAAAATAAGTAAAATTACATAATAATAATGTAATATTTACTGAGCTGACACATTTTCTAGCACATCTACTCTATCACAGTATTTTCTTAGGCCATTATAGTATATGTATTCAGTTAGCAGGTATTTATTGAACAGCTACTTTATATTAAACCTACAAGCTTCCCCAAAACAAAGATTAAGCCACAAAGCATCTTGTCCTTAATACTCCCAGAATTCTATGATATACACTTGGCGATTTATCGGACTTTTTTTTTCTAATGTAATAAGACTTGTGAAGTAACATATAAACAAATCCCCAGTGCTTTTCTTTACATGATAAGACAGGCAAACTTTCTATAAGCTATAGCAAACTTAGAGGCTATCTTTTCCTCTTAACACAGCCTAGAGGCAAGGTTATGAAAGCAGGGAACAACTAAAGGCATTTCTGTCCTTAGGCAGTTTTTTAACTATTGGGGTTAAAGACCAAACTTTCCAGAGGCCCCAAGGAAAGAATGCTTGCAAAACAGACAGAAAAAATTCAGTACTTAGTTTGACACTCTAAATGTTAGAAAATGTCTTCTCCTTCATGGAATGGAGATCTGCTAGTTTTATGAAGTTTGGTGATCTATTAATAGTATTTGCAAACATATAAATTATCTGCAGATAAGTAGCAAATGACCACAGATGAAAATTTGTGTAGTAAGTCTTATACTTGTTCTTTTATTCAGCATAGTTTCTGAGTATTTATTCTGTATGAAGCCAGTACCTCTGCTTTAAGGATTCTTCTTCTCTTTGTTTATGAGTTAGGGATCCTCCCTCCTCCAGGGTTGTAGGGATGGCTGAATGTAAGACTCATGACCCCGGACAGGTGTGATAGACAGCAGTTTATTTGTTACATGTAATAATGAAACTGGAATCTGAGTTCTTTGTCCACAAAGCTGAAGAATGGAATCCACACACATACTCACACAGGCAGTTTTGTTTTAGAGACTAGAAGTACAGAGTTCTCAGCATAGAACTGAGAGTGGGAACAGTGTCCTGAAACAGTGGGAATCACAATTTGTAACTTTGTCAACTACTGCACAATTGCAATCATCTCACACGCTGGTAAAGTAATGCTCAAAATTCTCCAAGCCAGGCTTGAGCAATATGTGAACTGTGAACTTCCAGACATTTAGGCTCATTTTAGAAAAGGCAGAGGAACCAGAGATCAAATTGCCAACATTCGCTGGATCATCGAAAAAGCAAGAGAGTTCCAGTAAAACATCTATTTCTGCTTTATTGACTATGCCAAAGCCTTTGACTGTGTGGATCACAATAAACTGTGGAAAATTCTGAAAGAGATGGGAATACCAGACCACCTGATCTGCCTCTTGAGAAACCTATATGCAGGTCAGGAAGCAACAGTTAGAACTGGACATGGAACAACAGACTGGTTTCAAATAGGAAAAGGTGTAAGTCAAGGCTGTATATTGTCACCCTGCTTATTTAACTTATATGCAGAGTACATCATGAGAAACGCTGGACTGGAAGAAACACAAGCTGAAATCAAGATTGCCAGGAGAAATATCAATAACCTCAGATATGCAGATGACACCACCCTTATGGCAGAAAGTGAAGAGGAACTCAAAAGCCTCTTGATGAAAGTGAAAGAAGAGTGAAAAAATTGGCTTAAAGCTCAACATTCAGAAAACGAAGATCACAGCATCTGGTCCAATCACTTCATGGGAAATAGATGGGGAAATAGTGGAAACAGTATCAGACTTTATTTTTTTGGCCTCCAAAATCACTGTAGTGGTGACTGCAGCTATGAAATTAAAAGACGCTTACACCTTGGAAGGAAAGTTATGACCAACCTAGATAGCATATTGAAAAGCAGAGATATTACTTTGCCAACAAAGGTCCATCTAGTCAAGGCTATGGTTTTTCCAGTAGTCATGTATGGACGTGAGAGTTGGACTGTGAAGAAAGCTGAGTGCCGAAGAATTGATGCTTTTGAACTGTGGTGTTGGAGAAGACGCTTGAGAGTCCCTTGGACTGCAAGGAGATCCAACCAGTCCATTCTTAAGGAGATCAGTCCTGGGTGTTCTTTGGAAGGACTGATGCTAAAGCTGAAACTCCAGTACTTTGGCCACCTCATGTGAAGAGTTGACTCATTGAAAAAGACTCTGATGCTGGGAGGGATTGGGGGCAGGAGGAAAAGGGGACGACAGAGGGTGAGATGGCTGGATGGCATCACCGACTCGATAGATATGAGTTTGAGTGAACTCCGGGAGTTGGTGATGGACAGGGAGGCCTTGGCGTGCTACAATTCATGGGGTCGCAAAGAGTCGGACATGACTGAGCAATTGAATTGAACTGAAGGTAATGTGTTGGAATGTATCTATGTTTCCCTGGGTTATCTGTATAGCTTCCCACATCTTGTTTGATCCATCTTAGTTCTAAGAGGGAGAAGGGCTTATGGACTGGCTTGGTCCAAATTCTCTTCCAGTTTCTACTAAGGGACATATTTAAGTTGGCTTTTGTGGAGGGGTGCTTGCAGATATGGGGGCAAGTTTGAATACAAGGAAGTGAGAGGGTAACAGGCAGAAAGGCCAGGGGTCTCCAAATGGAGGAAATAGGCTGCAAATGTCAGATATTTTTATCTCTCTTAAATAGCTGCTGCTGCTAAGTCACTTCAGTCATTTCTGATTCGGTGCCACCCCATAAACGGCAGCCCACCAGGCTCCCCCGTCCCTTTGATTGTCCAGGTAAGAACACTGTAGTAGGCTGCCATTTCCTTCTCCAATGCATGGAAGTGAAAAGTGAAAGTGAAGTTGCTCAGTTGTGTCCGACCCTCAGCGACACCATGGACTGCAGTCTTCCAGGCTCCTCCGTCCATGGGATTTTCCAGGTAAGAGTACTGGAGTGGGGTGCCATTGCCTTCTCCATTCTTAAACGGCAGGAGGAAACAAACTAGGGATATTTGGATAATTTTTTTTCCCTTCTCTATACAAATTTAAAAGGAGGTTTCTCTTAAAATACTGTGTTGCTTTAATGACACATGGTTTCACCAGAAGTGAACTATTCTCAATCCTTGAATTAACCAATGCATTTTACATATGGAAATATTTGTCTTAAGCTATTTTAATGTACTATGCATTTACCCCAGACTCTGTCTTCAAGTCAGTTCTACCTAATGGCTCGGAACCTACTTGACAAACCATTATGTTATACTCAGACATTGTTCCCCTAATCTATGTAAATGAAACTATTTGTATAGTAATCTGCCTTTCTACAAGATTCAAGTCAATTGTTTTATGGCCCGGGATGAATCGTCTGGTGCCAAGATTATCCCAAAATATATTTTATGGATGAGGGGCCTGGTAACATTCTGAGTTTTAAGATATTCCTTTCTTTCATTAACAGACTGCTAGTGACTATATAACATCCAGCTGAAGACTAGCAGGGGGGTACTCTTTCTGCCTGCTTCTGATGCCTATGTCAGAAGTTTTCTCTATTTCTTTTATACTTTAATAAATCTTTATTACACAAAAGGTCTGAGCGATCAAGCCTCATCTCTGACCCTGGATTGAATTCTTCTGTTCCAGAGGCCAAGAACCCCAGCATCTTTTCATGGGTCAGCAACAACCTTTCAGAAGGAGCACCAGGAGAGCCATGGGAGGTGAGCCTTTATGGGTGGCTTCCTTCTCTTGGTTGTCTGTGCCTAACATCATTTGGCTAGTAGGCTCACTTTTAGGGCATACTTAAGACAGAGTTCTTTCATATTTCTTAGTCGGAAGAAAATCTGGACATAGGGGATCTCTGCCCATTTCTCTTGTCTTTTGCAGAATAAGTCTAGCTGCAGGATGGTATTGTAGTTTAAACTCCCATCCTCAGGTGAGTGTTCCTTGTCCTCCAGAGGATATGGTGACCAAGCAGTGGCAAACAATAATTTTAAGCCACTTCTCCTTTGGGTTAGAGGATCAAACAACTTCCAGTTATGAAGGATGCATCTCAAGGACATCTGTTGGAAAGTGGATTGGTTATTTCCCATCTGAAAGACAGTGATGACAGGGAGGAAAAGAAAAATACTAATAGGCCTCCTCCTATTTCCATGGGTGGACTTCCTTAGGGGAAAGTTTTTTGAAGCTTATCCTATCCAGTACTGTTGCAACCTTAGAGCCAGGAGTCCTCAGGTCAGGATGTAGATCCCCAAGCATGAGCGCCTCCTGGAGAGTGAATCCCCAGGCAGGTTGAGGCAGGTCAGCCTCCTGAGAATTGTGTGCCTGGGCAGTTGAGGCATGTTGACCTGGGACCCCTGGATTGGAGGATCCCTGAGCAGGCTGAGGCATGATAACCGTTTGAGGACCAGATTCCTAGGCAGATTGATCTCCTGGGACCTCAAGACTGGAGTTGGGAATCCCCAAGGTCTCCAGCATGATAAGTGCTAGGGGCGGGGTGGGGGGGGGGGGTGGAGGGATTAAGGGGTTGCAAACTTAACTCAATGCTGGTTTGTGCACAGCAGATGGAAAGAGCTAACATGATGTAAAACATTCCAAGCCTGTGCTCTGAGACTGGGAACCTGGGGAAATAGCCATAAGCCTTATCCTCTTATTTCTCTGAGGGAATGTAAGTTACTGATTTCCTCCCTTAGTCCTTCATAAAACGGCTTAGCATATTTCCAATGGTAAACATCTCATTGTCATAGATCTGCTTTAGGAAATAACAGAAGTAATGACAAAGGAGAGGGTTATCTGGTCCTGTGTAGAGTCTTCTCTTGTGCTATTGGAAAGAGGGTGTTTGCTATGACCAGTGCATTCTCTTGGCAGAACTCTATTAGCCTTTTCCCTGCTTCATTCTGTACTCCAAGGCCAAATTTTCCTGTTGCTCCAGGTGTTTCTTGAATTCCTACTTTTGCATTCCAGTCCCTTATAATGAAAAGGACATCTTTTGGGGGTGTTAGTTCTAAAAGGTCTTGTAGGTCTTCATAGAACCGTTCAACTTCAGCTTCTTCAGCATTACAAGTCAGGGCATAGACTTGGATTACTGTGATATTGAATGGTTTGCCTTGGAAACGAACAGAGATCATTCTGTCGTTTTTGAGACTGCATCCAAATATTGCATTTCGGACTCTTTTGTTCACCATGATGGCTACTCCATTTTTTTCTAAGGAATTCTTGCCCACAGTAGTAGATATAATGGTCATAGATTCACCCATTCCAGTCCATTTTAGCTTACTGATTCTTAAAATGTTGATGTTCCTCTTGCCATCTCCTGTTTGACGACTTGATTTGCCTCGATTCATGGACCTAACATTCCAGGTTCCAATCCTCTATACAGCATAGAACCTTGCTTCCATCACAGTCACATCCACAACTGGGTATTATTTTTGCTTTGGCTCCCTCTCTTCATTCCTTCTGGAGTTATTTCTCCAGTGATCTCCAGTAGCATATTGGGCACTTACCGACATGGGGAGTTCATCTTTCAGTGTGCTATCTTTTTGCCTTTTCATACTATTCGTGGGGTTCTCAAGGCAAGAATACTGAAGGGGGTTGCCATTCCTTTCTCCAGTGGGCCACATTTTTTCAGAACTCTCCACCATGACCCACGCATCTTGGGACATCACCAAATGGTCAACACTGAAAGCAGATTGATTATGTTATTTGCAGCCAAAGGTGGAGAAGTTCTATACAGTCAGCAAAAACAAGACTGGGAGCTGTCTGTGGCTCAAATCATGAACTCCTTATTGCCAAATTCAGACTTAAGTTGAAGAAAGTAGGGAAAACCACTAGACCATTCAGGTATGAACTAAATCAAATCCCTAACGATTACAGTGGAAGTGAGAAATAGATTTAAGGGATTACATCTGATAGACAGAGTACCTGATGAACTATGGCAGAGGTTCTTGACATTGTACAGGAGACAGGGAACAAGACCACCCACAAGAAAACAAAATACAGAAAAGCAAAATGGCTGTGTGAGGAGGCCTTACAAATAGCTGTGAAAAGAAGAGAAGTGAAAATGAAAGGAGAAAAGGAAAGATATACCCATTTGAATGCAGAGTTCCAGAAGAATAGCAAGGAGAGATAAGAAAGACTTCTTCAGTGATCAGTGCAAAGAAATAGAGGAAAACAATAGAATGGAAAATGCTAGAGATCTCTTGAAGATGATTAGAGATACCAAGGGAACATTTCATGCAAAGATGGGCACAATAAAGGACAGAAATGGTATGGACCTAAAAGAAGCAGACGATATTAAGAAGAGGTGGCAAGAATACACAGAAGAAGTGTAGAAAAAAGATCTTCATGACTTATATAATCATGATGGTGTGATCACTCACCTAGGGCCAGGCATCCTGGAATGGGAAGTCAAGTATGCCTTAGGAAGCATCATTATGAACAAAGCTAGTGGAGGTGATGGAATTCCAGCTGAGCTATTTCAAATCCTAAAATATGAAGCTGTGAAAGTGCTACACTCAATATGTCAACAAATTTGGAAAACTCAAGTGGCCACAGGACTGGAAAAGGTCAGTTTCATTCCAATTCCGAAGAAAGACAATGTCAAAGAATGCTCAAACTATGGCATAATTACAGTCATCTCACATGCTAGTAAAGAAATGCTCTAAATTCTCCAAGCCAGGCTTCAACAATATATGAACCGTGAATTTCCAGATGTTCAAGCTGATTTTAGAAAAGGCAGAAGAACCAGAAATCAAATTGCCAATATCAGCTGAATCATCAAAAAAGCAAGACAGTTGCAGAAAAACATCTACTTTTGCTTGATTGACTATGCCAGAGCCTTTGACTGTGTAGATCACAATAAACTGTGGAAAATTCTGAAAGAGATTGAATATCAGACCACCTGCCTACCTCTTGCGAAACCTGTATGCAGGTCAGGAAGCAACAGTTAGAACTGGACTTGGAACAACAGACCAGTTCCAAATAGGAAAAGGAATATGTCAAGGCTGTATATTGTCACCCTACTTATTTAATTTATATGCAGGGTATATCATGAGAAATGCTGGGCTGGATGAAGCTCAAGCTGGAATCAAGATTTCTGGGAAAAATATCAATAACGTCAGATATGCAGATGTAACCACACTTATGGCAGAAAGTGAAGAGGAACTAGAGAGCCTCTTGATGAAAGTGAAAAAGGAGAATGAAAAAAGTTGGCTTAAAGCTCAACATTCAGAAAACAAATATGATGGCATCTAGTCCTATGACTTCATGGCATAAGATGGAGAAACAGTGGAAACAGTGACAGACTTTATTTTGGGGGGCTCTAAAATTACTGCAGATGGTGACTGCAGCCATGAAGCAAAAACCACTTATTCCTTGGAAGAAAAGTTATGAACAACCTAGGCAACATATTAAAAAGCAGAGGCATTACTTTGCCAATAAATGTCCATCTAGTCAAGGTGATGGTTTTTCCAGTAGACATGTATGAATGTAAGAGTTGGACTATAAAGAAAACTGGGCACCAAACAACTGATGCTTGTGATCTGTGGTGTTGGAGAAGACTCTTGAGAGTCCCTTGGACTGCAAGGAGATCCAACCAGTCCATCCTAAAGGAAATCAGTCCTGAATATTCTTTGGAAAGACTGATGTTGAAGTTGAAACTCCAATACTTTGGCCACCTTATGCAAAGAGCTGACTCATTTGGAAAGACCCTGATACTGGGAAAGATTGAAAGTGAGAGGAGAAGGAAATGAAGGAGGATGAGATGCTTGGGTGAGATCACTGACTAACTAAACATGAATTTGAGTAAACTCTGGGAGTTGGTGATGGGCAGGGAGGCCTATTGTGCTGCAGTCCATGGGGTCACAAAGTCGGACACGACTGACTGACCTGAACTGAGCTGATCTGGTCCTGTTAGGGGCATTAGGAATAGTGTAATAATAAGTGGGGTGGACCGATGTTGCCTAGAAGGGGCAGGGTCCTGCTTGTAGTAGTTAGTAAGTGGCTTAAGAACAAATTGTTAAGAGGCAACAGAACAGATTTTCCTTAATAGTACAGTGGAGATTTATTTCGGGGGCCTGCAGGGCTAACACCCAAATTGGCAAACATTATCCTTGGAAACCCAATTGCCCTTGAAGGGATGGACCAACAGATGGACTTCTAGCAGGCATTGTGTGCCTGTCACCTGCCTTAGCATGTTCACTGAGAGATGGTTTTGTTGCACGTGTTGTAGGAAACATGGAAGATGAAGGCCTGAATGTCTAGAAGGATTGGATATTATACAGTATTTCCCTCCCAAGGGCCAGCTATTTTCTGGTTGTCCTTCCAGAAGATTGTAGAGGTAACATTGTGGGCAGGAAGGAGCTTAGAAAAAGAGCATGAAATAGTAGGGGAAGTGGGCGGGGGGTGGGGGGGTGGGGAAGGGGGAGGGCGCTGCGAGGCGGGGGCGGGGGCACAACTTTTGAAAGAATCAATTGCCCAAAGCTACAACATAAACCAATTAAAATCAAATGGGTCCCAGATGACAAGTCAAATTCAACTAAACTTGGATCCTCAATCGGCAAGCTAAATGATATACCCAGAGGTGCCAGGACTGTTTCAAGGCACTGTCAAAAGACCAAGGAGTGGGTGATTCCCTAATTGTTGGAATGATCCTCCCACTCATTAGCATATGAAATCACCTAGCTAGCAAAATCTAACCACCCCACCTTCCATGACTGCTGCACTTGCCCTCTGTGATGGCCCACACTCTTGGAGTGAGTTTTTCTCTGAACCCAAACAAATCTACCTCTTATCCTTGTGTCTCTCACTGAATTTTTGCAATAAGCCATCAAGAACCTGAGCTTCATTAGGTCCTGAAGTCAAGCACTGAGGGATTTGGCTGGGCTCAAGTCCCACGAGACAGGAACTGAAAAATGGAAGAAAAAAGCAGTAGGAAAAACGTGCTGAGGAATCACCTTCATAACCTACCAGAAAATCTGCTAAATACACGAACTGTGCTCACAGTTTTCATTGGCCTGATCCTTGACGCAAAGATGATTAAGGACAGAAGAACCCCCACCTACTTGGACAACAGCTACTAAGTAGCCCCTGCCAGAGCCCCTCAATTGCACCTACTGCTGCTCACCTGTTCATGGGGGGTTCAAGGAAACAAGAAACAGGAGATTGTAAAGGAATTGAGATTTTGTTAGCCATACGTCCTTCTAGCGATAGGAGTGAGGACCTCCTACCTTAACTTGAGATCTTCTGGAATCTGAGACTGAGTTGCATGAGCTTTCTGCTGAGTTCGTTTTTGTTGTCCCAGTTTCCACCATGCTGGGCTTCTTGTCGCTCCTTGTCGCTTCCCCTGCACTGGGTTTTCCTCATGTTCAGCTTCCATGGCTGGAGCTTTTGCAGAGTTTGTCTTCTGCTGTGCTTGGCTTCTGCCTTACCATGGCCGAACTCACCAGGTTGTTTCAGGCAGGTTAAATCCAAGTCATGGCACCATATATGTCTGCAGAATGTGTGATTTACTCGGTTCTGTCTGGCCACAGGAAAAATTTGAAGCAATGGATGGACCAGTGTTATAGCTCAGTTTTATTTGGCAAACAAAGGAAAATACATCCTCAAGGCATGAGGGTGGGCCGACCCAAAAGACGAAAAGAGAAGAGAAACCCCAGCTCAATTTTGGCTCTTCTTTTTATATGTTTTTTCTCTTCCTCCTGAGCCTGCCCTATGTAAATTGGGCTAGCCAGCAGGGCTGTTTGTTTTACTTGAGGTTCTCACTCTGGTCCTCTGACCTTCCTTTGTTCTATTTTTGCAGATTTTTCCCTTCTTATCTTTTAGTCACCGCCAAAGACAGTTGACTGGACTCCTTTTTCCAATTCCAACTACCTAATGGGCCTGCCCTCGTTTGAAAGAGCTTCCCAGGTGGTGCAGTGGTAAAGAATCCTCCTACAAGCTGGAGACCTGGGTTCAGTCCCTGGCTCAGGAGGATACCCTGGATCTTCTTGCTTGGAGAATCCCATGGACAGAGGAGCCTGGTAGCTTCTAATCCATGGGGTTGCAGAGTCTAATACAATTTAGCGACTGAATATGCATGCATCTTTTAAAAATCTACCTATACACAAAAATAAACTCAAAATGGATTAAAGATCTCAATGTAAGACCAGAAACTATAAAACTCCTAGAGGAGAACATAGGCAAAACACTCTCCGAAATACATCACAGCAGGATCCTCTATGACCCACCTCCCAGAATATTGGAAATAAAAGCAAAAATAAACAAAATGGGACCTAATTAAACTTAAAAGCTTCTGCACATCAAAGGAAACTATTAGCAAGGTGAAAAGGCAGCCTTCAGAATGGGAGAAAATAATAGCAAATGAAGCAACTGACAAACAACTAATTTCAAAAATATACAAGCAACTTCTACAGCTCAACTCCAGAAAAATAAATGACCCAATCAAAAAATGGGCCAAAGAACTAAATAGACATTTCTCCAAAGAAGACATACAGATGGCTAACAAACACATGAGAAGATGCTCAACATCACTCATTATCAGAGAAATGCAAATCAAAACCACTATGAGGTACCATTTCATGCCAGTCAGAATAGCTGCAATCCAAAAGTCTACAAGCAATAAATGCTGGAGAGGGTGTGGAGGAAAGGGAACCCTCTTACACTGTTGGTGGGAATGCAAACTAGTACAGCCACTATGGAGAACAGTGTGGAGATTCCTTAAAAAGCTGGAAATAGAACTGCCTTATGATCCAGCAATCCCACTGCTGGGCATACACACTGAGGAAACCAGGAGGGAAAGAGACACGTGTACCCCAATGTTCATCGCAGCACTGTTTATAATAGCCAGGACATGGAAGCAACCTAGATGTCCATCAGCAGATGAATGGATAAGAAAGCAGTGGTACATATACATAATGGAGTATTACTCAGCCATTAAAAAGAATACATTTGAATCAGTTCTAATGAGGTGGATGAAACTGGAGCCTATTATACAGAGTGAAGTAAGCCAGAAAGAAAAACACCAATACAGTATACTAACACATATATATGGAATTTAGAAAGATGGTAACAATAACCCTGTGTATGAGACAGCAAAAGAGACACTGATGTATAGATCAGTCTTATGGACTCTGTGGGAGAGGGAGAGGGTGGGGAGATTTCGGAGAATGGCATTGAAACATGTAAAATATCATGTATGAAACAAGTTGCCAGTCCAGGTTCGATGCAGGATACTGGATGCTTGGGGCTGGTGCACTGGGACGGCCTAGAGGGAGAATATGGGGAGGGAGGGGGGAGGAGGGTTCAGGATGGGAAACACAGGTATACCTGTGGTGGATTCATTTCGATATTTGGCAAAACTAATACAATATTGTAAAGTTTAAAAATAAAATTAAATTAAATTAGAAAAAAATCTACCTAGTTCTTGTGCCTATTATTCTTCTGCGCCCTTTCCCAAACTACTTAGTAATGACCCCTGAAGAATTCAGAATTCTTTATTTCCAAGGAATTAGCAACAATGTTGAACTTTCTAAGAGATTGGCAGGAGATCACACAGAATAAAGAAATTTTGAATCCTTCTTAGAAGCAGAAGAAAAAACCCTGCATTAACTTAAAAGTTAATGGTGAGTGTGGCTTTTGGTGTTTAATAATTATTTTAATTGGTTTGTGTTAGGAGCTGTTTTTAATGCTCTCAGAGGTAAATGAAGGTCTTAGAGGCTCTCAGATTCTTAGAAGAGTCGTAAGAAAAAGAAAAATAGAGGAAACAAAAGAACAAAGAAAAGGCAAAAATAAAAAGAATAATCATGTGAAAACTAAAGAACCACAGTGTAAGAAAGCACAGAATGAATAAAGTTTCAATACCTTTCCCCTGCTTTACAACTGAGGAATTAAATGAAAATCTTTCAAATGCAAATGTTACTTTGTTCCCATCACTTTACATCCCATATCAAGTCCTGAGGAAATATAAGGTGTTCCTATTTTCTAAGAGTACATTTAAAATACACTATAAAGCTCTCCTAAAATATTTTATGAAATTCAAGGTGTACATCCTTCATATTAAACATCCATGAAATCCAGGACATTTTTACAATTACAATTATCCAGGCCAAAGTTGTTGATGCTACTGTCATTGACCAAGCAGATGCTTGCAAATCCAAATTTGCAATGTACATTTTATCAGTTTGGAAGAACATCTCGAAGAAAATGGTGGAATACTCATTTAAGACATGAGTATTCTACTTTGTAGATGCTTTGATGGCACAGAGAATGATGCTACATGGAAAAACTGACATTGATGACTCTGAAGCTTAATGTGATTCAGTAATATCAAACTCTGAATAAGAAGATATTTTTGGAATGCTTTAACCACTTTATTTCACTTATGTGTGTGTTTGTGTGCTCAGTCCTTCAATAGTGTACGACTCTTTGTGAACCCTTGGACTGTAGCTTGCCAGGCTCCTCTGCCCATGGAATTTTCCAGGTAGGGATATTGGAGTGGGTATTTCTGCTTCAGTGATTCTTCCCAACGCAGAAATTGAACTCAAGTCTCTTGAGTCTCCTGAACTGGCAGGTAGATTCTTTACCACTGAGCCATTTTATTTGTTTTACATGTACTCAAGTTTGGTATATGATAAATGCAAACATAAAAATGAGTCTAAAAATAGAAAATAAAAACTCTAAATAATAAGAAAACATTGTGTTCTATTTTGATTGGCCCTATTTTTTTCTAAACACCACTTAAAATAATTCTGGGTCACAAAATTAACCTTTTCTTATATTTGATGAGAGCTGGTTTTTTGAACCTTCATTTTGTAACTGCCGTCCTTTTCTTCAGATCAAGCGTAAGATATTGTCATGCTATATGTATGACAAGAGAACAATAAAATATCTACCATTTTTGAAACATACATTTTTATATGAGGCATAAACATGAGTAAGTATTTTCAAAACATGCTGTGTTTAGTTACTCAGTTGTATCCAGCTCTGTGACCCCATGGACTGTAGCCTGCCAGGCTCCTCTGTCCATGGGATTCTCCAGGCAAGAATACTGGAGTGGATTGCCATGTCCTACTCAGAGGATCTTCCCAACCCAGGGATCGAACCCAGGTCTCCCAAATTGTGGGCACTTTCTTTACCGTCTGAACCACCAAGGAAGAAGAATACTTGTCCTTACTATATATATAGCAATTATCCTATCTGTAAATAACCAGAAAACTCCCATTTTGTTATCAGTACTTGGGGTGGGGGTGGGGGAACTCATTATTTTAAATATTTGGAAACAGGTAGAGATGTCTTCAGAGAAGGCAGTCGCATCCCACTCCAGTACTCTCGCTTGGAAAATCCCATGGATGGAGGAGCCTGGAAGGCTGCAGTCCAGGGCGTTGCTGAGGGTCAGACACGACTGAGCGACTTCACTTTCACTTTTCACTTTCATGCATTGGAGAAGGAAATGGCAACCCATTCCAGTGTTCTTGCCTGGAGAACCCCAGGGACGGGGGAGCCTGGTGGGCTGCTGTCTATAGTGTCACAAGAGTCGGACACGACTGAAGTGACTTAGCAGCAGAGATGCCTTACATGTTTGTTCCTTTTTCTTTTTTTTTTTTCTGGTTTTCACTTAAATGCTATGCTAAGTCACTTCAGTCGTGTCCAACTCTGTGCGACCCCATAGACGGCAGCCCACCAGGCTCCCCCATCCCTGGGATTCTCCAGGCAAGAACACCGGAGTGGGCTGCCATTTCCTTCTCCAATGCAGCAAAGTGAAAAGTGAAAGTGAGGTCGCTCAGTCATGTCCGACTCTTAGCGACCCCATGGATTGCAGCCTAACAGCTCCTCCGTCCATGGGATTTTCCAAGCAAGAGTACTGGAGTGGGGTGCCATTGCCTTCTCCTTGGCCGATTATTAAATATTGTCTTTAAAAGGTGCTTTTCGTATGTTTGTTTGTTTTAGGATGATTTAATGAATGTGGTTGAAAAGCAGAGATCATAATCACAAGTGTTGGGGAGGAAAGGCACTTTCTCTAGCCTTCTGGATTCTTTGGCTGATCTAAATAATTAAATTAATATAAGACAGAAGAACAGAGAAAAACTAACTAAATTTTGTACATACAGGATACCTAAAATATAAGACCCAACACAAGTCAGGCACTTGAGGCTTAAGGGCTGTCTTGATCTAAGTACTAGAATATGGCCTAAAGCTTCAAAGGAGGGGAGGGTAATTCAAGGGATGGTAGGAAAAACAGGTATTAAGAAATTAGATGCTTGCCCTGTGGCACAGATGGGTCATACAGATAAAAGTTATCTTTGGTAATCTCTCTTTCTCTTTCTGAGTCAGGCCATATTCAGTTCAGTTCAGTCACTCAGTTGTGTCAGATTCTTTGTGACCACATGGACTGCAGCACGATAGGCCTCCCTGCCCATCACCAACCCCTGGAGTTTGCTTAAACTTATGTCCATTTAGTCAGTGATGCCATCCAACCATCTCGTCCTCTGTTGTCTCCTTCTCCTCCTGCCTTCAGTCTTTCCCATCATCAAGATCTTTCCAAATGAGTCAGCTCTTCACATCAGGTGGCCAAAGTATTGGAGTTTCAGCTTCAAATCAGTCCTTCCTTTGAACATTCAGGACTGATTTCCTTTAGGATGGACTGGTTGGATCTCCTTGCAGTCCAAGGGACTTTCAAGAGTCCTCTTCAACACCACAGTTCAAAAGCATCATTTCTTTGGTGCTCAGCTTTCTTCACAGTTCAACTCTCACACCCATACATGACTACTGGAAAAACCATCGTCTTGACTAGAAGGACCTTTGTTGGCAAAGTAATGTCTCTGCTTTTTAACATGCTGTCTAGGTTGTTCATAACTTTCCTTCCAAGGAGTACACGTCTTTTAATTTCATGGCTGCAGTCACCATCTGCAGTGATTTTGGAGCCCCAAAAATAAAGTCTGTCACTGTTTCCACTGTTTTTCCATCTATTTGCCATGAAGTAATGAGACTAGATGCCATGATATTTGTTTTCTGAATGTTGAGCTTTAAGCCAACTTTTTTACTTTCAGGCCAACTTATCTACATTATTTTAGGTAACTGAGGGCGAGGTGAAAAACTCTTCCTGAGTGTTCTCATCCTTGATGAATTGTCTTCAGCCCAAGATAATCTCCAGATCAAAGTGGAATGTTTTAGGGAAGCTTGTTCTGAATCCCTTCACAGGATATGCCTTCAACACTTCTAACATATTCTCCAAGTCTGTAGGGGTCAAACTGGAAGTAATTCTTCATCCTTTCAAATGTATGTTTTATTTTCCTGGCTGACATCTATTTCCTTCTTCCAGTCCCACTCAACTCCACTCCTACTCCTCTAGTCCCTGGCATGTTTTCATAGCTTTCCTGATTACTGCAGATAAAAGGTTTATCTTTTTGCCTGATACAAATTTCAGTCCAGGAGTATAAAATCTTCACAGTCTCATCTGTATACCTATCCCTTGTGTACCTTGAGCCAATTTCACCTCAAGAAACCTACAGTTGGAAGAAAGCAAAGTTGTTACCTCCCTTACTCTATTTCCCAGTTCATCTTCTCTTTTTCCCCCTTAACAGCTGTTTGATGCAGTGTTTGGACAGAAGGGAAAGGAAAGGGAGACAAATGTTTTTAATGAACTTTTACAGTTGTAATCTGGGAGTGCCTGATACCAAATATTTATTGAAGGTTTTATTCAAGGGGAGCTTGTGCTATTTCACTCATGCATGCATCCGTGCCCACAAACACACACACATAGATACATACACATTCACTCTTGGGGATCTCTTGCCTGCAGTTCTTTGGCACCTGGAATACCATCCAGCTAGCACCTAACAACCCATCAGCTCTGTACTGATTGTTCCACCTCAAGTCACTTTTTGGTGAATTCATGAAGCATCATGAAAATGTTTTGGATAGACCTACTTTTTTTTTCTTCCCAAAGTCAGTTC
This sequence comes from Bubalus bubalis, assembly GCF_019923935.1. Taxonomy (NCBI): domain Eukaryota; kingdom Metazoa; phylum Chordata; class Mammalia; order Artiodactyla; family Bovidae; genus Bubalus; species Bubalus bubalis. The sequence continues at coordinate 69,036,365 of NC_059163.1, forward strand.
AGTTCAGTTCAGTCGCTCAGTCGTGTCCGACTCCTTGCCACCCCATGAATCGCAGCACTTCAGGCCTCCCTGTCCATCACCAACTCCCGGAGTTCACTCAGACTCGCATCTATTGAGTCAGTGATGCCATACAGCCATCTCATCCTCTGGAGTCCCCTTCTCCTCCTGCCCCCAATCCCTCCCAGCATCAGAGTCTTTTCCAATGAGTCAACTCTTTGCATGAGATGGACAAAGTACTGGAGTTTCAGCTTTAGCATCATTCCTTTCAAAGAAATCCCAGGGCTGATCTCCTTCAGAGTGGACTGGTTGGATCTCCTTGTAGTCCAAGGGACTCTCAAGAGTCTTCTCCAATACCACAGTTCAAAAGCATCAATTCTTCGGCGCTCAGCCTTCTTCACAGTTCAACTCTCACATCCATACATGACCACAGGAAAAACATAGCCTTGACTAGACAGACCTTTGTTGGCAAAGTAATGTCTCTGCTTTTGAATATGCTATCTAGGTTGGTCATAACTTTCCTTCCAAGGAGTAAGCGTCTTTTAATTTCATGGCTGCAGTCACCGTCTGCATCTTCCCAAAGTAACCCATAGTAAATTCTGTCTCAGGCAATGTTGTTTAACCTGGTAGAATCTGTAAGTGCAGCCTTTTACTAATGCAGTTAATGTCTCTTTTTGTTCTTTTGTCTCAGGCTGAGCTAATCAATCTACCCAATTGAGAATTTTACTTGGCATATTCCAAATATCACTTCTTGCTTCCTCAAACTCTACAAAGGGGTCACGATGGGCTTCCATAACTCTAATGAAATTTTTGCTATCAGTTTCTTCAACACTCCAGTGAATTTTTCAAATTAAGTAGCCTGCTGCTGCTGCTGCTGCTAAGTCACTTCAGTCGTGTCCGACTCTGTGCGACCCCATGGATGGCAGCCCACCAGGCTCCCCTGTCCCTGGGATTCTCCAGGCAAGAACACTGGAGTGGGTTGCCATTTCCTTCTCCAATGCATAAAAGTGAAAAGTGAAAGTGAAATCTCTCGGTCGTGTCTGACTGGTAGCGACCCCATGAACTGCCGCCTACCAGGCTCCTCCGTCCATGGGATTTTCCAGGCAAGAGTACTGGAGTGGGGTGCCATCGCCTTCTCCATTAAGTAGCCTGCTGCTGCTGCTGCTTCTGCTGCTGCTGCTGCTAAGTCACGTCAGTCGTGTCTGACTCTGTGCGACCCCATAGACGGCAGCCCACTAGACTCCCCCATTCCTGGGATTCTCCAGGCAAGAACACTGGAGTGGGTTGCCATTTCCTTCTCCAATGCATGAAAGTGAAAAGTGAAAGTGAAGTCACACAGTTATGTCCAACTCTTTGCGACCCAGTGGACTGCAGCCCACCAGGTTCCTCCGCCTGTGGGATTTTCCAGGCCAGAGTACTGGAGTGGGTCGCCAGTGCCTTCTCCAGTTGTAGCCTAAGTTATTGTAAAAAATATTCTTAGCAAAACCATTCACTGTCTATATTCTGTTCTTTGTAACATCCATTCAAATACCTAGTTTTAGAACGTGTGATCATTTATCATCTAACCAATTATTCTGATCTTTGTAGGCTTCTCCAGAATTAATGAAACACCACAGAATACTCTGATTTACATGTCTATCTCCATTTACCTATCTCTATCCATCCATTTATAATCTATCAATCAATTTTCACATCTTTATGGAGATTTATAGATGTGCATGTATGTTTGGTTATAAATAAGCAATTAGAAATAGAAAGGTGAAAAAAGAGGAGAAAGAGGAAAGGCACAATAGGGAATTAATGAGAAGAAAAGAAGAAAAATGTAGAGAAAGTATTGGGGGCCAACGTGAGGCACTCCGCCCTTGGCAAAGGTCATGAGGAAGGAGGCTCAACATACGCAAAGGTGGGATCGAGCCTCAGGAGTCCCCCTGGAAATCCTCGAACATCTACCCCCATAACCAGAGCCTGCCTACTTTACTACTTTGTGCTCTCACCTACACTTCTGACTTTACTGTCCACCACCTCTTTTGGAGAAAGAGTTAACCTAGAGCTCCAGTTAATAAAAACTCCTGGGCGTGACAAGAGTGTTTTAACCTACAAACTCCTCTGAAGGTTCTCTAGCCTGCCTGACAGGATTGTCCGGCCACATGTGATTGCTCACAGCCTCCCAACCGTGAGAGGCACAAGATGCTTTAAATCTTCTAAAAACGGGTTCCTTAGAAAAGTTAGAAAACCATTAGTATAAGTATAGTGGGCTGATTAGAAATTGTATTGGTGAAGTGTTTTTCATTTGTTGAGCCAATGTTTGTTGCTAATTCTCCATATTCCCTGCCCTTACACACATTAATGAATATATAGAAAAAATAAGTATTAACCATTGATATTAATCATGTTAGACCTTAGGCTAAATAAATTCTTTCCTTAATTAAAACCCACTACACCCTCACCCTATAGGAATGTAACTTTATCTGGTACCTTGGGAAGGTGGAGTCTTTTTTAAGAATAATCACCCCTGGAGAAATAAGTGTCCTGGTTGACTGACCACTGTCACGAGGAGAGGGTCATAAATTGTCAGCAGGCCACCTGGCCAGAAGATGATGTAACACCTCTAAGACCTCTGTATATATTTGTATGAAGCACCTGACTTTGATAAAAGTCAAGACTGCTGACCCCATGTGACTTTTGCATAACATCTCAGTGTATAAAAGTAGACCATGGAAAATAAAGAATTGGGATCAGTTTCTCAAAATACTAGTCTCCCCATGTCGCTCTCTCTCTCAAACTCTGGCTGAGTCTCTATCTGGAGCGTGGAACCCACCAAGCTTATTAATTTTGCCTGGGCTTCTAAGATCCGACCAGGGAGGCCTCAGTGTCTCATCTCCTTTGGGAGAACGGAAGGACACCTGCGACCTACGTAAGTGGTGCAAACTTCTTGTCTTGAAGTTTTATTGGTCTTCCGCATAAACCAAGCTACTCAGCCTCTTTTCTCCACTGAATTTTCCTACTGAGCTATCCTCATTCTATTACTCTTTACATCTCTAATTAATATCTAATTGAAGCTATTGTATCCTGATCCTCACCGACGCCGTCCCCGCTTCGAACTCCCTGAATCAGCCGGGGCTGGACCTCGGCAAGAAAGTTATGTTGTTTAGCTGCTAAGTTGGGTCAGACTCTTTTGCTACCCAGTGGACTTTAGCTCATCAGGCTCCTTTGTCCACGGGATTTCCCAGGCAAGAATACTGAAGTGGGTTGCCATTTCCTTCTCCAGGGAATTTTCCCCATCCTGGGAGCAAACTTGAGACTCCTACTTGCACACAGATTCTTTACTGCTGAGCCACCAGAGAATGCCATAGAAGGGTGATTTTTCAGCTTCCCTCTACTGAATGCTTTTTACACCCTCTTGACTCTGAGTTTTATTCTTTTCTCAAGAAACATGGAAAATATCTGTCCCATTGCCAATAGGTTAAAAACTAAATTCTGCTTCACAATCATAAAGTTATTAAATAGTAATCACAGGAAATCTGAATTCTGCTTCACAGTTGTAACATGATTAAACAGTAATCCAGGGAATCTGAAAAAGTGACAAAATAAACCCCCTGAACTTCTGGAGCTCTCACTGGGCTTCAAGATACTTCAGTTTATTTTGCTCCACTATGAGATCTAGAGTCTCTCTTCAACTAGGAATTAGGAATTTCATGATCAAACTAAAGGAAAAGACAGTGTGCTGGATGACAAAGCTAACCAGCCAATGCGAAACTGTAGGATCCAGGAGAAAACACCAACCACCTTGTGGTAAAAGGCCTGGTAAAATGAGACAAAATTAGCAGCAGAACAGGTTACTACTGAAGGACTGAAACACCTTCACAACTGAGCACTGAGAGATAATCAGAGGTCATTGTAAAGAAAATCGTTGAAAATACATAACTGTTGAGGAAAAAATGTTGAAAACTCCCACCAATAGATTATTATGAACTATGAATTTTACAAAGCATTCATTATTAAGTATGCTGTGCTGTGTTGAGCTTTTTGTCCAACTCTTTGCAACTCCATGGACTGTAGCCTACCAGGCTCCTCTGTCCATGGGATTTCCCAGACAAGCATACTGGAGCAGATAGCCATTTTCTTCCCCAGGGGATCTCCCTAACCCAGGGAACGAACCCAAGTCTCTTGCATTGTGGCAGATTCTTTACCCTCTGAGCCACCAGGGAAGGCCAGTATTAAGTATGTTAAAGATAAATAAGATTTAGTCCTTCACTCTAGGAGTTATAGTAAAAGTGAGACAAAAGTTTAATATACTGTAATAATTAAGCAATTATTTATGTGTATGTGCGTGTTTTAAAAAACACTTGTCTTGCAGTAGTAGCTGTTTTAAGTTTGGACTGTGAAGAAAACTGAGTGCCAAAGAATTGATGCTTTTGAACTGTGGTGTTGGAGAAGACTCTTGAGAGTCCCTTGGAGTGCAAGGAGGTCCAACCAGTCCATTCTAAAGGAGATCAGTCCTGGGTGTTCTTTGGAAGGAATGATGCTAAAGTTGAAACTCCAGTACTTTGGCCACCTGATTGGAAGAGTTGACTCACTGGAAAAAACTCTGATGGTGGGAGGGATTGGGAGCAGGAGGAGAAGGGGACAACAGAGGGTGAGATGGCTGGATGGCATCACCGACTCGATGGATGTGAGTTTGAGTAAACTCAGGGAGTTGGTGATGGACAGAGAGGCCTGGTGTGCTGCGATTCATGGGGTCGCAAAGAATCAGACATGACTGAGCGACTGAACTGAACTGAACTCCTAACACTGGCTAACCTGATTAATTTTGGAATCCTTATTTGGAACCCCTTCAGACTAATGAGACTTATCCTTGTGAGAAATTTGTCAAGACATTGCATCATATTTCTAAGAGTTTATTTCTCCAAATCAAATGAAGAATATTACCTATTATATAAACAATTTAGATCTTTCAATTTGCTTTATATGTATTTTTTTCAATGTTAGAATCTTATCTATGTTGCCATTATACTAAATTCAGAATAATGAAGTGCATATACACAAGAAAATAAATTGAAATAGATTATAAGAGGATCAATCTACAAACATTTACTTTTCCCTTTAAATTAAACATTCTAATGTTTCTTAGCAGTTACCAAAATTGATATAAGTCATCCTAATGGTTTTGCATTTAAAGCATGTTCACCAATATTCAACTGACATAGGTGATTAGCTTACCTGAGGAGTATGAATAATAATATGTTATGGAACTTGAGAAGGTGAAGAAAAAGTGTATTTCTTATAAATAAATTACTTAGTTATGTATTATTTATGTTACACAAATTTAAACAATGTATAATACATGAGGAGAAATTTACTATATTTGGAGCAAAAATAACTGAACAGTCTCTTAGGACCTTTATTAATATTTCAATATCAGTATTATTCTCCTGTATAATTGATTTTTGGGAGAGAATTTTGCATATGTTTTCTGAAATCTAGGACAGAAGCTCAAAATCCTTAGAGTATGCATGAGTTTGATATCACTTGCTTTGGGACAATTTTCTGAGTCTGAGACCAAGATAAGTGAAGTTGCTCAGTCATGTCTGACTCTTTTTGACCTCATGGATTGTAGCCTGCCAGGCTTCTCTGTCCCTGGAATTTTCCCAGCAAGAATACTGGAGTGGATTGCCATTTCCTTCTCCAAGGGATCTTCCTGACCCAAGGATCGAACGCTGGTCTCCCACACTGCAGGCAGAATCTTTACCCATCTCAGCCACTAGGGGAGCCCTTAGCTATTGTTAAACTGGGAGACACTTTCAACAACTTTCAAAATGACCTTTACTAAGAGTCTCTACACAGGTTCATATCCTTTACCTCATATACAGACGTATGAAAAAGGAAAAGGATCAAAGCCTGCTGCTTTCCCTTATATTCCAGGTCTCATGGCTTTTCCATTTCTTGTTTGAGGGGAGGGAAGAAAGAGGAGTTAATTCCAATTTCTATTACAGGAGACTCTTGGATAATTATTTTTAAAATGAAAGAAATCCCAAATAATAATGCTTTGATTAATGATCTGGAGCACTGAATTTATAAGCATTCCCAAGAAACATTTTTCTGCTTAAACCAGTATTTTGATCTCTTTTTTGAAAAAGCAGGAAATGAGTGACAAAGATTTGCAAAGCTAAGATGAAATGCTTTGTGGGCAAAAATGCGTTTAGTAAATACTTGTGAAAAGAATGTTGAATTACAATAATTTATTGGACTTCTACGCATGAGAGACATAGGTTTTTAACAGATATAAAAGAAAACAACTAGGATACCAATTCAGTACTATAAAACAGTAAGTGGATCAAGAATTGTAACCCAACTCTATTCTACTTCCTTGAGCATTCCTTACTTCATTGGTATAATTGTAAGGACATTAGAGATAAGGTAAACTGCTCTTCTACTGTATCCTAAAATTTTCAATCTTAAAATTGTAAGTGATAAATCTAATTCTCTAATTATAGAAATGATTATGTTACCTAGTTCAAGCTCATACTGTGCTCCACCAAAAAATCAAGTGCCAATAGACCAATTAATCAAGAGATGAGCTGTTGAGGCAATAGTGACTTTATTCAGAAAGTCAGCAGCTTGGGAAGATGATGGGCTAGTGTCCAAAAGAACCATGTTGCCTGACCTTGGATGCTAGTATTTATAGAACAAAGAAGAGGAGGTGAAAAGGTCAAGTAAAAAAGGGGACATATTGCAAATATTTCCTGTTTCTGGCCAGGTTCTGGAAGGCATGTGTCAATTTATCCTCTACTGTGGCCATTCACAATGCATTCATAGGTGGGCCTCATCAGGATGTTTTTTATGAGCTAAACAAAGATATTTTAGCTTAAGGTTCAGGCATGAGAGCTAGAGTTCGTGAAGATGGGCAGTCATGTATAATTTAAGCCATAGGCAACATCTCTTTAGTGATTCAGTTCAGTTCAGTTCAGTTCAGTCGCTCAGTCATGCCTGACTCAGTCTGTGCAACCCCATGGACCACAGCACTCCAGGCCTCCCTGTCCATCACCAACTCCCAGAGTTTACTCAAACTCATGTCCATTAAGTCGGCGATGTTATCCAACTATCTCATCCTCTGTTGTCACCTTCTCTTACTGCCCTCATCTTTCCCAGCATCAGGGTCTTTTCAAATGAGTCAGCTCTTCACATCAGGTGGCCAAAGTATTGCAGTTTCAGCTTCAGCATCAGTCCTTGCAATGAATATTCAGGACTGATTTCCTAAATATCAGGTTTAACCTCCTGTCCATCACCAACTCCGAGAGTTTACCCAAACTCATGTCCATTAAGTCGGTGATGCCATCCAACATCTCATCCTCTGTTGTCACCTTCTCTTACTGCCCTTATCTTTCCCAGCATCAGAGTATTTTCAAATGAGTCAGATCTTCACATCAGGTGGCCAAAGTATTGGAGTTTCACTTCAACTACAGTCCTACCAATGAACACCCAGGACTAATCTTCTTTAGGATGGACTGGTTGGATCTCCTTGCAAGTCCAAGGGACTCTCAAGAGTCTTCTCCAACACCACAGTTCACAAGCATCAATTCTTAGGCACCCAGCTTTCTGTAGAGTTCAACTTTCACATCCATACATGACTACTGGAAAAAAAAAAAAAAAGCTTTGACTAGAGGGACCTTTGTTGGCAAAGTAATGTCTCTGCTTTTGAATATGTTGTCTAGGTTGGTCATAACTTTCCTTCCAAGGAGTAAGCATCTTTTAATTTCATGGCTGCAATCACCATCTGCAGTGATTTTTGGAGCCCCCCCCCCCAAAAATAAATTTAGCCACTGTTTCCATTTTTCCCTCATATATTTGGCATGAAGTGATGGGACCAGATGCCATGATCTTAGTTTTCTGAATATTGAGCTTTAAGCCAAGTTTGTCACTCTCCACTTTCACTTTCATCAAGAGGCTTTTTAGTTCCTCTTCAATTTCTGCCATAAGGGTGGTGTCATCTGCATATCTGAGGTTTTGATATTTCTCCCGGAAATCTTGATTCCAGCTTGTGTTTCATCCAGCCCAGCATTTCTCATGATGTACTCTGCATATAAGTTAAATAAGTAGGGTGACAATATACAGCCTTGACATACTCCTTTTCCTGTTTGGAACCAGTCTGTTGTTCCATGTCTAGTTCTAACTGTTGCTTCTTGACATGCATACAGATTTCCCAAGAGGCAGGTCAGGTGGTCTGGTATTCCCATCTCTTTCAGTATTTTCCACAGTTTATTGTGATCCACACAGTCAAAGGCTTCGGCATAGTCAATAAAGCAGAAGTAAATGTTTTTATGAAACTTTCTTGCTTTTTCGACCACCCAGCAGATGTTGGCAATTTGATCTCTGGTTCCTCTGCCTTTTCTAAAACCAGCTTGAACATCTGGAAGTTCATGGTTCACATTTTGCTGAAGACTGGATTGGAGAATTTAGAGCATTTCTTTTCTAGCATGTGAGATGAGTGCAATTGTGCCGTAGTTTGAGTGTTCTTTGGCATTGCCTTTCTTTGGGATTGGAATGAAAACTGACCTTTTCCAGTCCTGTGGCCACTGATGAGTTTTCCAAATTTGCTGGCATATTGAGTGCAGCACTTTCACAGCTTCATATTTTAGGATTTGAAATAGCTCAACTGGAATTCCATCACCTCCACTAGCTTTGTTCATAATGATGCTTTCTAAGGCCCACTTGACTTCACATTCCAGGATGTCTGGCTCTAGGTAGTGGTCACACCATCGTGATTATATGAGTCATGAGGATCTTTTTTCTACACTTCCTCTGTGTATTCTTGCCACCTCTTCCTAGTATCTTCTTCTTCTTTTAGGTCCATACTATTTTTGTCCTTTATTGTGCCCATCTTTGCATGCAATGTTCCTTTAGTATCTCTAATTTTCTTGAAGACATCTCGTCTTTCCAATTCTATTGTTTTCTTCTATTTCTTTGCACTGATCACTGAAGGCTTTCTTATCTCTGCTTGCTATTCTTTGGAACTCTGCATTCAAAAAAGGTATATCTTTCCTTCTCGTCTTTGCTTTTTGCTTCACTTCTTTTCACAGCTATTTGTAAGGCCTCCTCAGACAGCTATTTTGTTTTTTTGAATTTCTTTTTTGAGGGGATGGTCTTGATCCCTGTCTCCTGTACAAGGTCATGAACCTCCTTCCATAGTTCATTAGGCACTCTGTCTATCCTAGTCCCCTATATCTATTTCTCACTTCCACTGTATTATCATAAGGGATTTGATTTAAGTCATACCTAAATGGTCTAGTGGTTTTCCTTATTTTCTTCAATTAACTCTGAATTTGGCAATAAGGAGTTCATGATCCAAGCCACAGTCAGCCCCCATCTTGTTTTTGTTGACTGTATAGAGCTTCTCCATCTTTGTCTGCAACGAATATAATCAATTTGATTTCGGTCTTGGCCATCTGGTGATGTCCGTGTGTAGAGTCCTGTCTTGTGTTGTTGGAAGAGGGTGTTTGCTATGACCAATGCGTTCTCTTGGCAAAACTCTATTTAGCCTTTGCCCTGCTTCATTCTGTACTCCAAGGCCGAATTTGCCTGTTACTCCAGGTGTTTTATGACTTCCTACTTTTGCATTTCAGTCCCCTATAATGAAAAGACATCTTTTTTGGGGGTTAGGTCTAAAAGATCTTGTAGGTCTTCATAGAACCTTTCTACTTCAGCTTCTTCAGCATTACTGTTTGGGACATAGATTTGGATATCATGATTTTGAATGGTTTGCCTTGGAAATGAACAGAGATCATTCTGTTGTTTTTGAGACTGCCTCCAAGTAATGCAGTTCGTACTCTTTTGTTGACTATGATGGCTACTCCATTTCTTCTAAGGGATTCCTGCCCACAGTAGTAGATATAATGATCATCTGAGTTAAATTCCCCCATTCAAGTCCATCTTAGTTCTCTGATTCCTAAAATGTCAACGATTGCTCTTGCCATCTCCTGTTTGACCACTTCCAATTTGCCTTGATTCATGGACCTAACATTCCAGGTTCCTATGCAATATTGTTCTTTACAGCATCGGACCTTGCTTCTATCACCTGTCACATTCACACCTGGGTGTTGTTTTTGCTTTGGCTCCATCCCTTCATTCTTTCTGGACTTATTTCTCCACTGACCACCAGTAGCATATTGGTTACCTACCCACCTGGGGAGTTCATCTTTCAGTGTCCTATTTTTTGCCTTTTCATACTGTTCATGGGGTTCTCAAGGCAGGACTACTGAAGTGGTTTGCCATTCCCTTCTCCAGTGGACCACATTTTTTCAGAATTCTCCACCATTACCTGACTGTCTTGGGTGTCCCTATACCACATGGCTTAATTTTTTGCATTAGATAAAGCTGTGGTCCATGTGATTAGATTGGCTAGTTTTCTGTGATGTAGTTTCAGTCTGTCTACCCTCTGATGCCCTCAGTCAGTGCCTACTGTCTTAGTGGGGTTTCTCTTACCTTGGATGTGGGGTGTCTCTTCACTGCTGCTCCAGCAAAGCACAGCTGCTGCTCCTTACCTTGGATGTGGGATATCTCCTCACAGTTCCCATTCCTAACCCTGGACATGGGGTTTCTCCTTTCTGCTGCTGCTCCTGACCTTGGACGTGGGATATCTCCTTACAGCCCCCACTCCTGACCTTGGACATGGGGTTTCTCCTCGCTGCTGCAACTCCTGACCTTGGACGTGAGGTATATCCTCTCAGTCACTCATCTCTTCAGTGCTGCGCAGCCACCACTGGCTGCTCCAGCACCGGGCAGATGCCACGTGCCACTCCAGTGCCAGGTTTAGTGATTAACTTGTTGGAACACTTCCCTGGTGGATCAGATGATAAAGAATCTGCCAGAAGACCTGGATTCCATTCCTGCGTTGGGACGATCCCCTGGAGAAGGGAATGGCTACCCACTTCAGTATCTTTCCTGGAGAATTCCATGGACAGTGGAGCCTGGCAGGCCCCATTCCATGGGGCTGTGAAAAGTCAGACATGACTGAGCAACTAACACTTGTAGAAAAAGCAATAGAATACAAGGATTAAAGTATAAGAAACTGATCAAATGTGGAGTCAGATTTGTTCTTCCCTATTACAATTTCATTTCTCTGAGGAAATATTTTGGCATTTATAAATCACATCACTGAGTATGCTGGGTTTTTTTTTTTTTTATATATATATACTTATAAGTTTATGTCTGAATACATTGCTTCAACTGGGATATATAAGTAGAAATAAACTCACAAAACAGTACAGAATAAATACCTAAACATGCTTAAGAGTGCAAAGAATTTTGTCATAATTTTTTCATGAGTTCTGAAGAATAATTGTCTATAGATTCAGAAGTACCCAAATTGTAGCTTTTCCTTTTTCATTTTCTTCCACCATTATTTATCTTGGTATAATTCATTTATTAATTCATATATTCAACAGATATTTATTGAGCACCTACTCTCAGCTAAGCTTTTCAGTGAGTATTGGGAAAGTCAAGAATTAACCCTACAGAAATTTCATTTCTGCTAGAGATACAAATAAATCTTGTTAGATGTGAGAATAGAGCTAGGGTAGGTTCAAGTTTAGAAGTACAGAAATTAATTGGGTACGTGGGCAAAGAACCCTGAGCTCACATATGTGAACAATAATTTGGATCAAGAAATGAATAGTTATCCTAAACCTATCTTGGATACAGAATATAAAACTTTGTAATGAGAATATGTCTATGGTGACAAAAGCAATAATGGCATGTCAGTTTATAAATAACTGAGAACATAAATGAATTTCAAAAACCAGGAATTTCTAATAAAATATTGCTTTTCATTAAACATTTTTTTTAATTTAACATGGCCAATAGTTTTCTTAACTCTATTATGAACCCTAGATGAAATCTGAAAGAAGAATAAAGTTATAACTTATTTTAAAAATCACAAACACCATTTCTTTCAATCTTTTATATTATCTCCTGAGATCTCATTCAAGCACTAAGAGGAACTGACCCTACTCAGCTGCTAAGAATTGACAAGCTCACAGCTCAAGATGGTATGTCTTTAGAAAAAATGATACTTTATTACCTTTATATTCTTAGTACAAATGTCTCAATAAAGTTCTCCAAGTTTCCATCCTTCTCTTTGAAACTTCTCAGTTCTCCACATAATTTTGAAGAATGGTTGTGTTAGATAGGCAGGCCAAAAGTCAAAATGTAAGAAAAAAAAATATGTTCCACACTTTAGTATGTCATTCTTACCAGCTTATGATCCTGGTGTTTTTGCTCTAGATTGTTAGCTAGAATTTAAACAATAGATAAAGGAGAAAATGTTGAATAAATAGTATTACAGATATTGCATAGTATAAAATACTTTTGTGTTAGCAATAATTTCCAATACCAGATGTAGCAACATATTTATGGGATTTCTATGATCTGTCCAAGTGGGTTTCTGTTGGACAGGGATTAGGATGGGGGCTGGGAGCTAGAAAGTTCCCCAGATCCATTAGAAAATACTGGGCAAACACAATATTTTTTAAAAACATAGGTAAGTGAGACACCTTTACACCAAGGCACCATTCCAGATTTTTTCAATGTTGAGTCTATAGCTTAAGATTGATTACAGACTCATCTTTTTGTTGGAATTGCACTTCATTTATCCACAAGCAAAGTTTTATTGATCTAAGAAAATATATAGGAAATAAAATTATAACAAGAAATCTCCAACCATTTATATTTGCTTTTTTAAATATAAATTTATTTATTTTAATTGGAGGCTAATTACTTTACAATATTGTATTGGTTTTGCCATACATTGACATGAATCCACCACGGGTGTACATGTGTTCCCCATCCTGAATCCCCCTCCCACCTCCCTTACCATGTGTGTTACCTTCTTGCCCTTCTATTCCATCAGGTCATTTGCTTAGAAAATCATTTTTTTAAAAACAAAGTTTCTGGATTGAGAGAGGTGCTCCTCTTATGATTATGAGTTATATTTAGGTTATAAGTTCAGAAATCTTGGACACTTTGAAAGCAAAAAAAAAAAAAAAGTACAATTCCATAGATTCTGTGCTTATTGGTAAAGGTTTGAATTCATCCTCGTGGGCCTGAAAGTTCTCTTATAACTGTATTTACCTGTATTACCTGATAACTGTATTACCTGAAACAAGGCCTAAGGAATGGAATATGAAGAAGTCTTGTATGATCACCAACTTGAGATATGAAGAATGAACATGGGTCATCCTGTTAATGAAGGCAATTTCCACAGAATTTGTCATTATTTTCCTGTGTCTGAGTGCATGAGAATTAAAATAAAACACCATATTTTGTCTACACTGAATGAAAATATACAATGACTGAAACGAAGCTGCTGCTGCTGCTAAGTCGCTTCAGTCGTGTCCGACTCTGTGCGACCCCATAGACGGGAGCCCACTAGGCTCCCCCGTCCCTGGGATTCTCCAGGCAAGAATACTGGAGTGGGTTGCCATTTCCTTCTCCAATGCATGAAAGTGAAAAGTGAAAGTGAAGTCGCTCAGTCGCGCCCGACTCTTAGCGACCCCACTGGTCAACATCATCTGCCATATATATTTAATTTCTAAATATTACCAAATGTATCCATCTGTAATGTTTCAACAATATGAGGCAATTATGACTAGGCATCTTTCTTTTTTGAGTGATTATTAGAATAAAAAGCAAATGAAAAATAAATTCCCATTTTGCTTTAACAGCTTTGTGTAAAATGGCCAGAGGGAGTCTACTAAGATTTGTTATATGGGAACAAAGTACATAGGCAGAAGTCAATGAGTATGCAATAAAAAGTTAATCCCAGAACAGAGAGGAGGAATAGGTATTGGGTTGCTCATCAACTTCATGAGCATACTGCAGCCAAAATCAAAACTTCAGACTTTCTGTAGGCAAGAGCCTTCCCAGGTTCACAATGATACCAAGCCACAATCCAAGGGTGTCACTAATATTATGTCCATTGTTAGCTCTGGAACATGAAGATATTATACTTGTGACCAGCAGTTAAGTATAAAGAAGGGTAATTAATGTCTATCTATAGTTTCTGTTTATATCACATGACAAATTGGTCTAAAACTGACTTCTAAGTAATAGAAGCAAAACTATCTAAAGTGCATGTCATTTTGTAATGAGCTGAAGAGTGAGAATATTGCCATTGCTATTTCTTCTTAGTCTCCTTGAATTTCATAAATAGTTATGTATGTGTCTAAAAAGAAGGTCAGCACTGGCAGTGAAAGTGTCTATCACCTTTAGATGAAATTAGTGTTTTGATCAGATCAGTCTTGTTGGAGATGAACATATGTAGCTCATGGACAGATATTTAGGTGAGAGGTGGATGAAAACTATAAAAGACAATCAGGAACATTTAAGGCTTAATATTTAGTACCTATTTTAAATCATTGTTACATAATACAAAATTAATTCAAGTATGTTATAAGGCACAAACCATAAGAGTTTTGCATATCAAATTCTTATGTCAATTTTTACAAATGAATATATTACATGCTTTTGAATCTTTATTAGGTCAATATTAAAGTATTATAAGCATTTTTTCCTGATAAAGTACTAATTATTCAGTGTGAATAATGGCTTACATAATTATTTATATGAATTCTACCCAAATCATCCTCAGATTTCACTGGAATTCTGCATACATTAAAACATACATTTTAAAAAGTGGGAGGAAGTCCCATGTATTGGGTGGTAGGACCAAAACACTGAAGTTTCCAATCATCATTTGTCCCCATATTCTCCACCTTCAGATTAACCAAAATTTTTGTTAATGGCTCCTTGTGAATAGGTATTCTACTTCAGTTTTCAAGTTTCCTCATTGGAAAGTTTGAAGGACACTGGGTTTCATAATACCAAAAGGAAAGAAAATTGAATATAGCCATCACTGCTGTCTGAGATTAGGTTTAACATCCTCTATCTGACTCCCTCCCAATCTAGCTCCTATTCTTCAGAGTGGAGTCAGCTGGCCCAATCAATTTATTTGAGAAGTGCTTTATTATGTTATTTAAAAATAAATCAGTAAATATAGTTAGGAGAATTTTACTTGTTTTTTAAAGATTTCTTAGATTACTTAAATATTCTGATACAGATTGTAAATATATAAAAGGGAAAAAATTGTCAGTGTTATCTCCCCAAATTATTTCCTTATTAGACTCTGTTTTCCCATTTTTAACAATTTTTCTAAAAAAATCCTTAAGGTTAGTGATCTGTGAAACAAACTTCTAAACGCCATGCCATAGGTAAATATTGAGTCTATAGTAAGTTATCTCTCTTTCTTTCTCTCCTTCCTCTCTATTTATCTGATATCATGTCCAGTAATTTGATAATTTGAATCCAGATAATGATCAAGATCATAATATTATGGACATCAGCTCCCTGTGAACTGCAAAGTGTTCACATAATGACTTTTACCCCATCTCCAGAAAGGATGTTACAAGATGACATCATTTAGTCATATTGCTTTGGAAGAGCCCCAGCATTTAAAAACTTTGTAGGGACTGTATGTCATCCAACTTCCCAGTAAGGATTCCCCATCAGTTTCAAATTTATAATTTATTAGGAAAATTAATGTGGACATAATTCAAGGGATTCCTGGAAATTCTGCAGAGAAGTTTAAGCATATCCCCAGGTCAGTAGGTGCCCAATATGCTACTGGAGATCAGTGGAGAAATAACTCCAGAAAGAATGAATGGACAGAACCAAAGCAAACACAACACCTAGCTGTGGATGGGACTGGTGTTAGAAGCAAGGTCTGATGCTATAAAGAGCAATATTGTATAGGAACCTGGAATGTTAGGTCCATGAATCAAGGCAAATTGGAAATGGTCAAATGGGAGATGGCAACAGTGAACATCAACATTCTAGGAATCAGCGAACTAAGATGGACTGGAAAGGGGAAATTTAATTCAGATGACCATTATATCTACTACTGTGGGCAGGAATCCCTTAAAAGAAATGGAGTATTGGTGTTTTTCTTTCTGGCTTACTTCACTCTGTATAATAGGCTCCAGTTTCATCCACCTCATTAAAACTGATTCAAATGTGTTCTTTTTAATGGCTGAGTAATACTCCATTGTGTATATGTACCACTGCTTTCTTATCCATTCATCTGCTGATGGACATCTAGGTTGCTTCCATGTCCTGGCTATTATAAACAGTGTGCGATGAACATTGGGGTACACGTGTCTCTTTCCCTTCTGGTTTCCTCAGTGTGTATGCCCAGCAGTGGGATTGCTAAATCATAAGGTGGTTCTATTTCCAGTTTTTTAAGGAATCTCCACACTGTTCTCCATAGTGGCTGTACTAGTTTGCATTCCCACCAACAGTGTAAGAGGGTTCCCTTTTCTCCACACCCTCTCCAGCATTTATTACTTGTAGACTTTTGGATTGCAGCCATTCTGACTGGTGTGAAATGGTACCTCATAGTGGGTTTGATTTGCATTTCTCTGATAATGAGTGATGTTGAGCATCTTTTCATGTGTTTGTTAGCCATCTGTATGTCTTCTTTGGAGAAATGTCTACGATACTGGATGCTTGGGGCTGGTGCACTGGGACGACCCAGAGGGATGGAATGGGGAGGGAGGAGGGAGGAGGGTTCAGGATGGGGAACACATGTATACCTGTGGTGGATTCATTTTGATATTTGGCAAAACTAATACAATTATGTAAAGTTTAAAAAATAAAATTAAATTAAAAAAAAAAAGAAAAAGAAATGGAGTAGCCATCATAGTCAACAAAAGAGTCCAAAAGAGCAATACTTGGATGTGATCTCAAAAACGACAGAATGAGCTCTGTTCATTTCCAAGGCAAACCATTCAAAATCACGGTAATCCAAGTATATGCCTCAACCAGTAACATGGAAGAAGCTGAAGTTGAATGGTTCTAAAGAAGACCTACAAGACTTTTTAGAACTAACAGCCACCCTCAAAATTTCCTTTTCATTTTAGGGGACTGGAATGCAAAAATAGGAAGTCAAGAAACACCTGGAGTAACAGGCAAATTTGGCCTTGGGGTACAGAATGAAGCAGGGCAAAGGCTATTAGAGTTCTGCCAAGAGAACACACTGGTGATAGCAAACACCCTCTTCCAACAACACAAGAGAAGACTCTACACATGGACATCACTAGATGGCCAAGACTGAAATCAGATTGATTATATTCTTTACAGCCAAAGATGGAGAAGCTCTATATAGTCAGCAAAAATAAGACTGGGAGATGACTGTGACTCAGATCATGAACTCCTTATTTCCAAATTCAGACTTAAATTGAAGAAAGTGGGGAAAACCACTAGACCATTAAGGTATGAACTAAATCAAATCCCTTATGATTTTACAGTGGAAGTGAGAAATACATATAAGGGACTAGATCTGATTGACATATTTCCTGATGAACTATGGAGGGAGGTTCATGACCGTGTACAGGAGACAGGGATCAAAACCATCCCCAGGAAAAAGAAAGGCAAAAAAGCAAAATGGCTGTGTGAGGAGGCCTTACAAATATTTGTGAAAAGAAGAGAAACTAAAAGCAAAGGAGAAAAGGAAAGAATTACCCATTTGAATGCAGAGTTCCAAAGAATAGCAAGGAGAGATAAGAAAGCCTTCCTCAGTGATAAATGCAAAAAAATAGAGGAAAAAAATAGAATGGGAAAGACTAGAGATCTCTTTAAGAAAATTAGAGATACCAAGGGAACATTTCATGCAAAATGAGCAAAATAAGGGACAAAAATGGTATGGACCTAACAGAAGCAGAAGATATTAAGAAGTGGTCACAAGAATACACAGAAGAAGTATACAAAAAGATCTTCACAACCCAGGTAATCATGATGGTGTGATCACTCACCTAGAGCCAGACATCCTGGAATGTGAAGTCAAGTGGGTCTTAGGAAGCATTACTATGAACAAAGCTAATGGAGGTGATGGAATTCCAGTTGAGCTATTTCAAATCCTAAAAGATGATGCTGTTAAAGTGTTGTACTCAATATGCCAGGAAATTTGAAAAACTCAGCAGTGGCCACAGGACTGAAAAATGTCAGTTTTTCCAAAGAAAGGCAATGCCAAAGAGTGCTCAAACTACCACACAATTGCACTCATCTCACACACTAGCAAAGCAATGCTTAAAATTCTCCAAGTGAGGCTACAACAGTACATAAACCGTGAACTTTCAGATGTTCAAGCAGGTTTTAAAAAAGGCAGAGGAACCAGAGATCAAATTGCCAAAATCGACTGGATCATCAAAAAAGCAAGAGAGTTTGAGAAAAACATCTCTTTTTGCTTTATTGACTATGCCAACGTCTTTGACCATGTGGATCACAATAAACTGTGGAAAATTCTGAAAGAGATGGGAATACCACACCACCTGACCTGCCTCTTGAGAAATCTGTATACATGTCAGGATGCAACAGTTAGAACTGGACATGGAACAGCCAACTGGTTCCAAATAGGAAAAGGAGTACATCAAGGCTGTATATTGCCACCCTGGTTATTTAACTTATACACAGAGTACATCATGAGAAACGCTGGGCTGGAGGAAGCACAAGCTGGAATCAAGATTGCTGGGAGAAATACCAATAACCTCAGATATGCAGATGACACCACCCTTATGCAGAAAGTGAAGAGGAACTAAAAAGCCTCTTGATGAAAGTGAAAGTGGAGAGTGAAAAAGTTGGCTTAAAGCTCAACATTCAGAAAACTAAGATCATGGCATCTGGTCCCATCACTTCATGGCAGATAGGTGAGGAAACAGTGGAAACATGGCAGACTTTATTTTTTTGGGCTCCAGAATCACTGCAGATGGTGATTGCAGCCATGAAATTAAAAGATACTTACTCTTTGGAAGAAAAGTTATTACCAACCTAGACAGCGTATTAAACAGCACAGATGTTACCAACTTTGCCAACAAAGGTCCTTCTAGTTAAGGCTATTTTTCAGTAGTCATGTATGAATGTAAGAGTTGGACTATAAAGAAAGCTGAGTGCTGAAGAATTGATGCTTTTGAACTGTGGTGTTGGAGAAGACTCTTGAGAGTCCCTTGGACTGCAAGGAGATCCAACCAGTCCATCCTAAAGGAGATCAGTCCTGGGTGTTTTTTGGAAGGACTGATATTGAAGCTGAAACTCCAGTACTTTGGCCACCTGATGCAAAGTACTGACTCATTTGAAAGACCCTGATGCTGGGAAAGATTGAGGGCAGCAGGAGAAGGGGATGACAGAGGATGAGACTGTTGGATGGTATCACTGACTCAATGGATAATAGTTTGGATAAACTCTGGGAGCTGGTGACGGACAGTGAGGCTGACATGCTGCAGTTGATGGGGTCTCATAGAGTCGGACATGACTGAGCTACTGAACTGACTGACAATGCATAAATCACATCAAGAAGAAAGAAATGAGAATACTGGTATGCATTCCTCAACTCTCAAATACCATAAGATACCTTCCCTTTCCAAAAATAAATATCATTTTTCAAATCTTTTTACTGTATTTAACTCAAAGATGTGTTTAGACTAAGAAGATATTATAGAATTACTAAGCCAAATAAAATTTTCCCCCAATCAGTAGTTTAAAAAAATACACAAATAATAGAGTAGCGTGAGACAAGAGCATTTCATCTCTAGGTAGAAGCTGTGAAGATAAGACTGTGCTCTGAAAGCTGCAAGAGAAAGGCAGAAAAGTAGGAGAGTGACCATCAGAGATTTTCAGTTGAACCCAATAGCACAATAGTTTCACTTCACTAGCCTACAGTGCAGACTACAAAAAATGGTCAAAAAAAATTACCTTCCATATATACATGTCCTTTTGCAAAGTAATTTTAAAACTATTCCAATCCAGAGATAAAGATTATTTCTTCACTTTTTATATCTGGATGTTTCCACCTGTCTTGTCTTGCCTCATGGATAATAGCAAATGTGATACAGCAAAGGTTTGAAAAGAGTTCAGAGCTCATTTTGCCTATGCTTAAACTGCCATGTAGGGAAGGAAATGGCAACCCACTCTAGTATTCTTGCCTAGAAAGGGACAGCAGAGCCCAGCGGCCTATAGTCAATGGGGTCATAAAGAGTTGGACACAAATAACTGACTACAGGGGCTTTCCAGGTGGTGCTAGTGGTAAAGATCCTGCCTGCCAATGAAGGTAGACCTAAGAGATGCAGGTTCGATCCCTGGGTTGGGAAGATCCCCTGGAGTAGGAAATGGCAACCCACTCCAGTGTTCTTGCCTGAGGAATTTCATGGACAGAGGATTCTGGCAGGTGGCAGTCTATAGGGTGGCACAGAGTCAGACACGACTGAAGTGACTTAGCAAACAAGCGAGTGATTAAAAGCAAAACGGTCATGTAACCAAAGCAGACTTAGCTCATTGGAGGTTGAGAGACCACCAGTAGTTTAGATGAACCATCCCACCTGCAGATCCACCTTCCTGGCTTGTCAGTCATGTGACTTAGGTGCTGTGAGATCTAACAACCAGCGAACCTGACAGCTGACCACGAGTATGTGAGAGAGACCAACATCACCAGCAGAACTGGCTTAGATTATGAGAATATCAAGACAATCCTTGAAAGTATGAGCTAAATAACACTGTTACTATTTTAAATCATTATATTGGAGGGGGGTAGTTTGTTATACATCCAAAGCTAACTGCAATGCTTGTTTAGTTAATACAGCAATGACAGTGGCTGTGTTTGCTAAATCCTGTTTTATTTTTGTTTTCCATAATTCACAGGGAGAATAAATGGCTCACCTGCCCTCGTTGTTAGTTTGGTGCTAGATGATAGATTCTGGCAAATATCTTCCACTGCTGCTCAATTCGGAGAAGGCAATGGCACCACACTCCAGTACTCTTGCCCGGAAAATCCCATGGATGGAGGAGCCTGGTAGGCTGCAGTCCATGGGGTTGCGAAGAGTCGGACACAACTGAGCGACTTCCCTTTCACTTTTCACTTTCATGCATTAGAAAAGGAAATGGCAACCCACTCCAATGTTCTTGCCTGGAGAATCCCAGGGACGGGGGAGCCTGGTGGGCTGCCATCTATGGGGTTGCACAGAGTCAGACACGACTGTAGTGACTTAGCAGCAGCATCAGCTGCTCAATTAAATTAAAAGTTACATTTTTATGGTTAGATTTCAAATTAAAAACTTCTGTTTGGAAGGAGGGTAAAGTTAGGTACCTTTTAGGCTATCAGCTACAAAATGTAAAATACACTTAAGAATAGATTTTTATATGATAATTGATCCTTCCAAGGCAGTACTTGATAAAATGATATGTAATTACTACCTAGAGACTTAGCTCCAAGCTTTACCACAAGACCCAGAAATTTTTGTTGAATATATTAGGAGAATAATTTACTCAACTAATATTAATCCTTAATGGTTAAGAAATAAATCAGGACACATGATATATTTTCTTTACTTCTCCTAAATTCAAAGATGAGTATATTTACTTCAGCACTAAGTTGCAAAGACTCAGACATGACTGAGTGTGTGTGTTCACACACACACAGACACATACAGCATAGTAGATTAACCAAATTACTAAAAGTAATCTCAAGGATTGATGCTTTTGAACTGTGGTGTTGGAGAAGACTCTTGAGAGTCCCTTGGACTGCAAGGAGATCCAACCAGTCCATCCTAAAGGAGATCAGTCCTGAATATTCATTGGAAGGACTGATGCTGTAGCTGAACCTCCAATACTTTGGCCACCTCATGTGAAGAACTGACTCATTTGAAAAGATCCTAATGCTGGGAAAGATTGAAGGCGGGAGGAGAAATGGACGACAGAGGATGAGATGGCTGGATGGCATCACCAACTCAATGGACATGAGTTTGAGTAAGCTCCTAGAGCTGGTGATGGACAGGGAAGACTGGCGTGCTGTGGTCCATGGGGTCGCAAGGTGTTGGACATGACTGAGCCACTAAACTGAGCTGAACTGAAGTGAATCATAAGGAATCTGGCTGGAATAATAGCAGAGGATGCTGTTCTATTCCAGATTAATACTCTTCTTGGAGGGTGAACCTAAAGGGGCCAAAGAAGAGTTTTAATTTTCCCTATTTTCCACTGAAGTCTAACTTAGAATGACCCCTTAAGAAATTTAAACTTGTTTCCTAATAATCATTAAAAACATTCATTTAATTCCTTTTTAGAATCCAAAGGAAGGGGAAAAGACTTGGATATGTGGAAAACAAGAATTTAGAAAAATAATGGGACTATAAAAATTGGAAAGTTGAACACTCGTGGGGAAATAAAAATTGATTTTGAGAAAGATAGAGTTTCTATTCCTTTAATTCAAATAAAAAATGTGCAGGCTAGATATTGGCAGTGGTAGGAGTTTATGGGAATGAGCGGGTTTTAATTGCTAGGAAATACAGCCTTCCTAATTCCAGGGTTTCTTGCATACTAGGTAAAGTATTGCATTTGGGACTTGGTCAAGTACAAACAGCCTGCTCTTGTCTCCTCTTTTATCAAAAAGTATTAGTTTCCTCATCATTTCTTAAAAAATTAAATTCTAACTTCTTTTCCAGTTTTTAGATTGCTTTTGATTTGTATTTCATTTTCTAAATAGCTGTCCAGAGATGAATGTTCCCTGAGTTTTTAATAAGTATTTGGAACAACCATTGAAACATTCACTTTAAAACAATAATAGAGATGTTTAAAAAACCATAATTGGATGCTCTTCTTTCAGAATATTTTTTTTTAAAACATAGTTTTATTCAGGGCCTCAGGGGGCAGCTTGAGTACAACTTGGGATATACACGTTACAGTTTACAATTTTTTTAATTAAAGAAATTCCTGTTTTATTATTTTTATAGATTGATGTTTAGTGAAGTCTATTAGGAATAAATCCAAATAAAATGTATTCCATATGAAAATTCTATATTTAGTATAAGATTTACACTAATGGTAATAAAGCTTAATTTTCTGGGCCTCTCACTTGTACGAGCCATTTGCGAGACTCTGAACCTCACCTTGTAGTTTTAATTCTTTATTCATTTTTTAAAGGAGGATACTAAGAATTGCATCACCCTGCAGAGGCTTGATCTGCTGGGGTAAATAATCACTAATTATCAGTGAGTTATCAGTGTTCTTATCCATTCCACAGCTAATACTCCTAACACCTCTGTATAGATCCCTTGTCACTACTAACTTTGGAAATATATATACTTTGAGGTCCAAAGTCTGGACACCATTCCCTTTTTTTATTTCTATATGATGCCCTCTTGTCTCCTCAGTCTACAATTCTTGTTCCCCTTTCCTTAGATCCTACATTTTTTGGTAGAATATTATCCTTATAGATGGTACCCATACTACAGAAAGAATAATTCATTGAAAATCATGGCTGTAAAACTTCTCAAAAATCAAGTTTAAATTCAGCTATCATTGAAAATCTGCTTACCATGTGACCCATACTCTGCTACCTGTTTTAATTGCCCACAGAGTTAATCTGCACAACTGCAGGAGCAACAATAATTGGGAGACGCTCAGTTATGGCCAACTCTTTGTGACCTCTTGGATTGTAGCCCACCAGGCTCTTCTGTCCATGGAATTTTGCAGGCAAGAAATACTGGAGTGGGTTGCCATTTCCTATTCCAGGGTATCTTCCCAACTCAGGGATTGAACCAGCATCTCCTGTCTCTTGCATTGGCAGGCAGATTATTTAACACTGTGCCACCTGGGAAGCCCCAAATTTGTGTGTGGGGGTATTGATTATGTCACAGTAAGTAACTCTCAGCCTTACCTTGGGCTTGTATTCAGAGTCTAATTTGTCACCCTGTTTATCTGACCTAAGACACTGTTAAGTCTTTTCAGGAATTTTGCCCTAGTCCACTAGCATCCCTGCTTCTGCCCTTGACCTTCCACAGTCTCTTTCCCACCCAACACTGGGAAGTGATACAGATACAAATTGAATTAGTTTGTGTCCCTCTTATGTTAAAAATCACTCAAAGGTTAGTTGTCTGATTCAAGTGAGACCCCTCAAGTTCCTAAAATGGCCTACAAACCCCTGCCTCTGTATGACACTACCCTCATGCCCTGTTTCCTTCCACCAAGAGCTTCCTTGGTGGTTCAGTGGTAAAGAATTTGCCCAGAATCTGCCTGCCAGTGTAAGAAATAGGTGTTCCCTGGAGAAGGAAATGGCTACCCTTTCCAGTATTCTTGCCTGAAGAATACCATGCACAGAGGAGCCCAGTGGCCTGTAGTCCTTGGGGGTCACAAAAAAGTCAGATACTACTTAGCACTTAAACAACAACCACCCAACCACATGCACTTCTTCTAAACATCAGAAATATGCACCTGCTCCAAAGCTTCCCATCCCCCCCTTACCAGAATTCTCTTCCCCTGGTTTTCTGTATGCTTTCTGTTCAGTTCTTCACCCAAATGTCATCATCTTGCTGAGGCTTTTCCTGGTTCACACATATGTTTAACAATGTACATCACTTCCTCTCTCTCTCTTTCTCTCTCACACACTCACATATTCCCTAACACCTTTTCCCTATAAACTTTTTCCACAGCACTTATCAGCATCTGACTCAGTTTTAGTTAATATTTTTGTTTGAAGTACTAGAATAAAAGCTCCCATCTATCCTTCACCATTTTATCTCTATCACGTAGAACATAACCTGACTCACAGTAGGGACAAAATCAATCTTTTACGATTAGATGAATGTTACAGCTAAGTATTTCTGTACAGAGTGGAATAGTTTTTCATGTTTAATCATTTGAAAATTAATTTTTTTCTAATGAGTTTTATTAATAAGTTACTGTACATTAATTTTTAAAAGAGAGCCAGCACTAGAGATAAAAATAAGGGGGAGAGAGAGAAAGAAGAAGAAAAAAAAAAAAGAAAGAGGAGGAGGAGGAGAAAGACTGAGGAAGAAAGAAAGATTTTCACTAGGAGGCAAGAAAAGATATGTGAGGATTAAGAACATGGATTCCAAATGTATGAGTTCAAATCCTGCCTCTGACCATATTGCTTGACTTGGAACAAGTCATTCACCTTTTTATATTTCAGTTTCCATAAACTTAAAATGAGGATGATCTGGGTACTTCTGTTTTAGTTATGTATTTATTTGTTTCATAATTCAAGGCATTAATACACTGACATATGGTAACTACAAAACAAATGTTAAACTATTATCTTCAGAATAACATCGTGAAGAATATATAATGAAGAAGGACCCAATCTCTCAAAGGTCAGAATCCTAAATAAGCGTGTGTATTAGCAATAAATTAAGTACAACTCCTTCGAATATTGTTGAATACAGATCTCCAGAATGATAGTTCTTTACTAACACTTGCAGTAAGATGATCCTTGTGTGTTTTATCATTGGCACACACTCAATTCTATAATGAGGACAAGTACTAATTTGCTTTATCCCTACAAAAAAACCTAAGGGGTAACTGCTATCATTTTCCCTCTTTTTACAAATGAAGTAATTGGAACATAAAAGGTACTTAACTTGTCTGAGTCAGGATTGAAACTCATATATTATATGCAACTTTTTAAAAATCTACTACATTCTCAATTATATTATATTTGATTCTTTGGACAATTACAGAGCAGTGATTTAAAATTGATTGCATCTGTTTATATGGGATACACCTACTCTTTTACGGACCGCATATTCATTCTGCCCTTATCTATGATAACAGTGTTTTAAGTGGAATTTTCAAAAACCATCTTTAGAAACTTTTGCAAAAAGATATAAAGACATCTTTACCTGTGGCAGATTCATTTTGATATTTCGCAAAACTAATTATGTAAAGTTTAAAAATAAAATACAATTAAAAAAATAAAATTAAATTAAAAAAAAACAACAAAAAAAGAAATTCTATTTGGATAATTTCCATTTCTTATCATTTTCCTACTTTTCTTTTGGTATAATTTTCAATATTAATTGGCACAATGTCAATGCATTGAACATACTCTTCTGACTACTTTATACTGTAAACACAGGCACATTTATTTTGCTATTGCATTATTGTTATCTAAGATTAAGGATATAATTCTGTCATCTTTCATTACATGGTCCAGAAAAGTTTGACCTCTGTGTATATTTTTCAAATACAGATCTGCTACCATTATTCATACCAGAAAAACATCAACTTGATACTTTTTTTGATTATTCCCACCTCACTCTTTCTTGTGGCTCCCCACTGGTTAGGCTTACAAACTGCAGAGTAGTATAGATACCTGGGAAAAATAATTTCTATCTACATAACTTCACCAAAGATATGTGTATGATCCTAATAACCTCAAAATCTATGTAAGTTCTAAAGAAACTATTTAAAATGCCTTGTCTTTCTGTATATTCACTTGCAGGGCAAAAGTAGACATATAGTTCCTTATTTTGAGGGCATTATAGAACCCCCATGTTCTTCATTCAAAATGCAATTGGGTAAATGGATCTATTAAAGAAACTAAATTGACAGTCCCTGAATTTAAAATATTAGGGGATTTTGGTTTTAGTGATTTATTTATCCAGTCATTTTATCTATATTATTATGAACCCCAAGCTACACATAGATGCTTCCAGATTATTAGAGGTTAAAGAAGTGAATCTTAAAAGATAGAAAAGTATGATTACTGTGAAATACATAGAAAAGTCAACTATTCAATTCAGGGAGAACGAAAATAAAGCTTTCTGCAGCTAGAAGATGAATAGGAATTTACTAGATAAAGGCATTTTGGGATGGGAGTGAGATGTTATAACCAAGCAGAATATGAAAGAACCTGCATAAGAGAAAGAACAAAGTGGAGGCAGCTGAGAAAAAGAATGTCAAGGTCAAAAACCAGTTTATTAAATCCTACAGTGTAAAAATAATTCATCTACTCTATCAGTTCCTGAAATAATTCTGGCTAAAGTGGGAAAGATATTGAAAGGCCAGTGTTAACCAGGGCGGATGCGGTCTAGTATACATTTTGTTGCCCTAAATCCAGGTCCCAATGTTTCTAACATAAAGTAATTAGCATTCACATGCCACCAAGTTTCCTGCCACAAACACATAGTGTCCAGTTTTCACATTTCATCCATTGATTCTCTCCTTGCCTTTTTTTTTTTTTAACTTTACAATATTGTATTGGTTTTGCCATATATCAACATGAATCCACCACAGGTATACATGTGTTCCCCATCCTGAACCTTCCTCCCTCCTCCTTCCCCATACCATCCCTCTGGGTCGTCCCAGTGCACCAGCCACAAGCATCCAGTATCGTGCATCGAACCTGGACTGGCGACTCATTTCATATATGATATTATACATGTTTCAATGCCATTCTCCCAAATCATCCCACCCTCTCCCTCTCCCACAGAGTCCAAAAGACTGTTCTATACATCTCTGTCTCTTTGGCTGTCTCGTATACAGAGTTATTCTTACCATCTTTCTAAATTCCATATATATGCGTTAGTATACTGTATTGGTGTTTTTCTTTCTGGCTTACTTCACTCTCTATAATAGGCTCCAGTTTCATCCACCTCATTCTACCTGCTCTTTGCATTCAATTATCCACTCATCTTATAAGTAAACAAAGCAAATACCTAGTGAATTCATGCTATGAGCCACAGAAGAGATAAAAATCCTGGCTATGGTTGAATATTTTAGTTATAAAGACTAACATAAGCAGGTATACAAATTATATGTATATGAGTATATGATATCATTATAAACATGTACATATAAATATATAAATTTTACTGTCCCATTTCGCATTGATAGAAGACTGTCTTGAATCCCTGGAGCCAGAATAAGACATATTCTGTTCCCAGGATAATTTTTTTAGAATATTGCGCTTCTGGAGTAAACAGACACCACAAAGGGACATTCTAAAAACACAATTTCCAGTTGGTAGAAACGTTTCCTAGTTTGTTCTTCCTTGCTTATTCACATGGACTTGGTTTAGCTTCTGGTGATTTCAATACTAATCACACCCCTCTGGGAACCAACTGACTTTAAAATATGTCATTTTAACCACTTCCACTACAATTTCCTGCTACCTATCTAGTCAGTTCTTGTGTTCCTTGAAGTTCAAGCATGCTTAATATCCACACTTGGTCAGGTTACTTCCACATGATTTCTCTCTGGCCAATAAAATCCAAGAGCTTTTTCCCTGGTATTAAGGATGGTATTGCTCAGGAAAGTTCAGTTATTATGCTGCAAAGCCAAATTAACTTCTAAATTTCTATTTTTTTTAGTTCAATCTTTCATCATTAAGTAAATTAACTGTAGGGTTGTTTTAATATAATTTTGTTTATCCATTTATTATTTTTGACCGTGCTGGGGCTTCACTGCACAGGCTTTTCTCCATTTATGATGCTCACACTTCTCATTGTGATGACTTTTCTTGTTGTGGAGAACAGGCTCTAGGGCTCATGGGCTTCAGTACTTGCAGCATGTGAGCTCAGGAGTTGCGGCTTCTGGGCTCTAGTGAAGTCAACTGGAGTGAAAGTCGCTCAGTTGTGTCTGATTCGTTGCAACCCCATGGACTACAGAGTCCATGCAATTCTCCAGGCCAGAGTATTGGAGTGGGTAGCCTTTCCCTTCTCCAGGGGTTCTTCCCAGCCCAGGGATTGAACCCAGGTCTCCTGCATTGCAGGCAGATTCTTTACCAGCTGAGCCACAAGGAAAGCCCAAGAATACTGGAATGGGTAGCCTATCCCTTCTCCAGTGGATCCTCCCAACCCAGGAATCAAACCCAGGTCTCCTGTATTTCAGGCAGGTTCTTTACCAACTGAACTCTGGGCTCTAGAGCACAGGCTCAATGGTTGTAGCACATGGGCTTGGTTGTTCCACAGCATGTGGGATCTTCCTGGATCAGGAATTGAACCCATGCCTCCTGCATTGACAGGTAGTTTCCTTATCACTGAACCAACAGAGAAGACCCTAACTTCCAAATTCCTGTGGAATAATAGTCATAGAAAGATTTACTTCTCACTACTTTACCAATCTAATTCAGGTTGCTGAGGACATTGTTAGTCAGTCAGGGTCTCAGGATAACAGAGGATCTGCCATCTTTTAATACTAATACCTTAACACACAACAATATCCCTGACAGTGGAAGAGAAAGCAAGAAAAAGTCATGTCTGTTCTTCATTGCCTGGAACAAAGCATATGTATTCTTTTTTTAAAAAATTAAAAGGTCTAAATTTAGACAACCCAATTTAATTTGAGACCCAGTATGACCAATATTATATATAGCTGCCCATTTCTTACATTTATATAGTCTTCAGAAAGTGTGTCTCTATGTTTTCTTCCATTTTTTTTCTTTAATAAAATCATTTTCAACCAATAATTTTTATGCCTATTTTGAAGAAAAGACTTAGCATACACACATATACCTCAAAACCAGGACTATTTTCTTTTGAAATAAATTTACTTCTCTTTCCATTATACTATATCTACTGTACTTTGAGTCTGATCATTAAACATATGTAGAGCCATAGATTTTATAAAGCTTGATGAGACCTTTCAAATAATCTAGTCACCCTCATTTTACAGATGAAAATACCAAAGGCGAAAAAGGTTAAGTGACTTGCCTATTGTACTCACTTGCTGACTTCCATTCATCTAACTTCAAAATCCGTGCTCGTCCTACTACTCCACAATAACAGTAGGTTAAGTGCTATGAGGTATAAGACACTCAGTATATATATATAGTCAAAAGAGGTTTTATAACTGATGTATTATCTAACATCCTCACTAGCTTGGTTGGAGACCTTCATTCACACTTTATGGGATTTCCATTATTACTTTAGTGCCAAGGTTATGGACCAAATTAACGTGAAAACATGCTGTTCTTCTCTTCTTTCCTTATACACCTCAGAAGCCTCTGCCCTAAAGTTAGCAGCTTGCATGCCCATTTCTGTTTCAAATTGGCTCCTCAGCAAGAGGTGATTCATCAATGGTGATATTTCCAGGATTTGAGCTTGCTAAGAAATTGGCAGCCCAGTCTTTTTATAAGGCAGCTTTCCTAAAGAGCTTATACCATGGAAGGCAGGAATAAGTGTTTACACAAGGCACATTTTGAAAAATATCTACTTGTTCGCTCTTACATTTCAGTACCAAAGTCTTCTCAAGTTTAGGCTCATTGCAAACTCTTGGCTCCTGGTATATAGAGAGTTATATTAAGAAAGTTAAAATCCTCTACCTGAAAATTCAAATGCTCTGAATTCTTCAAGTGTAACTTTGTTTCAATTAAGGGTGCTGAGGATGACATATCCAGAATGAAGACTCATTTTCTCACTTTCTCTTTTTTCACTTTTCCATGATTAACTCCTTCTTACTTAGATCTATTAAAATCTTACCTTTGGGCAAAAACTGATGCATAATTTGCAATTTTTCTCATGGAATTGTTCAGTTATAACAAGCTAATACTTACAGTGTATTGAAAAAATAATAAATTTCTACATAAGTTTTTAAGTATATCAGTGGTACACATAAGAGGCACAGAAAACGACACCTTTTTTTCAGAGAAAGCAGAGAAACAATTATACAAGTAAGAAATTTGAAAGCAATTAGTGATATCTGTTGAAAATTTAATGTACCAAATATTTGCTATGGGTAAAATTTGATACTTAGTCTTCAGTGAGGATTTTAGTAGCTTTATAATCTACCTTAGTTCTACTGGACATTACTTCATAGAAGTAATATATTATTATCCTTACTAGGATAATAATGCAAATCCATTATTTGCATTATATAAAAGTCACTTTTCTAGAATTAATGTTACTTACTATTGGGAGGTCTTCTCCACATCTTTAGAAACCATATCTTAGTTATATTTAGGAAAGTTCAGTAAACTTAAGTAGAGTACAAGACGGTGTTCCCTAAAGGATGACTATGTATACAATTAGCAATGGCTCAGACAGTAAAGAATATGCCTGCAGTGCAGGAGATCCAGGTTCAATCCTTGGGTTGGGAAGATCCCCTGGAGAAGAGAATGGCTACCCACTCCAGTATTCTTCCCTAAAGAATTCCAAGGACAGAGGAGGTGGGCAGACTACAATCCATGGGGTTGCAAACAATCATAAATGACTGAGGGACTAACACTTCCACTAAACTTTTTCAGATTTTTGTAGGTATTACACATGAATATTTTAAATTATTAATTATTATTCTGAATTGATTTTATGTGTATTTGAAAAAATAGTAATATACAGTATTCAGGTTGTGACAGGTGATTACCAGGTTTTTAAAAAAACTGTTTAATGAAATATAAAGATTGTGGATGGAGTTCTAAAAATGGAATGATGAAACACACAGGGTTAAGCAGGAGAGAGAAAGTCATTCCTACCCTCAGGCTGAAGAGGCAAGTGGAAGGGAAGACAGACAGATCAGTGATTGTAGAAGGGAGCTGTGGCCTTGGGTGTAGAGAACTGGCCATTGACTTCTTGAGAACCAGTAAAGCAAACCAGGACAATAAGGAATCAGACCTTGCCTTTTTCCTGCCTCTGCTCTCCCAAAGCTGAAGTCATACAAAAACTGGAGAAAGGGGGTTTGACCGATGTGGTCCATCACTACAAAGAAATGTATAAAGGAGTAGAGAGCTAATTAATATTATCTCAATTTGCCTCTTGAGCAAATATTCTTAGTTAGCTCTCTACTCTGTACATATAAAGGAATCTTTATAGTCAGAAAGAAATTTTATTATATAAAGTTATAGTCAGAACTATTATAGTAGTTATAGTTAGAAAGTAAACTTTTTTCTAAACATTTCATTGAAAACTCTGAATGTGAAATCACACACACACAAAAATGTGTGTGTTAGATGGGGAAACAGTGGAAACAGTGTCAGACTTTATTTTTGGGGCTCCTAAATCACTGCAGATGGTGACTGCAGCCATGAAATTAAAAGACGCTTACTCCTTGGAAGAAAAGTTATGACCAACCTAGATAGCATATTCAAAAGCAGAGACATTGCTTTGCCAACAAAGGTCCGTCTAGTCAAGGCTATGGTTTTTCCTGTGGTCATGTATGGATGTGAGAGTTGGACTGTGAAAAAGGCTGAGCGCCGAAGAATTGATGCTTTTGAACTGTGGTGTTGGAGAAGGCTCTTGAGAGTCCCTTGGACTGCAAGGAGATTCAACCAGTCCATTCTGAAGGAGATCAGCCCTGGGATTTCTTTGGAAGGAATGATGCTAAAGCTGAAACTCCAGTACTTTGGCCACCTCATGCGAAGAGTTGACTCATTGGAGAAGACTCTGATGCTGGGAGGGATTGGGGGCAGGAGGAGAAGGGGACAACAGAGGATGAGATGGCTAGATGGCATCACTGACTCGATTGACGTGAGACTGAGTGAACTCGGGAGTTGGTGATAGGAGGCCTGGCGTGGCTGCAATTCATGGGGTCACAAAGAGTCGGACACGACTGTGCGACTGAACTGAACTGAACTGATGAGTTATTTTATATGTGGTGGTGGGAATATTTTTATAATTTCTTTTTAAATTGTCAAATAACACATGGAAAATCTTAAACAGGGTGTAGATCTTTGACTTTATTACATCTTTGCTTCCTTATAACCCTTTTCCCCCCTGAAATTTACTAATTTATATATAGGACACTTAGCACAATAACTATAGAAAATACATAATTTTCCAGCACACATGGGAAAGTTATAAAGATGCATTACATGTTTTGGATAACTATACAGCCTGATTTGCTCAAACTGTTTTCTAGAGAGTTGGCTGGTTAGTATCTCTTTCACAATCAAAAGTGTAACCAATCAGAAATTAAGTAATATTATCACCTTATACTTACTGAAACGTGTAGTAGGTTTAATTTCTTTTTTTTTTTTTTTTAAGTATCTAGGCCATACTCTCTAACCATGATTCAGGGAATGCAGAAATTGATAAACAAAAGATAATTTAAAATTTTCTTGTAAATAATCCATACTCTAATAAAATTTTTAAAATAATAAAAAATAAAATCCAAAATTCTGAAAATTAGTGAACAATTCTAAATTACAGATAGTTTGAAGAAAAAAAAATACAGTGCAAGTTAGCAAGTATTTTGGAATAAATGATAAAAATATCATATGTCAAAACATCTATTGATTGTTTTTAGTGATTAAGCATGATCAACTCTTTCATTACCCTAGGGACTGTAGCCTGCCAGGCTTGTCTGTCCATGGGATTCTCCAGGCAAGAATACTGGAATGCATTGCCATTTATGTCTCCAGGGAATCTTCTCAACCTGGGGATCTAACCTGCATCTCCTGTAGTGGCAGATGGATTCTTTACCTCAGGGCCACCAGGGAGACTTAGAGATAAGGCAGAATTTAAGAGGAATACATAGTCATAAAGCTTATACAGGTAACTATAAAAATAAAATTATAAATTAAACATTCATTCAAGAAATTAGAAAAAACTATTATAGAAAATGTTATAAAAGCAAGAAAAATTAAGAACAGAGTGCAAAGAAATAACAGAGGATAAAAGAGTTGGCACAGAATTTAGTACAGGAATAAAAAGGAAAAATACCTCAGATATTTCAAATATTAAAAGTATGTTAAAATAGAAAATTTTAGAAACTATAAAGCATTTTGAATATTTAAATTAATATACAAAAACAATTGAAATTTTAAGATTCTAAAATATATCAAATTTATCATTAAATCATTGGACACATGTATTTGCATGAAATAATTTATAGCTGATAAGATTTCACCAGTAAGGTTTTCCAAACTTTCAACAACAATTTATTTCCAATGTTATAAAAACAATTTAAAATTAAAACATTAAGAGGCCTTTTCAAACTCATTTGAGGCTATCTTGATATCAAAAGTTGATGCAAAGGCCCCAAATAGTGTATTAATAAATGGTTGTAGCAATACATAAAAGAATATTATATCATAATTAAATTTATCTGATGAAGGCAAAGTTAATTTAACATTAGAAAATTAAAGTTTAACCATATTAAAGACTGTTAAAAAAATGAAATAGCCTTTTGAATTGATGCCATAAAAATATTTAAAAATTAAGTAAGCATTCATGCTTGTTCTTTTTAAAAAGTGAAAACCTGAGAGACTTTTTCAAAAAGTGATAGAAAGTATCCTCAAAAGTTATAACAAATAATATTTAATGGTAAAATGTGCAAACCTTTCTTTTTTATATCCAGTTTAAAGCCCAAATATCTGCTCTTATCATTTTTATTCGACATTTTACTTCAAAATATAGCCAGCACATTAAATGTAAGTAATTAAAATAAATGTTATAGAAGTTTGAAAGGAAGAAATAGTCCTTTAATATTCACAGATGATATTAATTCATACATACAAATTCCCAAAGCAACGAATAGATAATATTAGAATTAATGACTGAACTCAAAAGTATTGCTGGGCATAAAAGAGTAAAGAATCTCCCAAAAGAATGTTATTTTCCAGCATTAAGTGGTCAGAAAATAAATGGCTAAAAAATAATTTTTTTTTAATGACACCATTACCATTGCTGCAAAATGACTGAGTATCCAGTAAAAAACTTAAGGCCTTTATGAGAAAATTACAAAAATATTTATGCAGGATACAGGAAGCTTGGGGCTGGTGCACTGGGATGATCCAGAGGGATGGTATGGGGAGGGAGGTGGAAGGGGGGTTCAGGATTGGGAACACGTGTACACGCATGGCAGATTCATGTTGATGTATGGCAAAACCAATACAATATTGTAATTAGCCTGTAATTAAAATAAATAAATTTAAATAAAAAAGAAAAATTCTAAAAAAAATATGAATTGAAATATTCATTAAATGTGTTATTGGAAAAATTGTCATAATTCAATATATAACCTGATTGTACTATACATTAAAATAAATATACCAGTATTTTGTGCACCTTGGAATGCTGATTTTAAGTTTTATTTCAAGTACAAAAAGCAAGAATAGCCCAAGATATGCATAAAGAAGATCAAGTGAAAAGACCTGCCCTATCAAGATACACTGAGTAACTAAGTTTGTGAGACAGAGCTATAAAGGTTTTCAGAGATAATAAAATATACAAAGATATTTTCATAACCTCATTCTGAAAAAAGACTTCTTAAGCAGGGCAAAAAACATCAACCATACATCAAAGAATTATGATGTATGTTACAAAATCTGATTATGTTACAAGTAAGTACTTTTGGTAAAAATCATTATAAAGGAAGTTAAAAGACCTAATAATACATATGGTGGGAGAAGACAAATATTGAAATATAAAATGACTCTCACAAAAAGACAAAGAATCCTTTTTAAAAAGAGGAGCAGAAAGCTTGACCAATCACTTCACACAAAGGGGACATATAAAAGGCCAATGAAGATATAAAAATATGTCCATTCTCATTTATGATCTGATAAATACATACTGAGCCTTCCAAGATAGTCCTAGTGGTAAAGAACTCACCTGCGAATGCAATAGATATAAGGGACCTGTGTTCAAACCCTGGGTTGGGAAGATCCTCTAGAGGATGAAACAGCAACCCACTCCAGTATTCTTGCCTGGAGATTCCCATGGACTGAAGAGCCTGGCGAACTATACAGTCCATAGGGTCACAAAGAATCGGACACAACTGAAGCGACTTAAATACAAATACATATTGCAACCACAATGTAAAACCTTTACAAACAATTTTAAGAAGTTTGAAAATACCAAGTGTTGATGTGAATGCAAAGGTACCATAAATTACAGGTCCCAGTTCTTTGCTCCTCCCTATATACATGTCTTTGCCATAGCCAAACAGTATTTCCCACCAAAGGTGAACTATCTTTCCCCACTTCTGATTTTTGATTAGCCTGATGCCTTGCTTTGGTCAGTGAGATGTTAGTAAAAGTTATGTTAGCAGAAGTTTGAAAGTGTGTGTGCTATTGCCTTGCTCTCTCACGCATCTGCCATCACTATTGGAAATTGAAATGAAGAACACATGAAACAGATTTAGACCCACAAAACTACAGTGGGAAGCAGAGATAATGCACTGAATATAATGAGAATAAATGATTGCTGGGTTCAGTCACTGTGTTTGAGGTGGCTTGTTTAGAGCATCCTTTTGGCAATAATGAACCAATGTAGGTGTAAGGGGAACTCACACAAAATTATTGTGGCAGTATGAAGTGGTATAAATATTTTAGAAAATAATTTTTTACTACTTATCAAATATAAATACATAAGTATTCCTCTAAAACCCAGAAATTTCACCCCTTTGGTGAATACTCTGGAGAAAGTCAGAATACATTGAAAAAAATGTTCAAAACATTATCTGTAGTAATTAAAACTGAAAAAATTCTAGATAAAATAAATAAATATATACCTTGAAATACATCATAAAATGAAATACAATATCATTCAGGAAAAAAAACTCTTTGCTATGCATATAACTATGTATCCTATAAACATAATATTAAATAAAAGAATGTTACTCTACAGAACATATTGATTCAATTTTATAAAATAAAAAAAACACATAAAACTATAATTCTCAGGAATGCATATATAATGCATGTATATAAATAATATTCATCATTTTATTGGCTCTTCTGCATCTTGGATGCCTTCTCTTCAAGGAATGGAACTTCCACAATAAGAATTTCTATGTACCCAACTCTCAGTTGAGAAGGTGAATACTTCTACCACTATCCTGACTTCTAGGTTATGAGTATCTAATCTAGGCTCAACCAGCATGACACTCTCCTGGAACTTCCAGTTTCAAGTTGCATGGATGTGTGCTAACTCAGTCACGTCTGCCTCTTTGTGACCCTAAGGATGGTAGCCTGCCAGGCTCCTTTGTCTTTGGGATTCTCCAGGCAAGAATATTGGAATGTCTTGCCATTTTCTCCTCCAGGGGATCGTCCTGACCCAGGAATTGAACTGATGTTTCCTGCCTCTCCTGTGTTGGCAGGCAGATTCCTTTTACAACTCACCCACCTGGGAAGTCCAAAGTAAAAATAGGGCAGTGAAAAATGTATGCTGTTACAAAACCAGTATTTCCAGTGATAGCAGTTTGCATGACAGCGTCTTTCTTTGGCAAGGTTTTGGCTGGCATTCTGGTAATCTAGAGCCCTTGGAACTTTGTAATTTTGTTTGTTTTGCTTTGTTTTTCACCATAAGTCATCAGTCTCCTAGAACTTTTCTGTGTAAAACACCACACTTCCAGTAAAGTCTTCTTTTACAATGAGCCTGGAGTGATTGCTAGGGACTGCCACTAAGAAACCATGAGATATTATCTTACAAGACTTTAGGATGGAAAAAGACTGCTTAGGATCTTTCAAGTTTGGGTCAACAAGGTACTTAGAAAAGAATATGTCCAGCTAAATATATGCCACCTCACTACCAGGTATCTGAAACCCTGGATAAACCTAGGTCAGTGATTCAATTTTTCTTTATTAGACACTATTCTCTATATTAGTTTGAAACTGTAATCCCAAGTGAGCAAAAAGGCCTTTGTTTTTCTGTTCAGAATGTGCCATGAGGTTTGCTCTGAGCCATCTTCCACATCACAAGGAATTGCCTCATTAACTT
This sequence comes from Bubalus bubalis, assembly GCF_019923935.1. Lineage (NCBI taxonomy): Eukaryota > Metazoa > Chordata > Mammalia > Artiodactyla > Bovidae > Bubalus > Bubalus bubalis. Next base: position 69,073,846 of record NC_059163.1, read on the forward strand.
CGATGACCTTATAAGAGCAACTGTATTACCTCATGATGCTGGAAAATATACTCGATAATCATTCTACTGCTTTACTTTAGCATCTGTGATTTCTGAAAGGAAATGTGTCCCTTTGAAACTGCTATATACTTCTATTTTTCATGTTTAGTAATACAAAACCCTTTGAAAGGCCTGGAAGGGTTTATAAACCATGATAATTTGTAACAAACACAAACATAAAAGAAAAATGTCTTGCAGAACAGAGTAAATTCACATGAGACACTGGTTTCACATCTATTTTGACTATAGCAGCAAAACAAGAGCATCAGAGAATCAACAAAGGGGAAACAAATGGCAGGGAAAAAATACAAGCTGACAAACAAGTCTGAACATGGAATAAATGCAGCAACACAGAAAAAAGCAAACTGAAGTAAGACAAATGAGGTCTAAAATAAACAACATGAACATAATTGATGAAAACAAAAACTAAATAATCTAGCCAAGCTGAATAATACAAAAAATAAAAAAAAAAAAATAAAGAAAATGTAAATTTCAGATTTAATTTTCTCAAGCAAGAAAGGACACAGTAGAAGAAGAGGGGAAAAGAGACACTAGGAAAAGAAAAGGGATATTATATTGTGTGCAAGTTCTACCCCATAAATCTTAAGATACCTGAGAGACTTGAAATATTCTCATTCTTTAATAAACACATATAGAAACATATTTTGCTGTTCTCAAACTGTACTCTCTCACTACTACTGCCTTTGGGAATAAGGGGTTCAAAGCAGAAAGAATTTCAGGTTTAGTTTTCAGGGTTAAGTTTCCATAAGTACTTACAGACATAAAACAGGTCAGAGAAGAAGGGCATGGCATGGTAGCACATTGTGAAAATAAATGACCCCCATAATGAATAAATATTTTCAATAATAAATTTGGTCATATATTTAATTAGTGAACACGTTCCTTTAAAGTAGTGGAGGCTACTCTAACCATAGGTAATTTCTAATAGGTCTAATAAACAACAATAAATATGAGTATTTATATTCAATGCTTGAGAATTTTCAAAGCAATCTCACAGATGCTAATAGTAATCTCATTATTACAGGTTCTCATATTGTTTCCACATAGCTGGTAGAAACAGATAAGTGGTATTTCACATAAATACTGTGACATTTTTGGCAAACTTTCTCAACTGAAATTTATGAGAAATTAAGTCACAGAGGAACCAGAGATCAAATTGCTAACATAGGCTGGATTATTGAAAAAGCAAGAGAGTTACAGAAAAACATTTGCTTCTGCTTTACCAACTATGCCAAAGCCTTTGACTGTGTGGATCACAATAAACTGTGGAAAATTCTGAAAGAGATGGGAATACCAGACCACCTGACCTGCCTCTTGAGAAATTTGTGTGCAAGTCAGGAAGCAACAGTTAGAACTGGACATGGAACAACAGACTGGTTCCAAATAGGAAAAGGAGTACGTCAAGGCTGTATATTGTCACCCTGGTTATTTAACTTATATGCAGAATACATCATGTAAAATGCCAGGCTGGATGAAGCACAAGCTGGAATCAAGATTGCTGGGAGAAATAACAATAACCTCAGATATGCAGATGACCCCATCCTTATGGCCAAAAGTGAAGAAGAACTAAAGAGTCTCTTGATGAAAGTGAAAGAGGAGAGTGAAAAAGTTGGCTTAAAGCTCAACATTCAGAAAACTAAAATCATGGCATCCAGTCCAGTCACTTCGTGGCAAATAGATGGGGAAACAATGGAAAAAGTGGTTGACTTTATTTTTCTGGGCTCCAAAATCAGTGCAGATGTTGACTGCAGCCATAAATTAAAAGATGCTTACATCTTGGAAGGAAATTATGATCAACCTAGATAGCATATTCAAGAGTAGAGATGTTACTTTGCCAACAATGGTCCATCTAATCAAGGCTATGGTTTTTCCAGTAGTCATGTATGGATGTGAGAGATGGACTATAAAGAAAGCTGACTGCCTAAGAATTGATACTTTTGAACTGCGGTGTTGGAGAAGACTTTTGAGAGTCCCTTGGACTGCAAGGAGATCCAACCAGTCCATCCTAAAGGAGATCAGTCCTGGGTGTTCATTGGAAGGACTGGTTAAAGCTGAAACTCCAATACTTTGGCCACCTGATGTGAAGAGCTGACTCATTTGAAAAGACCCTGATGCTGGGAAAGATTGAGGGCAGGAGGAGAAGGGGATGACAGAGGATTAAATTGTTGGATGGCATTACCAACTCAATGGACATGAGTTTGGGTAAACTCCGGGAGTTGGTGATGTACAGGGAGGCCTGGGGTGCTGCAGTTCATGCAGTTGCAAAGAGTCAGACACGAGTGAGTGACTAAACTGAACTAAAAATGATTTATAAGAACTTTATCTTTTTTAAGATTTTTTTTAATGTGGACCATTTTTGAAGTCCTTTATAAAATTTGTTATAATATTGCTTCTATTACGGTTTTTTTTTTTTTTTTTTGGGCCTCAAGGCATATGGGATATTAGCTCCCTGAACAGGGATGGAACTTGTACCCCCTGAATTGGAAGGTTAAGTCTTAACCACTGGACCACTAAGGAAGTCCCTTGAACTTCGTTCAATAATACTATTCTAGATGTAAAGGATAGAAGAAAACTAGTTACATACAAGAGCTGACTTAAGACATGTTTCTCAAAGATACTCATCATCATGTAAGAGCTTGTTAGAAATGCAAAATATAAGTTTCCGTCTCAGACCTAATGAATCAGATATCTGAGGGGTAGAACTAGGCAATATGTGTCTTCATGAGAACTACAGAAAACTCATATGCTGAAATTCATGTATTGGTTTATGTTTAATCTTTTATTAATGTTTACAATATTTATTAAAGATTTATAATATTATATTAGTTTCAGATGTACAACATAGCAATTCAACATTCTACAGATTATACACCATTTAAAGTTATTGCAAAACAATGGCTGTGTTTCCCTGTTCTGTATCTTTTGAGCTCATTCCTCTATCTTGCTCTTCACCCTTTCCCACTCCTTACTTGTAATCACTAGTTTGTTCTTTACATCTGTGAGTCTGCTATATACTTTTATTTGTTTTATTTTTTAGATAACATATATAAGTGATACTATTCAGAATTTATTATTTGCCTGTCTGTGTCCAGAAAGTCCATGTTCATTTTACTGCATTTACCCCTAAGATTCGAAGAAGGCAATGGCACCCCACTCCAGTACTCTTGCCTGGAAAATCCTATGGATGGAGGAGCCTGGTGGGCTGCAGTCCATGGGGTCGCTAAGAGTAGGACACAACTGAGCGACTTCACTTTCACTTTTCACTTGTATGCATTGGAGAAGGAAATGGCAACCCACTCCAGTGTTCTTGCCTGGAGAGTCCCAGGCACGGGGGAGCCTGGTGGGCTGCCGTCTATGGGGTCACTCAGAGTCGGACATGACTGAAGTGACTTAGCAGCAACCCCTGAGATTATGTCATTTAACTAGGTGTCAGAAAGAGATGATATGAAGACTACTAAAACCAGTGACATTGGGGTGTATATACCTTTTCAGATTAGTGTTTTCATTTTCTTTGGATATATATGCAGGAAGTGGGTTGTTAGATATATGATAGCTTTATTTTTAGCCTTTTTGAGGGAACACTATATTGTTTTCTGGGCTTCCCTTATAGCTCAAACTGTAAAGAATCTGCATGCAATGCAGGACATGCAGGTTTGATCCCTGCATCAGGAAGATTGCCTGGAGAAAGGAATGGCTATCCACTCCAGTATTCTTTCCTGGAGAATCACATGGACACAGGAGACTGGTGGGCTACAATCCATAGATGTCCCAAAGAGTCAGCCACAGCTGAGCGACTAAGCACATACTGTTTTCCATTGTGGTTACACCAACTTCTATTCCCACCAGTAGTGTACAAGAGTTCTCTTCTCTCCATATCCTGGTCAACTTTTGTTATTTGTGGATTTTCGATGAAACCCATTCTGACAGGTGTGAGGTGATATATCATTCAAGGATGGACAATACAATTTATGTCAAAGAGTGTTCTACCTTGTTCTTTTCCAGGAATTTTATGGTTTTAGGTCTTATATTTAGACCTTTAATCTACATTGAGTTTATTTTTGTATATAGTGTAAATAATTTTCTTATCTCTCATTCATTACATTTACATGTAGCTGTCCAGTTTTCCCAACATCACTTATTGGAAAGACTGTTTCTCAATTTTAAATTCTTGTTCCTTTGTCATAGATTAAATGACTCTGAGTGTATGGGTCTATTTCCAGGTTCTTATTCTATTCTACTGATATATCTATTTTTGTGCCAGTACCATACTGTTTTGATTACTGAAGCTTTGTAGTATAGTCTGAGGTCAGAGAGAATGATATGTCCAGTTTTGTTTTGTTTTTCCTCCAAGACTGTTTTTGCAATTTTGTGGTTTCTTATAAATTTTAGGATTATTAGTTCCAGTTCTATAAAACAGTGTATGGGTATTTTGATAGGGATTGCATTAAATCCATACATTGCTTTGGGTAGTGTGTACATTTTAGCACTAATACTTCTAATCCAAGAATATGGGATATCTTCTAATTTATTTGAATCATCATTAATATTGTATTGTTTTCAGAATATAAATTGTTCACGACCATGGTTAAGTTTATACCTAGGTATTTTCTTCTTTGTGATGTGATTTTTAAATGGATTTTTTTCCTCTGCATTCTCTCTCTGATCATTATTAGTGTACAGAAAAGCAACATGTTTCCACCTATTAAACATGTAAAGAAGAGCTAATAACTATCTTCAAACTGTTCAAAAAATGGAAGAGGACGGAACATTCCCAAAGTCACTCTAAGAAATCACCATCGCCCTGATAACAAAACAAGACAAAAACACTACAAAAAGGAAAATTACAGGCCAATATCTCTGATGAATATTGATACAAAAAATTTTTTTTTCAACAAAATGATAGCAAAACAAGTTCAACAATACATAAACAAGATGATATACTATGAACAAGGTGTATTTATCCCAGGGATGCAAGGACAGTTCAATATTCTCACATAAATCAATTTGCTATACCACATTAACAAAAGGAAATATAAAAATCACTTGATCAACCAAACACACACAGGAATAGATCATCCTTTTGAAAAATTCAACATTTATTCATGATAAAAACTCTCATCAAAATTGGTACATATGTAACATAACTATTACAATAAAGGCCACTTACAACAAACCCACAGCTAATGTCATACTGAATGATGAAAAGCTAAAAGTCTTTTTCTTCTAAAATCAAGAACAGGCCAAGAATACTTACTCATCACTTCTACTTAACATATAGATTGTATTGATCAGTGAGCTGGAAGACAGGACAATAGAATTTTCCCTAACTGAAATCCAAAGAAAAATAATAATAATAAAAGAAGAGGGAATTACTTGGTAGTCCAGGGGTTAGGACTTGGTGCTGTCACTGCCACGGGCCTGGGTTCAATCCCTGGTCAGGGAACAAAGATACTATAAACTGCACAACACTGCCAGAAAAATAAATAATAATAAAATAAAGATAGAATAAAAGAAAAGTGAAGTAAGCCAGAAAGAAAAACACCAATACAGTATACTAACGCATATATATGGAATTTAGAAAGATGGTAACAATAACCCTGTGTACGAGACAGCAAAAGAGACACTGATGTATACAACAGTCTTATGGACTCTGTGGGAGAGGGAGAGGGTGGGAAGATTTGGGAGAATGGCATTGAAACATGTAAAATATCATGTATGAAACGAGTTGCCAGTCCAGGTTCGATGCACGATACTGGATGCTTGGGGCTGGTGCACTGGGATGACCCAGAGGGATGGAATGCGGAGGGAGGAGGGAGGAGGGTTCAGGATGGGGAACACATGTATACCTGTGGCGGATTCATTATGATATTTGGCAAAACTAATACAATTATGTAAAGTTTAAAAATAAAATAAAATTAAAAAAAATAAAGCTATAAACATAAAAAAAAATAATAGAATATTCAAGAACTATGGGACCATTTCAAAAGGTCTAACATTTGTCTAATTAAAAGAGAAGGAGAATAAACTTCACATTGTCTTTTAAGTGTTTTCTAGAGTGCATACTCAACACTTTTGCATTTTCTCTGTTGCCAAAATTTGATCCTATAACCTGCAAAGGACATTGAGAAATACAGCCTTTTAGCTGGACACATTGATCAGTGCTCTATTACACGGGAAATTTTAGATAATAAATGTTGCCTTTGGAAAAGTCTATTCCATTTAGCTAGAAGTAATGAACTGGGAGTCAAATAATTTGTTTCTAGAAACAACCTTTGCCATTCTCAGGTTGAAGAATTTTATACTGTTATGTTTATCTTCTACTATTACAAATAGCTGTGAAAAGAAGAGGAGCAAAAAGCAAAGCAGAAAAGGAAAGATATAAACATCTGAATGCAGAGTTCCAAAGAATAGCAAGAAGAGATAAGAAAGCCTTCTTCAGCAATCAATGCAAAGAAATAAGAGGAAAACAACAGAATGGGAAAGACTAGAGATCTCTTCAAGAAAATCAGAGATACCAAAGGAATATTTCATGCAAAGATGGGCTCGATAAAGGACATAAATGGTATGGACCTAACAGAAACAGAAGATGAATACACAGAAGAACTGTACACAAAAGATCTTCACGACCCAGATAATCACGATGGGTGATCACTGACCTAGAGCCAGACATCCTGGAATGTGAAGTCAAGTGGGCCTTAGAAAGCATCACTACGAACAAAGCTAGTGAAAGTGATAGAATTCCAGTTGAGCTATTCCAAATCCTGAAAGATGATGCTGTGAAAGTGCTGCACTCAATATGCCAGCAAATGTGGAAAACTCAGCAGTGGCCACAGGACTGGAAAAGGTCAGTTTTCATTCCAATCCCAAAGAAAGGCAATGCCAAAGAATGCTCAAACTACCGCACAATTGCACTCATCTCACAGGCTAGTAAAGTAATGCTCAAAATTCTCCAAGCCAGGCTTCAGCAATATGTGAACCGTGAACCTCCTGATGTTTAAGCTGGTTTTAGAAAAGGTAGAGGAACCAGAGATCAAATTGCCAACATCCGCTGGATCATGGAAAAAGCAAGAGAGTTCCAGAAAAACATCTATTTCTGCTTTATTGACTATGCCAAAGCCTTTGACTGTGTGGATCACAATAAACTGTGGAAAATTCTGAAAGAGATGGGAATACCAGACCACCTGATCTGCCTCTTGACAAATTTGTATGCAGGTCAGGAAGCAACAGTTAGAACTGGACATGGAACAACAGACTGGTTTCAAATAGGAAGAGGTGTAAGTCAAGGCTGTATATTGTCACCCTGCTTATTTAACTTATATGCAGAGTACATCATGAGAAACACTGGACTGGAAGAAACACAAGCTGGAATCAAGATTTCCAGGAGAAATATCAATAACCTCAGATATGCAGATGACACCACCCTTATGGCAGAAAGTGAAGAGGAACTCAAAAGCCTCTTGTTGAAAGTGAAAGTGGAGAGTGAAAAAGTTGGCTTAAAGCTCAACATTCAGAAAACGAAGATCATGGCATCTGGTCCAATCACTTCATGGGAAATAGATGGGGAAACAGTGGAAACAGTGGCAAACTTTATTTGTCTGGGCTCCAAAATCACTGCAGATGGTGATTGCAGCCATGAAATTAAAAGACACTTACTCCTTGGAAGGAAAGTTATGACCAACCTATATAGCATATTCAGAAGCAGAGACATTACTTTGTCAACAAAGGTTCGTCTAGTCAAGGCTAAATGGTTTTTCCTGTGGTCATGTATGGATGTGAGAGTTGGACTGTGAAGAAAGCTGAGAGCCGAAGAATTGATGCTTTTGATCTGTGGTGTTGGAGAAGACTCTTGAGAGTCCCTTGGACTGCAAGGAGATCCAACCAGTCCATTCTCAAGGAGATCAGCCCTGGGATTTCTTTGGAAGGAATGATGCTAAAGCTGAAACTCCAGTACTTTGGCCACCTCATGAGAAGAGTTGACTCATTGGAAAAGATTCTGATGCTGGGAGGGATTGGGGGCAGGAGGATAAGGGGACCACAGAGGATGAGATGGCTGGATGGCATCACTGACTTGATGGACGTGAGTCTGGGTGAACTCCGGGAGTTGGTGATGGACAGGGAGGTCTGGCGTGCTGCGATTCATGCGGTTGCAAAGAGTCGGACATGACTGAGCGACTGATCTGATCTGATCTGATTATGAGAGATGCCTAGTCATTCCTTCTATATAAATGAGGTTGGTCTGGTAGGTGCATGCGTGCTAAGTTGCATCCATCATGTCTAACTCTGTGCAACCCCGTGGACTTTAGCCGACCAGCTCCTCTGTCCATGGTACAGTCATGTGCAAAGTCTGTATGAACTGCATCAAGATGAGTATATCTCTCTCAGTTGTATCTCATTCTTTGCAACCCCATGGACTGTAATTTGCCAGGCTCCTCTGTCCGTGGAATCCTCTAGGCAAGAATACTGGAGTAGGTAGCTGTACTCTTCTCCATGGGATCTTCCCAACCCAGAGATCAAACCTAGGTGTCGCGCATTGCAGACAGACTCTTTATTGTCTGAGCCACCAGAGAAGACCATATCTCACCTTAGAAATACTGATTTCTATTCCTCATATCAACATGGTTGATAGTGAGTGGAAGTCATACTACAATGCTGAACAAATTCAGAGGATTAAGTTGTATTGAGGGACCAATCCCAGGCATCCAATATGTAAACATCGAGAGTAGGATTTGTTGTCAAGTCTGTTGAACCATGGGGCTTCCCAGGTGGCTCAGTGGTAAGAACCCACCTGCCAATGCAAGGAGACATGAGAAATGCTGTTTCAATCCCTTGGTCAGGAAGATCCCCTGGAGAAGGGCACAACAACCCACTCCAGTATTCTTGCTGGGGAAATCCCATGGACAGAGGAATCTGGTGGGCTACAGTCCATGGGGTCACAGAGTTGGGCATGACTGAAGCAACTTAGGATGCGTGCATGCACTGTTGAAAAACATGGGAGGAAAACATTTTTTTTTTGAGACCTCTTAATTTAATTTAATTTATTTATTTTTCATTAGACTTACCTCTATTCTTTATTTTTACTATTTTTTATATAAATTTATTTATTTTAATTGGAGGCTAATTACTTTACAATATTGTATTGGTTTTGCCATACATCATCATGAATCTGCCACAGGTGTGCACGTGTTCCCCACTTTAATTTGGGTGGAATACCAAGTGGATTAAAGGAAGAAAAATATTTAAAAGGGAATAAAGAAAAAAAAAGAGAATGTTTCAAAGCTATAATTCATAAAAATGCAGGCAACCTTTCAGTTCAGTTCAGTACAGTTCAGTCGCTCAGTTATGTCCGACTCTTTGCAACCCCGTGAATCACAGCACACCAGGCCTCCCTGTCCATCACCAACTCCCAGAGTTCACTCAAACTCATGTCCATTGAGTCGGTGATGCCATCCAGCCATCTCATCCTCTGTCGTCCCCTTCTCCTCCTGTCCCCAATCCCTCCCAGCATCAGAGTCTTTTCCAATGAGTCAACTCTTCACATGAGGTGGCCAAAGTACTGGAGTTTCAGCTTTAGCATCATTCCTTCCAAAGAAATCCCAGGGCTGATCTCCTTGAGAATGGACTGGTTGGATCTCCTTGCAGTCCAAGGGACTCTCAAGAGTCTTCTCCAACACCACAGTTGAAAAGCATCAATTCTTCGGCTCTCAGCTTTCTTCACAGTCCAACTCTCACATCCATACATGACTACTGGAAAAACCATAGCCTTGACTAGACAGACCTTTGTTGGCAAAGTAATGTCTCTGCTTTTGAATATGCTATCTAGGTTGGTCATAACTTTCCTTCCAAGGAGTAAGTGTCTTTTAATTTCATGGCTGCAATCACCATCTGCAGTGATTTTGGAGCCCCCCAAAATAAAGTCTGACACTGTTTCCACTGTTTTCCCATTTCCCATGAAGTGATGGGACCAGATGCTATGATCTGGTCAAATGATTTAATTTTGCATTTTATGGGAAATGTGAAGCTATCCAACTTTAGAGTAGGTTGAAAAAGCTGAGAAGTTTTCACAGTAAATAAATCACAAACACTGGCTTTAAAAAGAAGAAAACTGAAGATAGAAAATTCTGTTGGGGGAATGGCACAGTTATAGTAGAAGTAGTAGATAAAGTAACAAGTAAATGTGAATCATGTTGAAGGCAACATCTGTCTACTTCCCTAATTTAGCCGTAAACAATGTTTGAAAACAGCCAGGGCACCCAAAATCTATACCTCACTGGAAGTTACCTTGAATTCCACATTTGACTGTAGACTGAAAAATATATTCTAGAATTTTAGATGCACATCAAATTTACGTTATTCTTACTAAATATTTTTTTGGAGGGAAGAAGTTATTCATTTTATTCTTTTCTTTGCCTGAGATTGGAAAATATCAATTAATCAATCTGAAGTTCAGATCCTCTTTGAACAGTTATTTTGAGAGTATGCAGTATATTGGGAAAAAGAGAGCTCACTGTCTGCTCACTTACTCACCAGAAGTTTAACATGTTGAGAAGCATCTTGTAGTATTTGGAATTTATCCATCATTAAACATAATATGAGAAAGATACTGTGATACACAAATGTGCCAGTGCCAAATGGATGCATGTATTAAAGACACTGTAACCATCTGGACTCAATATGGGACCCAGAATGTTCCCATTTATCAAATTATAATTCCCATACAATATTTTATATCTGTAATTCAATGTTGATGAAAACAGAATTATTTTCAATTTGTCCAAGTAGTTTTCAGGAGTAGTGTAGAAACTTCGGGCTTTGCTGGTTTCTCAGATGGTGAAGAACACACTTTTCAGTGTGGGAAAAGATTTGTGACCCATAAAGAACTTTACAAAAACGCTTTTGACTCTGTGGAATGAAGAAACATAGGGACAAATGTTAGTCACCGTCAGAGAAGCATTCAAAACATTTAAGAATTTACATATTTGATGATTATTTTTACCTTCAGCCGTCTGAATTCATTCTCCCAACTTTTAAAGTGCTTCCCCTTATTAATTATTTGAATATGAAGTAGATTTCAAAGTTGAATTCAACTTTTCCATATCCATAAAACTTTATCATTTTCTCAGTGGCAATCAGGTGTTTCGTATCACATGTGTTTTATTATCACTGCAATCCCATTAATAAAATATTATTTATCCACTTTTAACAAAAATGAAAACTATGTCAAAGAAGTTAAATATCATCCTTAAGATAACACATCTTTTTTTAATAGAACAGTTGGAATTTATTTCTAATTTAGGATTTTCCAAATTTTATATCCATTTTACTGCGTTTACCCTCCAGATTATGTCATTTAATTTGGTGTCAGTTAGAAGTGAGGCAAAGCTTACTAAAAACAATGAACTTTTACCAAGAAAAGGCTCTTCTTTCAAGCAATGAGATGAAAGGGTAGGATCAGAGATCTTGTTGAGGAAGTAGTCATCACTCTCCTTTGTTTTTTCCTTTCTGCCAGCACTTTAACTTTTGTAACAAAGAACAAACCTGACTCCATTATCTCCAAACCTTGTGCTCCTTTACCTGTGCCTAGACATGCTGGCTATACAATGGTTTCCCATCATGCTGGTTCTCCAAAGGTTTCCCATCACAGTTAGAAAAATACTCAGATTTTCTCTTGAGCTAACAGGTTCGGACATGAGCTGTTCTCTGATTGCTCCCCTACTCACTTCTTACTTCTTTCCTCATTGAGTTCTTGCCAAAAATTTAACATACCAAAAAAGCATGCTTTGGGGTCATGGTGCTTACTTATATCCATCCTCTTCTAGCTAGCTCCATGACTGATTCTTCTTTCATATACATGTCAGATCAAATTTGTTATCATGAGAAAAGACTTTTCTGGGGGCTCAAATTAAAGAGAAATTCTCCATACATGAATAACTTCTAACCCCATGTCCATGGAGCGTGGCTGTGTGGGTGCAAGAGGGCCTAGAGAAGCTACCCCACGTTGAAGGTCAGGAAAGGTGGTGGTGAGGAGCTACCCCTCGTCCAAGGTAAGGAGCAGCGGCTGCGCTTTGCTGGAGCAGCCATGAAGAGATACTCCACGCCCAAGGTAAGAGAAATCCAAGTAAGATGGTAGATGTTGCAAGAGGGCATCAGAGGGCAGACACACTGAAACCATACTCACAGAAAACTAGTCAATCTAATCACACTAAGACCACAGGCTTTTCTAACTCAATGAAACTAAGCCATGCCCGTGGGGCACCCAAGATGGGTGGGTCATGGTAGAGAGATCTGACAGAATGTGGTCCACTGGAGAAGGGAATGGCAAACCACTTAAGTATTCCTGTCTTGAGAACCCCATGAACAGTATGAAAAGGCAAAATGATAGGATACTGAAAGAGGAACTCCCCAGGTCAGTAGGTGCCCAATATGCTACTGGAGATCAGTGGAGAAATAAGTCCAGAAAGAATGAAGGGATGGAGCCAAAGCAAAAAGAATACCCAGCTGTGGGTGTGACTGGTGATAGAAGCAAGGTCCGATGCTGTAAAGAGCAATATTGCATAGGAACCTGGAATGTCAGGTCCATGAATCAAGGCAAATTGGAAGTGGTCAAACAAGAGATGGCAAGAGTGAATGTTGACATTCTAGGAATCAGCGAACTGAAATGGACTAGAATGGGTGAATTTAACTCAGATAACCATTATGCATACTACTGTGGGCAGGAATCCCTCAGAAGAAATGGAGAAGCCATCATGGTCAACAAAAGAGTCCGTAATGCAGTACTTGGATGTAATCTCAAAAACGACAGAATGATCTCGTTTCCAAGGCAAACCATTCAATATCACAGTAATCCAAGTCTATGCCCCAACCAGTAACACTGAAGAAGCTGAAATTGAATGGTTCTATGAAGACCTACAAGACCTTTTAGAACTAACACCCAAAACAGATGTCCTTTTCATTATAGGGGACTGGAATGCAGAAGTAGGAAGTCAAGAAACACCTGGAGTAACAGGCAAATTTGGCCTTGGAATATGGAATGAAGCAGGGCAAAGACTAATAGAGTTTTGCCAAGAAAATGCACTGGTCATAACACCCTCTTCCAACAACACAAGAGAAGACTCTACACATGGACATCACCAGATGGTCAACACCAAAATCAGAGAGATTATATTCTTTGCAACCAAAGATGGAGAAGCTTTATACAGTCAACAAAACCAAGACCAGGAGCTGACTGTGGCTCAGATCATGAACTCCTTATGCCAAATTCAGACTTAAATTGAAGAAAGTAGGGAAAACCACTAGACCATTCAGGTATGACCTAAATCAAATCCCTTATGATTATACAGTGGAAGTGAGAAATAGATTTAAGGGCCTAGATCTGATAGATAGAGTGCCTGATGAACTATGGAATGAGGTTTGTGACATTGTACAGGAGACAGGGATCAAGACCATCCCCATGGAAAAGAAATGCAAAAAAGAAAAATGGCTATCTGGGGAGGCCTTACAAATAGCTGTGAAAAGAAGAGAAGCAAAAACCAAAGGAGAAAAGGAAAGATATAAACATCTGAATGCAGAGTTCCAAAGAATAGCAAGAAGAGATAAGAAAGCCTTCTTCAGCAATCAATGCAAAGAAATAGAGGAAAACAACAGAATGGGAAAGACTAGGGATCTCTTCAAGAAAATCAGAGATACCAAGGGAACATTTCATGCAAAGATGGGCTTGATAAAGGACATAAATGGTATGAACCTAACAGAAACAGAAGATATTAAGAAGAGGTGCCAAGAATACACAGAAGAACTGTACAAAAAAGATCTTCACGACCCAGATAATCACGATGGGTGATCACTGACCTAGAACCAGACATCCTGGAATGTGAAGTAAAGTAGGCCTTAGAAAGCATCACTATAAACAAAGCTAGTGAAAGTGATGGAATTGCAGTTGAGCTATTTCAAATCCTGAAAGATGATGCTGTGAAAGTGCTGCACTCAATATGCCAGCAAATTTGGAAAACTCAGCAGTGGCCACAGGACTGGAAAAGGTCAGTTTTCATTCCAATCCCGAAGAAAGGCAATGCCAAAGAATGCTCAAACTACCACACAATTGTACTCATCTCACATGCTAGTAAAGTAATACTCAAAATTCTCGAAGACAGTCTTCAGCAATATGTGAAAGGTGAACCCCTGATGTTCAAGCTGGTTTTAGAAAAGGCAGAGGAACCATAGATCAAATTGCCAACATCCACTGGATCATGGAAAAAGCAAGAGAGTTCCAGAAAAACATCTATTTCTGCTTTATTGACTATGCCAAAGCCTTTGACTGTATGGATCACAATAAACTGTGGAAAATTCTGAAAGAGATGGGAATACCAGGCCACCTGACCTGCCTCTTGAGAAATCTGTATGCAGGTCAGGAAGCAACAGTTAGAACTGGACATGGAACAACAGACTGGTTTCAAATAGGAAGAGGTGTAAGTCAAGGCTGTATATTGTCACCCTGCTTATTTAACTTATATGCAGAGTACATCATGAGAAACGCTGGGCTGGAAGAAGCACAAACTGGAATCGAGATTGCTGGAAGAAATATCAATAACCTCAGATACGCAGATGATACCACCTTTATGGCAGAAAGTGAAGAGGAACTAAAAAGCCTCTTGATGAAAGTGAAAGTGGAGAGTGAAAAAGTTGGCTTAAAGCTCAACATTCAGAAAACGATGATCATGGCATCTGGTCCCATCACTTCATGGGAAATAGATGGGGAAAGAGTGGAAACTGTGTCAGACTTTATTTTGGGGGGCTCCAAAGTCACTGCAGATGGTAATTGCAGCCATGAAATTAAAAGACACTTACTCCTTGGAAGGAAAGTTATGACCAACCTATATAGCATATTCAAAAGCAGAGACATTACTTTGCCAACAAAGGTTTATCTAGTCAAGGCTATGGTTTTTCCTGTGGTCATGTATGGATGTGAGAAATGGACTGTGAAGAAGGCTGAGAGCCGAAAAATTGATGCTTTTGAACTGTGGTGTTGGAGAAGACTTTTGAGAGTCCCTGGGACTGCAAGGAGATCCAACCAGTCCATTCTGAAGGAGATCAGCCCTGGCATTTCTTTGGAGGGAATGATGCTGAAGCTGAAACTTCAGTACTTTGGCCACCTCATGCGATGAGCTGACTCACTGGAAAAGACTCTGATGCTGGGAGGGATTGGGGGCAGGAGGCGAAGGGGACAACAGAGGATGAGATGGCTGGATGGCATCACTGAGTCGATGGACGTGAATCTGAGTTAACTCTGGGGGTGGTGATGGAGAGGGATACCTGTCGTGCTGTGATTCATGGGGTTGCAAAGTGTCGGACATGACTGAGTGACTGAACTGAACTGAATCAATAAACTATTAATACCATGGGAGCAAGTATATTATTTATACTGACTATGGTACCTGACATGTAAGAGATGCATAATAAACTTTTCAACTAATACACAATTAATAGTGAATATAAAAGCTCTATGGGTTACATAGGTGATGCAGTGGTAAAGAATCTGCCTGTTAATGCAATAAGAGGCAATAGACCAGGGTCCAGTCATCTAACCCCTGGGATGGAAAGATCCCCTGGAGGAGGAAATGGCAGTCCAATCTACGATTCTTGCCTGGAGAGTCCCAGGAGAGAGGAGTCTGGCAGGCTACAGTCCACAGCATCTCAAAGACTTGGACACAAGTGAGTAACTGAGCACAAACACACATAAAAGCTCTATATAGCAAAAAAAAAAAGAAAAGAAAACGAAAAAAATCCATTATGAGTTGCCAGTCCAGATTCAATGCACGATACTGGATTCTTGAGGCTGGTGCACTGGGACAACCCAGAGGGATGGTATGGGGAGGGAGGAAGGATGAAGGTTCAGGATGAGGAACACATGTATACCTGTGGCGGATTCATTTTGATATATGGCAAAACCAATACAATATTGTAAAGTTAAAAAATAAAATAAAATTTAAAAAAATTAAAAAAAAATAAATAAAACAAAAACATTCAGTTCAGTTCAGTATCTCAGTTGTGTCAACTCTTTGCAACCCCATGGACTACAGCACGTCAGGTTTCCCTGTCCATCACCAACTCCTGGAGATGGCTCAAACTCATGTCCATCGAGTTGATGATGCCATCCAACCATCTCATCCTCTGTCATCCCCTTCTCCTGCCTTCAATCTTTCCCAGCATCAGGGTCTTTTCCAAAGAGTCAGGTCTTCACATCAGGTAGCCAAATTATTGGAGTTTCAGCTTCAGCATCAGTCCTTCCAAGGAATATTCAGGACTGATTTCTTTTAGGATTGACTGGTTGTAACTCCTTGCAGTCCAAGGTATTCTCAAGAATCTTCTCCAGCACCACAGTTCAAAAGCATCAATTCTTTGGCACTCAGCTTTCTTTATAGTCCAACTCTCACACCCATACATGACTACTGGAAAAACCATAGCTTTGACCAGACGAAACTTTGTTGGCAAGGTAATATCTCTGCTTTTTAATATGCTGTCTAGGTTAGTCATAACTTTTCTTCTGAGGAGTAAGCATCTTTAAATTTCATGGCTGCAATCAGCATCTGCAGTAATTTTGGAGCCCAAAGAAATAAAGTCTGATACTGTTTCCACTGTTTCCCCATCTATTTACCACGAAATGATGAGACCAGATGCCATGATCTTAGTTTTTTGATTTGTGGTAAAGGTGTAAAAACAACAACAAAAAAAGATACTATCATTCACAGAAACTAAAAGAGGAATTTAGAATTAAGATATGTTCTGTATTCTTTCCCACATGATTCCTTCTTGAAAGGAAGGTATTACAATATTTTCGTTCATAGTCTAGGACAAATATTTAATCATGATTGTGATTTGATGTGCTTATCTTATGGTAAAATGTCATGAAGGGGATAGAACCTTTTCTGATGTCTATTTCCACTGCACCAATTCTTCAGAAAAAGTCATCTGACCTATGCTCTTTGTAGCAGATTTGCTAATTTCTGCTCCATTTTTTCCCTCCATGGCACCAAAGTAGTAAAGGGCTAGATCTTACTTTCACGTGAGAAGAGCATTTTACCTTGTTTGTTTTGGGCCTTCCAGTTTCCCATGACAGGTCTTTGTTAAATTCTAAAGTTTATTTTGAAGGTTGGGAGTGGTAAAATAGGTAAACAACCTTATGTTTATTCAATGTGGGGTGCATGTGTGGCCCAGTGTTCAATGCAGTCCAATCTAGCTCATCAGGAAGACTGTGCATTGATATTCCAAATACATATGTAGAAAGGATAAAATATTATTTTCTTAATGCTGTCATTTTCTCTTATTTTTTCATTTCTTTTCTTACTGGGGGAGCTGTGGTTGAAAATAGCATTCCAGTATTTCAAAGTTTTCCTCAAACAGTATATAATAGAATTATGAACTCTCCTATCAAATCTAAGCTCTCTGTATGTGTTTGTTCCCTGTGTGTGCTTGTCTGTTTGTATATGCAAGAGGAAAAAAAAAAAAAAAAGATCTTGTGACATAAAATTTTTGGTACATTAACTGATTGAAAAGTTGAAAATTACTTTGAGAGTTATATGTATTAGATATACAACTAAGAAATGAATATTGAGAAAGAAAGAAGCACAAAAAAAGGAAAAAGAAAGACTATCTGGTAATACCAAGGGTATCTTTATCAGACTAATTTGTACCATTAATAATGGCACCTAGCCATACTCTGCTGTTGCTAAGTCGCTTCAGTCATGTCAGACTCTGTGCAACTCCAGAGACAGCGGCCCACCAGGCTTCCCCGTCCCCGGGATTCTCAAGGCAAGAACACTGGAGTGGGTTGCCATTTCCTTCTCCAATGCATGAAAGTGAAAAGTGAAAGTGAAGTCGCTCAGTCGTTCCCGACTCTTAGCGACTCCATGGACTGCAGCCTACCAGGCTCCTCTGTCCATGGATTTTCCAGCAAGAGTACTGGAGTGGGGTGCCATTGCCTTTCAGTGCCATACTCTACTCTCCAAGAATTCAGTTTATCCTTTAAGTCCTGACTCAGTTACTCTAAAACTGTCTCTAATTTTCCCAAAAGTATGTGCATCATACAAAATAATTCCAATATTTCCTATATTGCATCTGACTTTGATCCTTCCTTTTAAAGTTAATTTAAATTTTTCTTATGTAACCAAATTAACTGGCAATTTTGGGGCCATTTAGTCTACAGATAGATTATAAACATCAATATCTATATAGATATGTTAATAGATACAATTTACCCTCAAACAACATGGGGGATTAGGAACATGAAGAGAGTCAAAAAACCCACCTATAACTTTAGAGTTGGCCCTCATATTCCCAGTTCAGCATCCATAGATTCCACTAACTGCTAATCGTGTTAGTTAGCTGCTATGGTATGTATTTAGTGAAAAAAAATACATGTGTAAGTGCACCCACAGTTCAAAACCATATTGTTCAAGAGTCCACTGTATAATCAATTATTTTCACATTACCAAGTCATTCCTCATAATTGCTATTTTAAAATTTTAATCAGTCACTTAAATTTATCACACTCACTATTTGTGAGCTTATTGAGAGTTAATGAAACAATTTGGTTTTGTCACATTTATGCCCATTAAAACTGCTTTCAACACAGGTGACACTCAATAAATGTTCTTTGAATAAGTAAACAAATTATATTTCTGCTTCTTTGCCCATACTCTTAGCAGAAACCTTATCATCATTCCTTTCCAAGGAGTTCACATTTCATATATATATATATATATATATATATATATATATATATGTAAATACCCAGTAATAGCTATCTGAAAGCTTCCGTATACCATTAATTCCCTCAAGATCTTCCCATACCAACTCACTGACAAGTATGATATTATCTGTCCATAAATGCATAATACTCTTGAAAGAAAACATTTGCAAATTTCCTGTAGTTTCAAGTATTGTAGTCTCAAACAGTGTTACAGAATTAGAGAAGATTTATATATCTTTTTTAATCCACATGTCATTTGACATCCATTTATGATGGATCATAGCAAAGAGTCTACTTGGTCTAGAGCTATGTAAAATTGAATCACTTATTTGATAAGGAAATTTCAGGAACACATGAAATACCTAAATACTGCTCTCAACTATGAATAAAATAGTCAACATAAACTGAAAAGAAAAAGTGAAGTAGTGTTTAAAGGATAAAAAATAATACTGTGAATATTTCATTAATAAAATTGTCTGTATGTCAAGTACTTCTCTGACAGTAGTTGAAATGAAAAAATTGTCCATGGGAAAGAGATCACTGAAAGTATCAGTGACTGTGGCAGAGGATAATGATGAGGAAATGTGGATATACATGCAGAAAAATATAATAAAGTGAAAAGAAAGTAAGAACTCAATTAGCTCTTTGTAGGAATTAAATGGCTTCTCTCATGGCTCAGATGGCAGAGAATCCATCTGCAATGCAGGAGACCCAGGTTCAATCCTAGGATCAGAAAGATCCCCTGAAGAAGAGAATGCCAATGCACTCCAGGATTCTCGCCTGGAGAATCCCATGGACAGAGGAGTCTGGTGGGCTACAGTCAACAGGGTTGCAAAGAGTCAGACAAGACTGAGCAACTAACACTTTCACTTTCAGGAATTAAATATGGGGCTTCCCAGATGGCACTAGTGTTAAAGAACCCGGCTGTCAATGCAGGAAACATGAGACATGGGTTCAATCCCTGGTTCAGGAAGACACCCTGGAGGAGGGCATGGCAACCCACTCCAATCTTCTTGCCTGGAGAATCCCATGGACAGAAGAACCTGGTGGGGTACAGTCCAGGGTGGCAAAGAGTTAATAAGACTGAAGTTACTTAGCACAGGGCATGAATTAAATCCATGAAAGAAATGGCTAGAGAGCTAACCTCTTAGCTCATTTTAAATATGCAATACAGTATTATTAACTATCATCACTATACTGTCTGTCAGATGTCCAGAACTCATTCATCTTGCATAACTAAAACTTTGTACCCTTTGACAACTATTTCTCATTTCCCTCTCCTTGCATCCCAACCTGGCAACTGCTATTCTACTCTACTTCTAGGAATTTGACTATTTTACATCCTCCCTATAAGTGAGATCATGCAGTGTTTGTCTTTCTGTATATGGTTTATGTTAAATCTTCTACACACACACACACACACACACACACGTGATATATCACACAGGAATAAAAGAATAGTTCTGACTCCTTGTGAACAGATGGCTATTGTGACATAAAAACGAAAAATAAACTCATTTTGAGGGAGATGGGAAACATCCTAAAGCTAACATTATTCAAGGAGTTCTTAGACACTACTGAAAACACAACATTATTGGGCTTCATTGAGAAAGTATCTGTTCATATGTGCTGTATGTAATATTGCTATATGAAACAATTGCAGTTCAGTGATTAAGTAGCTTCTCATTTTTATTTTATGGGGAAGACTTTGGATGTAATTCTAGATCTGATTCCAAAACTTTGCAAATAAGTTCATTATTTTGATTTTTCTTCAAAGAATACAATTATATCATTCCATAATTGTAAAATTACTTATTGTTTTAAAACCATTTTTCTAGGTAACATTGCAGATAGTGGAAATCATATAGAATTTAATATCAGAGACCTAGATTTAAAGCTGAGTTTTGATGTTTGATAGCTGTGGATCTTAGAATATTAACCTCTCAAAGCTTTTTGTTTCTTCATGTGTAAGTGGATTTAAAAAGGTGTAGTCACAAAATTGTTTGGATAATGAGGAGTGATAGGTTTAAGAAGCACTTTTAAACTAAATGTTACAAGTTATATTTCCTACTATATTTACATAAGAAAATGAAAGACTTGGTAAAATTTCCATAAAATGCCTGATTAAAAAAAATCAGACAGAATAAACAGTTACTCTGCTTAACAGAATGATATGGCCAATTCAAAAGAATCACTTTTCTAAATCATGCTGCTAAAGCAGAGATGTACTTCTTCAGGTGAGTTTCCATAAGAGCTACTTTCTGCAAGATGCTTTATACATATTTGAGTCCCTTTCCTAACTACCTGTTAAAGACATAGAGAGGCTGGCATCCTCAAAACGCTTCTTATTTCTCTCTCTCCTTCCTTATGACTCTTACATTGGATGAGATGCTAATCAAAAGGTAGGACTTGGTGGGTATTTTTCTTTTGCAGTGGAAAAAAAAAATAAAAAACACAGTGTCAGTCATTGACAGTCCCTAAAGAGTGTCTTCTGTTGACTGACAACTTTTAAGCCAATACTATTTTGCTTGAGGAATGCCTGAGATATCAGACTTCATAGTTAAGGATGCTATTTAGGAACTCTAGGAGGTTGTGATGTTCTTACTGTTCAACAAGTGTAAGTAAGAGTTCCCACAAGGCTGCTGTAAAAAGAAAATCCCTTTTTCTTTCCACTTAATCCCCCATTTCCTCTCTTGAGCCTTTGCTTCATGACCACTTTAATTCTTTGAAGACTGTTTTTCTGCCAGCACCCCCCACCCCCCGCCCCATCCATGTGAATCACAGCAAGACAAATTCTGCTCTTGCAAGTACATGGAAGTCAAGGGGAGCTGCCAGCCTGTATCTAAAGGATGAATTTAGCACTGTCGGTGGTGGCTGTTCTCTAACAAGTGTAAACAAAACCATCAGCAAAGTTAAGCTAGGCAAGTGTTCAGAAGTCATATTTTAGCAAAGTAACCAAACAAAGATTTTTATATGGCATTACAGACATGATTGTATTTTTTCTTTTTTATTTTTTGTACTTCCAATTCTACTGTGATTTTTATAAACTATAGATTGCTTAAAACATTGAAGACTTCTTGAAAAATATCATTATCTTATAACAATATTCTTACTGTGAAGTGAAGTGAAATGAAGTCTCTCAGTAGTGTCTGACCCTTTGTGACCCCATGGACTGTAGCCTACCAGGCTCCTCTGTCCATGGAATTGTCCAGGCAAGAGTACTGTAATAGGTTGCCATTTTCTTTTCCACAGGATCTTCCCAACCCAGGGATCAAACCCGGATCTCCCACGTTGCAGGCCGATGCTTTACCGTTTGAGCCACCAGGGAAGCCCATTCTTACCGTAGACCTTCATATTTGAAAGTACTTTCAAAAAGCCTTTTTCTGGACTTGAATCAAGATGGCAGAGAAGGAGAATATGAAGATCACCACCCTCCATGAACATATTAAAAATACATCTACATGTGGAACAATTCTCACTGAAAACTAACTGGAGGCTGTCAGAAAGGCTGTAAGAAAGCTACATGCAGAATCAGGTAGGAAATGAAGAGAAGCAATCGAGGGTCCCTAGGAGGAGACTCAGAGGAAAAGGGAGATTATATGGGCAGAGACTATCCCTGGGGAGTAAGTGGTTCAAGCCACATATTGGGTGACGTACACTGGGGTTCCACAAAGGAAAATTGAGCCCCCTTGCCTGGTTGGAAGCCTGATGAGACTAATATGAGGGCTGTAGGAAGCCTGGACTCTGCTCCTGAGGAGTCCACAGATAATTGATTGTGCCTAAATTGAAGAGGAGAGGAAGACTTGAGACCATGCAGCTGGCTTACTGCTTTTCCACAAGCTCCTGGGCACATGCCCAAGCATGAGCCTAGTGAATGCTCTAGTGCCACTTGCTTTACATTGCACTTCAACCCTGGATCGACCCCGCTATTAAAGGCAAATACACAGTAAAGGCTGAGAATAAACCACTTAAATAAGTATAAAGATTAAAAGACAAAAATTATAAAATCAACTGTAACCACAATAAAGGGATAAATATGAAGACTTAAAATATGATAGCAAAAACACAATGTGAGGGTTAAGGGAAAACAAATGTAGATCTTTTGGAATGTGATTGAACTTAAAGAATTACCTGTTTAAAATAAATAGATATAGGTCAACATATAGGAACCCCATGGCAGCCACAAATCAAATTTTGGGACACAAAATTTAGAGAGAAAATAAGACAAGCCAACAAGCATACCACTAAAGCATATCATCAAACTGAAGGGAAGAAATTAAAAGAAGAATAAAATAGGGAAGACCTACAAAACAACCAGAAAACAAGTCTAAAAATGACAATAAGCACATATGTATCAATAATTACTTTAAATGTCAGGGGACTAAATGTTCCAGTTAAAAGGCATAGAGTAACTGATTTGATTAAAAAAAAAAAAAAGACTCCTTACTTTAGCAGGAAAGAGTTAGCTACTCTAAGAAATGCAGCCTTTTCTGAATGTCTGGCTATCTCACAGTAAGTGCAATTTTTCGTCTTTGTCTTCTATAATTGTCTGAATAAATTATTGTAAGTTTGACTGCTGACACCTTTTAAACTTAACCTCTCCATCTTTCCTTTTCTGCCCTACATCTCAGAAATCTGGTAAGACAACCTGGATCCTCCCTTATTTGATACTGATGGGATTCAAACCACATCACTGATACCAACACCTAACTATCATAAAACTCTCATTTCAATATCCTTTCTCTGTTCTCTCAATACATTTTACACTTACTAATAAGCTGCCCTGTTCTCTCTAGAAAGCCCAATTATTGAATATTACATATTTCATAGTATCCTGGTGTGTGTATGGCATCATCATCAGCCTCAACAAGCAAATCACATTTTGGATAGAGTTATGGTGGTTCAGAAAGTAAAGAATCTGCTTGCAATGCAAGAAACCTGGGTTCAATCCCTAGACTCGGATCTCTTAGAGAAGGGAGTGGCTACCCATTCCAGTATTCTTGCTTGGAGAATTCCATAGACAGAGGAGTCTGATGGGCTACTGTCCAAGGACTTACAAAGAGTTAGACACGACTGAATGACTAACACTTTCTCTTTTACTTCACACCTATTTCTGTGAGGTGGCTGCAAAATCTTCCCTCCAGCTTTAGGAAATTAAGATATCTTTGCATCCTCTCAAAGAGGCCCCTTGACTCTTACATTTTTGTTATATTTTGTGAATAATGGACACAAATCCATGGCCTTAATAGTTTCCATCCAATTCCACAGGCCATATGGGTATTATTTCCTTCAGATTTGTCAAATATCAGAGAGACTGTACAAGGCAAAACATTTCTTGTACTTCTATCTTGACCTAGTTTACATAAGAGGAGTTTCACCAGTCACGCTGCGGGAGCTTGCCAGGGACCATCAGTGTTTCAGAAAGCACCTGTCATAGGTCATCATTGCCATCTAACAAATAAATTATACCAACTTAGCAACCCATCCTTAAAGTGCACTTTCTTGCACTATATCTGGTATCAACTGTCTTAAGTTACATTTTCCAAGCCTCAGATGAGGATTCTTGTACAAAACTTTTTTTCAAGGATGTGATTTGGGTAAAACATAGAAGGGAAGGTGGGAATCAGAATTGGTCAAGATAAGGAGCTAGGTGAAATGTGTGTTCCCAGCCTGATCCCACAGGAAGATCTGGAGCATGAATTGCACCACAGGGTTGTTACTCTCGTGAGACCAGGAGGATGAAGTTTATGCCCTCATACCACCGCTCATTGGTTGTCAGCTATCCCTCCTGCAAGGGGTAATTTACCTTCTGGTCATATCTGAGCAAGGTGACATATACCACTGAGGGCAGTTTTCCAGGATGAACAGCTAAACTCCATAGTGGCAGGTGGATGGATGTGTCAGCTGATAAAGGAGGACCTGTGTGTGACATCAAGAACATGTCCTACATTACTAGACAAATGTAAGGTAGAAGAATACTCCAGTGAGGTAGTGTAAAAGCACTCACTTAGCCTCTTCCAAGAATAACAAAGACAGTTCTGCTGTAGCCAAGTAGGGATAGTGGAGAGCAATCTGAGATGCAGCAGAAGAGGTAGACAGAGGCTATATATAAGTTTTTGAATAGGCTGGGCAAAGAGTTTGATTTATATCTTAACTATGTAGGGAAGGTTTCAAAAGGTTTAAGACAAAGAATGGAACATTCTCTTATATTTTTTTTTTAACTTCGAAATTTTTTTAAACGTTTATTTACTTTTTTTAATTTAATTTAATGTTATTTTTTTATTTCATTTTATTTTTAAACTTTACATAATCGTATTAGTTTTGCCAAATATCAAAATGAATCCACCACAGGTACACATGTGTTCCCCACCCTGAACCCTCCTCCCTCCTCCCTCCCCACACCATCCCTCTGGGTCATCCCAGTGCACCAGCCCCAAGCATCCAGTATTGTGCACCAAACCTGGACTGGCGACTCGTTTCATATATGATATTATACATGTTTCAATGCCATTCTCCCAAATCATCCCACCCTCTTCCTCTCCCACAGAGTCCAAAAGACTGTTCTATACATCAGTGTCTCTTTTGCTGTCTCGTATACAGGGTTATTGCTACCATCTTTCTAAATTCCATATATATGCGTTAGTATACTGTATTGGCATTCTCTTTAATAATTGATCCTCATAAGAGAGTTATTAAGCCTTTGTTACTGAAGCTCTTTTCTAAATGGAAAGGACTAAAATATTTTTCAAAAGGGGAGGCTGCAGAAGAGGAGGAGGAGGAACATAACATTTACTAAACTTTTAATGTCTCTTTATTAAGATGAAACAGAAAATAAGAAATGAAAAAAATTGTTAAAAAAAGAATAAATTGACAATACATTTCTTAATCAACATGGTGAAGCAAAATCAGAAAAATAACTGACTTGGAATAGGACATTAAATAAAAATTGACATTCTTTGCACATAGTCAGTTGGGCAAATCACACTTATTACATATGCAAAAACATATCTAAATATATCCCAGTCTTGAAGGGCATGTATTATATCATTTGAAGCATCAAGAGAAGCTTTTTTGGCATTGAACTGTGACAGAAAGTTACATACTTTACATAGTACAAAATCTCACACACAATGAAATTTCAATATATATGCAAAATTTGTCCATGAGCTTTATTTCACAAAAGACAGGAAAAAATAAGAAGCATATTCCAAAGTGCTTCTGTTAGTTCATTTTGTGACTATCATTGCCATACTATGTCTTTATTAAATTGAATATTGCTTTGACAAAATATATTTTTAAGAAGAACTAATATTTAAGTGATGCTATGTCCAACTAATATAAATTTTTCATTTTAATTGAAAATGATAGTTTTCATAAATTTTTCTCATTTTAGCCTAATCATTTAGAATATGTCAGTAGTTTTACTTTTAGAGAGAAAGAGAATATTCTAATAGTGGAGATAACAAAGTATTAGTTTGCCCCTTGGAAGAAAAGCTATGACAAAACTAAACACCATATTAAAAAGCAGAGACATCACTTTGCTGACAAAGATGCATATAATCAAATCAGTGGTTTTTCCAGTAGTCATGTATGGATGTGAGAAGTGGACCATAAAGAATGCTGAGGGAATAAGAATTGATGCTTTCAAATTGTGGTGCTGGAGAAGACTATTGAGAGTCTCAGACAGTAAAGAGAGCAAATGCATCAGTCCTAAACGAAATCAATTCTGAATATTCATTGGAAGGAAAAATCCTGAAGCTAAAGCTCTGATACTTTGGCCACCTGATGCAAATACTCAACTCATTGGAAAAGACCCGGATGCCAGGAAAGATTGCGGGCATAACGAGAAGGGGACAACAGAGGATGAGATGGTTGGATGACATCATCGACTTAATGGACATGAGTTGGAGCCAACTCCAGGAGATAGTGAAAGACAGGGAAGCTTGGCATGCTGCAGTCCATGGGGTCATAAAGAGTCAGACACAACTGAGAAACTGGACAAAGACCACAACAAAAGCAGGTACTGATGGTATGTAATGTATAACAAGTTAACTACTGAATAAAATACAAAAGAATAAAATTTTGAGAATTAGCCTAGACAAATTTATGAGTTTAATGTTACTTGATAGCAAATCAATTTCCTGTTTAATGATAGACTTATAGTAGAGAACAAAATGAATATATGAGAAGTATGCCACACTATTAAATTAAAACAAAATATACCAATTTTTTACTTTTTTGTAAATACAAATTTTGTAATATATACAAAATGTAAATTTTGTAATATATACAAAATATATGTAGCAATCTACATATATTTTGTATATATTAATACATTGGATATCACTTTAATGACTGCAGTGTTATTTATTTAATTGAAATTATCATGTTTTTAATTACTTGCAATCACTCTTTATTACATTTCAGTCTATTAAAACCTAGGTCATAAAGATAAAAGAGAAATAAGAAGCTTTTTCTCCCCTTAGAATCTTGATATTCTAAAATTAATGATTCTAAAGGGGATGTTGGCATCCCAGGCTGCAAACAGATCGATGATCATGAATGTGAAATCTAAGCTATAGTATTTTGAACTGAACTGTGAAATAAGTGAAGTTTCACAGATAATGAAAAGAAAAAATATATTTAGAACCACATTTTTCCTGCACTTCCTCCTTACAAAATACTTACTGACTCTTTTGCATTATATACTTGCTTTAGGAAAGAACTGAGATTTTGCTATCTAAAGAAATGGCCAAGATTTTTAATCAAGCTAAAATTTTATGTAGCTCAGCATTACAGAAAGAAACTTATTTGTAAGCTGATTTTGTTAGAACACATTTTTTCTATAGACAATAACCCTAGCTGTCAGCAGCCTTCCATCTCTGAGTTTAATTATGTACATTTTATGTAATTCTAGGAGATAATTTAAAAAGATAGATGCAATATTCTGATTTATGTTAATTGAGTTTTAGAAGGCAAAAATACAGTAGATATTTTATTATAGTAAAAATAAAAGTCCAAATATTATGGAGTAAACTCAGTCCTTCTTTAGGACTCATTTATAAGGACTCATTTATACTTCTTTATGGAGAAGGAAATGGAAACCCACTCCAGTATTCTTGCCTGGAGAACTCCATGGACAGAAGAGCCTGGTGGGCTACAATCTGTGGGGTCCCAAAGAGTTGGACACAACTGAGTGACTAACACTGTATACTTATTTATAGGGAGTGAGCGCTTCCCAGGTAGCTCAAAGTGTAAAGAATCTGCCTGCAATGCAGGACCAGGGTTCAATCCCTGGGTCAGGAAGATGCCCTGGAGAAGTGTATGGCAACTCTACAGTATTCTTGCCTGGAGAATCCAATGAACAGAGGAGCCTGGCAGTCTACAGTCCATGGGGTCACAAAGAGTCAGACACGACTGAAAGACTAACACATGCACATTAGGACTGAAATCCTTAAAAAATGAGAAATTTGGATCAATAAACACAGAGTGAAGATAATGAGAAGAGACAAATTGGAAACACCATCTGAATTTGGAGGCCAAAGAGAGTTGTGCTAACACAAACCAAGAAACATCTGGGCCTATCAGAAGGTGGAAGACATAAAGAGAAATTCTTTATTCTGAAGGAGATCAGCCCTGGGATTTCTTTGGAAGGAATGATGCTAAAGCTGAAACTCCAGTACTTTGGCCACCTCACGCGAAGAGTTGACTCATTGGAAAAGACTCTGATGCTGGGAGGGATTGGGGGCAGAAGGAGAAGGGGACGACAGAGGATGGGATGGCTGGATGGCATCACTGACTTGATGGATGTGAGTCTGAGTGAACTCCGGGAGTTGGTGATGGACAGGGAGGCCTGGGGTGCTGCGATTTATGGGGTCGCAAAGAGTCAGACATGACTGAGTGACTGAACTGATACATTTTGGAGAGAGTAGGGCCTGCCACCCCTTGATTCCTGGTTTATAACCTCCAGGAAGTGTTAATTGCTCAGTCATGTCTTTGCAACTCCATGGACTGTAGCCTTCTAGGCTCCTCTGTCATCAAATTCTCCAGACAAGAATACTGGAGTGGGTAAGCATTCCCTTCCCCAGCATATCTTCCTGACTCAGGGATTGAACATAGGTCTCCAGCATTGCATGCCAATTCCTTAGGTCTGAGCCACCAGGGAAGCCCATAACCTCCAGATTTGTGAGACAAATTTCTATTGTTACACCACTCAGTTCACGGTGCTTATAAACTACTGCTGCTGCGGTTGCTAAGTCGCTTCAGTCGTGTCCAACTCTCTGCGACCCCATGGACAGCAGCCCACCAGGCTCCTCTGTCCACGGGATTCTCTAGGCAAGAATACTGGAGTGGGTTGCCATTTCCTTCTCTGGCTTATAAACTAAGAGTAGGAATATAATTCTGATAATGAAATTATGATTTTACAGTACAATCCAGGAAAATAATACACACACACAAGTTAATTCATATTTTGTCTCAGTTAAAACTCTGAATAAGCTAGTTGAGAAATCATGTGTATTTTCAAAGGAACCAAATACCTGGGTAATTGTCTATGATATTTCAACCAATCTCACCCATATTCGTAAAAATTAATATAAAATATTGTTTGAAATGTTAACATTATTAATTTTCACTTGAGTGTTTATATATTATGCTGTTGGAAAAATTCACTAAAATTCCTAAGGATTGAACCTGAAAGACTTGGCTAGGATTGTAGTACAATCTCCCACTTAGTAAGTGTGTGGCCTAACTAATGTGTATTATTCCTATATGCAAAATTAGCACTCTGGTGAAGAAAGTATCCCTTAGTATAATCTTTTCTCCTTATTTCACATTCTAGTACTAGACCAGGAAACCTAAACTACAATTCACAATTAGTCAAAGGCTCAGTGTGGAAAAGTCTGAGTGTTAAAATATTTCAGAGAGACCCAGTCATATGAGGAGGCTGTATGTTAGTGAATTTTACCTACAGGAGCCCTGCCAGGTTCAAAC
The DNA here is from genome assembly GCF_019923935.1 of Bubalus bubalis. Classification (NCBI taxonomy): domain Eukaryota; kingdom Metazoa; phylum Chordata; class Mammalia; order Artiodactyla; family Bovidae; genus Bubalus; species Bubalus bubalis. The sequence goes on from NC_059163.1 coordinate 69,103,637, forward strand.
AGTGAATATTAGAGGGAAACACTCCAATGCTTCTGGCAGTGGGAAAGGAAAAGTAACCATTTGAATCTGTCAGATTATAATGTTTTGCCTAATAAGACCAGACCACAAAAAAACAAAACAAAACTGTTTTACTAAAGACTAACCTGTACATGCCTGGGTGCTAAATCTCTTCAATTGTGTCCCACTCTTTTTGATCCTGGACTTCCCTGGTGGCTCACATGGTAAAATCCACCTGCAATTAGGGACACCTGGGTTCAATCCCTGGGTTGGGAAGATCCTCTGGAGGAGGGCATGGTAACCCACTCCAGTATTCTTGCCTGGGAGAATCACCATGGACAGAGGAGACTGGTGGGCTACAATCGATGGGGTTGCAAAGAGTCAGACACAACTGAGTAACTAAAGCACTTTTCAACCCTATGGATTGTAGCCTGCCAGGCTCCTCTGTTCATGAGATTCTCCAGGCAAGAACACTGGAGTGGGTTGCCATGCCCTCCTCCAAGGGATCTGTCCAACTCAGGGATTGAATCTATGTCTCTTAAGTCTCTTGCATTGGCAGATGGTTATTTACCATTAGCACCACCTGAGAAGCCCCAAAGGCTAACCTATTGGGATTTTTTTTATATCTCAACGACCCAGGGGAAGGGAAGTATCCAATTCCAGGCTCCTAGGCCACTACATGTGGAGAAAGAAATGGCAACCCACTCCAGTGTTCTTGCCTGGAGAATCCCAGGGACGGAGGAGCCTGATAGGCTGCAGTTCATGGGGTCACTAAGAGTCAGACACAACTGAGTGACTTCACTTTCACTTTTCACTTTCATGCATTGGAGAAGGAAATGGCATCCCACTCCAGTATTCTTGCCTGGAGAATCCCAGGGATAGAGGAGCCTGGTGGGCTGCCATCTATGCGGTCGCACAGAGTCGGACACTGCTGAAGTGACTTAGCAGCAGCAGCAGCAGCATCAGGCCACCACCTGAAAAGGAAATTCTGAATTTCCACCCCTTCTATCCTTCCCACAGAGGAGCACTTACCTGTAGAAGCACAGAGTCAATAGAAGATAAATCTAATCATTGAACTATAAAAACACTTCCCCTTGCCCTATACTTTACCTCCACATTACTAAAGATCTATTTACTGAAGCTCTTTTACCATTTCAGGCTTTCACAAAAAATTAACAAGGTGTAATAAAAGATAAAAATCACAGTTTGAAAGAACAATCACCAGAACCAGACTCAGACATGACAGCAATGTTGGAATTGTCCAGTCTGTAAATTAAAACAACTATGATTAATAAATTAAGGGTTCTAATGGAAAACAAAATAAGACCTGTAAAAATAGATGGGCAATTGCAAGCAGAGAGGTGGAAAGGAGTGAGTAAATAGGGGGAGAGAAAGGGAAAAGTTTCAAATGATATATATTCTATGTGTCCAGATTTTATAAGCAGTTTTTTGTTAGTCTGTTGCTATTTTTTGTTTTTATATGCATTATTTCATATTATTGTTTTATATGCATGAGTGCTTAGTCACTCAGTCATATATGACTCTGCAACCCATGGACTGAAGCCCACCAGGCTCCTCTGTCCTTGGAGATTCTCCAGGCAAGAATACTGTAGTGGGTTGCCATTTCCTCCTCCAGGGGATCTTCCTGACCCAGGAATCAAACTGGTATCTCCTGCATTTTCTGCATTTGCTTGCATATTCTTTACCACTGAGCCACCTGGGAAGCACCATTGTTTTATATATATGTATTCATAAACATTCATTAATTTATTACTTATTCATATTATTTTATTTCTATATAGTATTTATATACTTTATATACTATCAATATTTCATTTATATTGTACATATTTCATATTTTACATTAGCTCTGTATTTAATAGCCCTTAAAGTATTTTAGAAATGTGTGTGTGTGCTTAGTCCCTTGGTCATGTCCAACTCTTTGTGACCACATGGACTCTAGTCCATGAGCCTCCTCTGTCCATGCAGATTCTCCAGGCAAGAATACTTGAGTGGGTTGCCATGCCCTCCTCCAGCGGATCTTCCCAACCCAAGGATTGAACCCAGGTCTCCCGAATTGCAAGCAGATACTTCACCATCTGGGCCACCAGGGAAGCCCTGGTGAAATAATATTAAAAAAAAAAAAGCTTTTTTGAAATAATTAGGTATTTAACTTGGCATAAAATGCCATTTAAAGAAGGCTATTTAAGAGTCTTCTGTGTGTAAAAAAATGTTGGATATAATGATCACTGTGAGCATTTTCAGTTTTAAAATGACTTTAGCTATGCTTTGCTTTGTATCCTTTCAACTTTTAATAATTATGACACAATTCTACAAAGTGTCTTCCAATGTGGAATTTATATCCTCATTTTAATGATGAAAAAACTGAGAACTTTCTAAGTTCATGACAGTGAATGTTTGTAGTGGGGCTCAAACCTTGCAACTTGAATATCAATGATCTGCTATGTGATATATAGTACAATGACAAGGAACACAGAAATTTAGGTCATGTAGATGTGACTCCAAACACTGTTTTTTTTACCCCTTAACTAGATGTGTCCTTAATCAATTTTTTTAATCTCCCTAAGTCTCAATTCCCTCATTCTTATAAGCAGACATTTGCAGAACAAACCATTGTTTTTTGCTTCCTCCCTAAATAAGTTAGAACTCAGAGTTTACTATTTGCATAGGAATCTAGGAGGATTTATTCAGCTGCAAAATAAATAACTAGTTCTCTTTATTTTATACCATGTGATTGGATTTTATTGGCTTCAAATCATTATGGTTTTAAATGCATGAGGTTTTTTTGCATTTAATTATTTTTAAATTGCTAGAATATGGATTTTTTTTCCAGTTTATGCTCAGGTTAATAATGCCATGTGCAATGTTTGTCATTTTAATGGCTTTTAATTGTCCTTTGGTCAATGTAAGCATATGTTAAATGTGACTTTTTTGTGGCTTGCCCACATGCAGCTATCGTAATTGGAACTTTCAAATATGCAGAGAAAGTTGGATAGCAAAATTATAATTAACTACTTTCTACTTGTGTTTTACTCTTGGTTAATTGTCACAGGTAACATAAGATATGCTGCTGCTGTTAAGTCACTTAAGTCATGTCCAGCTCTGTGCAACCCTATGGGATTTTCCAGGCAAGAACGTTGGAGTGGGTTGCCATTTCCTCCTCCAATGCATGAAAGTGAAAAGTGAAAGTGAAGTTGCTCAGTTGTATCCGACTCTTCGTGACCCCATGGACTACAGCCCACCAGGCTCCTTCATCCATGGGATTTTCCAGGCAAGAGTACTGGAGTGGGGTGCCATTGCCTTCTCTAAATGTAAGACATAGATTTCTAGAAATAAATACTCTCATAGAGACCACTAACTCTTCATCATACAGAAAATACATTAAACATTAAATTTAAGATATATTTATGGATTGGAGAGAAAAATATAGAATAATTCATTTGTGGGTCTGTACTAACTTCCAGCACTTCATTTATTATACATCTCGTATCTCACCAATTAAATCACAGTCTACCACAAAAGGTTTTGTGAATTTCACATGTGACTTTGGTATTTTCCTACCAATGAAAAATATAGTGAATAAAAGCATAACGTATTTTATATGTAAGACTGAGGTCTCCCAGTACTCTAAGTTTATACTTCATATTTCCTTGAAAGATACAACTGCTCTTCAGTTTTAACCCAAATTTTGTTAAAATCAACCATGTCAATCAATGCAGGATCAGATTTGTCATATTTATAAAACTTCTTTTAAATGATTGTTGTTGTTTATTCACTCAGTTGTGTCAGCTTCTTTGTGACCCAAGGACTATAGCCTGAAGGATCCTCTGTCTATGGGATTTCCCAAGCAAGAATACTGGAGTGGGTTGCCATTCCCTTCTCCAAGAGATATTCCTAATCCAGGGACTGAATCTGAGTATTTAGTTCTAATTCCACCACAAGTGGAGTACCAGCGGTAAACCCCCTTGTATATGCAGCTAACTCTTCTTCGTTCTTTTTCTTCTGACTGTGTGTGCTTAGTTGCTTAGTTGTGTCTGACTCTTTGCGACTCTCTGGACTGTAACCCACCAGGCTCCTCTTTCAGTGGGATTTATCAGGCAAGAATACTGAAGTGGGTTGCTGTTTCCTCCTCCAGGGGATCTTCCTGACCTGGAGATCCTCCTGATACAGGGATTGAACCAATATCTCCTGGTCGCCTGTATTGCAGGCAGATTCTTTACCCTCTGAGCCATCAGAAAGCCATATGGCTAAACATAAAGATTTGACATTTAAAATTGAATTATTTATTAAAAAAATTCTTCTCATAATAAGACAGTATTATAGCATATGAGGATTTACCTGAAAATAATATGGAATTAAACTTTAAATTTCCATTATAATAACATTAGTGGTAAATGCTTTTATGAAATGGATGATTTGAGTTGATAAGCAGTTCTAGCAGACCATCATATTTGATTCTTTTTTACCCAAAACCTCACTGGGGTGAAATTTTATACAGATAGCCTCTTGCAATCTTGAAAATACTAGCTCTTATGAAAGGTTCGCTTCACTGCCCTTGTTTTACAGTCATTTATATCTTGTGCTGCACCTTCCTTAATTTTTAAAAAATATGATAATCAAACGAATGAATTTCCTAAAGACCTACAAAATCTGGCATTTAAAATAAGTCAGTATAGAGACATTTTGAGCTTTAAAATTACCATAATAACTCACATTATATAATGCTTTACAATTTTAAAAGTCCTTTAACATTTTATATAATTTAATTCTCAACTCAAAGCTGAGAAATGAATACAGAACCTCTCAATCATCTCAATTTTAAATATAAAAAATTGAAGCACATCTTAGTAACATTTTAAGCCCTAGTTCACAAAATATTTACGTAAAATTTGTTTGACTAAATTTTCTCCCAAACTCCTCTTTCCCTCACATTGCCAGACTGCCTTAGGTCTAATATCACTTCTTAACTTTATGATTAAAATTAAATTATTTCATCTGTTTTTAATATGTGAGATGAGACCTTTATGAATGCACAGGTTAATAATAATAACTCTTGCCATGTAAGTTTTCAGCAAGAACTTTTAAGTGCTTTTTTTGCATTGTCTCATTTAATACACACAACATTCCATTGAGGTTAGTATTTTTAGTGAGAAAAGTGAGTTTTGGAGAAATTAAGCATATTACCCAAAGTCACATAAACAGCAAATTGAGTTGGAAATTGAACATGGTCAAGTCATCTCTATATTTCTAGTTACATGTATCAACAACTACAATAAGCTGCAAATACCATTTAATTTCATTAAAAGATCAAAATTATAAATTTCCTGACTAAAATAAATGAAGCATGGCCATTTCTCTCCCATCTGATAAAAGTTCAATGTTTTTTTCTCTAGGAAAGTTTATAGAATATGAAGAGTTTTTTACCTAATATGTATCTTAAAATAGTGACACAAAGAAACAGTAACTTAGAGAGTTAACCATTAATCTAGAACGAATCTTAAAAGAAATCTAAGATACATTTGTAGGAGGGAGACTCAAAAACTTGAGCTGATGTCAGAAGTTAAACATTTTGATACTAGTATATGGAGCTCTTGGGCTTACTGGGTAATGCTAGTGGTAATGAGCCTGACTGCCAGTGCAGGAGAGGAAAGAGACATAGGTTTGATCCCTGGGTTGCGAAGTTCCCTGGAGTAGGACATGGCACTTCAATTGTATTCTTGCTGGAAAATTCCATGGAGAGAGGAGACTGGTGGGTTACAGTCTATGGAGCCACAAAGTCAGATCTACAAATGGAGCTCAGTCCTAAATTTCAGTGCACAGAATGAGGAATTCAAGGCACTTAATTTCCACAGTTACATATGAACTGACATTGGAATTTTCTTCCTGTAACCTATCTTGTTGTTTTTTTTTTTTTTTCTAGAAAGTTCATGGAAATGATATGTTCCATTCACCTATCAATTAGATACTTCATTGCCTCCAACCTGGACTGGAAACAATTGAGTTTCATTACCCTTGATTGAATACTTGGACAGTTACCATCATAGCCCTCCACCTTTGACGGTGTCATATCATCTCATTTGATTGTGTTTTATTTTATTGTTGCTAAATTTTAGTCATATATCCATTACATTGGGCCTCAGGTCACTTTTCTACTTTGTTTTATCTCTCAAGATTTCTCAGGATACCTTATGACTATATATATCTATACACTTTCCTTTATCATCATTGTTTCTTTCACAGTTTTTCAGTATCTTCCTTCCTAACTAACCACAAAAAACAAATTGTTACTGAAAGACTCCCCTTTACACCCTTGACACAAATATAATCAACAGATACAGTTCTAAATAATTTTAATTATTAAATAATATTCAAAATGCATATATATTTAGTATATATAATTTAATATTTATGGGTGTCCCTGGATAGCTCAGTTGGTAAAGAATCTGCTTGCAATGCAGGAGATGCTGGTTTGATTCTTGGGCCTGGAAGATTCACTGGAGAAAGATAGGCTACCCACTCCAGTTTTCTTGGGCTTTCCTTGTGGCTCAGCTGGTAAAGGATTTGCCTGTAATGCAGGAGACCTGGGTTTGATCCCTTGGTTAGGAAGATCCCCTGGAGAAGGGAAAAGCTACCCATTCCAGAATTCTGGCCTGGAGAATTCCATGGACTGTATAGCCCATTATCTAAATATAAATAATTTAATATCTATATTTTATGTTATATATAAATGAAACATAACAACTATTCCTATATTCATAAGAATTTGTTTTGTTTCTAACATTTCACTAATTTAAAAAATGACAGTTGCTTATATGTATATATTTGTATATTACTATCTCTATTTTTCAGTCTATACATATTTCTATCCCTATCTATCTATCCACATACACACACACACATATATCTACATAAATGTGTGTGTGTATAATCCTGAGTGCTGATTTTAAAAAAATTCAGCTGATTTTAAAAAAAACTTGCTTAAACACTATATTTCTGCATTGTAAAAGGTGTACTTCTGAAAATGCCAAGTAATTCTACAAACAATTCTCTTCACAATCCTTTTCCCCAGCTCTCTCTCAGCTAAATGGATTTGTGGAGTACTTGTGATAGTCTACTCCCATATTTTGGATTTTACAGGGCAAATTCTTAATAAATTATTGAGCATTTGTTTGATTCTGAAGCTGTGCATTAGCTGAGCTGTGAAAGTAACATGCACTGAAAAGGTCCTTATAATAACAGAGAATTTTAGGTTGCAAATAATTTCCTTCTGCATTATTCATTTGATTTTCACCAGAAACCTGTACCATAAGCAAAACAACATAATGATGTCCATTTTATAGTGGAAGACACTAAGTGGTGAAGAAATAAATTCCCTGCACAAGGTCAGAGGAATTGAGACTAGAAGTCAAACATTTTTTTCTTTCTTTTTTTTTTTTTTTATAACTTACAGCTACATATTCTACAAACACAAGAATAACTTTACTAATTGCTAAAAATAGAAAATGTCTCAACTAAAAGTTGTTTTATTCACAATCTATTAGGTGCTTTATTTTTTAGCCTATAGAATATATGATTAGAAAAATGTGTCTTCTGAACTATCCACAAAATATTAATTCTAACAGGGACATAAGAGATCTAGTCTCCCCCTTTAAGTCTACATATGGGAGCAAGAGGCAAGTGGATTTTTTTTTCCTTTTTTTTTTTTTTTAGCTAGTCAGTATCCAGCATTAGAAAATCGATTTCCTCAAATCCAGTGTTTTTGAATCTACTCCCCCACTGAGTTTTAGTTCTTTAAAAAGTAAGTTGCTTCCATTCAGACAGGACTTACTGATTAACCCCTTCAGAAAGAGCTATTTTTATGTCTAAAACATAATGATGAGTTTCGATTGGTAATATAAGGAAGAATGGACCACAATTTATTATTAATCTAATGAATTATCCTTCACTATATCAGCCAACTTTTATCATCTTTTAATGCAAGTAAGTCACTGTTCAGTACTTCCACTTAGTGTGTATCTCATAGAATTATCCAGATGACTGAATCATTACATAAAAATGAATATTTCATTTTCATAATATGAAAAAATATGCTTTTCTTTGAATGTTTGCTGTCCCTCTTAATGAAAATTGTCAATATTCTGTAAGCTATAGCTTTGATTTTTTATTTCTCTCTGTAAGACAAATTTACAAAAAATGACTTATATAGTTCTACATTATTACTCTAAAAGGAATTGTTAAAATTACCCACCTCTTTAACCACTTACAAAAAATAGCTATTCTGGCCTTCTACATAGCTGATGTGCAGGAAAGTGATTCTTGGTTTTTGCCTGTCAGACGCTCTCATGGGAAGAATGTCTTTCCAGTGCTTTTCTGACAAAAGGGACAGGAAGGGTCTATTTTTTTAGAAGCAGCAGTGACCAAGGTCTAGTGGTAACTTTTGTGATGCTGTGATTCTAGGTGTCTGTAAGAGACAATAGCATTTCACTGGGCCCCACAGGAGTCATCTAATGGTATGATTTGGCCATTATTTCTGGCTGCATGATCCCAAAGCCTATTTATCTGTCTTTTGGGAGATTCTGTGAACTATCAAACATTCTTTATTATATTCACATTCTCAAAGAACCAGCTGTAGGGGATTTATACTTTTTTATTTATTTTTTTTCAACTAAGACCCCAACTGATATAAGAGTAACAAATCAATATTCAATGGCCCTCAAAGCTGTCATCATCTACTAGATTTTCAAGCAAGCTGTGGCAACTGGGTTTGTTAAACTCATAAGCAACAATATTTTTTGGCTATATTCTGTGTTTGATGTGAAAAAAAATAATGAGAATTTTGAAAGATCTTAGCTTTGAAGTTGTTAGTCTAGAAAAGTAGACAAATATATGTTTCATTGCTATAGAGCATGGTATGTTCTATGTTAATGCAAACTTCAGTGCATTCTGGAAGCATAGAAAACACCCAAAACAATCTGGATTTTGGGGAAAAAAAGGCATAATATTTCTCTAGATGCAAAACCCTTAGAAAAAGCATTTTAAGAAGACAAAAGATCATGAAGAAACTCACCTAGATTGAAAGTGAATAAGGTATTGACAATTCAATATATAGTCCTATAATGTAAAAATCAAGGATATAATTAGAATATCAGGATATGACAGGAAAGCAGTGAAAGGCAGTTTGAGAACAGATAAAGAAGATGATGAAGGTCCTTAAAAAATTTGATAAGCATTTTGAATATATACTATGGTAGACTTCAATGACCCCTCTCAAGATACTCATACCCTAATCCTTAGAATCTAGGAATATGCTACTTAACATGATAAAGAGAATTTTACATATGTAATTAAATTAAGTTTCTGGAGATAAGGAGATTTCTTTTGCTAATCGGGGTATATACTATTAATATATTAGCTTACATTGTTAAATATATTAACTGTAATCAAAAGGATATTTTTAAGGGGACAGCAGTATTCAGTAGCAGACATGTGACTATTAGTAACAAGAGGTCAGAGTGATGCTAGGAAGGGTCCAAGAATCAAGGAATGAAAGAAGTCTCTTGAATCTGAGAAAAATAAGGAAATGGATTTTCTCTTAATGTCTCTGAGGTGAATACAGCCCTGTCACCACCTTGATTTTAGATTTCTGACTTCCAGAATTATAAAAAGAATGAATTTGGGTTGATTTAAGCTGCTAAATTTGTGAAATTTTGTTACAGCAGCCATAGGAAATTATCATATGCACCTTACAAGAAAAAGGTACATTATTAACATTTGTAATTCAAGTAAGAAATATGCCAGATCCTCATTTTATAAAGTTGAGTTGAATAAAGTATGGATGCTTAATTAGAGGGACATTTAGAGTTAAGAAAGATAGATGACATTTGCCATAATTAGTTGAAATTCTCTGTAGATGATAAAAGAAAGGAAGGGACAATTGTGAAAAATATTATAGTGGTAGAATTTACTGATATAAAAAATATAACAGGCTAAATAAGAAGGAGATATCCAGGATAAAAAAAAAATGTTATGTAAACTATAATGAACATTTACAGTATGGGATGTACTCTATAAGAACTTCACAAGCATTGCCATATTTGCTTCTTATTTTGGCTCTATGAATTTGATATTATTATCATCATTCCATTTTATAAAAAGAAAATTCTGGTTTAGCTAGACAGAATAACTTGTCACAAATCATAGAGCATCTGAACTGTCATATTAATAAGAATGATAGGAATTCTGATAGAAATGAAAAAAGCATGACTGGGACAGTGGTGCTACTGAGTACATAAACACAGACTTGTTTACTTCAGGAAAGAAATGGGACATCCAAATACTTTAAGGAGCTGGCTTTGCATAATGCTTCCCTTGCTATTACAAGTACTTACAAATGTATAACTTTGGGGGAAATATCAGTCTCCTGAAACTGGGCCCCAAGGGACTGCCAAGCATTTGTGAAGCCAGCATTCATTCCTTATGCCTAGACAAGTTGTACAGAAAGTGTCTAGAAAGTGACATAAATACCAAAAAGTTTCCTCAGGTTCCATTATGTTACATACTTGCTAATCCATACTTAAATTTGTCTTCAGTTACAAAATCATGCTAGGCAAGGGGCCATAAACAATGCCACATATAATTTTGCATTCAGCTTATATATTTTCTGGTGATGAAAGATATTAGCGAACAATCAAGTAGTGAGAAAATCTATTCATCCCTGGAAAATCAAGGTGGTGTCAAGGTTAAAGATTTAATAGAGGAAAGGATATATATATATATATATATATATATATAGTGACTAACTTTGATTTGATAGAAATTTGTCTAGAAATCTTCTATAGGTGTATTCTCTGAGCCTAGAAAGAGACTGAAATTTTAAGTAATAAATAAACTTTGAAAGCAGTTTTGAAAACTGTACAGATGTTTTTAGTAGATTTAATGTTTCAAGTGAAAGATGGCTATATTTTAAATATATTATGTTAAAACATTATGGAGAAAACCATCTTATAATTTGTGACCTAATAGAGAGTGCTTATGAATAAATTTACAGAATGTTTGACCTAGAGATTTTCTTTCTGACTTCCAATCAATTCTAAAGACAAATTTGGGCCAATAAGTCTATGTGATCACTTTATGCTTTCACTGAAGGTTTTTTGTGATAAAACCAGGGCATATTCTTTGATCGTTGCATGGACTTAAGTTTTAAATGGCACAAAATATTGAAAGAAGATATTACTCTGATGAATCACCCAATAAAATCCTTAGATAAAGTAATAGAAGTATTTTCACTAAATATGTGAAAGAGTGATTTGGGAAAAAATAATTTTCTGACTAAAATGACTTGAACATTGTGGTGGATTAAATGTGACTGTAAATTCTCACATTGAGGGATGGAATTTTTTTCTATCTCCTTAAAAGTGGTAAAGGGATACTTTTCACCCATTGAATTATGACTCCTTTGACCAATAGAGCACAGTGGAAATGAAAATCTAGTTCCAGCCCATTGACAGTTTCTTTCTCGCCCATGATATCAAATGAAAGTTTGTGTGCCAAACTTTGTGAAGCCAATGAAGCCAAACAATCCAAAACAATGAAGTCTGTAGTAGAGTAAGGTTTATTTCAGGGCAAAGCAGGAAAAATGGGTTACTCATGCTCATAAAACCTCAAACTTCCTGATGGTTTTTGGGAAGAAATTTTTATAGGCAAAATTGGGGGTGAGGGCTTCCTAGTGTGTGACTTTCTTCTGATTGGTTGACCGTGAAGTAAGAGGGCAGTGTTCCAGGAAGCTTGTGCTCAGTCTGAATTCAGCAGAGCCTTAGTTCCTCCAGAGAAACTCAAAGATAGATACCCATATCCCTTGTGGAAGAAACAGGATCCTGCTTGAATCTCTGCACTACAGTTTCTCTACTTAAAAAAAAAAAAAATTGGAATATAGTTGATCTACAATGCTGTGTTAGTTTCTACTGTACATCAAAGTGAATCAGTTATACATATACACATATTCACTCTTTTTTTAGATTCTTTTCCCATATAGGACATTACAGAATATTGAGTAGAATTCCCTGTGCTAATACAGTAAGTCCTTATACTTATCTAGTTTATATATAGTAGTGTGTATATGTCAATCACAATCTCCCAATTCATTTTCCCCCCTCTTTCACCCCTGGAAACTGTAAGTTTGTTTATTACATCAATGACTTTATTTATGTTTTGTAAATGAGTTTATTTGCATTTTTTCTTACATTCCACATATAAATAATATCATGTGTTATCTTTCTCTGACTTACTTCACTTAGTATGACAATCTCTACGTCCCAAATGGGAAAAGGAGTACATCAAGGCTGTATATTGTCACCCTGCTTATTTAAATTATATGCAGAGTACATCATGAAAAATGCTGGACTGGAGGAAGCACAAACTGGAATCAAGATTGCTGGGAGAAATATCAATAACCTCAGATATGCAGATATGAACCTTAGGCAGAAAGTGAAGAAGAAAAAAAGAGCCTCTTGATGAAAGTGAAAGAGGAGAGTGAAAAAGTTGGCTTGGAGCTTAACATTCAGAAAACTAAGATCATGGCATCCGGTCCCATCACTTCATGGGAAATAGATGGGAAAACAGTGGAAAGAGTGACACACTTTACTTTTTTGGGCTCCAAAATCACTGCAGATGATGAGTGCAGCCATGAAATTAAAAGGTACTTACTCCTTGGAAGGAAAGTTATGACCAACATTGACAGCATATTATAAAGCAGAGACATTACTTTGTCAACAAAGGTCCGTCTTGTTAAGGCTATGGTTTTTCCAGTGGTCATGTATGAATATGAGTGTTGGACTATAAAGAAAACAGAGTGCCAAAGAATTTATGCTTTTGAACTGTGGTGTTGGAGAAGACTCTTGAGAGTCTCTTGGATTGCAAGGAGTTCCAACCAGTCCATCCTAAAGGAGATCAGTCCTGAGTGTTCATGGGAAGGACTGATGTTGAAGCTGAAACTCCATTTGGCACCTGCGAAGAGCTGAATCATTTGAAAAGACCCTGATGCTGGGAAAGATTTAAGGCAGGAGGAGAAGGGGACGACAGAGGATGAAATGGTTGGATGGCATCACCGACTCAATGGGCATGAGTTTGTTTAAACTCCGGGAGTTGGTGATGGACAGAGAGGCCTGGCGTGCTGCAATCCATGGGGTTGCAAAGAGTCAGACACAACTGAGTGACTGAAGTGAACTGAACTGAGGTCCATCCATTTTGCTGCAAATAGCATTATTTCATTTTTTATTATGGCCAAAAAAAAAAAAAAGAACAAAATTATACCCTGTAGTTTCTTGATTTTTCCTCCTTTGCTTCTAAATTCCCTTACTTCCCTGACTGACAACATTTTGAATCTACTCTTTAGTATTCAGGAAGATCTAGAAAACTTTTGCTTGGATGTACAAAAGGGGACACAGAAAGGCTTTATTGCCCAGGAGGACACCATAAGGAGCTGCTCAGTTACATACTTGAAGCTCTGAGTCATTGCATATGGAGCTCGAATTCCCTGATGGTGAGGCCATGAAAAAAAGATATGAAACTACATGAAGAGAAGAGTTGCTTCTTTGATTCTTATCTTTTAGTAGTTCACTTTAGGCCCTAGACCTATTGAATGAAGGCATCTTAAACACCCAGGCCAGAGTAGCTACCATCTAAATGCCACCTAATGCCCCTGATGATGCCACATGGAACACAAGAAATACCATCTGATCCCTGCTGACTTTCATGATCTAAAGCATTGTGAGATATATTAAAATGATAGTTGTTTCATGCCAATAATTTTTGAGATGCTTATATACAATTTGCATAGCTTCACTGTTCCTCCCTTTCAGCTATAAAATAGACAAGAATCCAAAAAGTTTCTCATGAGGCTTAATTGAATTAGTGCAGTGTAAAAGTTTAGATTGTCATCTATCAATTTTTACCATAGTAACTGGAACTTAGCAATAATAACTAACTTTGAAACAATTCATAGTTGCTAGGCACTGTGGAGACTCAGTAAATAGCTGTCCCTCATGCAGAAAAATTACACTGCTAATTCTCTGAGGTTGAATAAGCACTTTAATTTTTCTCCACTTGTAGGAGTAAGTTTACATTGACTCTTCTTAGTTCAATCATCTTGTTTTGTTAAAATGCAACCCCTTTTTCAAAGCAGTTAATCATCTATAGGAAAGCTCACCATCTACTTTTATGAGTGAATGTACCACTTTGACTACATAAACAAAAATACTTAACATTTGTAAGACAAAATTTATAAATACTTTCTAAGCATGTCATATATTTTTCATCTAATAAATAAATCTTATGCAGCATACAGTGAAGAATTATCCCATTTTGCCAGGGATGGATGTGATATGTGAAGATCAATGTTAACTGTATGAGCTGAGAAAAGTTAAGACCTGTTTCAGCATATTTTTCAGTATTCCCTCTTTGCTCTAGCATAACAATTTGAGCTAAACAAATCGTGTTGTGCCTTTTCAAATTATTTTTCTCATTTTTTCAACATATGGATTATTTTCTTCTGAAAGATGCATTGTTATTGTTGGTTAGTCACTAAATCAAGTCTGACTCTCTGCAATACCACAGACTCTAGGCTGCCACGCTCCTTTGTCCATGGGATTTTCTAGGCAAGAATACTGGAGTGAGTTACCACTTCCTTCTCTGGGGGATCTTCCTGACCCAGGGATCGAACCCAAGTTTCCTGCATTGGCAGGCAGATTCTTTACCACTGAGCCATGAGGAAAGTCCATAAAGATGCATATCAATATAAAATATGAATTTCAGAAACGCAATGATGCATTTGTTTTAGAAATCTCTAAACAAGTATTGCATTTGGATACATGAATTCAAATGTGAAATTCCAAAAACAATACCCAGAGAAAAACCTGAGTAAACAATGTCAGCCTTTTTTGGACAAGTGTGGTTCAAAGTTCTTTGTTCTAAGAGGAATAAACAATCCCACTTAAAGTGCCTTAACATGGATGCTTAATGTGAAACAAGTGTCGTTTCCAGGCAACCTCTGAGCAGGTGTTTAAAATTGTTCTGGCCCCAGAATAAGTGTTCCTGCTGTGGTATCACAGTCTTGAAAGGCTCCAGTGGAGTTTGTGGCTAGAATTATATCAAAAACACGTAGAAATGTGTTTCTCAGTAATGCAGGAGACTAAACAAAGTAGCCAGTTTTTTTTAAAATCCTGGTGTAAAATTTAAGATTAAAGTAACTTTCATCTTATCAAATCCTTTGCTAAGATGCACTAAGTGTAAATTAATGGGGTCAAAAAGAAAATATGAAATAACTAAATGACTAGAAAGAACATACTCAGTCTAAAAGTATTTCTTTAACACCTCCAAGTTTTTATTTTTAATTTTAAAATTTATAGTAGGGGAGAATGAGGCCATGTCTATGAGTGAAAGTGAATGTGAAGTTGCTCAGTCCTGTCTGACTCTATGAGTGCCCACTGCCAAAATAAATTTCCCAATCTGATGACCACGTGATTCAAAAAAGTATGCCCAAACTAATCAACATGTCTAAGGATTTTGTGCCCACAGAACATGATATATATTATTTAGTCCTTTGCAATTTATGGGGCTTTCCTGATAGTTCAATTGGTAAAGAATCCCCCTGAAGTGTAGGAGACCCCAGTTCAGTTTCCTGGGTTGGAAAGATCCCCGGGTTGGAAAGATCCCTTGGAAAAGGGATAGGCTACCCACTCCAGTAATCTTGGGTTTTCCTTGGGGTCGAGCTGGTAAAGAATCCACCTGCAATATGGGAGATCTGGGTTCAATTCCTGGCTTGGGAAGATTGCCTGGAGAAGGGAAAGGCTACCCACAGCAGTATTCTGGCCTAGAGAATTCCACGGACTGCATAGTCCATGTGGTCGCAAAGAGTTGGACACAACTAAATGACTTTCACTTACAATATATTTGCAGCTCTATAAATAATAACTACAGTATTTGGGCAGTTAGTTTTCCATATAAATGAGACTAAAAATAGAGCCTACTTCGGAAGTCAGTAATAAGTATTAGTAAAATATCCTTATAAATTTACAGCATACTGTTCAACACAAAACACAAAGAGAGCTAGTCTAAACAAGTAGAAAGGCTGTGTAGACAAGATTGAAGAACATGGAGTTAAACAGACTAGATCAAAATCCAGGTTCAACACCTTAAGAATTATAAATGAAAGTAAGAAAGCGTTAGTCCTCAGTCATGTCCAACTCTTTTGCGACTCCATGGACCATAATCCTCAAGGCTCCTCAGTCCATGGAATTCTCCAGGCAAGAATACTGGAGAACAATGACAATTCCTTCTCCAAATAATTATAGCTACAAGTAAATCAAGTACTTTTTCTGATTTATTTTCCTCATTTGAGGAAAAGACACTTTATCTAATAAGTTTGTATTAAAAATTAAGTGATGTTGGGACACATGGAAAAATTCTTGGAGCATGGTAAAATCTTAATAAGTGTAAGTAACTGTTATTCTAAGTGAAACAGCTATTTTTTTTACTCCAATCCAAAGTTACCATTTAGTTCAATTTTTACATTAAATTAAGCAATTCATAAAAATACTGCCTTTTTGAATCATGTAGAGAAAATACTTTTTTTTCCTCATTTTTGGACCCTGGGTGACACTTAACCCTTTGGAATATATCATACACAACCTGAATTAAGTATGTAGTCTGGCAATGGTGATAGTATGAACCCTGTGGTAATGTTCAATTTTAGATTATAATTAAATACTCCATTTTGTTTTGCTATTCACAGACCTAGATCGTTTCCTACCTAAGGTTCCATAGGTTCCATATGTGCTCAGTCACTCAGCTATGTCCCACTCTTTTCGACCTGTTGGATTACAGCCTGCCAGGCACCTCCATCCATGGGATTTTTTCAGTCAAGGATACTGGAGTGGGTTGCCATTCCCTTCTCCATGGGATCTTCCCTACCCCCTACCACCTGCATTTCCTGCACCTCATGCATTGCGGGTGATTCTTTACTGCTGAGCCATCGGGGAAGCCTATAACATTTACTTATGACTAAAGTAATATTCACAATGTAACAAATTTAAACATTAATATTGTCTTGTTCTGTTATTATTTTACTAAATCAAAATTACTTAACAGACACTGCTTATAAACCAGAGACTGAAATATATACTATGAATACAATGGAGGGCAAAAAAAAAAAAAAAAAAATCTTCCCTCTCCTGTTTATTAATGTTTTCCAAGGGCTCAAGTGGCACAAGAGTTCTCTCCCCTATGAAACAAGCAGTCAGTGTGGGCACAATACTAATTCATTTTAACTGTCCTTACTCAAAATACAAACTAGGATTTTATAGTACCTGAAATTGAAACCATAGACTCCCCTGGGCTGATTAACTTTTTCCAAAAATTCATTTGTAACACTATTAGATTATATTCTTAGAGAGGATACTATATATAGTGATATGAGCAACAGCTATGCTTGTAAATGTAATACATTAATTCATATGAGATCTCCATGTAGCCCAGGTGGCTCTGTGGTAAAGAATCCACCTACAATGCAGCAGACAAAATGACGCAGGTTCAATCCTGGGGTCTGGAAGATTCACCTAGAGGGTCATGGAAACGCACTCCAGCATTCTTGCCTAGAAAATTCCATGGACAGAGGGGCCCCATAGTCTACAGTCCATGGGGTTGCAAAGAGTTGGACATGACTGAGTTCACCCAAGCACACTCCATGTAACAAAGTGCCCAGTGGATAGTAGATGCTTAAAACAATGTTGATGGAGTGGGGAAATTGATGAATGTTTCTAGTAAAAGCAACAACAACCATCCTAACAATTTTCTATTCAGTGATTACACTTCACACATTCTATTTCTAAACTTTACTGCAGCCTTGATATTTAGGTATTATCTGAATTTTACATAAAATTGAAATGAAGGCCAGAAAGTTTTAGAATATGTCAAATCAATGATAATAATAAGAAACCAATTGTTTCATCTTGAAATTAAGGAAAATATGCATAGTGAGCATTCAGGATATTCTGTAAAGATACATGCTTTGAATGTACAGCTATGAACTAGGTAATAGGCAAGATGAAAATAGGATGTAGGATGCTCTATTACAGGTATCCCTGTATCAATGTGAAGAGATCTTCATTCGAAGACTCTAGATATCAGGTGCCTCAGAAAGCCACAGGGTTGACCTCTGCCTGAGTCCCTTCTTTATTCTTGGATATAACCTCACTGATGTCAAGTTCTATTTAGGTATCAAAAGAGCTGAATGCCTGGAAAAATAAAAAGGCAAAAATAAGTTTTTGAGATTGAACAGATTACTCTGTCACCCAGAACTACATATCTGGAAGCCAAATCTTTTCTCGCTGAGACATTTTTTTGTTTTGCTTTGTTTTGTTTCTATGGCTAAACAAATATTCATCTTACAGAGAAAACCTGTATGGATTCCTGTAACAATAAGCAACCTATATGAAATATTCACGAAAGTGCATGGAATGTTAGGTAGTAAACATGAGTGTTTTGGACAGTTCATGAAACTGATGAAATCTGATGTAAATTTGGTTATATTAATATCTTTTCCTTTCAGCATTTTTAAGAAAATATTCTTATATTAATCATAAGCTCAAAAGATTTTGTAAACTAAGTATGCTCTCTTGGGAGACTTAAAGTGATAAATGCTTTTATGTGTGGTGTATGATAGAAGCACACATAGGTTGCCATGGAATTTGAAATTAGAGTCATCTGGTTTAGACATAGACATCACAGAACAATTCTAGCAAAAGGTAACACTTAAAATTACCTTTAAATGATGAGTGGGAGTTAACTGGTTGTTTAAAGATGTCACGAACACTTTGTGAGAGAAAAAGCAAGTGCAAAGAGATAATTGCAAAAGAGCCTGATTCTTCCTGTAAATGGCAAGCTGTCCATTATGGTCAGAATTAACTGTGGAAAGAGAATCATTGCAAAAATAAAAGCCAATTTCTTCGTTTATCCTGATTATTGTAAGCCCCTTTAAGAAACAGAACCTCATAATCTGATAGCCTATGGCTTAAGCTATTTAAAAATCAACGATAAAATTCAGTTGGAGTGGGCAAGGAATCAAGATACTCATTTTGCTTTAGGGGAAATATATTAAGTTTGAGTGAGAATTTCATCATTCAAAAATAAAATAAAAATAAATGTTCAGATTATAAAATGAGTCTTTGAAGCCAAAGATAGAAACTCAGGCACTCAAAATAAAGCAATAAAACTACTTTTGGAAAAGGTTGTGCTATCAAAAATGGAAATTAATATAGAGAGCTTCTGGTTTGTGCTCCTAAAAGAAATAAATGAAATTTATGAAACAACAACAACAAAAAAATATAGACAAGAAGACAAGACCAAAGATTTGATTGAAATTATAAAATTGGGGAAAAGACTAAAAATCTATAAAATAAGAAAGTGACAATGCAAGTGAAAAATAGTAAAATTAATTTTAAATGTTTTGTAACTTGCTAGCAACAGAATCAATTATGTAAAAACTCAGGTGATGTAGAAAACAAATCAGAATTGTTAGTTGAGAATTCATGTTGGAAAGTTGAAAGGTTAATGATCATCTGAAGGAAGAAGATGAAACCTAGGTGAGTTAGGGTTAGCATTAGAATTAGAATAGGACTGACCTAGTGCAAGGATTAAGATAGTGTTACCTTTGGAACTGTATCAAAATCACTAAGATTACCTGAAGAGTCAAGAGTAAGCAGAGAAAATTAAAATACTCAAATTATTATAAAGAAAATATTTTCTGAATTGAAAGCAATGACTGTACGGATGAAATCATTCCTTGATTTACATGACTAATTAAATAATGAAATCAAAACCACACTGTGAATATCTTAGTGAAATGCTTGATTTTTAAGGAAAACAAAGAAAATCTAACGTCCAACAAACACATACACAGAAGAAAAAAAGTTTGTAAATATTAAAACTAAATCACTAGGCTCTGAGGTATGATTTTTAATAGAATCCGTTAATTTTCACCTAACAGAATTATTTTTCTTAATTGGGGGATTTGTGGAAAACATTTCAGTTTGTTTTCTGAAATAAGCATAATCCTGATATCAAAAGTGGCTAACAATAAGTACTTTATAATGAACTTGACTGGATTCAGTCTGGCTTCACTCTTTATTCACTTTTCAAATTTTATTTGCTTTGTAACATTACAAAGGTACTAGTCATTTCAGATTGCCATAAATATAATAAAAATTGAAAAAATAAACTGAGTGGTATAGACAACAGAGATTTATTTTCTCACAATTCTTGCACCTGGAAGTCTGAGATAATGGCAGCACAATGAGGCTCTGGTGAGATCCCTCTTCCTCACTTGCATATGAGGCAGAGAGAGAGCTCTGGTGTCTCTTCCTCTTCTTATAACTCTAATTTTATCAAAAGGGCCTCAACTTCATGACCTCATCCAAACCCAATTATCTCCCAAAGGCCTCATTTCCAAATATCATCACTGTGGGTATTACAGTTTCAACATATGAATTTTTCAGACAAATTTCAGCCCATTGCACTCACCTTCCTCATATATAAACATGAAATATTAATAGAGCATCTTCTTTAGAGGGCTGTTGTGAAGAACAAATGAGGTAATAGATGCCATGGAATTAGAACAGATGTTAACACACAGTCAATACTATATGAGTGTTGGCTGATATTGTTAGTTATCTGGCATGATCACTATGTACAGATATAAACAAGATGTTTAACAAAATACAAGCAACTGAAACCTAGAAGTTATTAAAACAGATGATCAAATTCATTTTGATATTTGGCAAAACTAATACAGTTATGTAAAGTTTAAAAATAAAATAAAATTAAAAAAAAATTAAATTAAATTTAAAAAAATCAATTTCTTGAATTCAGAGACTTTTATCACTTATTTTATTAAACTGTATAATTCATCTTATTACTAATTTCACATATACTATCCACATCATCATATTTGGGGATAATAGAAATACAACCAAAGGACATTTATAATATGACTTACAAAGAGAGAATATTAGAGAACTAAGTCTGAACATCACACATTATTCTGAATGCTTTGAGGCATTCTCATAAAAAGAAAGAAAAAGATAAATATCCCATCGTTAGCTAGTATTATTCAATTCTCTCTCAAAAGTGTCAAGCCCTGAAGAAATAAAATGCTACTGTATTAATTATTTTAAAGAAAAACATATCTAAGGGTATAATCATCCGTGTAAGTTGAAAAATTATTAATTTAAGTGAAATTATTATTTTACTGAGAATCAAATTAATTGTAGCAATATGTAGTAAATAATGTGTATATAACACTTTAGTCTCAGAAAAAAAAAAAAGTCAATTCTTTATGATATGAACATCATGTGGACAAAGCACTCACTTTTCTCTGTGATTGAAGTAGAGGTTATCATATCAAAAGAATGACAGAGTTAAACAATGGAATTATTTTTGTCCTTTATTTTCCTCTCCATTTCCTGACTTTCAATGTTGAAAGACACAGATATTTTGAATAAAAAATCTCAATTAATTGAGTAGTAAACATATAAAATGGCATACTTCTTAATCTCATTAGATTTATTTGAATAAAAGCAAATATAGAAATGCAACTTTTGATATCTGCATATCCGGCATTAAAACAAAATTGCTAATGTACTTTTAATACAGCAAAAACAACAAGATATTTTAAGGTACAAAAGAAAAGATATTTTCTCAATGATGATTATATTAATCCAGCAATTTATGAAACTGAAAAGGCAATCATATCAACACCTAAAGAACTAACTTCTGTAAAACATCAGGTAATCTGTATTTTTAAATCAAAGTATACTTGTTTTATGGATATGCTTAATAATAAAGAGAGACTAAAGAAGGCAGAGAAAGTATTTTGTAAGTTAACTACATATTTCAAAAAAACCTAGCTGTATTGTTTAGTATTTTTAATTAATGAAGTTAGAGAAAACACAATTCCTACTTCAGAACATTTTAATTTTTTACACATTTTTTTAATGATACATATTAGACACTTTGGCCTTTTATTTTACATTTCAAAGATATTTGTAACAATTGAAGCATAATAAAACATTTTCTCAAATATGATAAAATCTTTAAGTTCAGTACTAAATTTCAGAATGATGGAGAACAGCATAAAGACAGAAACACATTGCTATTCACAAATGTAACCAACATCAATCCTGGTTAAATTGTATCTCTCTAATATATCTGTTGGAGAAGGAAACATCAACCCACTCCAGTATTCTTGCCTGGAGAATCCCATGGACAGAGGAGCTTGGGGAGCTACAGTTCACAGGCTTACAAAGAGCTGGACATGACTAAGCAACTAACACACACACAGTATATCTATCCTTTTCCAACAAACTGTATAAGGTCTTCATTACATCTCACTGTAAATTCTTTTCTCCTTTCACTTCTCTCTATTCAGACCTATCCTCTTGAACTGTGTAGCTAAATTCATAATGTAAAAAAATTGTTTTCAACAACAAAAGGTAATAGTAATAGTCTCACTTCTTTCCACTAAAATTCCCAATTTTAGCTATTTCCAAGCCAGAAGGTCACTTACTAATTGTCTTTGGGAAACCATCTATAGCTGCAGACCACTTTTCAGAAGGAAAATGTGTAAGGTCCAGCCTACTTTCACATTGTTGAAGTCTCTGAGTGTCAGTTTCTAAGCTGAAATGGCAGGACCATTTCCTCAGTGTCAAAAGGCCAGACAAGTAGAATTGTGACCTATTTCTGGTCCCTTTCTTTTTATGTTGTTATCTAATTGCTTTGACTTATGAACTTGAGCTTTTAAATGTATTGGCATTTTTGGCAAAACAGAAGAGGTATTTCACAGTAAGAAAAGCCTGGAGGTGGGTGGTAGATAAGAAAATCAGCAAATTTTCCTTTTATCAAAGGAGGCCCAGGCAGGAAAACAAAACAGAAGATATGGCTTCTAGATGAAAAATTTTATATAGTCATACACTAGCTAAGTCATGTTGGAGTTTAGATAAAACAATGAAATCACATAACTTCTGAAATTATGTAATTTATAAATAATTACTAGTATCTCTGCTAATTGGAAGAAATTTTACTCAATAATTATATCTTGCATGCCTAATTAATTTGCATTTTTCTGTTTGCATGCTGGGTTAAGAATTTTTCTTCTTATGTGTTTGGGCTCATTAAAATGCTTCATATTTATTAAAATTAAAAGAATAGTCTTTTGATTTATTCTTTAGCCATGAACATTTATTAAAGAGAAACAAAATTTTTGTTCTGTGATCTATTATTAATTATAGTGTAATTATTGAGTGATGAATATTTCTGAGAAAGGGAAAATATGAATGCCTGTAGGTGGAATGTATTTCACTGAGTAAAAACATTGTATATTTCTTTCTTTGATAGTTACCAAATAAACTACATTAATTTTTAGAAGATCCATAAGTATTACTCTTAAATCTTTTATTCTAGGATGCTTATTGACACAAATAACAAAAGAGCATGAATGTCACCAGTTTAACCTATTTTTAAATTATTGCTTAAAATATGCTGTGAACTTTTTATTCCTTGTGACAAAAAGTTTCAGGCAGCAATATTGGTAGCTACCACAAACTAGCATTTGTCTTCACCAGAGACTTGTTAAAAAGTAACACATAGAAAAGAGAAAATTTGTAAAAGAGAATTAAGGAATACTATTCACAGTGATAAAAATTTTATATAGTTTTAGAAAATATATATGGTGTGATTCTCATGCATGAGAACAACTTGATCATTTTTGTTCTAATGCTAGCCATACCATTAAGAATTCTTTAGCAGTTCTAGGACTAAGTCAAAGATAATCTACTATGGGATTCTATAATTAATATAAATAATATTACTGATATACCTACAGCATAATAATGTATGGACTTCCCTGGTGGCTCAGATGGTAAGGAAATCTGCCTGCAATGCAAGAGACCTGGGTTGATGATACATTACATATATCTGAATATGCTACTTTTAAAAAAGTATAAAAATGGTAAACTTAGGACTTATTAAAACAAATGACTACCCAATGAATTCAATGAAAAGCTAATTTCACTCAATATAATAAACTCCTTCATTGTTTTCTTTTCAATCTTTCAATTAGCTATTTACTAATAGGAAGTATTTGTTGTAGGATATTTTCCTCCAAATTCTTTTTTTATTATCCCAAGAAATACAACCTGATTATCATCAAACTAAGAGTGTAAACTGCTAATTTGAATTCTTTTCTTGAACCTCATGCTCTGAGTTTTAGCAGTACCACTGAATATTTTCTTAAGTCCTCACTGATGAGATAGTCTTCAGTGATATTATTAGTAAACTAGCTTTTTAAATTCTGTATATTTATTGTAAATATTTAATATAAAGACTAACATAAAAGGATTAAAATATAACATAAATCAAGCAAAACACAACATTGTCTATTCAAGATTATTTGTGTGATAACACAAACCTTGTATCTTTCTTTTTCCATCTTCAGTAGTTTTCTTTTTTATTTTTCACCAATAGCAGCAGTAATATGTTATTAGTGAGCACTTATCATCAAAATGTATTATCATAGAGAACACAAAGTAGTAGATAAACAAGAGATGAGGGATGAATTAGGTGGTAAAGCATAAGTGTATAATCCTCAGTTTCAAAATGTTGACATAATATGAAAGTGATATGTTTGCCTCAATTTATGATCTAGAAATGAAAAAGATACTGTTACCCTAATCTTAAAAATTAAAACAAACCAGTTAAGATATACATTTATAGTTTTGGGGTTTTGTTTTTGCTTTTGCTTTTAATTATCAGGGGAATGAAAGATAACAGGGCTAACTTCAGAAAGTGATGAGCCCTTGGGAGAGAGGAGACCTGCATCTGTATTGTGTGTGTAACTGAAATTTAAAATGGCACCATTTACAATAACATCAAAACACATGAAACATTTGGGGGAAAATCTTACAAAATATGTGCAAAATTTGTATATTACATGCTGTAAAATTTGATTTGAAAAATCAAAGAAAATTTAAATAAATGGTGAGATATACTTCATTCATGGATTATGAGGAGTATTTATAATATTCTCTTCAAACTGATGTACAGTGTAGTTCCAATCTAAACACCAGCAAGCTTTGTTTTTTTTCTTAATTGCCAAAACATTTCTAAAATTTATATAGTGAAACAAAGGATTTAGATTAGCCAAAAAATAATTTTGACAATGAGAAATGAAGTTGTAGTATTCACACTACTTGATTTCAAGACTTTCTTTAAAAGCACATTATTCCAATAGCATGACATGGTGGAAACAGAGATCAATGAATGGAATACAGAATTGAGAAATAGAACCACATATTTGTGGTCAATTAATAGCTAATAAAGAAAGGAGAATTCTCAACTTATGAGGCTGATGCATTCAGGCAACAACATAACAAAAACAAAAAGACTTGAAGCGAATCATAGCTTTAAAAAAAAAAAAACATAAAAATCTTCTGGAAAACAAACAAAAAATCTTTGTGATCCTGGGTTAGACAAATACTTCCTAAGAGAGAAAAAGTACTAATAATTTTTAAAAATTCCATAAGTGGACTTCAGTAAAAAATTTGTCTCCTGTTCAAAAGACACTGTTAAGAGAATAAAAAGTATCCAAAATATATTTTTGATAAAGTAATTGTGTCCAGAATATATAATGAATATCAAAGTTTTAATAAGAAAGAAGCCTAATTTCTTTTGAGAATTTTAGAAATTTGAATACAGTTCAAATCAGTGTGTGTGGTTTATTTCAGTTCCTTCACTGCCAAACCTGGATGTAGGGACTGTTTCAAATTCTGCACTTTCTTTTTGTCTGTGATGAACAAATAGGTGTAAAGGTATATGCTGCATCCAACTTTAAACTTCACATTATCTGTTTTCCTTGATCTTGACAGACTTAGCATCCTTTTGCCTGACTGTAAGCAGAAAGTCTTTGATTTCCTCAATTTTGAGAGGCATGGTGATGAGGTACAGAGAGCACAGCTGGAACAAGGAGTTGGCAAGAAGCAAGAAAGGAAAAGTATGAAAGTGTAACTTTAAAATGGATAAGAGATCTGAACAGACACTTCACTAAAGATATAATATACCATATATTCATGAGGGCAAATGGTTTAGTGAACAGATGTTTGACATGATTGGTTATTAAGGAAATACAAATTAATTTTTGCAATAATTAATGAAAATACATACAGAGCATATAAGACATATGTGGTCTTAAACATACATATAAGACATATGTATATGTTTACACATCTTATAAGACACATGTTGCATTTAAGACACAATTAATGTATAGATAAATTCCTCATTCATTTGTAATGAAGTACCATTGCATATGGACCAGAATGGCAAAAAAAAAAAAAGCAAAACAAAAGGACTAACATTGGCATGGGCACTACCAGTGTGTTGACAATGATGTGGAACAATTTGAAATTTTTGACATTTCATATGGAAATGTAAAATAAAATAACCACTTGGAAAATGAATGTGGTAGTTTATTATAAAATTGAACGTATATAATTACCATGCCACCCAATAAACCTACCCCTTGGTACTACCTAAGAGAAAACTAATGTCTCCCAAAGACCTGTATATAAATATTTGTAACCGCTTTACTTATATTCTCCAAAAATTCCAAAACAATCTAAATATCTGTTATTAGTGACAGGAAATTATACTACATTTATAAAATTCAATACTACTAAGCAGTAAAAAGGACCAAGTTGCTAATAAACACAAAAACATGACAACTTTCAAAAGCATCACTGGGACGACCTAGAGGGATGGTGTGGGAAGGGAGGAGGGAGGAGGGTTCAGGATGGGGAGCACATGTATACCTGTGGTGGACTCGTTTTGATGTTTGGCAAAACTAATACAGTGTTTGAGGTTTAAAAATAAAATAAAATTAAAAAAAAAAATAGAGAGAGCAAATAACTAACCTGATCAGTGCCAGCATCTCCTTTAGATTTTCCTAAGTATTAAAAACTTAACTTTAATAATTACAAAAAAAAAGACACAAATTTCTACATATTATTAATATCTGATCAACTTATTTGACATTCCCGTAAAAGCAAAACTATCAGGGAAAAAAAAAGTCTCTAAAGTATCCTCATATGTCTATTAAATAATGAAAGGGAAGATGGCACATCAACAAAAATAAACCACCTATTCTTAAAAAAAAAAATTCCCTCAGTTTTAGAATAAATAACTTACATCAATATTTAATAATGCAAAAGAACTCTAACAATAATGGTGGTGGTTGTTTAGTCTCAAAGTCGTGTCTGACTCTTGGGACCCCATGGAAAGAGGAGCCTGGCAGGCTAGAGTCCCTGGGATTCTCCAGGCAAGAATACTGGAGTGGGTTACCATTTCCTTCTTCAGGGATCTTTCCAGCCAATGAATCAAACCCTGGTTTCATTCATTGTAGGTGGATTCTTTACCAACTGAGCTACAAGGGAAGCCCCAACAGCTATAGTTAAAGAAAATAATTGAATTTAGCCTTAGATTTTGCTGAGGACTCCCCAGTTAAAATCAGTACTTTTAATATTTCTTAAGCTTTCTATTTGTATTTGTAATTCTGTCAGACAGCTACACCAAACTGACATTAGATTGGCAGTTATAAAAATATTCAAAAATTTGTTGATTACTTAAATACTTTAATGATGTTGAATTTGTAATTAATTTTAAAATATATTAAAAAGAATTGGCATTGATGTTATAAACAAAGTCATTTGTAATAAGGGATTACATAATATTGTAAGAGAAACTACTCTTGCCTGTGGTTGGTTTTATTGAGTTATTTGAAGTGTGCTGTCAAGTTTTTATTTATGTCTTATTGCAAATATGGGTTTCCCAGGTAGAACTAGTGGTAAAGTCTTCTGCATTGGCATGAGACTCAGGTTCATTCTCTGAGTCAGGAAGATCCCCTGAAGAAGGGGCATGACAACCCATGCCTGCAAAATTTCATGGACAGAGGAACGTGGCAGACTATGGTCTATAGGGTTGCAAAAGTCAGACACTACTGAAGCAACGTAGCATGCATGTATTGGCAATATAAATATTTTTACATTTTGAAACAGGTATTTTCATTTAAAAAATGTGCTTGCATATTACTGTATGGTTTATGTATTCACATCCTGTCAAAAATAAGTTCTGCCTATTTTATTCTTTTTAATTTTATGCAAAAATATAGTTTAAAAAAACATGAACTTACTAACTGATTGAATAGATTAAACATAATTCTTAGGATCCTTTTAAACAAGATTTTACATTTACTGGACCACTGTATTCTATCACAAAAATCAATGGTGTACTGAAGCCAGCCCACTCTGCCTCAAAAAAAATTGATCATTCATTTTTCAGGAAATTTGCTTGTTAATTGCTATATACAGACATTAGTAAAGGTGGTTTGTTGTTGTTTAGTCACTAAGTATTGTCTAACTCTGCAGCCCTATGGACTGCAGCACGCCAGGCTTCCCTGTCCTTCACCATTTCCCAGAGTTGTTTCAAACTCCTGTCTATTGAACCAAGTTAGTTATGCTATCTTTGGAGAAGGAAATGGCAACCCAGTGTTCTTGCCTGGAGAATCCCAGGGACGGGGGAGCCTGGTGGGCTGCCGTCTATGGGGTCGCACAGAGTCAGATACGACTGAAGTGACTTAGCAGCAGCAGCAACAGTTATGCTATCTAATCATCTCATCCTCTGCTGCTGCTGCTGCTGCTGCTAAGTTGCTTCAGTCGTGTCCGACTCTGTGCAACCCCATAGACGGCAGCCCACCAGGCTCCCCCGTCCCTGGGATGGGTTGCCATCTCATCCTCTACTGCCCCCTATTCCTCTTGCCCTCAGTCTTTCCCAGAATCAAGGCCTTTTCCAATGACTCAGTCTTTTGTATCAGGTGGCCAGAGTATTGGAACTTTAGTTCAGCACCAGTCTTTCCAATGAATAGTCAGGACTGATTTCCTTTAGGATTGACTGGTTTAATCTCCTTGCTCTCCATGAGACTCTCAAAAGTCTTCTCAAACACTGCAATTCAAAAGCATCAATTCTTCGGGACTTAGCCTTCTTTATTTTATTTTTTTGTTTGTTTGTTTGTTTTTTAATTTTCTTTTAAGTTAAAAAAAAAAATTTTGCCATACATCAACATGCATCCGCCACAGGTGTACACATGTTCCCCATCCTGAACCCGCCTCCCACCTCCCTCCCCATACCATCCCTCTGGGTCATCCCAGCGCACCATCCCCAAGCTTCCTGTATCCTGCGTGGAACCTGGACTGGTGATTCATTTCTTATATGATATTATATGTTTAGCCTTCTTTAAAGTTCAACTTTCACATCCATACATTTACATAATTAATTATATAAATTTACTCTTAAATAACATTAAGAAATAAAATAATACCTCAAAACTTATCACTTTCTAATTGTTTTTTCTTACATTACCTTATGTTTATGGTTATTTACACATAATTCATGTATATAGTAAAATAACATATACTGATGTGCCATTGTGCAACTTTCTCAATTCCACTTTCAGCAATGTCACATAGGTAGCTAGAATTTGGCTATTCTAGGAATATTTACATCATAAAGAAGGAAAAAATAACATGAAAATATGGGGAAAAATGAAGGGAAAAATGGGTGGAGTAACCCTAAAATTGAACGTTAAAATACAAAAAGGTTTAAATATTTGCACAAACTAATTGTAATCCTAGGTTAATTCCAAGGTCAGTCCGGCCTAGTATTCAGTTTCTAACAGATTGAGTATTGACTATCATCCCTGGAGCTCAATTTTAGTGCTAGAGGCAATATTAATATTTTTTTAATTTATGAAGTACATAGTTTACATGCATGCTTGCATGCTCATCACTCAGCTGCGTCTGACTCTGCTATCCCATAAACTGCCACCAGGGGATTCTCTGTCCATGGGATTCTCTAGGCAAGAATACTAGAGAGGGCTGCCATTTCCTCCTTCAAGGGATCTTTTGTACCCAGGAATCGAACCTGGGTCTCCTGAGTCTTCTACATTGGCAGGTGAATTCTTTTACCGCTGAACAAGCTGGGAAGCCCATACATAGTTCACAATTATGAGATATTACAATTACCAGTTGAGGGGGATTTCTCCTCAAACTAATCATGCTTACTAAGTGGCTGCTAAATTTGATTTTAAACTGCTGAAGAAGTGAATATATAATATGTTAGCATGTAGATATAATTAAATAAGAAAATGACACAATCTCTTAAATTATTATTGAAAGATTGTATACTGTTTAAATTTTGGCTCACTTGGTCCATGTAACCACAACTTAGTTAAGGCTCTCTTTAAAGGCTAAGAATGGGCTTCCCAGGTGACTCAATGGTAAAAAATCCACCTGTCAGTGCAGATGATGGAGGAGACCTGGGTTTGATTCCTAGGTCTGGAAGATCCCTTGAAGGATGAAATGGCAACCCATTCCAGTATTCTTGCCTGGAGAATTCGATGGACAGACGAGCCTAGTGGACCACAGTTCATGGGGTCGCAAAGAGTCATACTAGACAGCCATTAAGCACTAGCACAAAGATTAGAGATATCCCAGCTCTAACTGTAATCCAAACTAGCTCTGTCATTTCTCAAGCTATCTAATTATTTTACATATTTAATTTTATTTCCTGTGCGTCACCACTTGTAAAAATGTTTAACTAGTTACAAGTCTGTATGCATTTATTTGTACACAATTGTATCTATCTTAAACGTCAACTCCTGCATAATTTGCAGTGTTCTCCCTGTTTTGATATTTTGAAGTTTGATATTAAAAGAAAGCTAAAATTTCCTTGAACTAAGTCATTTATATTGTTGTTTTAGTTTTTTATCATGCCCTGAAGAATCCAATTCTCATTGGCATACTCTTATATTAATATATTGTATTGTGCTCAATCCCTCAGTTTTATCTGACTCTGTGGACCTGTGGACTATAGCCTGCCAGGTTCCTCTGTCCATGGAATTATCCAGGCAATAATACTGGAGTGGGTTGCCATTTCCTTCTCCAGGGTATCTTCCCAACCCCAGGGTCAAAACTGCGTCTCTTGTGTCTCTTGAATTGGAAGGTGGGTTCTTTATCACTAGCACCACCATGAAAGGCCCCACATACTCTTATCAGAACTAAGCATATAATACTAATCATGTTCAGTATTATAAACTTTACTGAATGGTCCTCAAAATTGAATTTACACAAAAATACTTCCTTTATTTTGGAGCTTAATAAAATCTTTTGTTTTATTAAAATTGAAGCCACATTTTAAACATTGTATTATCACTATTAATAATAGGGGAAAACATGCTGATCTTTTTGACTAAAATGAGCATAATCCAAAAGTAAAAAGAGTCACTGACTCTGACAGAGAGCTTCAGATTGAACACAACAGAAATACTACTGGAGAGATGATTCATTCAGGAGCCACATAAAAATATAAGGCAACTCTAGGTATCTTAATAAGAAAAAAATTAGATACATATAGCACCACTGAAAAGGCTAGGTAAAAAGGTTTAAAAGCCCATGGAAATTTCCTTTTTTTTTTTTTTTTTTTTGCCTGCAATATGACAGTGGGTGATCCAAGGATCACTTCAAGGCAAATCAGTCAGTCAGTTCAGTCACTCAATCGTGTCTGACTCTTTCTGACCCCATGGACTGCAGCACACCAGCCTTCCCTGTCCATCATCAACTCTCTGAGCTTACTCAGACTCATGTCTGTCGAGTCAGTGATGCCATCCAACCTTTTCATCCTCTGTCATCCACTTCTCCTCCCACCTTCAATCTTTTCCAGCATCAGGGTCTTTTCAAATGAGTCAGCTCTTCGCATCAGGTGGCCAAAGTATTAGAGGTTCAGCTTCAGCATCAGTCCTTCCAATGAATATTCAGGACTGATTTCCTTTAGGATGGATTGGTTGGATCTCCTTGCTGTCCAAGGGACTCTCAAGAGTCTTCTCCAACACCACAGTTCAAAAGCATCAATTCTTTGGTGCTCAGCTTTCTTTATAGTCCAACTCTCACATCCATACATGACTACTGGAAAAACCATAGCTTTGACTAGATGGACCTTTGTTAGCAAAGTAATGTCTCTGCTTTTTAATATGCTGTCCAGGTTGGTCAGTTTGTAAAGAATCCGCTTCCAATGCAGGAGACCCAGATTCGATTCCTGGGTTGGGAATATCTGCTGGAGAAGGGAAAAACTACTCACTCTAGTATTCAGGCCTGGAGAACTAGCCCATGGGGTTGCAAAGAGTCAGACAGGACTGAATGACTTTCACTTTCATTTTTAGGGGTTTCCCTGATAGCTGAAGGCAAATAGATCCACATCAAATTGATCCATATCATCACTTCATGGTAAATAGATAGGGAAACAATGGAAAGACTGAGAGACTTTATTTCAGGGGGCTCTAAAATCCCTGCAAATGATGACTGAAGGCATGAAATTAAAAGATGCTTGCTCCTTGGAAGAAAAGCTATGACCAGCCTAGACAGCATATTAAAAAGCAGAATCATTACTTCGCAGACAAAGATCCATCTAGTCAAAGCTATGGTTCTTCCAGTAGTCATGTATGGATGTGAGAGTTGGACTATAAAGAAAGCTGAGCGCCGAACAATTGATACTTTTGGACTGTGGTGTTAGAGAAGACTCTTAAGAGTCCCTTGGACTGCAGAGAGTTCCAACCAGTCAATCCTAAGGGAAATCAGTCCTGAGTATTCATTGGAAGAACTGATGCTGAAGCTGAACCGCCAATACTTTGGCCACCTGATGTGAATAACTGACTAATATGAAAAGACCCTACTGCTGGGAAAGATTGAAGGTGGGAGGAGAAGAAGGGGATGACAGAGGATGAGACAGTTGGATGGCATCACCGACTTGATGGACATGAGTTTGAGCAATCTCTGGGAGTTGGTGATGGACAGGGAAGACTGGCATGCTGCAGTCCATGGGGTACAGCATCGGACACAACTGAGCAACTGAGCTGAACTGATCCAAAGAAAGAAGCACCTTCCTGGCAAAAACTAACCATGGGAAAACCTAACACTGACTTCTTTGTAGACCATGTACCTGTTGCAACTTGCATTTGAGAATAATGATTTTTAAATTCTAAGTTTCCAATCTCACAAAAAGGTCTCTCAGTGACTTGTAATAAGAATTTGCCTGCAAGATGATCTGGAAAATCTAGCTTTCAGGGTTTTACCCCTTGAAGTATAGAGAATAATTTGCAGTATTTCCATAGATATTTTAATATGAATTGAGATATGATTACTGTTTAATCTTTTGTTTTATCTTGATCAAGATAAGATTGTTATATCCTAGAATAAATACAGCAATTACATAGTTCAAAGGTCATATCATTAATTGTTTACACTTTTAAAACTCCTGTAGTATTTTTATATTATAGAATTTTTTTCTCCTCTGGTGAGCAGGAGGATAATGTGTAATATCCAACTGTTTCCATGAAAACTCTTATTTCTTAATTCTTAAGTTCTCTCTTAATTTATTTCTTTGTTGGTGTTTTTCTATATTAGTTTTATTTGTTATTATTATTGTTTTAGTTCTGTTTTATATATGTATCATTTTATTATTGGTGCTTCAATATAGTTATTGTTATTATTTATAGAACTATTATTGAAAATTGTGTGTAATATTTAAAATAAAATATAGAAACTATCAATTTAAAATATCATTTAATTTAACTTCCATAGTAAGTTATTTAATTTTAAAATATTTTAAAAATCTAATTATTAAAAGCTGTAAGATATATATCAATAATCTCCAGTGGCTCCAGACCAGATATTTTTTCAGTTAAAGCATGACTTGATCATTTTCAGATTAGAAAATGAAACTTATGCTGCTATTAAAATAAAAATATAAAGAATATTAAATCATATTGGCTACTATTTAAATTTACCCAGTATCATTCATAGGCACTTCTGTGAATTAGTTTAGGAAGCTAAAATTCATTTATCATTTTTTTTTGTGGAAAATGGATTATAACCTCAAATTAATTTGGGGAACATAGCCTCTTTATAACTTCTATTTATACTTGAGAATTGCTAGAATTGTAGTAACTAGAAATTCATACTTTATATTTTCCCAAATAAATTGAAACCTTGATGGATTGAAGCCTCTATGATTATCCCAAGACAATATAAATAAATCCCTTATCAAGAGCATTATTTTAAAATTAAATTGATGATTGAATAAAACTCACATTAGTGTCCATGACTTTACAGGAGAGTGATGTAAATAAATGCGTGTTTTATGTACGTCTGAGGGATTTATGCAAAATTAATGCAACTGATATTTACTCATTCATTCTTTCTCCCTCTCTCTCTTAAATGTATGTTCTACAGGGTCTGTATCTATGAACCATTCACAATGGAAGAATTAAGGCTGTGATAGGCCTACTTACAAAATATTAAATAATTGTACTTGAGTAAGTTTGTTTTTCTTTAGAAGTGTAAAAATGCAATGACAGTTTTATTGGCTTCTCCTTTCATTAAATAAGCACCATTTGATGACACATTTGCAAATCGTCATATAACTGCAAGACTTCTAACATTATTTTCAGCTGCTGTAGACACTTTTTAGCTCTTATGTAATTTCTCGGTAGAATCTAATCCTGAAAATCTTGTCTAAACCACATTTTTCTCTTAACTTCCATATGATCACCTTATCCTTTTCTACCACCCAACTTGTCATTCCTCCTCTTGCTGGTTCTTTGTTATCCTCTTGTTCTGCTACCCTCTTTAAATAATGATATTTTCTATAAAATTTAATATCTGATGCTCTTCTGTTTCCTCTAAAATGCATCACTAAATTCTTTCTGAGATTTACATCTTGACTCATCTTTACTTCTCGATTAAGATACAAGACAGCAAAAGAGACACTGATGTATAGAACAGTCTTATGGACTCTGTGAGAGAGGGAGAGGGTGGGAAGATTTGGGAGAATGGCATTGAAACATGTAAAATATCATGTATGATACGAGTTGCCAGTCCAGGTTCGATGCACGATACTGGATGCTTGGGGCTGGTGCACTGGGACGACCCAGAGGGATGGAATGGGGAGGGAGGAGGGAGGAGGGTTCAGGGTGGGGAACACATGTATACCTGTGGTGGATTCATTTTGATATTTGGCAAAACTAATACAATTATGTAAAGTTTAAAAATAAAATAAAATTAAAAAAAAAAAAAAAGATACACAGCACCCCTGTTTGTGTAGCTGCTCTAGTAAGAGGATGGGAATGTGAACATCCTGGTCTCCTTGCTTTTCACGTCTGAGGTCTGATGAATCATACTTTTACATTTGTTTCATTTCACTTTCTTTTCTGTATTTATCTAGACCCTGTTCCATGCCTACATCTGGTCTTACTTGGATAAAATAACTGATCTCTCCAAATTTATTCTTACCTTATTCCAACTTTCTCACTGATGCAGAGTGCCTTTGCATAAGTGTTTATCTG
Organism: Bubalus bubalis; assembly: GCF_019923935.1. Taxonomy (NCBI): domain Eukaryota; kingdom Metazoa; phylum Chordata; class Mammalia; order Artiodactyla; family Bovidae; genus Bubalus; species Bubalus bubalis. Next base: position 69,139,203 of record NC_059163.1, read on the forward strand.
TCACTTGTCTGCCTTAAAATTCTTTCTTGTGCTCCAATGGCTTTCAGGAAAAAAATAAAAACTTTCCAAACTTATCGTAAAAACCTAAAAATATCAAATTCGTAAATTCTCTTCAATGCCACTAAATCAGAACACTTTAGTCCTCCTATAAATGTACTCAGAATTTTCACTTTTGTGCTTTGTTCACATTATGCTTTTGCTTGACATACCCTCTTTTTTCTCCTCCTTGAAAACACCTACATTTTTACTGAGAAACAGCTGCAACAACACTCTCTCTTTGGAACATGTGCTAATTTTCACCAAATGCTGTGGGCCCTTCCTTTGTCTCTCGTCTCTAACATTCTGTAAATATCATCATAACACACCAAGGTTCATTGTAAGTTTTGGCTTTCTTCATATTCCCTGAAATGACAAGACTGTCATTTCATAAAAGTAAAGATCTTTATTCATTTCCAAATGCTATTCATTTTTAAAAGTGCTTGATTTAAAAGAAGGCCTTCCTATGTTTATGGATCTAAAATTCATAACAATATGGTTCCCAAAACAGATATTCCCATTGCTAAGATTATTAAATTAGGGCTTAGAATTCATACAAGTATTTATAAGATCAAACAACATGTTGTAGAATTTAAATTCAAATTTTTGTATTCTATATCAGTCTGGCAAATCTGTCATTTTTGTCATTCATTTTCTCTGAAAATTTTAATTTTTTGAGTGGTTTATTTCTTTTTATTTTCTTTTTCTGTGTGCATGATATTATTTACACTAATGGTGGTCCTTTAAAAAAAATTTCACTCTGAGATGATATAAAAAGGCCAAGTTATCTAAAAATCTAATGCTTTTCTTTGAATTGCAGAATTTAGTCACTTGTATATAACAAAAGGCTCTACACATGGACATTACCAGATGGTCAACACCGAAATCAGATTGATTATATTCTTTGCAGCCAAAGATGGAGAAGCTCTATACAGTCAACAAAAACAAGACCAGGAGCTGACTGTGGCTCAGATCATGAACTCCTTGTTGCCAAATTCAGACTTAAATTGAAGAAAGTGGGGAAAACCACTAGACCATTCAGGTATGACCTAAATCAAATCCCTTACAATTATACAGTGGAAGTGAGAAATAGATGTAAGGGACTAGATCTGATAGACAGAGTGCCTGATGAACTATGGATGGAGGTTCATGACATTGTACAGGAGACAGGGAGCAAAAACATCCTTAAGAAAAAGAAATGCAAAAAAGCAAAATGGCTGCCTGAGGAGGCCTTACAAATAGCTGTGAAAAGGAGAGAAGTGAAAAGCAAAGGAGAAAAGGAAAGATATAACCATTGGAATACAGAGTTCCAAAGAACAGCCAGGAGAGATAAGAAAGCCTTCCTCAGTGAACAGTGCAAAGAGACAGAGGAAAACAAAAGAATGGGAAAGACTAGAGATCTCCTCAAGAAAATTAGAAATACCAAGATAACATTTCATGTAAAGATAGGCTCATTAAAGGACAGAAATAGTATGGACCTAACAGGAGTTTTCTCCAACACCACAGTTCAAAAGCATCAATTCTTCGGCGCTCAGCCTTCTTCACAGTCCAACTCTCACAGCCATACATGACCACAGGAAAAACCATAGCCTTGACTAGATGGACCTTTGTTGGCAAAGTAATGTCTCTGCTTTTGAATATGCTATCTAGGTTGGTCATAACTTTCCTTCCAAGGAGTAAGTGTCTTTTAATTTTATGGCTGCAGTCACCATCGGCAGTGATTTTGGAGCCCAGAAAACTAAAGTCTGACACTGTTTCCACTGTTTCCCCATCTATTTCCCATGAAGAGATGGGACCGGATGCCATGATCTTCCTTTTCTGAATGTTGAGCTTTAAGCCAACTTTTTCACTCTCCACTTTCACTTTCATCAAGAGGCTTTTGAGTTCCTCTTCACTTTCTGCCATAAGGGTGGTGTCATCTGCATATCTGAGGTTATTGATATTTCTCCCAGCAATCTTGATTCCAGCTTGTGCTTCTTCCAGTCCAGCGTTTCTCATGATGTACTCTGCATATAAGTTAAATAAACAGGTGACAATATACAGCCTTGACGAAATCCTTTTCCTATTTGGAACCAGTCTGTTGTTCCATGTCCAGTTTTAACTGTTGCTTCCTGACCTGCATACAAATTTCTCAAGAAGCAGATCAGGTGGTCTGGTATTCCCATCTCTTTCAGAATTTTCCACAGTTTATTGTGATCCACACAGTCAAAGGCTTTGGCATAGTCAATAAAGCAGAAATAGATGTTTTTCTGGAACTCTCTTGCTTTTTCCATGTTCCAGCGGATGTTGGAAATTTGATCTCTGGTTCCTCTGCCTTTTCTAAAACCAGCTTGAACATCAGGAAGGTCACGGTTCACGTATTGCTGAAGTCTGGCTTGGAGAATTTTGAGCATTACTTTACTAGCATGTGAGATGAGTGCAATTGTGCGGTAGTTTGAGCATTCTTTGGCATTGCTTTTCTTTGGGATTGGAATGAAAACTGACTTTTTCCAGTCCTGTGGCCTTTGCTGAGTTTTCCAAATTTGCTGGCAGACTGAGTGCAGCACTTTCACAGCATCATCTTTCAGGATTTGGAATAGCTCAACTGGAATTCTATCACCTCCATTCACTTTGTTAGTAGTGATGCTTTCTAAGGCCCACTTGACTTCACATTCCAGGATGTCTGGCTCTCGGTCAGTGATCACACCATGGTGATTATCTGGGTTGTGAAGATCTTTTTTGTACGCTTTTGAACTGTGGTGTTGGAGAAGACTCTTGAGAGTCTCTTGGACTGCGAGGAGATCCAACTAGTCCATTCTGAAGGAGATCAGCCCTGGGATTTCTTTGGAAGGAATGATGCTAAAGCTGAAACTCCAGTAATTGGCCACCTCATGTGAAGAGTTGACTCATTGGAAAAGATTCTAATGCTGGGAGGGATTCGGGGCAAGAGGAGAAGGGGACGACAGAGGATGAGATGGCTGGATGGCATCACTGACTTGATGGACGTGAGTCTGAGTGAACTCTGGGAGTTGGTGATGGACAGGGAGGCCTGGTGTGCTGTGATTCATGGGGTCGCAAACTGTTGGACACGACTGAGCAACTGATCTGATCTGATCTGAACAGAGGCAGAAGATATTAAGAGGTAGCAAAAATACACAGAAGAAGTGTACAAAAAAGATCTTCATGACCCAGATAATCATGATGGTGTGATCACTCACCTAGAGCAAGACATCCTGGAATGTGAAGTCAAATGCACCTTAAAAAAGCATCACTATGAACAAAGCTAGTGGAGGTGATGGAATTCCAGTTGAGCTATTTCAGATCCTGAAAGATGATGCTGTGAAAGTGCTGCACTCAATATGTCAGCAAATTTGGAAATCTTAGTAGTGGCCACAGGACTGGAAAAGGTCAGTTTTCATTCCAATCCCAAAGAATGGCAATGCCAAAGAAAGCTCAAACTACCACACAGTTGTACTCATCTCACATGCTAATAAAGTAATGCTCAAAATTCTCGAAGCCTGGTTTCAGCAATATGTAAACCGTGAACTTCCAGATGTTCAAGCTGGTTTTAGAAAAGGCAGAGAAATCAGAGATCAAATTGCCAACACCCGCTGGATCATGAAAAAAGCAAGAGAGTTCCAGAAAAGCATCTATTTCTACTTTATTGATTATGCCAAAGCCTTTGACTGTGTGGATCACAATAAACTGGAAAATTCTGAAAGAGATGGAATACCAGACCACCTGACCTGCCTCTTGAGAAACCTGTATTCAGGTCAGGAAGGAACAGTTAGAACTGAACATGGAACAGACTTGTTACAAATAGGAAAAGGAGTACATCAAGGCTGCATATTGTCACCTTGCTTATTTAATTTATATGCAGAGTACATCATGAGAAACGCTGGGCTGGAGAAAGCACAAGCTGGAATCAAGATTGCCAGGAGAAATATCAATAACCTCATATATGCAGATGACACCACCCTTATGGCAGAAAGTGAAGAAAAACTAAAGAGCCTCTTGATGAAAGTGAAAGAGAAGAGTGAGAAAGTTGGCTTAAAGCTCAACATTCAGAAAACGAAGATCATGGCGTCTGGTCCCATCACTTCATGGCAAATAGATGGGGAAACAGTTGAAACTGTGGCTGACTTTATTTTTCTGGCCTCCAAAATCACTGCAGATAGTGACTGAAAACATGAAATTAAAAGATGCTTACTCCTGGGAAGGAAAGTCATTACCAACCTATACAGCATATTAAAAAGCAGAGACATTACTTTGTCAACAGAGGTTTGTCTAGTCAAAGCTATGATTTTTTCAGTAGTCATGTATTGATGTGAGAGATGGGCTATAAAGAAAGCTGAGCACTGAAGAATTGATACTTTTGTACTGTGATGTTGGAGAAGATTCTGAGAATCCCTTGTACTACAAGGATATTCAACCAGTCCATCCTAAAGGAGATTAGTCCTGGGTGTTCATTGGAAGGACTCATGTTTAAGCTGAAACTCCAATAATTTGGCCACCCGATGCGAAGAGCTGACTCAATTGAAAAGACTCTGATGCTGAGAAAGATTGAAGGCAGAAGGAGAAGGGGACGACAGAGGATGAGATGGTTGGATGGCATCACCGACTCAATGGACATGAGTTTGTTTAAACTCTGGGAGTTGGTGATGGACAGGGAGGCCTGGCATGCTGCAGTTCATGTGGTCACAAAGAGTCTGACATGACTAAGAGACTGAACTGAACTGAACCAATATATTCTATTTAATACCAAGGAGGAGTTTGGTTACCAATCAAACTTTTTTCTTGAAAATTTGAGGATAAAATTTCATTCAAATTATGAAGTCAGTCTTAGCTACCAAAATGTGAAATTTTCTAACCATATCTTATCATTTCACTAACAGAAAAAATCAATCTGATTCAGTCCCCCTACAAAGCTAGAAGAGAAATCTATCATTTCAAAGCACTTTCCATTCTTCAAAGAATAGGCTGACAAAGTTATTTTCAATGTATGCAGGATTTATTGATAATGAAACCAAGTAGGAATAAATATAGAATTATTAATGGAAACATTTTTTTAACCATACAAATTTCATTTTGATGCTGTTTAATCCATTGTTAAAATCTATCTATGTAAACCTTGTCTATATAAACTATATCAAGGGGCAATTTTGACAGCTTTGAATCATCATCATAAAGTAATAAATGATTCCTTTGTGTGGTTTTGAAATATATTCAAGATTTAAAACTTAAAAGGAAAATATAACATCAAATGCATAATTGCTGCAATATTAAAATTAATGTACATCTTCCCATAGTGGCAATTTTTTAAAGAAAAACAACCACTTACACATGTTTCTTTGTAAATGTTACCTCATTTTATATATATATATCTATATATCTATATATATCTCTCTATATATATCTGTTCTTCATATACAATAAACTTTATTTTACTGTAAGCATTTGCATATAACTTGTTGCCGAAATCACTTAATTTTTCTTAGAAATATCTTTTTTCCTTTGTGAACATAGATAAACTACATACCCCATTTTCCTTGATAGGAGAGAACAGATAACTGTGTCCTGTCACATGTTACAAGTGCAGATTTCTAGCACAATGATCTGCTCTTATGCCTCCTCTACTTTGCAGGATGGAGAAGGAAATAGCAACCCACTCCAGTATTCTTGCCTGGGAAACCCCATGGACAGAGGAGTCTTGTGGGCTACCCGCCATGGATTCACAGAAGTTGGACATGACTTAGCAGCTCAACTACCACTACCACCTCTCTGCAGAGATGCAGGGAAGGACTTTAAGCCCAAAGGAAAGGTTTCATCACATCAACTCTTAAATCTCTTAATCATAGACTACAAAACAACTGTTCTGGAGGACTGTCCATATATCCCAGACCAGAAACAAGATAGTATTGTGCTTAGCCATTGACAGTATGGAATTGTTTGTTGTATTATTTAACATAATTTTATTAACACAGAAGGAGGCTACTAATGTGACCTGCAATTAATTAAAAATATATACTAAACCACACAGTTCAAGTCACCTACAATGATATGAATGTTAGACCATGTGTTCATTGAAGCTCTAGGGGCAAATGATAAAAAGCACAGTTTAGAATTTGTGTTGAGTGTTTGTAAGGCATGTATCACACAGTATAATTAGACAGAGATGAGTTCACACAGCAACTTGCCAGCTGAAAAACAAAAATGAAACTGAGTAGAGAATGACCAGAAATGCCTTGAGGGACTGGAAAATCTGACTGTTCAAACTTTAAGACCTAACAAATAAGGCTGAGAACAGTTTTGAGTGAGGAAAAACTTAAGATTTTACTTTGGATCAAAGATCAAATTAAACATGGGCCCACCCAAGCCTATTTTAGATAACTTCCAGATAGCTTCCAAATATATGAAATAATTTCAGAATATCTTCTTTAAGTTATGGAAGATCTGTGAGATAGGTACTAATAAGAAAAGCAATAAGCAAAGCAATAAATCAGTTTTAAAAGACTTGAAAGGAAGAAAAAAATACCTGACAACTGGTGCATTGAACTGATTAGAAACAATCCCAGCAAATATCAAATTTTTTAGTTAATTGTGGTCTAAAGAACTACAAGGCTATGCCTATAAAACTTTTGTTTACCTGAAAAGCAGTTGTAGTGGCCATGACTTTGCTCCAGCAGTAAGTTCTCTGTCAATGCAGTATAGTACAATCAGAAAGTTTACAAAGCTTGCTTCTGAAGGAGCCAAACAGAATAGTACATACAGGCAGACCCAGAGATCATGCAGAGTAGGGAACAGAGTGCCTAGCAGAGAGTGGCATCAGTTTTTCAACAAGATGAGAAGGCTTTGACCTTCTATGCCCTGCAGGATTCTCGCATTGCTGTGGATCAGTGTACTCCTGTGTGTTCCCTAGTTTTCCTCCTTTTAAAGGAGTTTGAATTCATTCCATGTTGAATGTATGGTTGGGGATTGGGTAGAGAGCTGAAGATAATTTGTCTTTTTAGTCTTTCTAATGCCAAACCACAAAGAGCAATGTGTGATTTATCCCCATAAGACCTTAGACTTTGAAATGGCTGCAAAAACTCAATGGGATCTTTTTTTTTTTTTAATTTAGTATTTCCTGTGCCAACTATATGTTGATCACATTGCAGACTTCCATGCTCCTTTTATTTTGTCTCTGTGCAGTAGAGAAAAAACACTTGGAAACCATACTTCTCAAACTTCATTGCTAGTGAGCTCTGGTCTAGATTCTTAGAAACACTTTCAAAAGTAAGATGTGTGGGAAGAGAGCAGGTGTGACTTTTGAGAAGCTTCTGATTTAGCACATAGAGACTATAGGTGCTATGATCAACTGCAATTGTGAAAGAGGTTACTTCAAATCAGAAGCTTTCTGATTTTACTGAAGTCAGCTGCAATTATTTCTGACATTTGTTCTCCAGTTCTTTTTTTGAAAAAACTTACATATATATTTCCCTGTATTCAATAATTTCTTCTCTTGTAAATTCTGGAGAGGTTTCAATTTCCTGATCATCCAGAATTTATAATATCTCTTGGGTAAAGGATGTCTACTGTATGTGTGCGAGATGTGGGGAAGAGATATTTTATGTCACAAAAGGTGGGATGTGGCAGACTCTGCTCAACAAAGCACTCTCCTCTTTGTCCTAAGCACTGAGCTAACCTACATTTCCCAGCTATCCTTGTAATCATGTGACTGATTTCCAACTGATGTGGTATACTGGCCAAAGATCCACTGGGAACTGTTAAATCTCAGGGATATTGTAGAGCCAATAGGTGGAAAAAGCCTGAATTTGGGTCACTGCTTGAAGGATAGCCACTCCACCAGGAAACTCTGTGTTAAACTCTTCATGAGTAAAAATAAACATTTATTATTTAACTCCACTTATTTTATTGCAGTTGTTACAAAAATAAATCCATCATGATTAATACCCAAATATTTAATATTAATTTAGAATTCGTGTTGAAGTAGAAAACATGAGGCATAATTGCTGTCATTACTATAGAATGCATGCCTCCTTTTTGGGCAAATTTCAATGGGTGAATGTTCAATGATTTAACAAATCTTGCCATAAATTTGGAAGTTGGAGAGGAGGAGGAGAGAAGTAGCAGTGACTTGAAAACCCTCAGCTCTTTCTTGTACCAGTCAGGACTGAAATATGAACAGATTCAGAGATAGACAATGCTATAAGATTCAGATTTCTATGTCCCCAACCAATTTTACTCCCTGCTTTCTTATAAAGTTTGAAGTTCTTTCTTCTTCAGTCTTCTTGTTCAAACACACACCATCCTTACTGTTTCTGTCATAATCAAGAGGCAGCAGTGAAGTGGAAAGAATGGGAGATTTGGACTCAGCAAATCTGTGGATCTGAGAATGAATGCAGACCTACTCAGAAAAGGCAGAGGAACCAGAGATTAAATTGCAAACATCTGCTGAATCATGGAAAAAGCAAGAGAGATTCAGAAAAACATTTATTTCTGCTTTATTGACTATGCCAAAGCCTTTGACTGTGTGGATCACAATAAACTGGAAAATTCTGAAAGAGATGGGAATACCAGACCACCTGACCTGCCTCTTGAGAAACCTGTATGTAGGTCAGGATGCAATGGTTAGAACTGGACATGGAACAACAGACTGGTTCCAATAAGAAAAAGAGTACGTCAAGGCTACATATTGTCACCCAGCTTATTTGACTTATATGCCAAGTACATCATGAGAAACCCTGGGCTGGAATCAAGATTGCCAGGAGAAATATTAATAACCTCAGATATGAAGATGACAGCAAAGTAAAAAAGACCTAAGGAGTCTGTTGATGAAAGTGAAAGAGGAGAGTAAAAAAGTTGGCTTAAAGCTCAACATTCAGAAAACTAAGATCATGGCATCCAGTCCCATCACTTCATGGCAAATAGATGGAGAAACAGTGGAAACAGTGAGAGACTTTATTTTTCTGGGCTCCAAAATCACTGCAGATTGTGACTGCAACCATAAAATTACAGACACTTACACCTTGGAAGGAAAGTCATGACTAGCCTAGACAGCATATTAAAAAGCAGAGACATTATTGCCAACAAAGGTCCGTCTACTCAAGGCTATGATTTTTCTAGTAGTCATGTATGGATGTGAGAGTTGGACCATAAAGAAAGCTGAGCGCAGAAGAACTGATGCTTTTCAACTGTGGTGTTGGAGAAGACGCTTGAGAGTCCCTTGGACTGCAAGGAGATCCAACCTGTCATTTCTAAAGATCAGTTCTGAATATTCTTTGGAAGGACTGATGCTAAAGCTGAAACTCCAACACTTTGGCCACCTGATGCGAAGAGCTGACTCATTTGAAAAGACTCTGATACTGGGAAAGATTGAGGGCAGGGGGAGAAGGGGATGACAGAGGATGAGATTTTTGGATGGCATCACCAACTCAATGGACATAAGTTTGGGCAGGCTCCAGGAGTTGGTGTTTGACAGGGAGGCCTGGCGTGATGCAGCACATGGGGTGGCAAAGAGTCAGACTCGACTGAGCGACTGAACTGAACTGAACTGAACTCTGCATCTTACCACTATCAGCAAATCCTTAATTAGTAAGGATTTCCAGTTTTCATTTACTGTTATGTGCAATAGGGCTGATAGTTACATTTAGAGTGTTTTCAAAAGATTTAACTCTAAATGAGTTAACATCTGTCTAAAATAATCATATCATATAAATAACTTAGGGAATAGTATTTTGTTCTGTTTTCATTTATAACCAGCATCTATCGCTCTTTCTTTAATTATGATGCAGTTTAGCAAGTGGACATAGATCATTTTACATTTAATTATCAGCATATCAGTACCAGTAGGATACACTGGAAAACTAACCTCAGATATGCTAATGTTAATGATAGATTCTTCAAATATAAAACAAGAATAATAATTCTTATCTTGTGGAATAATTGTGAAAATTAAAGCTAAATAGATAATAAAATGTCAATTTATAATTTTATTGTTTAGAACTTTTGAAAGAAGTGATATTGTATTTGTAATGCCTAGAACAGTGCTAGACTTCAAAATAAATAATATATGATTGAACTGATATAAATTGACTATTCTAAACAAACCTGCTTTGCTAAGACTTTGGCTTATTTTTCTATTCCTGTGTTAATATATTTTGACATTTATCTTACTTCAAGTCATACTTTTCAAGATATGAACACAATTTTGTTAATTTCTCAACCCTTCATTGTTTCAGAATGTGTGACAGTTCCATAAAAGATGATCTATGAAAAAACTAAGTCTAGGTTCAGTTAAGTTTAGGGTATACTACCTGGGCTATTTACCCTTAGAGGTTGATGATGCTCAGGAAGATTATGAAGGGCTCTGCAAATTGTAGTAACTAAGAATATTTTTTTCTTAACTCAAAGTTTCTCAACATGTCAGACAAATAAAATATTCCCATCTTCATTATTATCACTTGTTTCCACACTTCCCATCACAATCATAAAGTGCTTATTAACCAATTTCCAGAGCTAATATAATACAAAAACACAGTCCTGGACTAATCTAGGAGTCCTGGACTAGTCCTAGGAGAATCTCCTACCTGAGGGATTGCTTTTTTAAGTAATGTCACAATTTTTTAAAATGACCTGCACATCTACCTATGTTGTATTCACTAGCCATAATCACTTGTGTATCATTTCCTGGCAATAGAGAGTAATACTGTTGCTCTTGTCTTTTCATACCAATATAATAAAGTACACTTTGAGTAAATATTTCTTTACTTAACACAGTATCTAAGCACTTAAAAAATACTTTCTTACAATTTACTGAGCATGCACATATTTATAAAACAGCAGCATATAAAGTGAAGTTCGCTGTCATGTCCAACCCTTTGCGACCCCATGGACTATATAGTCCATGCAATTCTCCAGGCCCGAATACTGGAGTGGATAGCCTTTCTCTTCTCCAGGGGATCTCCCCAATCCAGGGATTGAACTCAGGTCTCCTGCACTGCAGGTGGATTCTTTACCAGCTAAGCCACAAAGGAAGCCTGCTGCATATAAACATTTGATCAATTATCACTTTTAGTTAGTATTATAGAATATTCCCCAGAGGCTTCTTCTACTTTTCTAATTTTCCATAAATCTTTAACAATTTAAAAATTACCCAAAAACTTACATCATGACATTTAAATAGCAAAAATCTCTATGTAATACATATTAAGCAGAAATAAAGGTAGTTTGAGCATTCCAGGCAAAGAGATGTTAATATATTCATTAAACATGTTTAGGTAACTCAAAGACGTGTTTTTACCCATGTGCAAATACAAAAGTTTGCACATTGTTTGTGATTCAAACTTCTTTTGTCCATTGTTCACTGATGAAACAAATATACAAAAGGATGACTGCATACCAGGCATCATGCCAACAATTGGGACTATGACCATAAATAAGGACCTTTCCTATGATTAATCTTATAAATTAAGCTTTTACTTTGCTAAATATTAGTGAAGAATACACCAAGCAACGAGATAATGTGTGTGATAATGATCTCATGGAGGATGCAGTCTGATACAAATAGGAAGGAAAAAGGATAAGGGAGAGGTCAGAGCTAAAATGATGTCAAAGCTGAGATACTACGCTGAGATCTTAAATTTATACGGGAGCATGTGTGCAAGAGATGATGATGCTTAAATGCTATATTTGAATAGCATGAGGCATGTGTGTGCTCAGTTGTATCCGACTCTTTGTGACTCCATGAACTGTAGCCTAACAGGTTCCATTGTCCACAGGATTATCTCAGCAAGAATACTGGAATAGGTTGCCATTTTCTACTCCAGGGATTTTCCTGACCCAGGGATCAAACCCACATCTCCTGGGTCTCCTGCATTGGCAAGTGGATTCATTTACCACTGTTCCGCCTGGGAAGTATTTGAAGTAGTAGAAAGAGCAATTCTGGTGGTGAAAAAATAAAGCTATTTTGGAATTGCAAACTCATGTAATTAAACTTTTTAAGAAGTCTGATTTAAATATAGAGAAAGTGCAAATTACAAGATAGGCAAACAGAGCACAAAAATGCAAGCTATCTAATTTGGACTCCATGACAGAGAAGGTGGGAAGTAACTTCAGAGTTCAAAAGCATCAATTCTTTGGCACTCAGCCTTCTTTATGGTCCAACTCATATCTGTACATGACTACTGGAAAAACTTATAGTATAGCATGTTGGTGAAACTGACCCATGTACACTTAGAGTTCTTTATCATATTTTATGTGTATGAATATTTCATTTTTTGTTTATCCTTTCTCACACTGGCAGAAAACTGGATTATTTCCATACTTTTCCCAAGAATATTCTTGTCCATATATCCTTCTTTATATGTTTAAATTGGAATATAATTTCTGTGTCCCATTTTATATGAGGTTTAACTTTATGGGATGCTGTCTGTTTTTCAAAATATTTGCAACAGTTCTGCTTCAATATACAAGAGATCTTATGACTGACATTCTCTCGGATACCTATTATCATTGTAATTTTTATTTTTCCCAATTGATTGTATAGAATATAGTCTTAGTTTTTATTTCCCAGGTCATTAATAATACTGAACAATTCTTCATATTTCTTGACCACGAATATTAATCAACAAATCAGACAATACTATCAACCAAACCCTTGTGCTCAAGAAGTTTATCTTTACATGGACGATACCAAAAAAAAAAAGATAGGAGGCTTTATGCACTATGCAGAAGGCAAAGAACATTGATGTGGTACTTTGCTTTAGATTTTGGGTCTTGGACTAGGCTTTCCTAAAACCATGATGTTTAAGCAGAAAATTGAATGATGAGAAGGGCTACTCTCCAGGCAAGAATACTAGAGTGGATTGCCATTTCCTTCTCCATAGGATCTTACTGACCCAGGAATCAAATCTGGGCCTCCTTCATTGCAGATGAATTCTTTACCATCTGAGCTATAAGGGAACCCCATAATATATAGGGGAAGGCTAATTCAGGCTCATGTAATAAAAAATATAAAAGTCCTGAGATGGAGATAAGTTAGATGTGTTTTAGGAAGAGCAGAAAAACTAGTATAGCTTGATTGCAAGGAAGAAATTATGTTTGAGTCAAGCAACATCAAACCAAAAGTTGTTAGAAATTGATTATGAACCCTATACCAACAGAAGCTAGAGGAAAATTTCATCCAGAGCAGAGAAGGAAGCAAAGCCAGTAAGTGATATGATTGGCTATAACTTAAGCAGTTGCTTTATTTCAGAAAGCCTAGTTGCTTTTAAAAGAAAAAGAAGGATGAAATAATAGAAGATGAGTTCAAAAAGGATACCTGCAGTATTCATCCAACAGAAGTTTATTTAATGCTTATCATCTATCAGTCATTGTTTCCACATAAAAAAGCCAGACACATATCCTACTCTCAAAAAAATGTTAAAGAACAAGTAAAAATGTGACAGAAATGGTATGGACCTAACAGAAGAAGATATTAAGAAGAGGTGGCAAGAATACACAGAAGAACTGTACAAAAAAGATCTTCACGACCAAGATAATCACGATGGTGTGTTCACACACCTAGAGCCAGGCATCCTGGAATGTGAAGTCAAGTAGGGCCTTCATAGCATCACTACGAACAAAGCTAGTGGAGATGATGGAATTCCACTTGAGCTATTTCAAATCCTGAAAGATGATGCTGTGAAGGTGCTGCACTCAATATGCCAGCAAATTTGGAAAACTCAGCAGTGGCCACAGGACTGGAAATGGTCAGTTTTCATTCCAATCCCAAAGAAAGGCAATGCCAAAGAATGCTCAAACTACTGCACAATTGCAGTCATCTCACATGCTAGTAAAGTAATGGTCAAAATTCTTCAAGTCAGGCTTCAGCAATACGTGAACTGTGAACTTCCAGATGTTCAAGCTGGTTTTAGAAAAGGCAGAGGAACCAGAGGTCAAATTGCCAACATCCACTGGATCATCGAAAAAGCAAGAGAGTTCCAGAAAAACATCTATTTCTGCTTTATTGACTATGCCAAAGCCTTTGACTATGTGGATCACAATAAACTGTGGAAAATTCTGAAAGTGATGGGAATACCAGACCACCTGATCTGCCTCTTGAGAAATTTGTATGCAGGTCAGGAAGCAACAGTTAGAACTGGACATGGAACAACAGACTGGTTCCAAATAGGAAAAAGGAGTACGTCAAGGCTATATATTGTCACCCTGCTTATTTAACTTCTATGCAGAGTACATCATGAGAAACGCTGGGCTGGAAGAAGCACAAGCTGGAATCAAGATTGCCAGGAGAAAGATCAATAACCTCAGATATGCAGATGACACCACCCTTATGGCAGAAAGTGAAGAGGAACTAAAAAGCCTCTTGTAAAAAGTGAAAGAGGAGAGTGAAAAAGTTGGTTTAAAGCTCAATGTTGGGAAAACTAAGATCATGGCATCTGGATCCATCACTTCATGGGAAATAGATGGGGAAACAGTGGAAACAGTGTCAGACTTTATTTTTGGGGGCTCCAAAATCACTGCAGATGGTGACTGCAGCCATGAAATTAAAAGACGCTTACTCCTTGGAAGGAAAGTTATGACCAACGTAGATAGCATATTCAAAAGCAGAGACATTACTTTGCCCACATAGTCAAGGCTATGGTTTTTCCAGTGGTCATGTACGGATGTGAGAGTTGGACTGTGAAGAAGCCTGAGCGCCGAAGAATTGATGCCTTTGAACTGTGGTGTTGGAGAAGACTCTTGAGAGTCCCTTGGACTGCAAGGATATCCAACACGTCCATTCTCAAGGAGATCAGTCCTGGGTGTTTTTTGGAAGGAATGATGCTAAGGCTGAAACTCCAGTACTTTGGCTACCTCATGTGAAGAGTTGACTCATTGGAAAAGACTCTGATGCTGGGAGAGATTGGGGTCAGTAGGAAAAGGGGACGACAGAGGATGAGATGGCTGGATGGCATCACCAACTTGATGGACGTGAGTTTGAGTGATCTCCGGGAGTTGGTGATGGACAGGGAGGCCTGGCGTGCTGGGATTCATGGGGTCCCAAAGAGTTGGACACGACTGAGCAACTGAACTGAACTGAAAAATGCAAAGAATAATTTATTTTTCTTGCGGGTTTTGTTACCATTTTCTCTGTGCCTCACTTTGCAACAAATTATATAGCTCTTGCTCCAATAACTATCTTTCTGCATAGACTTATGTGATCTCCATTAATGTTGATGAAATAAAAATATATTACTATTCCTATAAAAGAGAAAACAGGAATAAACTGATTAGTAAACTTGATTATGCAACATAATTATTAATGCAAAGGAAATGAGAATGATATTCAGGTCTGCTCCAAGGCTAATAGAAGTTGAGAGATTTTCTTGGGTAAAAATATTATCACCAAGGACAAATTTTCAGAGTGATCAACTTTGTAGGCTATGAATTTTCCAGGGAGCAAAGTGTTTACACTGAACATGGCATTTGTTATACAGGCAGAAAGGAGGACCAGACTGATTTATGATTTTATTTTTTCTTTTTCTTATAGTCATTTTACTCCTACCTTCACTTATTCTTAGCTGAGACTTTGGAGATGGACAACAGATGACTTGAAGTGGAATTTTTCTTTCCCTTGTAAAGATCTGGAGAGTTATTTTACTTTTGCCAAATAAGCTTTCTTTTCTTTTCTTTTCTTTTTTTTTTTTTTATGGCCATGAATATGGGGGGTGGGAGCATAAGCATAATAACTTGCTCAGAAAGGGACTCATTAAATTTTTTGAGGCTAATAATGCATATATTTATATTTAAAACAATGGAAATTCCATGCAGCTTTTATTACCTGGGATGATCAAGCCACAGAGGAAGGCAGAGTGCTAGCTCACTGCATTCTTGTGATAAATGTGAGAAAACAAATCTGTTTTGTACATCAAATCTTGTAGTTGAAAATAAAATACAATTCCAGCTTTCAGCATAAGGAAGATTATACTTAGAATGGCTGAAAATTTTTCTTAATTTTTCAGCATTTCAGTTATGCCTCCTAATTGTCTTTTGGGAAATCATTTATCATTTAGAACAGTGCACCCTTAGAAATAATACAAAATTGGGGTATATGCAGTTTGAATGTAGAATGTAACTTATATATGGAGATTTTTTATTTTTTCCAGTAATTTATATGATCTTAATTCCTTAAATTTTGTTCATAATGTCAAAAGAAATGTCTGTAAAATCACTGTGATAAACTTGAATCATGGAAACTTTGTGCTCTGTGACAAATTCTAGGTCAATTCCTTACTCCTAGTATACCTAAAAAGTGGTCAAATTGAAAAAGAGAAACCCTTTATCCTCATATAATCTTAATTTTTAACATTAGTATCTGTTGGTCTAGTATACTTATAAAACATAGACACACTGATTGCTGTGATTATATTTATTGAATACATGTTAGATAGTTGTCACAATGCATGATTTCCTTTAATGCTGACAGCATTGCAATTTTAGTTTTATTGCATTATATATTTGCTAGCAGAACCCAGAAGAAACCAGGCCCATTTGACTCAAGATGCTTTTTCCACATTATTCTGGCACATAATAAATATGGTGATTCTGATGATCATCAGCATAAGGAAGAAAAAAGAAGGGGAAGAAGCGAGAGAAATGGGTTGGATCCCTGAGTCAGGAAGATCCCCTGGAGGAGGGCATGGTAACCCACTCCAGTATTCTTGACTGGAGAATCTCATGGACTGAGAAGCCTGGAGGGCTACAGTCCAAAGGGTCACAAAATGTCAGATATGACAGAAGTGACTGAGCATGCGTGCCCCATACAGGAGCATATAGGAGAAAAATAGGATTTTGCTTGTAGCTGTTGTCATGTTCTAAACATGCATTCATGAAATCTGTTGCTAACCGTGAGCCATTACTGCAAAGGAAATAAGTTTAATCACATAGTTAACTTTATATAAATCTTATGTGTACAATACTAAAAAATAATATTTTGTAAGCAAAATACAAACTTAAATGCCAATTTTTGCACATAATTCTGTATAGTGCCATTAGCCTCACTAGTACAATCAAATACATTATTTGAATACTATCCCATAATGTTTACTGGAATTTTATAGTGTTTAAAAATTTGCTCTAGGCAATACTTCTTTGTAAATGTTTTTAACAGAGGAAATGCAAAGAAGCTGTGGATGTTCTTGTGGAATCCTCTTTGACACACGAAATTAAAAAATTGATCAAAGTTCTGAATTAACAAAAGCAGTATTAATTTCAAAGGTAGAACCAAACTCAGTATAAGCAAATATTTTTATCATAAAAATAAAAAAGAGCTTGTATGAAGCAACATGCATGCTAATGATGAACATGAAGATACTTTAATATACACACTTAAAAATTTAGTCAACAGAAAATGGAAAAAAAAGTCCATCTCTGAAATATTTGCTTTAAACAAATACCAAATAATTAGAAAGATCAATTAATATTTTCCATGCTTAAGATTGTTTTGAAGAATAATAAGTGATTATTTTAATTATTTAATATTATAGCTTCATCTTTTGATTTTTAAATGATTTTAATTTGGTATTTCAAAAACTTTGTCATTTTTATGTGCTAATATTCCCTCTTCTGGGGCTTCCCTCATAGCTCAGTCGGTAAAGAATCTGCCTGCAATGCAAGAGATCCGGGTTCAGTTTCTGGGTCGGGAAGATCCCCTAGAGAAGGAAATGGCAACCCACTCCAGTATACTTGCCTGGAAAATCCCATGGACAGAAGAACCTGGCGGGCTAGTCTATGAGGTCACAAGAGTCGAACATGACTTAGTGACTAAACCACCACCACCATTCCCTTTTCTAATGTTTCTACTAACAAATATCTATAGCATATATAGGAGCTTCCCTGGTGACTCAGACAGCAAAGAACCTGTCTGCAGTGCGTGAGACCTGGGTTCAATCCCTGAGTTGGGAAGACCCCCTGGAGAAGGGAAAGGCTACACACTCCACTATTCTTGCCTGAAGGCTCAACCCCATGGACTGTAGCCTACCAGGGTCCTCTGTCCATGGAATTTTGCAGGCAAGAATACTGGAGTGGGTTGCCATTTCCTTCACCAGGGTATCTTCCCAGCCCAGGGATCAAACCCGGGTTTCCCGCATTGCCGGCAGATGCTTTACCGTCTGAGCCAAGACAGAGGAGCCTAGCAGGCTACAGTCCATGGGATCACAGAGTCGGACACGACTGAGCAAGTAACACCACCACCTATAGCATATATGGATAATTTTCATTTTATTGAAACATATCCTTATCACAAAATATATCCCATAATCATAATAATAAGGTATCTATCTAATTAAAAAAACAAGACAATAAGCCCTAAATGGAGTTGCTTATGCTTAGCTCTATGTCACTAAACTGTGACTTAACCTAATTTTTATGTCATGGTCCTGATAGACCCCTGTCATTATCTCAAGGAAAATAACTTTGCAATAATAAAATTCTTGTTTGCCTAATGTGACACTATTGTTTTATTCCCCTCTGACTATAAATGTCTTTCATTTTGTTTCTTAAAGGAACTTTCTATCTGCTAGAATGGATGCCCGATTCAAATCATATTTTTGGTCAGATAAACTCTAAAAATTTTAATAAGCTTCAGCTTATCTTTTAAATATGAGTATACACATGTATCGGAGAAGGCAATGGCACCCCACTCCTGTACTCTTGCCTGGAAAATCCCATGGATGGAGGAGCCTGGTAGGCTGCAGTCCATGAGGTCACTAAAAGTCAGATATGACTGAGCGACTTCACTTTCACTTTTCACTTTTCACTCTCATGCATTGGAGGAGGAAATGGCAACCCACTCCAGTGTTCTTGCCTTGAGAATCCCAGGGATGGGGGAGCCTGGTGGGCTGCCGTCTATGGGGTCGCACAGAGTTGGACACGACTGAAGCAACTTAGCAGCAGCAGCAGCATACACGTATATCAGAGAAGGCAATGGCAACCCACTCCAGTACTCTTGCCTGGCAAATCCCATTGATGGAAGAGCCTGGTTGACTGCAGTCCATGGCGTCACTAGGAGTTGGACACCTCTGAGCAACTTCACTTTCACTTTTCACTTTCATGCATTGGAGAAGGAAATGGCAATCCACTCCAGTGTTCTTACCAGGAGAATCCCAGGGACGGGGGAGCCTGATGGGCTGCCATCTCTGGGGTCGCACAGAGTCGGACACGACTGAAGCGACTTAGCAGCAGCAGCATACACACATGTTCTTTTTTTTTTTTGTCATGTTCTAAACATGCATTCATGAAATCTGTTGCTAACGGTGAGTCATTACTGCAAAGGAAATAAGTTTAATCACATAGTTTTATATATAGTATCAAATTTTAATACAATCCTATCACCCTCTACCATAGACTGACTTGTCATTTGTTATTATGGTCATTCATTATTATTTAAAACATGTAAATAAAATGATGAGAAAGCCCATAAAATCAATGATTTAGGATTCCTGAGAATTACCAGAAATCCCAATTTATTATTGCTAAATCCCAAAGATTAGTAACTGTCAAAAATTTGGAAAATTTTTAAAATGTAAAGTTATAAGTTGATGCCATTTTATTTCACATTCTACATGCACTATAACTTTGAGCAAATCTATAAAATAAGCATCTCTATTATCCTTATTATACTTATGAGAAAACTTACTTCAAAGAAGGTAGAAAGTGAATGTGTTAGTCACTCAGTCGTGTCTGACTCTTCACGATCCCATGGACTGTACCCTGCTAGGCTCCTCTGTCCCTGGAAGTCTCCAAGCAAGAATACTGGAGTGGGTAATAATTGTCTTCTCCAGGCATCAAACCCCAGTCTCCCATGTTGCAGGCAGATTTTTTACCATCTGAGGCACCAGGGAAGTCCTTAAAGAAGGTAAGTCACTTGCTTAGAACTGCTCCTCTGGTAAGGCCAGAATTTGAGCCAGGTGTGCCTGACTTCAACACCTTTACAAGTAACTGTTGGCATACAGTGACATTAAACATGCAACTCCATGGTCTAAGGCTGAACTCTGCTAACTGGACAAGTTATTTGTCTTTCTAGGGAATGCTTACTAGCACTTGAATATCTTCTAATTCTTTAATCAAGCTACCCACTTTCTTTAATTCCCTTATCCAAACAATGGTTCCTCCATCAATCCTGACACCTGCATCAGATATATTGGAAAACTTCTAGATTTTGATCTCCCCCTCAATTTTCAGTAATTCCTTAAGTTTTAAGAATTTGGCACCTCAAATAAGATCTTTCTTTATTCTCCATTGCAAAGATACTGTCAGATTCTCTTACCATAGTCATAACAGCAAACTCTTAATCTCCAATCCATGCTCTCTGAGCTCCAAAATGATTTTGAGATAGTACATGTATAATTTATTATATCAGCCTTTCTTAAAGTGAAAATATCCTTGTGTTTCTGTGATAGATTGCATTATTACTACTCACCAGATATTGACAGTTCCCTTGTCATGACACCCTTTTCTTTTGAAGTCACTAATGGTCACATGACTTGCCAATTAAATATGAGCAGAAGGAGCGTGTGTCATTTATGGCTAAAAGGGTTAAGATTGGTGCCACCATGAACACTAGTATTGAGCCAGAGAAATGTTTCTTGGTAGTCTGAGTCCGAGTGAAGACAACATGGCCCTGGGTGGTGAACTGAATATGTTTTGTGTGGGGAAAATATTTTGTGGTCTTAGTATGAAGAATAGAGTACCTTTCTGTGACAGTATAACCTAATCTATCATGTTTGCTACAGTTGTTTGCTTCAGTTGCTAGGTCATGTCTAACTCTTTGTGACCTCATGGACTGTAGCCCGCCAGGCTCCTCTGTCCATGAGATTTCCCAGGCAAGTATACTGGATTGAATTGCCATTTCCTCCTCCAGAGGATTTTTCTGACTTAGTGATTGAATCCATGTCTCCTACACTGCAGGTGGATACTTCACCAAAAAGCTAGCAGAGAAGCCCACTGTCTACAACAGTACACATCACTTATAAAATCAATAATACTTCTACAGTTTGGCATGCCAGATCTTTTATCATATGACTCCTGTTAATATTTGTAATTTTATATCTAACATTCTTTCCCCATTGTCCCTGCACTCTCAATGACATTTCAAACCCTTACATTTTTTACACTTCCATGATTTGCTCATATTTTAACATATCCTTGTACTACCCATATTTCACAATATATTTTCCTCTGTGAAATCTTACCCAAAATATTTAATCCAGACCATCATCAGTCCCGTGATTTCAATATGACCCACATCTGCCCCAAATACTTTATTAAAATTATACTATTGTAATATGATTGATGTATATAGAGCCTTAACTAGAGAGAGTGCAGCTTGTTGGGGACAGAGATTGTTTAATTCACTTTTGCATTACCACTTCCCAGCATGGTATTGTATACTGTGCAGCTATTCAAGAAAATATTATTAAATGTGTAAATGATCAGTAAACAACAAATTTTGAGATTAAATATTAATTCTTATTAGTAAACAAAATTCAAACATATAATAATGATGTAGTAGGTGTGGGTTTTGTGCTTTTCTGGTGGCTCAGCAGTAAAGAATCTCCCTTCCCATGCAGGAGATGCAGTTTTGATCCCTGGGTTGGGAAGACCACCTGGAGAAGGAAATGGCTATCCATTCCAATATTCTTGCTGGAGAATTCCATAGACAGAGGAGGTTGGCAGGCCTCAGTCCATGGGGTCACAAAAAATCAAGCATGACTTAGTGACTAACCAACAAAATTAAGGCATGATTTTTACTACAGAAAACATGATATTTTTAATCACCTACCCCACTTTAAAGACAACAACATAGGCCAACAACTTTCCTTTCAAGACCTTCACAGCATATTAAATGAGCTGACATGCCATAATTTCAGCTTCATCCAGCAAAGACCTTTCATTGACAAATGCAAAAATCATTTCAATAGTTAGGAATTTTATCACTGAACAGGAAAAGTTTTTAGAACTATTTATCTTTACTGTACTGTCACAGAATTTGTGAGCTCCTTGACAGCCCTATAGTTAATGAACTGGAATCCCATTTTCTGTGTTCTAGAATTCTGTCTTTCTTTCCTACCCTTCCAGCATATTTTTTTTTCCTGGTGTTACAGTACAAATCTATACAGTAGTCTGCATTTAATCTCCATATCTCATCTTCCCAATTCGTCTTGTTGGAAAGAATTCAACATCCTATAATTTTACCCTCCATTGAACTAGAATAATTTCTACATTTAGATTATTCAGATCCATTAACAGAACTTTGTTTCCACTAGCGTTTAATTCTACTATAATCCACTGTCAAATGCATTAAATAACAGCATCTCACACTCCTCAGTGGCAAAGACAAACTGGTGAGGAACAGTAAGTTTTTAGAAATACTTTTCTGAACCACTATAATAACTATGTCATTATTATTGAGCCGTCATATGTACATTCCAGTTTATGTGAAATCAAAGTCAGTTGCTCAAATAACAGCCTTTGCTATACTACACAATGCTAGTTGCAGCCTCACATGAAAGAAAGACTAGACAAGGTTGCTTACTCTTCACAATAAGTATTTCGTCCTCAGTATATGATGATCAGAAACTCAGAAAATCTAGGTTCCAAGAGATAGTTGTGTTCTCCTATTTTGAGATGTGAAGCAAGAAACTTCCAAGGAGGACATATGTCAGTTTTTTTTCTTTACTGACTTGACTTTTTAAGAACAGTTGCACATTCACAGCAAAGTTGAAGGTACAGAGATTTCCCATAGGCTCTGCCCCAACACATACATAGCTTCCCCCATTATTAACATATCTCACCATGAAGCGGGGCTTCCCAGGTGGCACTACTGGTGAAGAACTCTCCTGCCAATGCAATAGGCATAAAAGATGCTGGCTCAATCCCTGGGTTGGGAAGATGCCCTGGTGGAGGCCATGGCAACCCACTCCACTATTCTTGCCTGGGATATATCACTGAAGAGCCTGGCTGGCTACCGTCCATGGGATTGCAAAGAGTTGGACATAAGTGAAGCAACTTAGCATGCACACACACATGGTAAATGAATGACACCTTTTTATGCCTGTTTTATCCTCCTGCCTTGGATATGAATATTTATGTCTTGACCTATGATAATAAATGCCACACCCTGGGTGGCTGGTCAGTGAAGGAAGAACCCCATGCTTCAGAGGTCTTTTTCAAACAAAATTAACATCTAAGCCTGGACTACTAACATTCCAATCTTGTCCCTGTACTTTATGTTTTCATCCTATCGTCACAATCAATACCCAGGAACACAATCAGTTGTCCAACTCTTCTATTTCTACACTTATATCTCTCAAAATCTCAAAAATTCTCTTTTCCATGTCTGCTGGGACAATGAGAATCCTGAGACTGTTGTTTGCTTGTTTTAATGTGAATGCTCCACTCTCTCCAGCCCCTCCACATGCCGGTCTTTTCTGCTCAATGCCAGTAAATCTATATACCTTCAGCAGTGCTAATTATGTCACACTCATTCTCTTACAAGATGACTTCTTAATGATGATAGCATAAAACTCCAACATTTTAGCATGCAATTAAAGATGCTTTCCTTGTGGCTCAGACAGTAAAGAAGCTTCCTGCAATGCAAGAGACCCCGGTTTGATTCCTGAGTTGAGAAGTTCCCTGAAGAAGAAGAAAAAAAAAAGGCTACCCACTCTAATTTTCTTGCCTGGAAAGTACTATGGTTAGCAGACCCAGTGGGCTACAGTCCATGGGGTCACAGGGAGTCGGACACGATTGAGCAACTAACACTTTCACTTTTCAAAGATGCTTCATTTTTCTACCAGAGTCCTCCTTCATTAAATTTTTCTTGCCAACCTTTTGCTATTCCTTTCACTCAAGATCCTTTGTTATTTCTAGAATACGTTAATATTTTCCTAATCCTGAATATATAATGATATTCATATTTCCTTGCTAAATTGTACTATCTGTATAGAAACCAGTCTGATCCTTTTCAAGTGTAAATCTGTTATGTCCCTGCTTAAAAATCAGTAATTTCTCTTTATGCTTACATTTTCAAATGCCTTAACATGATTCTGTGACCTGATTCCTACTTGCTTTTTTGGTTTCTTCTCACATGTACTCACTTCTCTCATCCTGTAGCCATATTCAGCTTATTGAATAGATCCTCCTCTTTCCTGCCTCAGTCTGCAACATAAAGTGTTCTCTCAGTTGCTGAAATATTCTTCTCTTCTCTATTTTTCTAATCAATGTGTACTAATTTCTCTAGTCTTAATTTCTACGTAATCAGAGAAGCATTCCTTGGTTATCACATCTTCCAACTTAGTCCTAACTGCTATTATAAGATCTTATAGTAGTTTTAGTTTATCTCATCTTAATACATCTTTTCTGTAAAGAATCAGAGAATAAAATATTGGGCTTTGTAGGCTATAACACCTCTGTCACAGCTACTCAACTGTGACATGAAAGCACAAACTAAGCCATAAAGGATAGATAAGTGGATGGACATGATGCGCATCATCAATCTCTGCATATTGGGCTTTTAAATCTGGAAAATTCTTTGTTGTGGAAACTGTCCTGTGTATTGCAGAATGTTTAGCAGCCTTCGTATTATACTCACTGGGTGCCAATAACATCCTCAAGTTGTGATAATCCAAAATGTGTCCAGATATTGTGTATTGTGAAATTTTCTCTGGTGGGGGAAAGGGAAGGGGAGGGCATGGGTGAACAAAATTGCCCTCACTTGAGAACCAAGAAAATAAAACTTCATTTACAATAACAGTTTAGGTTTGGCCTGGGACATGGAATTAGTCAACACTTGGTTTATAGTGCTGTGATCACAGAAAGATGTTTGGTGTTTATCCCTTGTTCCTGACATTGAGCTCCTGAATCCCTTGCAGTGTCCCAAATGATGGGGTGATAGGAACATATTTAGTTCTAATGAAGGAATTTTTGAATAGCCTCTACATAATCTCAGGATTAGTCTTGACACCAAATACGCAAAGTGGTTAAAGGATTTGCAACTTCATTCTCACTTCTGACCCCTGGGGAGACAGGGAGGGATAGCCATTGAGCTCTACAAAAATTCTTAAAGGGCAAGTTTCAGAGAGCTTCTGGGTTGGTGAATACACTGAGATGCTGAACCTATATTCCTAGAGGGGTCATGGAAGCTTAGCACGCGCACACACACACACACACACACGTGCGTGCACTCATACCTTGCCCTATGCATCTCTTCTCTTTGGCTACCCCTGACATGTATTCTTTATAGTAAACAATAAACTTAAGTAAATTATTTCTCTGAGTTCTCTGAGATGTTCTACTAAATTGTTGACACTGAGGAGGAAAAGTAGTGAAAGTAAAAGTCACTCAGTGATGTCCGACACTTTGCAACACCATGGAGTATACAGTCCATGGAATTCTCCAGGCCAGAATACTGGAGTGGGTAGCATTTCCCTTCTCTAGTGGATTTTCCCAACCCAAGGATCAAACCCAAGTCTCCCGCATTGCAGGTGGGTCCTTTACCAGCTGAGCCACAAGGAAAGCCCAAGAATACTAAGGTGTGTAGCCTATGCCTTCTCCAGTGGATCTTTTCAATCCAAGAATCGAACTGGGGGCCTCCTGCATAGCAGGTGGATTCTTTACCAACTGAGCTATTAGGGAGGACGCTGAAGAGGGGTTCATAGCATTTAGCCGGTCTGGTCAGAAGAGTAGGTTGCAGGGCTGGAGATAAGGATGTGAGGTGGAGACAGCTTTATCAGATTGAACAATTTAAATTGTAAGATCTGATATGAGCTCCAGGTAGATAATCTCAGAATTAAATTGAATTCTTGGGTACCAGTTTGTCAGGGAGTTGAAATAATGTTGAAAAATACTTCAAATTTTTGATGTTGAGAGGAAAAAACTGTGTAATTTGGTCTCAGAAATGTGAGTTAGAATAGATTAAGTACTACCTGCAATTTTCATTTACATGTTTTTGAAGGGTAATATAGGAGCATGTGCTATATCTGATTCACTACTACATAGCCCTTGATTATCAAAAAAGTAGGCTGCTTCTAGTCTTCAATAGGTATTTGATGAAAGAATTAATGAGATCACTAATAACCTTTTCAGGAGAGCTGCAAGGTCAAATGACAGAATTTCAGGAGCTAAAAGATAGATTATACAGCATTAAGGGAGTTAAGATAGAGTAAACCATATGTTCAAGGAGTTCAGAAAAAAAGGAAAGAAAAAGGAAAAAACATTACCAGCTGTAGACAAGATCTAAGAGGTAAAGGGTTATTTTAAGACAGGAGAGGTATTAAAAAGGTAGCTCCAATAAGAAGGGGAGAAAAAGAAAAAAGTCTAATAACTTGCTAGCAGAAAGGAGTGGTATGGAGGCATGCAGTGAAAAAAAAAACCGTTCTCAAGACGAGGGCTTCTCAGAGACAGAGACAAAATCGGTACACTTTTAATATGAATTTCAGGCTGTGTTTTCTTTTCAAAATTTTTAGTCTATTGACTATGAAAAGACAAAATTGCCTTCAGGCTAGAGAGGCCTATTAACACTCCCATCAGGGACAGTCCTCAGCTCACTAGGCAAACCAGAGAGGGAGAAGAAATCTGTACCTAAAGAGAATACATTTATCATAGTAACGGCCCCTTAGGCCGAGACCATTTTCCTGAGACAATTCTCACAGAAAGAGCAGGGTCACCGTGCACGCTTGGGAATGTGGGAGGCTATGGTGAGCCTCTGTTCACCTCAAGCTTAAGTTCTGTGTGGGCCACAGACTTGTGTGCATTGCATCCACCTACATAAATGAATTACATTTGACTCTCTCTATTCAATCATTATTACATCTGGTAAAAAGAATTTATTTCAAAACAGCTAAATTGCATTCCTACTTGAACGCAGGTATTTTTCTTTATGCTATTTTATAAGGAGTGACTATTATTATTGAAATGAAAGTGACTAGTGATGAATCAGGCATAAGTACTCATAAGTATCAGTGAATGTTTTTTCAGGATCCACATCTCTATCTCAGTCTCTATTGTTCTAATAAAGGTATTGTCCTCTTTATTTTACTTCATTCCTTTCCCTTCTATGTTGCTTTGTATTTCTTTTCTTTTTTGTCTTAGAGAATATATCAGGAAAAACACATGATGAGAAAAAAATAAAAGCTTTGGGAACAGAAGACAATGATTCAAACAGTAATTATATTTCTAAGGTTTCTAGATCCTTTGTTTCAGCTGTGTGTGTGCTAAGTCACTTCAGTCGTATCTGACTCTTTGCGACTGTATGGACTGTATAGCCTGCCAGGAATCCACCAGGCTCCTCAGTCTGTAGGATTCTCCAGGCAAAAATACTGGAGTAGGTTACCATTTCCTCTTCCCAACCCAGGGATTGAAATTGTGTCTCTTCTGTCTCCTGCGTTGGCAGGAGGGTTCTTTACCACTAGTGCCACCTGGGAAGACCTAAGCTCAGTTACTTTGTTTTAACAAATGGGGGTAATATCAATATTCCCCACACTGTTTTATTTGTCAAATATTTCAATTCATCCTTCCATCAATATTCATAGTAGGGCTGCATGGCTTTAAACTCTTGTCTGGGACTATGTACCTGTTCTAGTCAATGAATTTTTAATACAAGTGATATATCTCACTTTCAGGCTAAAAATGTAATGATTATGAAAGACCAACCAGTGCTCTATTTTCATCCTTCTCTGGAAAAGGAAGGAACTTATCTATCATATGCAACTCTGAGAGAATCATTTCATATTTTCCTGTTCCAGTAGTCTGAGTACCCTACCTAACTTTCCAATATTTCCAGCAGGAAAACAAACAAGTGAATCAATCAACCAAGAAGCACAAAACTTTTCTTATTATAATTTACTGTGTTTTTTAAGTTGCTATTAGAACCTGACCTCACTAATCTTGATACATACACAGATTAGTACAGGAAATGGGGCGTGGAAGTAATAATTTACCTAAAACTTATTTTATTGTCTTTAGAGTCAGGTGGTAGACCTGTTAGTGAAGGCTGGAACAATGGTTGCTTGTGTCATGGGACTGTTTGGTCCAACTTTAATCCATGACAACTTGCAGGGAGAGATAGCATCTAACAAACTTGGAATTTTACAGAAAGAATTTGGAAAATATAAAATATTAATAGCAGTTATACTTTCCCATTATTTTGCATTTTACAAGGTAGTCCAAGAAAGAGATGCTCTCAGAAAAAAAAAAAAAAATTAAAAACAGGCCAGTCACAAATATGATTAAAGGCAAACAAAGAGAGCCCAGAAGTTTGGTTCTTATTGAACAGGAAGAGGCAACTTTTGTCCCACTATAAGTCATAAAAGAAAAACTTAGAAAATAGTTTGAGTCACAAGGACTGATTAAAATCAAATCCCCTGGCAATAAATGGGTTCAGATGATGCACAGTGAATACTTCCAAGTGAAAAATTGCTCAGGGGAAAACACTGAGAATGTGACTTTTCCTTGAAAGACTAATAGACTCAGAGCAACTTACAGTTGATTCCAGGGAAAGTGGCATAGATGAAACAGAACAGAAAAATAGTAATAAGACTAGTACATGGAGTTAATTAGAACCAAGCTGATAATTAGCCAACTATATTTTTGCAAGAGTGTAACCAACCTGGAGTGTAAGAGATGACAATGATGTGAAATTTAAAATAATCTTTTTTTTTTCTTCTAAGTTTAGTAGAGCTGCTGCAGTAAAGTACAACAAACTGAGTACTCACATGGCAGAAATTTATTGTCTCACAGTTCTGGAGGCTAGAAGTCCAAAATCAAGGTGCTGGAAATACTTATTCTTTCTGACGACTATGAAGGAAGGATCTACTCCAGGACACTCGTTGTCTTGTAAATGGCTATCTTCTCCCTGTGTCTCTTTACATCTTCCCTCTATGTGCATTTGTCTCCAGATTTCCTCTTTTACAAGCATAATACTCATATTGGATAAGGGGCAGACCATTGATTAGTCATGATTTTCTCAAGAAATTATATGTATATATGTATGTATGTTGTGGTTTTGTTGTTGTTCTTTGGCTAAATTATATCCGACTCCTTGGGACCACATGGACTGCAACACACCAGGCTTCCCTGTCCTACACTATTTCCCAGAGTTTGCTCAAACTCATGTCCGTTGAGTCAATGGTTCCATCCAACCATCTCATCCTCTGTTGTCCTCTTCTCCTCCTGCCCTCAATCTTTCCCAACATCAGGGCCTTTTCTGATGAGTCAGCTCATCAGAAAGTATTGGAGCTCCAGCTTTAGCATCAGTCTTTCCAAAGAATATTCAGAGTTGATTTTCTTTAGGATTGACTGGTTTGATCTACTTGCTGTCCAAGGGATTCTCAAGAGTCTTCTCTAGAACCACAATTTGAAAGCATGAGTTCTTTGGTGCTCAGCCTTCCTTATGGTCCAACTCTCACATCCATACCTGACTACTAGAAAAACTATATTTGATTATATAGACCTTTGTCAGCAAAGTGATGTCTCTGCTTTTTAACAAGCTGTCTAGGTTTGTGATAGCTTTGCTTCCAAGGAAATATATATATATATATATATATATATATAGTTATGTAGTTAGTTGCTCAGTCATGTCTGACTCTTTGTGACCCCATGGACTGTATATAGCCTGTCAGGCTCTTCTGTCCATGGAATTCTCCAGGCAAGAATACTGGAGTATGTTGCCATTTCCTTCTCCAATACACACACACACACACACATATATAGTGCAATTATGAAGGCCAAGATGATCTGTCTGCGAGTTGGAGACCCAGGAAAGTCTGTGGTATAGTGCAAATTCCTAAGAACCAAAAACCAACGGTAAAAATTCTATTCTGAATGAGAAGTCCTGAGAACCAGAAGTACGAAGATTCCTCTTTTCTTCTGCTTTTATGTCCAGTTCAGGTTCTCTGTGAATTGGATAACACCCACACACATTGGAGAAGACAGTGCCCTTTACTCAATCTACTAATTCAAGTGTAAATCTCTTTCAGAAGGACCCTCATGAGTCTATGGTGAGTCTCTCTGAGTGCTTCATTTTTCACCCTACCCTTGGTATGCGGTTTTGAATTTTTTGTTTGAAGGATATCATACACAAGGAATGGACATTTTCAGTTCAATGAGTATTTCTATACCTTGTACACAACTGAATTTTCTCAATCTAATCCTTGCTGTAAATCTGTTATATATTGCATAGTTTTGTTTGTTTTTTGCTAGCTCTTCAATCTAGACATGTTCTTCTTTTCAAATGGACTGACTAGTATAATTCTTAGCTAAGCTGCTTCTCCACTGAAGAAGGTGTTGTCGTTAAACTTCAGACATCTTCAGTTTTCCAAAACTGAAAAAGAAAAATATAAGTAATATAACAGTTACAGCTCAAAATAAAATTCCTCTTGTATTCCATGTCCTTGAAAATAAAGGGTGTTTTATAACATAGTTGACTTTTTGTCAGTTTAGAGTCTGTCTGACGGTTGGGTTGTACATCTTTAAAGTTTTCCTCCAGTTTTTATAGAGATATAGATTGATGTATAAATATTTTATGTGGATTTGAACATTTAAAAGAATTACCTTTTCAAACTATTTTTAATATATTTTCCACTTGAAAACAACTAAGGTAATTCACATACCTTTGAAATTTATGATTATGATTTTCAAATATATGTCTTTCCTATGTAATTTATAATAAAAAAACTCCCTAAGGTATAAAATATTAATTTTACATTTTTCTTGATTAAAATTATATTTGTAGCAGTCATGTTATAAAATATATAGTCATTATTAAAATGGCAATTAAAAAGTTTCAATGAGTTTTTAAAAATATACAGAAACTATACCAATATAATATTGTAAAGTAATTAGCTTCTAATTAAAATAAATAAATTTAAATTAAAAAAATAAGTTTGAATTACAGAAAATCTAAAAGCCAGTTGTTAAGACAAATGTCTATATTATACTAATAACATAAACCACTAAAAAATCTTGGTGAGTTATATAGCAAAGTCTTATGTAGCCTAAATGATATGTGTCTGTCATGGATTTGGCTTCATTGTCACTAAACAGTCAATATCTCTAATAGTTACTGATGAAACATGCATCACCTTAAAGGTTACCAAGCATGGTGCTAAACAGAAAAAAGAGCTCCTACATCAGCAATTAAGTAAACATAACTGCCCTACTTATTGACCAGAACCATACATGTAGTCCCATCCAGCCTTAATGGGGGTTGGGAAGTCCCTCCTTTCATCTGCTCAGAAGGTGAAGAGGACCTTTCATCTGCTCAGAAGGTGAGCAGAACAAATTATTTGCACAATGGAGAATGAATTTGGAATTAGAAGTCCTACCTTTTAATTCCATTATCACCAATCACTATATAATCTACATTAATAAAATCACCATATATTTGCTACTACTTGCTATTCTGTAAAATGATCATCTTATTCAGACTCATGGCATTAATTACCATCAATGCATGGCTGACTTTCAGTTATGTATGTCTACATAGACCTCTCCCTAGTCCTTCACAAAACA
Source organism: Bubalus bubalis (assembly GCF_019923935.1). NCBI lineage: Eukaryota > Metazoa > Chordata > Mammalia > Artiodactyla > Bovidae > Bubalus > Bubalus bubalis. The sequence continues at coordinate 69,170,769 of NC_059163.1, forward strand.
AAACTCAAAAGCCAGCTTGACTTTTACACTTGGTCATATAATTAGCATCTCAAACTTATAATTTTCATAACTGACCTCTTGATATGCTCCTCCTCCCCATTATCATGTACCTTCAACTGCATTCTTTATCTGAATTAATTGAAATTCTATTTTTCTAATTGTGCCAGATCAGAAACTTGGGGGTCAAATTTGACTCCATCTTCTCTCTTTCCACACTGTATCTGGTTTCTCAGCAAATATTTAGAATAACCATTCAGAACATATTCAGAATTTCACCACCTCTCACCAGCCCTTCAGTCCCACATAGATCCAATTCTCTACCAAATTGCATTTGAATTATTTCCATATACTCCTAACTAGTTTCCCAATTTATATCTTTTCTCATATCCTCAGGGCTTCCCTTGTAGATCAGTTGGTAAAGAATCCATCTGCAATGCAGGAGACTGGTTCAATTCCTGGGTCAGGAAGATCCACTGGAGAAGGGATAGGCTACCCACTCCAGTATTCCGGCCTGGAGAATTCCATGGACTGTATAATCTATGGGGTCACAAAGAGTTAGACACAACTGAGAGACTTTCACTTTCACTTTTTCAAATTCTCAACATAGTGGCCAGACAGATTACATTCATGTGTGAATTAAATCAAGCCAACTTTATGCTTAGATCCCTCTAATGGCTGTTTATCCTCTTAGATTAAAGTAGCTATTATCTTAGTACATTCAGACTACTCTTAAAAAAAAAAAAAACCTACCACAAACTGGGTAGCCTAAAAACAATATAAATTTATTTCTCACAGTTCTATAGGCTAGGAAGTTCAAGATCAAAGTACCAGCAGATTCAGTGTCTGGTGAGAGCCCATTTCTTCATGACCATCTTCTTGTTCCATCCACATATAGCACAAGGGGCAAGTGATCTCTCTTGGCTCTTTTTCATAGCAATTCTTATCTGGTTCATGAGGGCTTCACCATTATGACCTAATTACGCCCCAGAGGCCCACTTCAAAATATCATCATATTGGGGATTATAATATCAGCACATGAATTTGGAAGGACTAAAACATCAGACCATGGCAAACATCTATGATCTACAAGGCCTTACCAAATATGACTTCGATAATCTCTGATTCCAATTCTATGACTCTTATCCCAATTGTCTTTGTGCAGCTACAAGGGTCTCCTTCAGTTCAGTTCAGTTCAGTCGCTCAGTCGTGTCCGACTCTGCGACCCCATGAATCGCAGCACGCCAGGCCTCCCTGTCCATCACCAATTCCTGGAGTTCACTCAGACTCACATCCATCGAGTTAGTGATGCTATCCAACCATCTCATCCTCTGTCATCCCCTTCTCCTCCTGCCCCCAATCCCTCCCAGCATCAGAGTCTTTTCCAATGAGTCAACTCTTCGCATGAGGTGGCCAAAGTACTGGAGTTTCAGCTTTAGCATCATTCCTTCCAAAGAAATCCCAGGGCTGATCTCCTTCAGAATGGACTGATTGGATCTCCTTGCAGTCCAAGGGACTCTCAAGAGTCTTCTCCAACATCACAGTTCAAAGGCATCAATTTTTCGGCACTCAGCTTTCTCCACAGTCCAACTCTCACATCCATACATGACCACAGGAAAAACCATAGCCTTGACTAGACGGACCTTTGTTGACAAAGTAATGTCTCTGCTTTTGAATATGCTATCTAGGTTGGTCATAACTTTTCTTCCAAGGAGTAAGCGTCTTTTAATTTCATGGCTGCAGTCACCATCTGCAATGATTTTGGAGCCCAAAGAAAACAAAGTCTGACACTGTTTCCACTGTTTCCCCATCTATTTGCCATGAAGTGATGGGACCAGATGCCATGATCTTCGTTTTCTGAATGCTGAGCTTTAAGCCAACTTTTTCACTCTCCACTTTCACTTTCATCAAGAGGCTTTTGAGTTCCTCTTCACTTTCTGCCATAAGGGTGGCGTCATCTGCATATCTGAGGTTATTGATATTTCTCCGGGCAATTGATTCCCTCTTGTGCTTCTTCCAGCCCAGCATTTCTCATGATGTACTCTGCATATAAGTTAAATAAGCAGGGTGACAATACACAGGCTTGATGTACTCCTTTTCCTATTTGGAAGCAGTCTGTTGTTAAGCTTCTCAAATATGCCTAGGCCTCTTTGTCAAACTTTTTGCCCCTGTTTTTTCCCTTTTCCTGAAAGAGTCTTACGGATAGCACCATGAGTTCCTCTTCCATGAGGTCAGGTCCGTTGTCAAAATTACTCTTCAGTAAGTCACTGTGGGCTACCCTATCTAAAATCCCTATTGAGGGATTCCCAATCCCTCAATAAACTAGATTTTTCATCAATGCCTTATACATTCTACTTAGTACTTATTTCTCTCTAACATACCAAATAATTTCTTTTTTCCAGTTTTTGTCTAGCATCATAATCTATATATTATGTAGAAAAAAGAAAAAGGATTTTGTCTGATTTCTTCACTGAAGAATTCCACAAATGTGAAATGGTACTCAATTACTAAGTCATGTTTGATTCTTTGCCAACCCATGAACTATAGCCCACCAGGCTCCTATGTCCATCGGATTCTCCAGGCAAGAATACTGGAGTGAGTTGCCATTTACTCCTCCAGGGGATTTTCCTGATCCAAGGATCAAATCTGCATCTCCTACATTTCCTGCATAGGTGGGCAGATGCTATACCACTGAGTCACCTGGAAACGCCAAAATATTGTCTACAGCTAATTAAACTCCTTTAGAGATCTTTCCCAAATCCTTAACAATGGCTCTCATCCAGTTTTTACAAAACACAGCATATTTGTATTTTTGAGTTTATCTATGTAAAACTTGGGTAGATACATTTTCTTTGTTTAGTTTGAATATCACAGTTAAGCTAACTTCCTTGATAAAAGCTGTATTTTTCTTTCAATAGATTTTCCACCAAAGCTAGGACATAAGTCCCCCTAGACATACTGAAATCAATCAAAATAGATTATCTTTTCTAAGTCAGAAGTGAACGATTTAATTTGAAAAAGACTGTGTGCTCATCAGCAGAAGGGGGTACTTAATTGAAAGTTATATTCACCTTATAGAAATAAAAGCATTTTTGGCCCCTTCACGTGGATGATTCTGTATGTTTCTAACTCATTGTAACTCACTAAATATTTGTTTAAATAAATATTGCTATTGTTCATAGAACTTGCCAAACCCTGAGCCAGAATACAGTGATTTACCCAGATACTATTTCCCTCAGTCACAAACGTGATCCTTCTTCCAGATACCGTGTAAAGATGTTTTGTCACATGTACCATGAATAGAAAAAAATTGGAAAGCACTAATCTAGGTTATTTTCTTTGGATTTGTAAAGCAAATAGTCTTAGTTGCAAATTCTTCTCAAATAATTTAATAAACACCAGGGAATTGAGTGAAACAAAATATAGTAATACAAACCAAAATTTAAATATTAATTGAACCTATATGAAGTTTCTCATTTAAGGGTTGATAGTTTGTAAATGAAAATGAAAATGCAATTATGGCAATTGCCATACACACAAAGAACATTGACTGAAAATCTTTATAATTCATTCCTAGCTAATTTCAGGCTATTTGAAGGTCCTAAAGGGAAGTATCTGTGTGCCTACTGGATACTTGTGTCACTAATGAATTAAGCACAACCAGAAATGAAAATAGTTTTATCTTTTGTAGATAACTATGGATAGCAATAGTCATGGTAGTGCTGGGCCTCATTAATTAACAAGCTCATGAACATACCTCTGGGCTTGTGGATATTCGGCCACTTGTTTTCATGCCCCAAATTGATCTCTATGATCACAATTCTCATACTTGTGTTACTGCCTGTTGTACTTGACCATCTCTCTGACAGGTACCCTCACACCATACTATCTTTTGTAATAAGTCAGTGTGGTCTTCAGAACACATAATCATTCCACCAGTGCATTTCTTTTTTTGTTTTGTTTTGTTATTCTTTTTTTTTTTTTTTTTGCTTTTTCCAATTTTTTTTAATTTTATTTTATTTTTAAACTTTACAATATTGTATTAGTTTTGCCAAATATCGAAATGAATCCGCCACAGGTATACCTGTGTTCCCCATCCTGAACCCTCCTCCCTCCTCCCTCCCCATACCCTCCCTCTGGGTCATCCCAGTGCACCAGCCCCAAGCATCCAGTATCGTGCATCGAACCTGGACTGGCGACTCGTTTCATACATGATATTATACATGCTTCAGTGCCATTCTCCCAAATCTCCCCACCCTCTCCCTCTCCCACAGAGTCCATATGCAGAGCTGGGGGAAGCACAAGCTGGAATCAAGATTGCTTGGAGAAATATCAATAACCTCAGATATGCAGATGACACCACATTATGACAGAAAGTGAAGAAGAACTAAAGAGCCTCTTGATGAAAGTGAAAGAGGAGAGTGAAAAAGTTGGCTTAAAGCTCATCTTTCAGAAATCTAAGATCATGGCATCCGGTCCCATCACTTCATGGCAAATATATGAGGAAACAGTGGAAACAGTGGCTGACTTTATTTTTCTGGGCTCCAAAATCACTGCAGATGGTGATTGCAGCCCTGAAATTAAAAGATGCTTATTCCTTAGAAGGAAACTTATGAACCAACCTAGATAGCATATTAAAAAGCAGAGACATTACTTTGTCAACAAAGGTCCGCCTAGTCAAGGTTATGGTTTTTCCAGTAGTCATGTATGGATATGAGAGTTGGACTACAAAGAAAGCTGAGCACCAAAGAATTGATGCTTTTGAACTGTGGTGCTGAAGACTCTTGAGAGTCCCTTTGACTGCAAGGAGATTCAACCAGTCAATCCTAAAGGAGATCAGTCCTGGTTGTTCATTGGAAGGACTGATGTTGAAGCTGAAACTCCAATACTTTGGCCACCTGATGTGAAGAGCTGACTCATTTGAAAAGACCCTGATGCTGAGAAAGATTGAGGGCAGGAGGAGAAGGGGATGACAGAGGACGAGATGGTTGGATGGCATCACCAACTCAATGGACATGGGTTTGGGTAAACTCTGGAAGTTGGTGATGGACAGGGAGGCCTGGCATGCTGTGGTTCATGGGGTCAGAAAGAGTCAGACACAACTGAGCGACTGAACTAACTAACTATCTAAGTGCATTTCTAGGATATTAACACGTAAGAATTGCTTAGTTATAATTCAAGACTCTCTGAGATTTACAGCCGCAGAATATTTAAGCAAAATGTTTTTCCAGTATTATCTCTTATTTGATGCCCATCAGAACCAAAAATGTTAGGGAAAACTAAATATTCCCCTTCAAGTTTTACAGCTGAGAATGGTAAGGAAAGTCTTTTCTTCTCCTTACCATTAATCTCATCATGTACAAGAAATGATTAGGAATAAGGTCTGGATGTACTGATTCTGGAATTTGGGCCCCGTTGCTTAAAATCCACAGGTCTATGCTTCCTTGCCTGCCAATGAAGATTTAAAAAGAAAAGTTTCCTCATAGGGCTATTGTGAACATCACATAAAGTGATTTTCATAAAGTTCTTAGAATAGGATCTGGAACAAGTTATGCAATGTGTAAGTGGACTTTATTGATATTAAAAGAATTTCCCACATATAACCTCCAATTTCAATGGTCTATACTTATACAACTGGGCAAATCATTTACTTGATTGCCTTCCTTCTCATCAAATCTCTTTTAATTATGACATTTTTATTTAAATGTGTTAAAAATCAAAGGCTTACTCCCTTCCAGCAATAAATCTGTCATAAACAGAGCTATTTACATGTCACTAATCTTACACATTGTTAGACTGTTTCTTTCTCAAGGCAATCTCATTTCCAGGTTTTTGAGCCTTACCTTCCCCTTGATTTATGCTATCCTAACCTACCTACACATCATTTATTGCCCAAAAGAAGGAAAAATAATATTTGGATTTAAAGTGAGATCTGAAAGAAAGGTTGGAAGTTAGAGTAGAATAATTCACATTGGGCTATAATGAGTCCATTTTTGACAGACTGTGGGATCATTGGATGTAAGAGAAGCACTAATTCAGCTAGGTGTTAAGATTTAGATGTCTCTGATTCATGTCATACCATGTATCAGTTTGACAGTCAGACAAGCCATATCCAAACAGAATCCAGTTTCAGAGCCTTAAGAAATTTACACTTTCCTAATTAGTGGAAAAGTAGTAAAATATCATGTCTATACTGCCCTCAGGAAAAAGAAGAAATGCAATTTGGTAATTGTCAACTGCCAGAATATGCCCTTTACTTGTCAGTCATCCTAAGAAGGAGAGCTGTGGTTACTAATTTGGTCCTTTAGTACAATAGAAGAAAGTCAGTGAGTAAAACTATTTTCACAAGTGAATTTTATAATTCAACAGATATCAGAAACAATTACCATTAATCACTCACATGGCGTCACATTGAATATTCACATCTGGGTAAGTGTTTACAAAGATTTCATTTGTGACCTTGATAGTTTTACCAAAGATATTAAAGCAATGCAAGTTTACCAATGTAGGGAGGTTGTCCTCAGCATGACTTACTTATGATTACCCACACTAAGTCTGTACTTCACAAGGCTATGAAGAAACTTAAATGAAAACAGTCTAAGTGTGCAACTAAGGAAGATATATTCTGATGCAAATTAGTTTCTTTTTTAATATTAGAGAAGAAACAAATTCTTGAATTCTACTAAACTGAGGGAAGATTCTGTTCAACTATTCAAAATGCTTTCAGAAAATGCCAAATAAGTTAGTTAAATGCTTGCAGAGAAAATATGTAGATTAATGCTACTCTGAATCTGTTTATCAACCTCAGCTGAAACTCCAAAATTAAATTCCAGTCTGACTACATTTTTTTTTCTGATAGGTTCTGATGCACTGACCACGTTGAAAATTTCTAATCTTCTGCATGTTCCACTTATAAACTCTAACTCTCCTCTAGTCCCAACTCTTAGCAGATGATCACCTCTCATAATTGACACAGAAATCTGAAGCCATTGACTCACTACTTCTCCAATTTCAGGCCAAAAACTCAGCAATTCACTTAAATTCCCTTGCCTAGAGCTGTCTTATTTTTTTAAACACACTCAAGTTACTACCATATGAAAAAAAAAAATACAAAACTGAGATGCTAATGAATTTCTCAGACTCCTAAAACTGTTACTTTTCTCTTTCCATTCATAGTCAAACTGCTACAACTATCTCTATTAGCTATTTTTACTTCTTTAATTTGGATTAATCTTTAAATCACTGGTTCTGACTCTCACACCTAGGCAGTTAAAATGCTTATTTTGTTTGGGAATGGTGGCTTGAAGTCATGATATGCAAGCTTCCCAGGGAAGATGAGGTACAAAGTTAAATGACTAATACTTCTCAGTGTCAAGACCTACTACAAAGTTACAGTAATCAAGAAAGTGTGGTAATAGTAGAAGGATAGTCATGGATAAATGGACAGATTGAAGATCCAGAAATAAACACTTTCACTCATGGTAAATTGATTTCAACAAGAATAGGATACTAAAGAAGACAATTCGATAAGGAAAAGAATAGTGCTGAATATTCACATGCAAAAGAATAAAGTTGGATTCCTCCCTTATACTTCACCTGAAAATTAACTCAAGATGGACAATAGAAATACACAGAAGAATAAAAACTAGAGCATTGTTAGACAAAAATATAGGCATACATTTGACCTAGGTTAGTCTGAACCTGATTAGATATGACACCACAAATATATGACAAAAAAAGAAAGATAAATTGGACTCTATTAAAAAAAAAAAAGACCTTAGTACTACAAACAATGCCATTAAAAATATCAAAATATACACACATAAGGAACATATATTTAAGGCATATGTCTGATGAAAAATTGTACTCAAAACATATTTAAAAATTCTTACAACTCAATAATACAAAGGTAAATAATAAATAATAATGTTATTACTCAACAACATAAGGAAAATATTTTTAAAAATAGATGAAGAATCTGGTTATAAAATGCTCCAAAGAAAGCACACAGATGGCCAATGAAAACATGAAAAAAATGTCCAACAGCATTATCTATTAAGGATATGAAAATCTAACCACAGTCAAATACCACTTCACATATCCCATAATAAGTATAATCAAAGAAGCTAGATAATAAATGGAGTCAAGGAGAGGGAGAAATTTAGAATCTTCATACATTGCTGTTGAGAATTGAAAATGATAAAGCTGCATTTAAAAAAGTTTGACAGTTCCTCTAAATGTTAAACATAGAGTTGCTATGTGATCTAGCGATTTCATTCCCAGATACGTATCCCAGATAAATGAAAACACAGTCTATGCAAAATGTGTATACTGATGTTTATAACAACATCACTAAGCCAAAGTTAAAAACAACCTAAATATTCTTTAACTAATGAATGGATAAATAAGATTATAAAATGTGGTAAATTTTTATGATGGACTATAATTCACTACGGAGAAGGCAATGGCACCCCACTCCAGTACTCTTGCCTGGAAAATCCCATGGACAGAGGAGCCTGGTGGGCTGCAGTCTATGGGATCGCTAAGAATCGGGCACGACTGAGCGACGTCACTTTCCCTTTTCACTTTCATACATTGGAGAAGGAAATGGCAACCCACTCCAGTGTTCTTGCCTGGAGAATCCCAGGGACGGAGGAGCCTGGTGGGCTACTGTCTATGGGGTCGCACAGAGTCGGACACGACTGAAGAGACTTAGCAGCAGCAGCAGCATAATTCACCAATAAAAGTACTGGAGTACAATACATGCTACAACATGGATAAACCATGAGAACATTTATATAATATAGATCTTAATGTGACATAAAAATCATTCCAAGTTTTAAAGATTTAGCATAAAAATTACTAAGTCCTTGCCACCAAATGATACATTTTAATTAGCTTTTAAACAATTTTATATCATTACAAATTTTGGACTTGCATGAGAGGTTACATTTCAAAATAAAATAAAGTATAAAACATTATTTATAGTCTATATAGACTTCCACGGTGGCTCAACAGGAAAGAATCCATCTGTGAAGCAGAAGATGCAGGAGATGTCACAGGTTCGAGTCCTGGGTCAGGAAGATCCCCTGGAGGAAGGCATGTAAACCCACTCCAGTGTTCTTGCCTTGGAGGATCCCATGAACAGAGAAGCCTGGAAGGCCACAGTCCATAGTGTTGCACAGAGTTGGACATGACTGATGCAACTGAGCACACACATAGTCTATACAGGGCTTCCCTGGTGCCTCAGTTGGTAAAGTATATGATTGCAATGCAGGAGACCCGAGTTTGATCCCTGGGTCCAGAATATCCCCTGGAGAAGGAAATAGCAACCCACTCCAATTTTCTTGCCTGGAGAATCCTCTGGACAGAGAAGCCTGGTGAGCTACAGTCCCTGGGGTCACAAAAGTTGGACATGACTTAGTGACTAAACCACAACCATGTTCCTTATGATGTCCCAGTTTGCTTACAATTACCTTGCTAGTTCATCAAAACTACACATGAAGAATTTAGCAATTTTGTCGATCCTGCAGAAATTTTGCTATTCAGTTGCTAAGTGGTATACGATTCTTTGAGACCTTATAGGCTATAGAATGCCAAACTCCTCTGTCCTCTGCCATTTCTTGGAACTTGCTCAAATTCATGTCCATTGAGTCAGTGATGCAGAAGGATATATGGAGGCAAAGTACTATAAATGATCATCTCCAAGTGATAATTAAGTTGAATAATTATTTATGTGATATTTTCTAGCAATATAATTATAATTATTCTAAAAGAGAAAAGCACGTTTATCCATGGTAAATAGATGGAGAGGAGAATTAAGGCAATTATCTAAATAAGGAAAGGAAAAGGGAAAATATTTTTAATTTTCTAATTTTGGGTTGAGATCCTTTTTAGGTCTAGAATCACAGAAAAAATTACCTCATTTCTTTATTTCGCTTTGCCTGTGTATATTTGAGTTCAGTAGCATGAAGTTTCAGTCAGTCAGTTCAGTTGCTCAGTTCTTCTAATTCTTTGTGACCCCATGGACTGCAGTATACCAGGCTTCCCCATTCATCACCAATTCCCAGAGCTTGCTCAAACTCATGTCCATCAAGTCAATGATGCCATCCAGCCATCTCATCCTCTGTCGTCCCCTTCTCTTACAGCAACCCACTCCAGTATTCTTGCCTGGAGAATCCCAAGGATGGGGGAGCCTGTTGGGCTGCTGTCTACAGGGTCACACAGAGTCCGACACGACTGGAGCAACTTAGCAGCAGCAGCAGCAGCAGCAGCAGGGTCTTTTCCAAAGAGTCAGTTCTTAGCATCAGGTGGCCAAAGTATTGGAGTTTCAGCTTCAGCATCAGTACTTCCAATGAATATTCAGGACTGATTTCCTTTAGGATAGACTGGTTGGATCTCCTTGCAGTCCAAAGGACTCTCAAGAGTCTTCTCTAACACCACAGTTCAAAAGCATCGATTCTTCATTGCTTTCTGTACTCTGTGGAGTTGTATCATAATTTGATGAAGATTTAACTGTAATTTGATTTAGCTGAGTGGCATGGAACACACTTCAACTTTTCCCTTTGGCAGTTTATTTATTCATTTCTTCACCCACACGTGTATCTATAAAACTGTTTATCATCCACCTCATTAGAACTGATTCAAATGTATTCTTTTTAATGGCTGAGTAATACTCCATTGTGTACGAGACAGCAAAAGAGACACTGATGTATAGAACAGTCTTATGGACTCTGTGAGAGAGGGAGAGGGTGGGAAGATTTGGGAGAATGGCATTGAAACATGTAAAATATCATGTATGAAACGAGTTGCCAGCCCAGGTTCGATGCATGATACTGGATGCTTGGGGCTGGTGCACTGGGACGACCCAGAGGGATGGAATGGGGAGGGAGGAGGGAGGAGGGTTCAGGATGGGGAACACATGTATACCTGTGGCGGATTCATTATGATATTTGGCAAAACTAATACAATTATGTAAAGTTTAAAAATAAAATAAAATTAAACAAAAACAAAAACATCAATTCTTCAGCTTTCTTTATAGTCCAACTCTCACATCCTTACATGACTACTGGAAAAATTATAGCTTTGACTAGACAGAATTTTGTTAGCATTGTCTTCTGCTTTTTAATATGCTGCCTAGGTTGATCATAGCTTTCCTTCCAAGCAGCAAGTGTCTTTTAATTTCATGGCTACAGTCACCATCTGCAGTGATTTTGGAGGGCCCAAAAATAAAGTCTCTCAATCTTTACATTGTTTCCCCATCTATTTGCCATGAAGTGATTGGACCAGATGCCATGATCTTAGTTTTCTGAATGTTGAGTTTTAAGCCAACTTTTTCACTCTCCTCTTTCACGTTCATCAAGAGGCTCTTTAGATCTTCTTCACTTTCTGCCATAAGGGTGGTGTCATCTGCGTATCTGCAGTTATTGATATTTCTCCCAGAAATCTTGATTCTAGCTTGTGCTTCATGCAGACCAGCATTTTGCATGATGTACTCTGCATATAAGTTAAATAAGCAGGGTGACAATGTACAGACTTGACATACTCCTTTCCCAATTTACCCTTATTGAAAAGTATCCAAATGATTGCTATACATTTTACCTTGCCAAGCCCCTTCATCCAAATAAATAGAGAAAGTATTTGGATCCATAATTGGGACATTTTATAACCCTCATATTTCTTTTCCTTGATAAATAATTGTTAATTAAATTTATTGTTATTTTTCAGTTACTCAGTCATGTCCAACTCTTTGCGACCCCATGGACTGCAGCATGACAGGCTTTCCTATCTTTCACCATCTCCTGGGGTTTGCTCAGATTCATATCCATTGAGTCAATCAAGCCATCCAGCTATCTCATCCTCTGTTATCCCCTTCTCCTGGCTTCAATCTTTCCCAGCATCAGGGTCTTTTTCATGAGTCGGCTCTTGGTATCAGGTGACCACAGCTTCAACTTCAGCATCAGTCCTTTCATTCAATATTCAGGGTTGATTTCCTTTAGGATTGACTGGTTTGGTCTCCTTACAGTCCAAGGGACTCTCAAGAATCTTCTCTAACATCACAGTTCAAAAGCATCAATTCTTCAATGATCAGCATTCTTTATGGTCCAACTCTCATATCTGTACATGACTACTGGAAAAACCATAGCTTGGACTATATGGAACTTTGCTGGCAATTTTTCAATATAGACTTTGATTCTAACAATGCATCAAAAGAGGTTGAAAGTAAGCTTATCACAAGAAAGAAAACTATACCATTTTTCCCAAAGATTACCGACATGCATTTCTACTCAACAAATATTAAATAGTCTAAACTTCCTCAGATGTGGTCAGAATGCAAATTAGATGGTTCTCAGTCACTTCAGTTGTGTCCGACTCTTTTATGACGGCATGGACTGTAGCTCGCCAGCCTCTTCTATCCATGGGATTTCCCAGGCAAGAGTACTAGAGTGTTGCCATTTCCTTCTCCAAAATTAGATAGTAGACCCACACATTTATCTATGTAAACTAACCAGTAGAAATTCTATGGATTTTTACACAGACTGAAAACAACTCAGCTTTCTACTGCAGTTTGGTATTTAGTCAACATTTCAAGTTTTCTCTGAAGGTCAGGGAAAACTAATGACTAAATATGGGTAGAAATAATTGAGATTTTTTTTTTTTTCCTCTAAAGGATACAGGACAAAATTATCTTCCAATAAGAAATGAAAAACAAAAGATAGGTTTTACGTATGGATTATCTAGATTTATTACCTACTTTGAAAAATGTTCTATTTCATTCTTCACTCAGTTTAGAGAAAGATAGACCTTTTAAAAATATGGCTAAAAATGAATTTCAAATTTACATTCTCCTTCAGCCATTGTAAAACTTCAAAGTGCAAAAGAACTGAATCAGTGCTTTTGGCACTAAATTACTTATGTTCAAAGTTTCAATTCAAATTATATTGAAATTGACCAAGTCTATTATATACGGGTTTTATATGGACTATGCAAAAAGCATTACTTTTACATTTTGTTTTGTTCTACTATCTCTATGACAATTGTAATTTCAAAAATATCATCATATCCATTCCATATTTATGGACATGTAGAGAAAAATAACTTTCTAATGGTTGTCAAAACAGCATACTACATATGCATATACAAAATATTGAGAAATTACCTTCATTGAAACAAACTATAAAAACCTTAAAAGCTTTACAGTGATAGACTTGGTAGGCCACACAGCCAATGTAAAATTGGATTCAGTGTGATTATTTCTGGGCAATAATTCAGAGCAAACAACATCAAGGAAGGCTTGCATAAATCCGGATGGAAAAAGTGGATTTAAATCAAACTAATAGGTTGCAAAACATATGAAATACACTTTGTACTGTGCCTTGGAGACACATGGCCAAATCCATATTCAAAAAGTAAAAACAAACCAGAGTGATTTGAGGAATAAATTACTTGTCATCGTGATCTTTAAAAATGCCAGAATTTAATGCAAAAATATAATCCTAACATTTATTGCAGCAAAAATAAATGTCAACATATTAGACTTAACTGGCGAAGCCTTGTGGTAGCATTTCTACAGAATGAAAGGAACATGACAAGCTGTATTTCACATTTATTAGAATGAGATTTGGTCTTCTTTATCATAAGTAGTAGATTTAAACACTTTATTTTAATTTACTTTGGGGTATTGAGGAAAACACTGACTCAGATAAGAAAAAAAAATGCCATATAATCTTGTTCACTGAAGAAATCCATCAGTCTCAGAAGCTAAATATGTATGATGACAACACCAAGCCTTTATAGTTAGAAAGAGGAATTGAGTACTAAATGGCTGTGACATATTCCATGTACCAGGAAGCATATGTGACTGGGAAATCCTGTGTGGATCATAGTCATATATAATATAGAGAGTAATTTTATGTATCTTTGCTTCATATTGTTGCGAAGCTGACAGTAAATAGCACCTTGGCCTAAGAATATCCTTAACTTATCCTACCCAAATAAGCTCCTTTTTGTAGCAGTTACAGTTTATATATATATAATATGTAATTGTTATTTGAGTGTCATTCCTCAAAATAAACAAGTTTTCTGAGCTTTAGATATTTGATATTTTATAATCTATTTTTTAAAAATGTCCCCTGTATACTCAAAAGGAAGAGAATATCCATGAAATTTAGAAACTATGGACAAAATGGTAAGCATACTTTCTATAAACTTGCTAAAAATTGAGTATACCAACGTTCATCATATTAAAATTAAAATGTGTAGAGCACACTACATAAAGCCAATAAGTACGTAAACACAATAAATATGTATATATGCAAATCCAAATGTTTGCATACACATTTAGTGTGCATAGATAAGTACATAAATACCTTTTCAGGAGGGCAAAACTAAGTTTTTATTTGCATGAAGGAATGTGCAATTATACATGCAAATCTTGAAATGTCTAGTATGAAAATTAGTAATTTCAACACACTGCTCTCTGCAAAGATATTTACATTTAAATATGAATCCGCTTAGCAGTTAGGGAGTAAACAAAAATCCACATGTCTAAGCATAAATGTGTTTTATATAAATATCCTAAATGTTGAAAAACTATGCTATTATATGGACTCAGCATATGCTGCCATGCTGCCACTAAACACCAACAAAAAATTAATTAATGTATATTGAAGTTTCCTAGCCCAAATACCTACTATGGATTTTTTTTTTTTATTTTAAAAAATCACTACTTAGAAATAAAGACCTTAAAAATAAACATTTTATATACTTTTGTTTGAACACTTATTGTTAATTTTAATTGCTCAATTACTGCTCTAAACAGTATTATCATTTCACATTGTAGCATCACAATGGCAAAGTATTGTCCTTCACATTGTTTGGGGCAAGACTGAAAAGTTTATAACACAAACTAGGAGTATAATGTGCCCAATATTATAGTTTTTTTTTTCCTTAGTTTATATATATTCTATATATTCTTCTGCCAAATTAACATGTTATAAAAATAATAAATAAATTATGTTATAGAAATGTCTTTTGATAATGCAATTCCATCCATCATTTACAACTTCTTGTTTTTACTTTTGAATCATATACGTAGATACTAAACCCTGTGTTATGAATGGTAGTAGGGCTGTGGAGGCCATCTGCTTCTTAATCTTTGGGGCAGCAGGTAGGTAATTGTCAATATAAAACATAAAAGTATTTGCAACAGTTAAAAGCATTAACTAACTGAAATTTTCAAACTGTGACTAAAGTGCTGGAGTGGGTAATCATTCCCTTCTCCAGGGGATCTTCCTGACCCAGGGATTAAGTCTGGATCTCCTGCATTGCAGGCAGATTCTTTACTATCTGAGCCACCAAGGAAGCCCTAAATATGTATTACTAAAGGGAAAAATTAAATGAAAAATAAAATATATAATTGCCAAATAAAAATGCAAATAAACACAAGAAAAAGAGTAATAACCATTTACAAGAACACAGATCAACATATAATGCATTAAGTACATCAGGATGGTTGCCTGTGGAGGGTGGATAGGGGGTGGGGGGATAAGGATAAAGAAAACTAGAGATAAACTTTGAAAGAATAAATGATAATATTTCATGCACTGAAGGTATATGATTTATTTATTACTCCAAACCTGAGGTCCAACAAAAGGAAAAAAAAAATCTAATCTCTCCAAAATATCGGTTTTTTCAAAATATCTCAACATAGGTACTGCCATTGTCCAAGCCTTTCTTATGTCTTAAGTGGACCACTGAAGTAAATACTTCACAGTTTCATCTTTCACACCTTTATCCCTGTGATCCTTTCTTTACCCAGCAGCCATAGTGAGATTTTTTAAACTTAAATCCTACCAGGTCCCCTTTACTTCTTTGTTTAAAATAGCTGATAGAATTTCATATTAGATTATTTCAAAGTTAAGCTGATTGGTACATGTAGCAAAATAGATCAAACACCATGGGAGAAATACTGGGGATCTCCATAGGAAGAAGGGACTGGTTATAAAATCTGGACTTGTGTTGAATGATTTTAGGAAAGGTTCATGGAACCAAAACTTTGCTTTGGACAGGGTATTGGCAGAAAGAGGCCAATTTTATCAGTCATTGATAATTTCCATCTAGTTGGTAGAAGAATGCAGAAAAGTTAAAGCTATACCAAATTATTTACCAAAAAGAATGAGCAGATACTCATGTTAGTCTAGTGAGAAGATGCTTGGTCATATCTGTGATTTGCGTTGAGTTATTGGTTTTGTCTAAGGAAAGGTTTTTTTCTTTTGTCTCATCCCATCACAATACAGAGTCACAGAGTCACCTTACTTGAATTTATTTTTATGTTTAACAGGAGAAAAGCCTAACTTTTAATGCCATGACAAACAGCTCAAAGGTTTATTTTTTTTCTCTCCTTTTCTTTTTTTTTTTTTTTAAATCAAGGCAGATGAAGTTAAGTTGCAGGACATTAATTCAATATATGTAGATATTTACCATTGCCAACATTGTTCTGGAAGGTGTCAAGAGAATACAGTGTACAGTTACATGCAATTTGGCCTGCTTTGATCTTTTTGCTCCAGACTGAATATTTGAGTTACCTCTTGTGTAAATGGAGACAGAATCACACTCAGCACTCTGGAGAGAATTCCTCAACCAACGGTAACACAGACAATTGCCAAAAACAAAGTGACCATCACTCCTTGTAATTGATTCTAAAACCAGGGTCTTACACAACCAAACCCAGGCAATGAAAATATGTCACAAAATGCAGTTGTGACTTCCCTAGTTACAGAATTGTAGAAACTAAGAATAAAGAAAAAAAATGATCAATAATAGTGATAAAAAGAGAATCAGTAATGGTGAAGATACAAAAATGACTATAAAATATATAGCTGAATCATAATAATTGCAGAGTAGGCTTCCCTAGTGGCTCAGAGGGTGAAGGATCTGCCTGTAATGCAGAAGACCTGGGTTCATTCCCTGGGTTGGGAAGATCCCCTGGAAAATGGAATGGCTACCCACACTAGTATTCTGGCCTCCAGTATTTCTGGCCTGGACAGAAGAGCCTGGCAGGCTACAGTTCATAAGGTCTCAAAGATCTGATGCGACTGAGTGACTTTCACTTTTCAAAGAACAATGGAATGAAGCAATGATGTCTTAATCTGAGTGATGAACAAGATAATAGGATTCTAGAAATACATTATATTTTGAATGGTCCAATGTCCTTTATGATGCTTGCGGAGTTTTCTGCTCTTATTTTCTGTCTCCTCCCTCTAGACTTCTAATACTACAGATAGCCTGAATAATCACTAGTACATCTCTAGTACAGATAATATACCAGGTAACACTGATCACTAAATATTAAAGAAACACAGAATGAAGAGTGTGTCTCTCTTGCTGAAAGAAACTAAAACACAACCTACATCATGATTCATATTCACATAGAATTTTCTCAGATATAGTTTTCTATCTCCAAGATTAAAAATCTGCATAGACTGTGGGAAACGAAGTTGAACAACTGCAATTGCATCTTCATGAAACTGCCTTTTAATACATCCTGTATCATATTGTTACAGTTCTTCTGTGATTCACATATACACACCAGATTGAAGATACCCATTACCCTTTCTAGGCATCAGTAGCCATAGTTTAAGGCTACATTCCTTATGCGGAGCATATCTATGTTATTTTGTGGAATTTGCAAACTATTTCACCAGAGACTCAAGTTTAATCTTGGTTCCTAAGAGCCTCAGTTCACAATGAAAAGTTTAGATGACCTAAGCCTAAGAGAAACTGAAAAAATAAACACACACAAACATAAATGCAAAATCATGCCATCTGCATATATCAAAATTACTCACTTTTCAGTATTCATAATTGAAATGAAGTAGGTCTGGAGATATTGCAGAATACCTAATTAAAGAATAATTTTCAGCAGTGGGATCGCTTGTCCCTAAAATCTGTAATCACAAACTGTCAGAGATAAAATGGATAAGACACATTATCTGGCACCACCCATTCATTTTCCAGCTGAAAAAAAATCTAGTGACCTGATGTCATATTCCAAGTACAATTGGTAATTCCAACTGATGTGATTACCATCACCCTGCCTGTGTTAACTTATTATATTATATATTTCCCTCTCTTCTTTCTTCCCTAAATATATGGTGTCATCTGCCTACCTTAATTGGCTTTGTTTATTGTTGAGGTTTAGCATGACACATCTCTCGGTGTATGAGCCTTCTATGAGTGGTTTTAATAATTGAATTAACAGAGATATGGACAACTCTTTCAAAAATATCTGAAAATGAGTAACATTTAGTAAATTTTAGGTGTCATGCATGTGTGTGTGCTAAATCGCTTCAGTCATGTCTGACTCTTTGAGACCCTATGGACTGTATGTACCCTGCCAGGTACCTCTGTCCACTGGGTTCTACAGGCAAGAATACTGGAGTGCATTGCCGTGCCCTCCTCCAGGGGATCTTCCTGACCCAGGGATCAAACCTGCCATCTTGTGATGCTCCTTCATTGGCAGGTGGATTCTTTGCACTGAGCCACCAGGGAAGGCCTTTAGGTGCCATAATTATGCCTAACTCAGATTGTGAGATTTCTATACCCTTACCAGAACATTTACTGTGTCCCTTCTATGATCTACAATCTCAGGTATGCTGACGACACCACCCTTGTGGCAGAAAGCAAAGAAGAACTAATGAGCCTCTTGATGAAAGTGAAAGAGGAGAGTAAAAAGTTAGCTCAAAACTCAACATTCAAAAAGCTAAGATCATGGCATCGGGTCCCATCACTTTATAGCAAATAGATGGGAAAACAATGGAAACAGTGACAGACTTTATTTTCTTGAGCTCCAAAATCACTGCAGATGGTGACTGCAGCCATGAAATGAAAAGACACTCTTTCCTTGGAAGAAAAGCTATAACAAACCAAGACAGCATACTAAAAAACAAAGATACTACTTCACTGACAAAGGTCTGTTATAGTCAAAGCTATGGTTTTTCCAGTAGTCATGTATGGATGTGAAAGTTGAACCATAAAGAAAACTGAGCATTGAAGAATTGATGCTTTTAAACTGTGGTATTGAAGAAGACTCTTTAGAGTCTGTTGGACTGCAAGGGGATCAAACCAGTCAATCCTAAAGGAAATCAGAACTGAATGTTCATTGGAAGGACTGATGCCAAAGCTGAAACTCCAATACTTCGGCTACCTGATGCAAAGAACTGAGTCATTGGAAAAGACCCTGATTCTTGAAAAGATTGAAGGCAGGAGGAAAAGGGGATGACAGAAGATGAGATAGTTGAATGGTATCACCAACTTGATGGACATGAGTTTGAGCAAGCTCTGGGTGTTGGTGATAGGCAGAGAAGCCTGGAGTGCTGCAATCTATGGGGTCACAAAGAGTCGGACACACCTGAACAACTAAACTGAACTGAACTTCTATGACTTATCATTCCAATTGCTGGAGAAATAAATGGATTATCCACTGTCCATTCCAATGCAACTGGAATGGACAGTTGGAAGAGTTAAATAATAAGCTGGTAAATTCATGCAAGCATGAATATCTTCAAGAAATTATAAAAATGCAGTGTAAAAGTGAGTGCTTTAGTTCAACTACATAAAAAGAATACTTATGGATGCTGAGTAGCCAAAAGAATTACACCAGTTATTTCACAGATATCTATTTTTATTATTTCCTTTTCTCTGTTTGCATTACATTAATTTGCACATTTTCTAGTTTGGGGCGATAGAAACTTAGACTAAGACCTTTTCTCTTTTATAATGCAACCATTGAGTATTATAAATATCCCTCCCAGTTTCAGTTTACACATGTTAGTTTATTTTCATTCTTATTCAGTTCTCTGTTTTTTTTTTTTTTTGAGACTTCCTTTTTGAGTACTAAGAGCAGTGTTCTGCATATATGAAATATAGGTTTGCTTGTGTCATGGAACTTGTGACAAAATAGTTTGAAATTACACACTGCAAAAATTTCACCCTAGAACTCATTCTTGTTGGATAAGGCATTGTCTTATCTGGGAGATGCCTCACATGACATCCAATCAAAACCCAATATTGAATTAATGTTTTATTTGAATGACTCAACACTTTAAAATAAAAAGGAGTGTTCATATGGATATAAGACAGACTGTGGTGGAATAAAGTAATAAAGAAAATTCTGGACTAGTTACTAGTGAAACTGGACTCTGGCTGATACTTTCATGAGGGTAGTGAATGTGACATAAGATGGTAGCAGACATGAGATAATCTATGAGTACTGCTCTGAAATAATTGGTCTGGGATAGATGAAGATATAGGCTCCTCTGACCTGGGAGATATGTGAATGGGATAGAACCTTGGGAATGTTAAGAAACACTGATATAGAATTTTTACAGACTTGAAGGTATGCAAAAAAAATAAATTAGTTTGGAATCATTTTGGTGGCTGGTTAGTGTTTTTTTTTGACCTGTACATGTTCTGAGACTGAGTCATATGTAAATGGCTATGATTCAGGGGATCCAGAGAAACCCTGAAATATGGCCTTAGGTAATAAGGGTTGTCATTCTGCAGAGAGGACTTTCAGTTAAATAAGATCCCAAAGTCTTTGAGATAATTTAAGCCAGGATGCTAAGAGGAGAAATATTGGTGAGCCAGATGTGGCTTAATATGATGTCAGATGATTCATACTTAATTCATGATAATTATCTCAAATTCCATCTAAGTTAAGGGAGCCTAAATCCATGTCATTGTGATACAAAGTCAGACAATGAATAAGACTGTGTACATTTTCTGAATTTCAGTGGCCCAAAATCTGTTTCAGTTAAAGAGAATTGGGAATAAGCTTCTGGTTCCAATATAGTTCATATTCGATCAAACAGGAATTTTATTTTAAATGATTTCAATATTTAACTTATATAATACAAGTCTAATATTCATTTCATCATATCTTTTGTCCTTTTGACGTATCAACTGATCTTCTTTTTATTGCTTATGGTTACCCTTCTTTAAAAACTGATTGAATCATGCATGTTGTTAGTTCCCTAAGTTAACTATTTCTCAATTACCATAGTACATGTAAAAGTAATCTATACTTGGCATGGAACTATAACATAATACCGTAACATTAACATCACATTTTTATTTAACACAGGCAAAGTTAACTTATATAAGCAGTGTTAGGCTAAAAAGTTCAAATGGACTTAGAAAAATATTTTTAATTTTTCCTGATTTTAAGATTAATACTTGAGAAAATCAATTATATTGCATTAAGAATACCTTATATGCCCCAGACCATCATTCTACCAATCTTATCAACACTTTAAAAAATATTTTACATTCATTTTTAGGTTTGATTAATAAAAATATTCATCTCTTGCTGTTATGAAATATGTGTGGTCCTTTCAAATAATGCTATCCATAGTTGATATAGAATAAATCTGTGTTTATACACAAGGACATATAAATGCAAATATTATGAGCAGAGTTTTTGTCTTAATTTAAGTATTATTGTGTGTGTGTGTGAGAGAGAGAGAATTCACACGTGTGCTCAATATTTAATGCCTTCATTTATGCTATCACTATCAATCAAACCAGCCCTAATATACACAGAAAAGTTATTTATCTCCAGACTAGCAATTACATTACTGCAGTGATAGCACAACCATTCACATCCACTTTCTCACTCAATATATTCATTCCTTTTCCTCCACCTCCCAGCACAAGGCTTCCTCATCACATTCTAAGTGTACATGCCAAAAGCTTATCTAGTGTGTCTCTTTTCTATTCTTATTTGACAAATATAAATTCTGAATCACTACCCTTGTTTGTGTTAGTTCTTGTCATATCTCTCATGCTGGGGATGCCAGTACAGAAACAAATTTATATTATGAAAACTGGGCACGTTTGCATTTTGTGTCTGCTTGACTGGGCATTGTTACCTCTGGTTGCTGTATCCTTTGTCATTGAAATATCTGTTGTCTTATAGTACAGGAAGTCTTCATCAGGAAATAAGCTGTTTTTGAATATGTTCTGAAGTCTACAGAGTAGTAATAATACTCTGTAGTACTACAGACTAATCCAATTGGAAGAAAAATGATTGGGAATCATTAAATTGTCTCTAACATTTAGAGGGCTGTGACGACTTGATCAGCTTTGTCACATAAACATTAATACTTTCTCATTCAAACTAGCTGTGGTTTGTGAAATCTCACTCTGACTGTCATTAAAGGCATCACCATTTCATTGAAAATTCTCACTGCACCATTCCCAGGGGCTTTCAAGTTTCTGACTAGAATGTGTGCTTTTCTTATAATTAGAATATAGGGCAGATCTAAAGTTATTTTGTGTGGGTTTCAATCATTTTTCTGCTTCTACTTAGAAACCTGACACTGAAAATCCTTAAACCCACATGTTGCATAAGAATAGTATTTTTTTTTTTTTAATAAATAAACTTCATAGGTTCCCTTCCTTCCTTTGAATACTGGCATTGACCAAATGCAACTAAGGTAAAAACTACACTGATTTTTCATCCAGTAAAGTCCTTCTGGCTCTGTAATAAGTACCTCAAAAGGACAATTCTTTGGATGAAATCAAGACTAAGTGGGCCTCAACTTTTCAGACACAGGAAAGATTTTCCAATCTTGGTAGATGGAATTGTTTTTAAAGGGACCTAGCAACCCACGCCAGTGTTCTTGCCTGGAGAATCCCAGGGACAGAGGAGCCTGGTGGGCTGCCATCTGTGGGGTCTCACAGAGTCGGACATGACTGAAGTGACTTAGCAGCAGCAGCAACTCACACTAACCCAGTAGAAACAACTGATGTAAAATCCAGAGATTCAATCTCTTATATCCTTAAAATGATACAACTGGCAAGCTAACAAATGTCCATGGTGGAGATCAGTGCAAGATCTTTCAGTGAGAAAGCTCTATAGAAAAGAAACTTATGATTGATACATTATATGTTTAGCACACAATCATAGCAAGGAAAAGCCCTTAAAGATTTTAATGACCGGTGTCATCAAGTCATTTGTAATTTCTGTCTTTTCTGTAGGAATAATTCTGCTAAGCAGACTGGAAGACTATTTCAACTTACATGAAATATCTCCTCTTGACATTGTAGATACACTGACATACCCTTGCTAGATGGAATACCTGTTTTAAGATGCCATGATAACTTCTTTCTGTCTTTCTAAGGACAGAGTCTTATTCAATTAACTTGAGTAAACTTATTAAGCAATTTTAACTTCAAAACTAATTAGGGAATACTTTTAAAAATCAGTTCACCTTTACTTGATAATTTCCTTAGCTATATACCCTATTGAATAGGATAAGGTTTATCATCCAAACTGAGACCCTGTTTTGCTATAAATACCACTGTAACTAGTTTTTCCAAACAAACTAGTATATAGTATTAACTTGCATGCGTGTGTACATATAAGTTGCTTCAGTCCTGTCTGACTCTTTGTGACCCTATGGACCACAGCGCACCAGGCCCCTCTGTCCGTAGGATTCTCCAGGCCAAAATGTGGAGTGGGTTGTCATGCTCTCCTCCAGGAGACCTTCCCAACCGAGTGATCAAACCCATGTCTCTTATGTCTCCTAAACTGGCATGCAGATTCTTTACTACCTGGGAAGCCTATATAGTCTTACCTCACTTGTAGGTAAGACTATACTTTTTCAGATCACTAATCTCATCTGTAGAGTTTTGTTGTTTCCTCTGTTTATCTCAAATTCTGATATTGAATTTTTCTCCTTCTTGACTTTTTAATGACTATTGCTCTTTCCTCTATATATTTACTTTGGACTCATTGCACACTGTTATTCATTCCTTTTTTTTTTTTTCTTTTACTCATATCTTTCTTATTTCAATAGGTTGCTGCAGACATTAGGATTTAAATCTATAATCATAATTGTTTGGTTGCATACTAATACCCTTGCTAAGATGTCATATTCTCTCCCTTTCATCTGAAAACTTCTTTTTGGGAAACAAGTACTGGGACAACCTCAACACATATATTCCAAGTCATCCCAAAATGTTTTTCCCTTGGTATAGATAGTTCTATGTACTCATATTATAATTAGCTGGGGCATTCTTCCTAATAATTACTAAGCGCTGGAGGAAGATGGAAAGTATTTAATGGTTACAGAGTTTCAGTTTGCAAGCTTTGTGAATACCTAGTCACTGAATTATATATTTTAAATGGTTCAAATATGCTATGAATATATAAATAGCATGCCCTATCTTAAAATATTGGGAATTCATTCATGATAAAAAATGTGTAAGAAGAGTTGGATCCAAGTGTTTTAGGGACTGATGCTGATGAAACATAGTAATGGGTTCCTTAAAACAAGGCTAAACCATTGAATATGTTACTGATAGGGGAGAGCATCTGTTTTGACTTATCGAAGGGAAACAAATTCTCAACATTTATGCACTTGATTAAATGAACTTCACACTGGTTAGATTCTGTTCCAAGTAATTAAAAAAAAAATTTCCCATTTCATTACTTACATAATTCAGACCTTAGTTCTGTAGAGCATTTTCAGGTGATTTCTAATTTTGCAGAATCATGTAAAAATTCCTGAAGCCTTTCTATATGAGCTGGTAATACTAGTCAGGGAAGTGATTGCAACTCCATGGAAATAGCCACCTAAACTTATAAAAAATGTATCCTTCTTTAGCAGAATCTCTTTCACAGATTTTCAAAATGTTCATGGCTACCCTAAGTTAAGATGACATCCTCAGGGAAAGTGAAACAGAAGAGAGGTCTCAGTGGAAAGAATTATTTCTCTTAACCAATTGAAAAAAAAAAAAAAGAAAAAGCACTCTGTTAAAAATAAACAAACTGTAATTCTGAGAGAGCAGTACCCAACAAAACAAAGGGTAAAAACACACTGTAGGAAGTGTTTTAATTAGCAGTTCTGAAGACACATAATATTAAACAATTTTGCTGGGATATTAAGATACAGATATTGGTATAACCTAGAACAAGACTAATGGAAATTATAATTCCATGAGATCTTTGGGTCAGGAAAAAAGGGAAGGAGGAAGAAGGAATAAAGAGAGCTTTATATACAAAACATAGTTATTTAACAGGGCACTCATGATAAAGCAGGTGGAAAGAGATTCTGAAACAGAAGGCCTGTTCAGTGAAGCAATGGTAATAGGACAGGGAATGCATGAACTTGACTGAGTACTTGACAGAGAAGGAATGCCAGATTTATGCACTAATGTGCAAAATATAACAAGGAGGTACTCAGAAGAGGATGGGGAAGGCAATGGCACCCCACTCCAGTACTCTTGCCTGGAAAATCCCATGGACGGAGGAGCCTGGTAGGCTGCAGTCCATGGGGTCTCTAAGAGTCAGGCACGACTGAGCGACTTCGCTTTGACTTTTCACTTTCATGCACTGGAGAAGGAAATGGCAACCTACTCCAGTACTCTTTTCTGGAGAATCCCAGGGATGGGGGAGCCTGGTGGGCTGCTGTCTATGGGATCGCACAGAGTCGGACACAACTAAAGCAACGCAGCAGCAGCAGCAGCAGAAGAGGAAGAAATGAATGGAATCAAGATTTACTTGCCAACTACACTTTCCATCTTGTTAACATGACAATGTATCATAAAGTAAAATTATTCATAAACACTAATTAATCAACTTTAAAAAAGTATAACCTGCTGATATGAAGCATAGATAATTGAACTCTTTTCGATTTATAGATAAAGCAGAATTATTTAATAGGCTGAGCATTCAAGCTTTTAACAAAACCTGTATGTCCTGGGAAAGAGAAATGCTATCCTGAGTACTATTTTTTAAATTAATGTCTTTATATTTTTTATTAGCATATATTTTATGCTTATGTTCAAGATACTAAAACTGAAGTTCTTAGAGAAAGCTAAAAAGCTGATGACTATGATACTAAGATTTGAGGATAACTTACATTTCATGGGCTTCCCTTGTGGCTCAGTGCTAAAGATTCTACCTGCAGTGCAGTAGGCACAGGGAACCTGGGTTTGAGCCCTGGGTCAGGAAGATGCCCTGGAGAAGGGCATGGCAAACCACCCAGTATTCTTGTTGCGAGAATCCCATGGACCGAGGAGCCTGGTGGGCTGCAGTCCTTAGGGTCACAAAGAGTCAGACACAACTGAAGTGACTTTAGTATGTATGCATGCATATTACATACTATTCCTCATTAGTGGAAAATTATGCAAATATTCATAAAATCATAATAGAAAATTTAGAAGAAAATAAATTTTAAGCAAAAATGCAAATCATAAACTATATATTATTGAACTGGTATTTGCTTAAGAGGCATTTCCATGGTAGCTTAAGTATTTTTTCCTATTGTTTCTTAGGCTGTGATTGATCTTGCTATGGAAAGAGAAATAGTATTTTGGATTGTAGGAGTGGAGGGTATATTCCTTCACAGGTAACCATGACAGTAAAATCAAAATTCAGAGATCTCCTGGAAACAATTTATTTCTGCTCTAGCAGGATAGATTATTTTCCTCAGAATGGATGACATGAAGGGAATATTGGCAAAAAGACTCCTCAAATATAAGCACACACTGACACTCTAGATGGAGAAGGCAATGGCACCCCACTCCAGTACTCTTGCTTGGAAAATCCCATGGGTGGAGGAGCCTGGGGCTGCAGTCCCTGGGATCGCTGCGAGTCAGACACGACTGAGTGGCTTCGCTTTCACTTTTCACTTTCATCATTGGAGAAGGAAATGGCAACCCACTCCAGTGTTCTTGCCTGGAGAATCCCAGGGACCAGGGAGCCTGGGGGGCTGCTGTCTATGGGGTCGCACAGAGTCTGACACGACTGAAGTGACTTCGCAGCAGACACTCTAGAGATAAGAGTTAGGTTCACTTCTAGGCATCTTCATTTATTTATTTATTTTGTTCCATCTTGTCACACACTTTCATTTCTATCATTAGATCCTTAAAATACCACCTTTTGAAACTTCCTAACAGTTGGGTAGATCAGATGCTCCAGGCTTTTGTCCCTTCAATAAGCAGACAATGATTAAGGTTATCTTGGCCAAGATATCACATATGAGTAGTAACTGAAAATGGCGAGAGTCAAATTGCTTGACTCTCACCTAAATTAAATGGGAATGGCAACCCACTTCAGGATTATTGCAGGAGAACTCCATGGATAGAGGAGCCTGGCAGGCTACAATCCATGAATCACAAAGAGTCAGACATGACTTAGTAACTAACACACAAATGCACATGCACAAATTGCTTACAGTCCATTCTCATGAAAAAAATAATAATAATTACAGCTTATTTGAGATTATATCTGAAGTTTTATATTTTTTAGATTTTGGCATAATGATGCTGTGGTTTTATGAAGATGATGATCTTTGTGGTTTGTGTTGAGAATCTTGGGTGTTAGGTGGTAGAAGGTGCATGTATCCATTACTTTGGCAAGCCTATGCCAAAACATAATCATTTAAATATTTTTGGATAGTATTCTGATTTAGTTCATGGTGATCATTGTAAGAAAACTGAACCTTAACATTATTACTAAAATATAGATATTTTTATCCTTCCCTTTATTATTAAAATTTTACTGACATGGTTTGCAGAGATAACTTTTATGTTTTAGTTATTTATTAGATTAAAAAATAAGTGAGCAAACAAACATTTGGGTACAGTAAAGATAATCCTTTTTACTACAGTCATCCATTAAATATAAGATTTGAAATATAGACTTTTTCAGAACTGTAAGTAAAAAACCAAGCCTTCATATTTCACTTTCCTCAGAAAAACAAGTATTGATTATATACGTGTGTTTGAAAGTGTCTCAGAAAAGTTGGAGCTTTTGAGAATCTGCCTCGACATTTAGGCGTTAATTACTTTGTGATCCTTTTGTAACACAAAAGCTGATTAACTATTACTATTAATACTAGAAATTATTAGATACTAATAATTTAGTATCTAAATTTATTACCTAGTAAATACTAGAAATTTTTTCTCATACTAGAAATTATTCTGTGTGCTTCCAGATGAGTGTGATCTAGTATGTCAGGTAGTAATTTAAATAATTTATCTTGAATTTAGGAATTAAGTGTTTCTTATCAATAAGTAGGTTCATAATGATACCAAAAGATCATATAGACACATGACAGTACTTATTAGAGGATCTATATTTTTAAGACATTTTAATTCTTAGATTATTGTTGATTTTGCATCATTGGCATTTGTTCTCTGGAAAGATAGACATAAAGGTATGTTTTAAATTAGTAAAGAAAATGGTGCAAACTGAAACTACTAGCAAAACACAATAAGCATTGTTTTTTTTTTTAAGTAGTGCATAATGCATGAAGTTTATTTTTTTTTTTACTTCTTTTTCTTTTATCATTTTTCTTTGACTGATTTTTTTCCCTTCATTCTTTCTTTCCCATACGTATTTCTAATTCCTGAATTAACTTATGGGGATGTGTCTCAAGAAAATGGATGCATAATAGACAGGAAAATGATAATGTTTGATAAAATAATTGGATGTATATTTTTTCATAAGTATATATGTTCAAAAGGAATTTCAAAATGTAATAAATGAAAATATTTATAATAAAACACATAAAGTTTTTGACCATAAATAATTTCATTTTTCTTTTGCCACAGATTTGCTGACCAGTCATTACTGGGATCCAATGATCAATTTTAACTCCTATATTTATTTCATTCAAGTGAAAAATATATTTGTATTTATTCCTCATTATATTTCTAATGTATTATAAAGCATGAGATTTTATTTCTTGGAAGGTTTAGTAAAACTATTTTTATAGACCACTTTACTTTTAATCTATTGAAAGCATCAATTCAGTAATATTCATTGAACGTCCGATATATTTTAGCCACTGTATTTGACAATGAAGATATGACGTTGCACTGAAGAAGAATACATTACTGAACTTCATGCAACTGGAAAGAGCCTAACGTGGGTAGAGATAATAAAGGAGTTTAACAAAAAAAAAAAAAAAAAATACAGAAAAATGAATTGAGGTGGATATTGACAAATCAAAATTTCTATGAGTAGAGAATAAGAATGCTACATGAAAAATAAAAGGAAAAAATGAGAAAGAGTGAAGTCTTCAAGAAGGTGACACAGGATGTTCCCTACTTCTGTCCCCCTCACAAGAAGGCCAGCATTAGCTATATATATATAAATAAGACACTGCTGTAAAAATCTCAGAACCTGGGAAAGAGGTTGAAGCAACCTCAGGGCCTCAGAGATCTAGGACAGCAATTGGAAGGTAAAGGAGTAACTACACTGCCTGCATTGCCCCTCCCTGAGTCTAGGCCTAGGGTTCCTTCAAGGGGAAAATAGTCTAAGGTGGACACCCAGCCCCCTCCTGCAGTTCCCAAGCAGCCCACTTGGGTCTCCTCTTATAGGGATCATTGGGGAAATCTGCCAGGCTTTCCCATTGAGGATCAGATAGAAGCAGAGAAGGGAGGCAAGGATTACAGCCACCAGCAATCAGCTCTTGGCAAAGCACATCTTGAAATTTTTGTTAATTCTCAAGCAATCCTGGGCAGTGTGTTATATATCTCCTGGGGGTTTACATTTCAAACAGGATGAGATTTACACCTTCCAGGAGCAAAGAAAAATTACAATTTTTCTCCTAGGAAGTTTGGAGTATATTTTTCTATTACCATAAGCTTAAGGCAATTACTAGGGGCTTCCCTGGTGGCTCAGCAGTAAAGAGTCTGCCCGTCAGTGCAGGAGACATGGGTTTGATACCTGGATCGGTTAAGTACCTGGTGAAGGAAACAGCAAACCACTCCAGTATTCCTGACTGGGAAATCCTACGGAAAGAAGACTGTGGTAGGCTACAATCCATGGGGTCACACAGAGTTGCACATGATTTAGAAACTGAGCATGCATGCAAGGCAATTAGTATTTAAAATGTTTCTCTGTATCAGAAAATGAACTGCTTCAGGAGCTTGTCCATCCCTCACTTGTCAATCATCACAACATCTTCTTTGCTCTCATTTTCACAGGGATTCCACCTCTTAGAATCCTAATCAGGCTTTGTCACAGATCTTAAACCAAGTCAGCTTGCTCCCTCCACACTTTGCAAAATGGCATCTAAGGTCTCCAATTTGTTATCCTCCTCTCCCACTTTATCCCCCAGCCCTAAAGTCAGCAGAGCAGTGGACACCTGAACAGTCTTCCCTATCCTCAGCTCTTCTTCAAACTTACTAACTAGAAATTCAACTCTTGTTGGGCATTGGTTTCCAGACACCCTGCCCACAGTAGAGACCACCCAATGCAACAATGATTCTTCCCCCGTCTTTGCTGCAGCGTTAGGTGCAGTTCCTCAAATACACATATCAGACCAGCCAGTATTTCAGGGCCCTCACACTCACATGGAAGTCTACAGGCATCTAAAACCTATGGACCACCCCTTCCTGCATTGAGGTCGATGGCTAACTCAAGATTTCTTTTGTGGATGCCTTTTCTCAAGGCCCATTTCTTCAGTTTCCTGACTGATTTGCCAATTGTTGGCCCCCATGCATGGAGGTCAAGGAAAGATGCCAAAAAAAGAGGCAAACCACTCCAGATTGGTAGGTGATAGATTCAATAAGCAAGGGAACTTACATACAAAGTTTGTCTTGGATAACTACAAGGTGAATAGAGCTCCACACACACCTGCTAGAATCTAAAAGTTTATATATGATTTTAACTAGGTTTAGTAACATGCACCATCAAGATGGTCTCAACAACACATTGCTTGCCCAAGGCTAGGTCCTTGAAAGCGGGTCTCACTATTGGAATGGTGAGCAAAATGTAATTACTAAGGCTAAGGATAGGGAAAAGGGAGTGAGGAGACTTTGATTGCCCAAGTCCAGCTCTTGGGTCATCTGCTGGTCATGTCCTCTTGACAACCTTTTCAAAGATTTAAAGATTCTGTTGCTATTTGAGAAGGTCAATTTAATTTAATGTACAGTATAAAATATGGATTCTAATCAGCTTTTTTATAGGGTAAAAAGATTTAGTTGAAGTTTGCTGTAATGACTTTATGGTAAAAATCTTAAATTAACAGAGGTAAGAGGTTATCCTACAGTGAAACTCATCAATCAGACTATTATAGTTGGAGGCTGCATCAAATGACAGTATTTGATAAGAAAACTACACTATTATTATGACAATAAGAAAGGGGTCAGCAGTCAGAAAAAGCACGTCAAATAGCAAAATATAAAGAGTGATTTCAAAAGTATTCAGTGCATATCAAGACAAAGAACATCTTACATATGACACTTAACAAATGCCTATTTTCAGTAATAACAAAGAAAAAAGTATGAAGATTATAAAATCCAATATTTTCAACAGTTTTAAAAAAAAGACATTATTATTCAATCAATAACACATGCATGAAGAATCTACATGTTGTCAGCATCTGTAATTGCATTAAAATTGATTAAACTTATCTAAGAAAATAGTCTCCTGAAATTACATAAAACTAATACATTCAACTGCTCATTCAATATACATTCATGCAGAGCAACCATTTTACTAAACCCACATAAAATGCTTAATCTGAAATAGGATTCAAAAATTTCAACTAAAAAGTTACCAGAAGTCAATATGAAAGAAATTGAATAAATGCATCCGGAAGTAATTTCCAAAAGAACTGTAGAACAAAACTGTAAGAATTGCATTTATCCTTAAAATAGGTTAGATTTGAAACTTTCAAAAAGAAGTGCTATAGTTTGAACATTGAGTATAAAAAGTTGGAAATATAAATACCACTAAGTCTAGAGAAGCATAAAAATTAATCTTCCTGAGTTAGAGAAATATGGAATATCAAATTTAAGGAAAATGTACCATGGCCAAGGAGCTCTTTATTAAAATCAAGATATTTGTATGTATTGAACTGCATATAAAAAGGAAATTTTGATTTTTCAAGGTTTTCATTTTACTATTAATGATTTATGAGTAAGAAAGTTGGTCAACAATGCATGCCTCAAAAACAACAAGAGGCATGTCTTGTTCTTCAGACCACAGAGTACTATGGAGAGAAATTATCAAGTATTTGGTATTTAAAATATATGTATATCAACAAACAGGAGTTGGAAATGCATCAGTACCACTATGTACAAAGTAAAACAAGCATGAGAAAGTTAAATAACTTAAAGACAAAATAATATACATTATGAGCTGAACAGTTTCCCCACAAAATTCATATGTTGAAGGTTTAACCTCAAGTACTTTAGTGTTAGGTGTTCATTTGTGTCTGACTCTGTGTAATTCCCAAGGACTGTAGCTCACCAGGCTCCTCTGTCCATGGAATTCTCCAGGCAAGAATGCTGTAGTGGGTAGCCATTCCCTTCTCCAGGGAATCTTCCCAACCCAGGGATCAAACCTGGGTCTCCCCTATTGCAGGCAGATTCTTTACCATCTAAGCCACCAGGGAAGACCCCAAGTATTTTGGAATGTCTGTATTTTCAGATATGTCCTTTAAAAATAGAATTAAAGAAAGGTTATTAGGGTGGATCCTAGTCCAACACACAATCATGGGCCATAGTATTACAAACTATGTATATTTAAAACTGAGGATAAATGAGTGAAAATAGAAGTAGTTTCTTTCATGGTAGGCTAAATTATACTTTGTAAGGAAACAATTTTACTTTAAAGTAACTAACACATAACAAAGTATTTAGAAAATGTCAAAATTTCTAAATAACAAAAGGCAGTCAAATATTCCACACAATTGATCAAATTCAAATGAACTCCTGGAAAAATAACTTTACATATTATTTGTCTTAGTTAAAACAGTATATCCTGATGACTCCAATAAAGCAGTTTTGGTCAATAAATCACATATGCAATGATCATTGGTGGTTTAGTCACTAAGTTGTGTCCACTCTTGTGAACACATAGACTGTAGCTGACCAGGCTCCTCTGTCTGTGGGATTTCCCAGGCAAGGACACTAGAGGGGGTTGGCATTTCCTTCTCTAGGGGATCTTTCTGACTCAGGGATTGAACCCACGTCTCCTCCTTCATTGCAGGCAGATTCTTACCTGCTGAACCACCAGGGAAACCTGCAAAGATGTTGCACTAATTGAAAAATGGGACGCCAAGTTTAAAGGTAGATTCTTTACCACTGTGCCACCCGGGAAACCCTCAGAAAGATCATTAACTGAATTAAATTTTATTGATACTCCATCTCTTATTTAAAACCCAACAAAACAACTTTTAAAAAATTAGCTCCTTGTTCTCCTTCTCCTTCTTCTTTCATTTCTTTTTGTTTTTGAAATACTGGGTATTTGGAACACTAGTTTGGAATAAATTATGAAGGAGGTAAAATAACCCTATAGCCATGTATTCACATTTTGGAATGTGATTCTATTGAGATGTTTGCAGATGACAATATTTGACAGGAAGTCAGAGTTCAAAGTACTTTATAAAACTGTATCACTTGCTTGCCTTGTGCTATTTATTTAAACACTTAGTGTCCCATTTCTCAATCAGTGCAATCTCTTTTTGCCATGTGACCCCAGGGTCAGGATATTATATTATCATAAAAGCTCATGTTCATTCTGCATTTGACTTAAACTCTTTGATAATTTTTTTGACCTTTTGTCATTGTCTTCAGACAAAGAGATTGAAGCTAAATGACTTATTCAAGGGCACTAGGCCAGCCAGCATTATGCTGTTGATTTAGATTAATAGTTTTTATTTTCCCAGTTGGACTGACCCCGTGAGCCTTGTCAACTCTAATTGCATTTCCATAAAATAGGGATAATAATGTTAACACCTAGATCAATTGAGTGTCTCAGTAATTATTCTCTTACACATGTGAAGTACTTTGAGCATAGAAAGTGAAGTGCAGTCTTTTAAATCACAAGCTGCTTAGAAGAGATGGCTTGAGAGATATTATAGGTCTGTTTGATTTTTGGATGAGCTGACACTTGGCAGAAGAATTAGATTTATTCCCTGTTGCTCAAGATAGTGACTTTTCTTTCCTGGGTTGTTGTTTTTGCTCTTTTATAAAATCCAACAGAATTGAAGTATCTAAACATTACTATTGTGTCAGTTACCATGAAGGACTAGGTTACTATTTATTGAAATATTTTGACCACTCTTTTTAGTAGTCCAATCCTCTGCAACAATTTAAACCCTCTTATTCAAAGGTATCTTTTTTTTTTTTGAGTTAATTTTGAAATTATTTAATACTCACTTATTTAATTACTTTTTTTTTTTTACAAATTAGGTTTACATTTAAAATTCTATCATTTTTCTCTTCCTTCAGTCATTTACTAATTTACAAATCCTATAGGACAGGAATGTTTGTTTATTGTTATCATTGTGGCAGTGATGGTAGCTGTTGATATCATTATTATGATTAAGATGATCAGTATTTTATGGGTATACATTAAACTTCTACATAACGTCTAGCTATGTGGCTGAAGGTCACAGAGTTAGTAGCAGCACCAGTGATTCTCTCCTAACACCAGGCTGTTTATCATTATCTATCTATCTATATATTTCTGACTAAAATTTTACTTCTCCTCTCTTTACATTTTTTATTTCAATTTTCCTTTTGTGGGAGTGTATCTGCAATTTGATACCTTTTCCAAAATAGAAAATTGCTTGTAGACTTAAAGTGCAGTTTGGAAATATAAGATGTCAATTAAAATGTCTATTTCTCAGAAATGTTGTATGATTGTCCTAAGTTAGCAAATCACACAGGATCATTTTACTTTCTTTTCATTTCCTGAATAATCTTTCTCTCAGCTTAAATCTCACTTGTGACAATTAGCTCAGATAATGTGCATTGTATCATTTGCATTACATTGCAAAATATTATTTCACTTTTACTTTCAGTATTGCCTCTGCTATGACTCATACATTGCCATCAAACATGCATTTAGCTTATGTGTAAAATTAGATATTGTTCCTCAAAAAAGAAAAGGGCTTTGCCCATGACATAAAACTGGCAAATTGTAGTATATTTTCCAACATAGTCTCAAGCATTGTATTATGCTCAGCAGAAGCTCAGCATTCAGTTACAAACAACTCATTTACCTGTGCTTCGCAAATGTAATCATTTGTGTTATGGCATCCCCTAGAGAAGTTGGTTAACTAATCCAGATATAGTTAATATTTTTAATCCATATTTAACCAAAAGAGTGTTCTATTGTTTTCAGTTTATTTTACAGAGATCTGTAAAATATATCTGCTGCTGCTACTGCTAAGTCACTTCAGTCGTGTCCCAATCTGTGCGACCCCAGAGATGGCAGCCCACCAGGCTCCCCCATCCATGGGATTCTCCAGGCAAGAACACGTAATAAAAATTAACGATTTGGAGTTTCCAAATCATTTAATATTAACATTTCTTATATTTTTCACTCTAACAACTTTGTAAACCAATCTCCCATGCTATACACTAGCCCACCTTCAGTTTGAAAATAGCTTTTTTAAAAAAATAAAAAATTCAGTTGGAAATGGAGAGTTTTAGAAGTCCCTCAATTTTCTAATTATTTTAAAAATAGGTGTCAAAATTGCCTTTATCATCCCAATTAAAGAACTAATATGAAAGTTTTAAGTAATGTTCTAATACTTGCAACTTTGTTTTTAAGTGTCTGAATGATTTGTGCTATACATGTATGTGTGTGCAATGCTAAGTCATTTCAATCATGACCAACTCTGTGCAACTCTATGGACTGTAGCCATCCAGGCTCCTCTGTTCATGGGATTCTCCAGGCAAAAATATGGAGTGGGTTGCCATGCCCTTCTCCAGAGGATCTTACTGACCCAGGGATTGAACCTGTGTCTCTTAGGTCTCCTGCTTTGGCAGACAGGTTGTATTTGCAGTGTAATGAGAATGCTACAGTACACATCGGAAAACCTATACATGCTGCTCATTTAGTTCAGTTCAGTCACCCAGTCATGTATGATTCTCTGTGGACCCATGGACTGCAGCATGACAGGCTTCCCTGTCCATCAATGACTCCCGGAGCTTACTCAAACTCATGTCCATCAAGTCAGTGATGCCATCCAACAATCTCATCCTCTGTCGTCCCCTTCTCCTCCCGCCCTCAATCTTTCCCAGCAACAGGGTCTTTTCCAAGGAGTCAATTCTTCGCATCAGGTGGCCAAAGTATTGGAGTTTCAGCTTCAACATCAGTCCTTCCAATGAACACCCAGGACTGATCTCCTTTAGGATGGACTGGTTGAATCTCCTTGCAGTCTAAGGGACTCTCAAGAGTTTTCTCCAACACCACAGTTCAAAAGCATTAATTCTTCAGTCCTCAGCTTTCTTATAGTTGGACTCTCACATCTATACATAATGACTGGAAAAACCATAGCTTTGACTAGATGGACCTTTGCTGGCAAAGTAGTATCTCTGCTTTTTAATATGCTGTCTAGGTTGGTCATAACTTTTTTTTTTCCCCAAGGAGCAAGTGTCTTTTAATTTTATGGCTGCAATCACTATTTCCAGTGATTTTGGAGCCTCAAAAAAGATAGTCTCTCACTGTTTCCATTGTCTCCCCATCTATTTCCCATGAAGTGATGGGACCAGATGCCATGATCTTAGTTTTCTGAATGTTGGAGCTTTAAGCCAACACTTTCACTCTCCTCTTTTACTTTCATCAAGAGGCTCTTTAGTTCTTCTTCACTTTCTGCCATAAGGGTGGTGTCATCTGCATATCTAAGGTTATTGATATTTCTCCCAGCAATCTTGATTCCAGCTTGTGCTTCATCCAGCCTGGCATTTTGCATGATGTACTCTGCATATAAGTTAAATAAGCAGGGTGACAATATACAGCCTTGACGTACTCCTTTCCCAATTTGGAACCAGTTTGTTGTTCCATATCCTGTTCTAACTTCTGCTTCTTGACCTGCATACAGATTTCTCAGAACATGTTGTATATTTTATTAAATGTATATTGCAATGAAATATATATTACATCATAATTAAATACAATGCACAAATGTACATTATACCGAATTTCAAATCAATGATATACATTATGGACCAGATTAAGTGCACAATACAATTAATGTTGTATTGAAATTGTATTTAAATACAAAAATCTGTAATTTATCAACACCTATGTGCTATCTATCTATAAGGATGACATGAACTTTCTGGTGCTTTACATTAGTAAAAATCCTGTTTAATGAATGATTTCCATGAGAGAACAAAGAATAAATTACATTTTAAATATTTCAAAGAGTAGAAAGCAACATAGCTTTTCAGTTCCTCACCTTCAGGTGTATAAATTTATTCTTCTTGTAATAGGAACATTTGGATCACTATTTTTAAAATTAATTTGTTAAATTTCACACTCCGATATTCTTGCCTGGAGAATTCCAAGGACAGAAGAGCCTGTCAGTCTACAGTCTATGGGGTTGCAGAGTCAGACACAACTAAGCAACTAACATCATATATTATACATGTAAGTCTTTACAAGTTATTAATTTCTGAAAGTGCAAGGGAATAAATTAATGACATAATTTAGGTATTTGTTTCAATAAAAAGAGTGTTTTAACACTTCTTTCTTGTTAGAAATTATTTTTTAAATTTAAATATTAACAATAGCCACACTTGGTTTATGCTTTGCATTAGGTATAAAAAGATACTGCAATAACATGGAAGTTAATGAGATAAGCTGAATTTTATAAGCATAAGCGATAAGGTAAGTTTATTAATTTTCTATAAAGTTAAAATTGTTGAGTTTACTCTACATTGGGCTTTAAAATATTCAATAATAGAAATTTGATTAATGGTTTCTCACTTTCTACACACACCACTAACCAGACTAATCTTTTTCTGTCATTTTTTCATGTGAAAAAATAGATTTATTCATTCAACGCACCTGTATTGAATCTTATAATTTCCTAGCTAGTTCTTCAGTGGTTCCAGGAAGCTTAACTCCCACCTAATTTTCAGTCCTTTTCCATCTAAAATTTCCAACTTAACCACCTTTCCCTTTTACTGTCAAACCAACAGTTCCTCTTTGGTGAACTACAAATACCACGTAATACTAAATATCTCATTTTTATTCCCACCTGCCTTTCCTGACTAATCTAATTTTAATCTATTTTGAGCCACAACACTTGGAGTATGTAATCAAGTTTTGTTACCACATAATACATTTTAGTTTTTTATCAAATGTTAATTATATATTCAAACTTACAATGAGTTTTGCATAAGCTTCTGTGGGAAAGGATCATCATTCATTCCGAATGTTTCTCTTTTCCCTAAGTAGAAAAACATACATATAAAATCAATGTCGTTTGTATACCTTAAATCCATGTTTTCTATTATCACACTCCTTGATTAGTTAAGACCTTTATCATGCCACAAAGATTATGATAAAAGCTTCCCATCTGATGGTTCTGTGGGCTCTTCCACACTGCCAACAAATCCTCATAACACACTCAAAGCTGACCTCTCCATTATCTTTGCAGCATACTCTGAAGACCTCCAGTACAGAAGAAAGGCCAAATCCCATACACAGTGGACCCTCCAACATTGGCTTGTGTTTTGCTCTTTTTTTACTGTTTTTATCCAAAGGTGTACTGGATATTTTACTATCTTCAGAGAACATCTGTCCCCTTTCAATGTTTTGCACATTTGTTCACAATTCTTGCTTGGAATATCAGAGAAATTGAAAATAAAGAACCATGATAAAATAACTTTTTGATATTCTATAGCTTAAGTAGAATTAACATTAAAATATTACTTATTGCTCTCCTTCAATGTAAGACAATGTTATAACTTTCAGTCTTCCTTAAGTTCCTTATTTATGCAATGAATATGCCCAGCAATAATTTATTTCTCCTTTCTTAAAGTACTTTGTACATATAAGAAGGTCTTAGACTTGTTGGTCTCATAACTTCTTCATATTTTTTAAAATTAGTGAAGTTGCCAGTTAGGTTTGTGTGAGGTATATGGATTGGTAAAGTAATGATGTATTTACCACTTTAAAATAATGGATCAATTACATGATACTATCAGATCAGATCAGATCAGATCAGTCGCTCAGTCGTGTCTGACTCTTTGCAACCCCATGAATCGCAGCACGCCAGGCCTCCCTATCCATCACCAACTCCCAGAGTTCACTCAGACTCACGTCCATCGAGTCAGTGATGCCATCCAGCCATCTCATTCTCTGTCGTCCCCTTTTCCTCCTGCCCCCAATCACTCCCAGCATTAGAGTCTTTTCCAATGAATCAACTCTTCGCAAGAGGTGGCCAAAGTATTGGAGTTTCAGCTTTAGCATCATTCCTTCCAAAGAAATCCCAGGGCTGATCTCCTTCAGAATGGACTGGTTGGATCTCCTTGCAGTCCAAGGGACTCTCAAGAGTCTTCTCCAACACCACAGTTCAAAAGCATCAATTCTTCGGCACTCAGCCTTCTTCACAGTCCAACTCTCACATCCATACATAACCACAGGAAAAACCATAGCCTTGACTAGATGGACCTTTGTTGGCAAAGTAATGTCTCTGCTTTGGAATATGCTATCTAGGTTGGTCATAACTTTCCTTCCAAGGAGTAAGCATCTTTTAATTTCATTGCTGCAGTCACCGTCTGTAGTGATTTTGGATCCCAGAAAAATAAAGTCTGACACTGTTTCCACTGTTTCCCCATCTATTTCCCATGAAGTGATGCGACCGGATGCCATGATCTTCGTTTTCTGAATGTTGAGCTTTAAGTCAACTTTTTCACTCTCCACTTTCACTTTCATCAAGAGGCTTTTGAGTTCCTCTTCACTTTCTGCCATGAGGGTGGTGTCATCTGCATATCTGAGGTTATTGATATTTCTCCCGGCAACCTTGATTCCAGTTGTGTTTCTTCCAGTCCAGCGTTTCTCATGATGTACTCTGCATATAAGTTAAATAAGCAGGGTGACAATATACAGCCTGGACGAACTCCTTTTCCTATTTGGAACCAATCTGTTGTTCCATGTCCAGTTCTAACTGTTACTTCCTGACCTGCATACAAATTTCTCAAGAGGCAGATCAGGTGGACTGGTATTCCCATCTCTTTCAGAATTTTCCACAGTTTATTGTGATCCACACAGTCAAAGGCTTTGGCATAGTCAATCAAGCAGAAATAGATGTTTTTCTGGAACTCTCTTGCTTTTTCTATGATCCAAGGATGTTGGAAATTTGATTTCTGGTTCCTCTGCCTTTTCTAAAACCAGCTTGAACATCAGGAAGTTCACGGTTCACATATTGCTAAAGCCTGGATTGGAGAATTTTGAGCATTACTTTACTAGCGTGTGAGATGAGTGCAATTGTGCAGTAGTTTGAGCATTCTTTGGCATTGCCTTTATTTGGGATTGGAATGAAAACTGACCTTTCCAGTCCTGTCGCCACTGATGAGTTTTCCACATTTTCTGGCATATTGAGTGCAGCACTTTCACAGCATCATCTTTCAGGATTTGGAATAGCTCAACTGGAATTCCACCACCTCCACTAGCTTTGTTGTTAGTGATGCTTTCTAAGGCCCACTTGACTTCACATTCCAGGATGTCTGGCTCTAGGACAGTGATCACACCATCGTGCTTATCTGGTCGTGAAGATCTTTTTTGTACAGTTCTTCTGTGTATTCTTGCCATCTCTTCTTAATATCTTCTGCTTCTGTTAGGTCCATACCATTTCTGTCCTTTATTGAGCCCATCTTTGCATGAAATGTTCCTTTGGTATCTCTGATTTTCTTGAAGAGATCCCTAGTCTTTCCCATTCTGTTGTTTTCCTCTATTTCTTTGCATTGATCGCTGAAGAAGGCTTTCATATCTCTTCTTGCTATTCTTTGGAACTCTGCATTCAGATGTTTATATCTTTCCTTTTCTCCTTTGCTTTTCGCTTCTCTTCTTTTCACAGCTATTTGTAAGGCCTCCCCAGACAGCTATTTCGCTTTTTTGCATTTCTTTTCCATGGGGATGGTCTTGATCTCTGTCTCCTGTACAATGTCACAAACCTCATTCCATAGTTCATCAGGCACTCTATCTATCAGATCTAGGCCCTTAAATCTATTTCTCACTTCCACTGTATAATCATAAGGGATTTTATTTAAGGCAATTTTAATGAAAATTAGGTATATTTTTTAAAAAGAAAAAAGCACAAAGAGTGGCATTGTTATATTTTACATATTTTTTAAATATCTTGCTTAATAGAAGACATCCTGATCCTATTTGTTCCCAATATGTTGTTTTGGTTGGCATATGTGAAGAAACCTAGCCTCATACAGATAGATAATTTGTGGTGTTTAAAACTTCTACACAGATTTTTATTTCTTTTGACATATTGATTCTCAACATGGCAAATAACCAGTAAGCCTTGATTGTTGATCTATTTTCTTACCTACATATTGATGCTGATGTCATATGATCGTTTTATCTTATGGAATCAAAATTTTATGCAAAAATATAGAGAGGGGGAGATAATTCTCTGAATTATCAGTTCTGAATTGCTGAGAAAATCATATGAACAAACGTTCTTCTCCATTCTCGTATTACTCTGCCCTAAGGTCTTCATTATTCTTTTGATTTCCTGGGTTTATGTTACAGTTGACCAGTTTGTGTTTCCTTCAGGGCTGTTTTCTCACTCTAGATGATGACCTCCTACAGCTTTTGAGACCACTGGTTTGACCTTCTAAAATGTCTAGATGACTTAGTAAGACATGTTCTCACTTTAACACCTCTCTTCTCTCACTGAATGTCTCTGGCAGCCCCCTCCCCTCCTTTTTTTAAACAAATAAAATAGTATCATTTTTTAAATTAAATTGGGCAAAAAGAGATTGAAAATCATAATATTATTAACTAAACTGGTTAAATTTAAATAATTTTTAAGGTAGTAACTGTGGCTCTTATATCTTATGGTACTACAAGCATATTATATATATATATATTTTTTTTAGTAAATAATTTTGGGTTGGTTGATATATATGGTAGATTGGTTGCAATGACGGCCCAGTTAATGATCTCTTATATCCATACAACTTGATTTTGAAGCTTCTTCCTTCAGTAAGTGAAATTAATTTTCCCACTTCTGAAATCTGTGTTTGACTTGTGTGTGTGTGTGTGTGTGTGTGTGTGTGTGTGTGTTTAAATGGAATACAATTGATGCTGTACAAATTCTGATTTTTGTCCTTGAGAGCCTTGAAGACAAGGGTCTAATTTTTCTCCTCCCCTTCCTCCACCCTCTTTTTCTCTTCTCTCTCCCTTTGTCTCCCTTTTCCCCTCTTCCATCTCCACCAAGAGAAAAGTCTGAAGTAGCCTGCTGCAGTATGAGTCAATATGAAAGAGGCTGTCATCCTACAGGCAGGTTACACCTAGAAGCAGATTGCAAACTCACATAAGAAAGACACATAAGAAAGAGCACTGAGACCAGAAGAACCACTAGAATGACCTCAGGCTAAACTGTGTTCAGTTGCTCAGTTTTGTCCAACTCTTTGTGACCATATGAACTGTAGCCCACCAAGTTCCTCTGTCCATGGGATTTTCCCTGGAAAGAATACTGGGGTGGGTTGCCAATTCCTCCTCCAGGGGATCTTCTCAACCCAGGGATCTAACCCACATCTCCTGCATTGGCAGTTGGATTCTTTACTAATGAGCCATCAAAGGAAGTCTTGCAGGCTAAATTATTGATCAAGAAAATCATGACCAAATTATTAAATAACCAAAATAAATGGCTCTTAGTTAAAGTATTAACATTTGGAAAGGTTTGTTACTAAGCAATATGTAAATGATACAACATTGTAGAGGGTTTTATATATATATATATATATATATATATATATATATATATATGTATGTATGTATATAGTGGTTTCTTTTTCATATATTACTGTCTAGAAATTATATATTTTTGGCTTGAGATAAAATTGATTATACAGTGAAAAATAAACTTTCCAACGTTAAGATGTATAAAATTCTTGTTTCTTGGTGAATTTCATGTTCAGTTTATTTCAGTCTCTTGTTCAAAGTTATCCATGACTGCATGACTTTAGATGAATAATCTAAGAAAACTTTATCTTAGAGAAAATGCTTTTATAAATAAATGTTAAATGCTAAAATTTTCTTTTCCAATTCAGCACCACTCCAGTGTAATTTATTCAAAATATTTTCTGATGCTATTCTACTTCTGGCCTCACAGTATATTAGATATAGATAATAAAAGAAAGAAATAATGATCACTGGCAATGATTCTCATAATTCTTTAAAACAATAGTGATAAAATAAAATGATAAGTGGTAGATGATTAATTTCCACTTCCTATTTCCTCTTAATTTCTATTACAATAAAAATGGATCAATATTTAATTCATTCAACAAACAGTATATCCACCCTGAAACAGGTGTGGTCCAGGATCATAACAGCCTATACAGTGGAGAATAAAATAAAAGTGGACTCTGCTATCATGGAGCTGATAGTAAAGCTAAGGAAAATAAACATCATTCAATAACTACACAAATTATATATCATAGTAAGAGCCACAAATGAAAATAATATGACCTATAAAAAAAAAACTGGGGGTGAGGTGGACTATAAATTGAGGATCCACGAAAGTGTCCTATTAAAAGTGACATTTAACAAATCTAATACAGTTATGTTAAGTTTAAAAATAAAATAAAATTAAAAAAAATAAATAAATAAAAACTAAAAATTTAAAAAAAAAAAAAAGTGACATTTAAAGAGAGTTAAAGGTTGAGTAGGAAACAAATACATTGCAAGTATAGGAAG
Organism: Bubalus bubalis; assembly: GCF_019923935.1. Taxonomy (NCBI): domain Eukaryota; kingdom Metazoa; phylum Chordata; class Mammalia; order Artiodactyla; family Bovidae; genus Bubalus; species Bubalus bubalis. The sequence continues at coordinate 69,214,483 of NC_059163.1, forward strand.
ATTATGCCAGAGAGAAGAAATAACACATGTAAATGCCTTAACTTGAGAAGCATGTTGCTATTTGAAAGAAATAAGATATCAGTTTAATTTTTGGAGTAAGAGATAATTGATGATCCATTAGTTTGGAGATGAAGGTGAACAACTGACATTGTGTTGCTAAGTATACCTTGATGAGGATTATATATAATACACTAAGTGCACAGTGAGTCAGTGAAGAGATGCAAGGAAGCTGGAGGTAAGATTCAATATGTATCTTCTTTTTCTTTTAGTTGAGCATTTTACAGACCTAAAGTTCATAAATCATAAATGTATATTTGTATTAGTAAGGATTCTTCAGAGAAACAGAAACAGTAGGAGATAGATAGATGATAAATTTATGATGAAGAATTGGCTGACATGATTATGGAGACTGAGGTCTCATGATTTGATGTCTGCAAACTGGAGATCTAGGAAAGCCAGTAATATCATCAGTCTAAGTCTGAAGGCCGGAGAACCAGGGGAACCAACCCATGTGGTATTAAACCCAATTTCTTAGTCAAAGGGCTGGAGAATGTGGGATGAGATGTCCCAGCCCAAAGAGGTAGGCGGGAAGGAAAACAGGATAAATTTCTCCTTCCTCTGCTGCTGCTGCTGCTGCTAAGTTGCTTCAGTCGTGTCCGACTCTGTGCGACCCCATAGAGGGCAGCCCACCAGGCTCCCCCGTCCCCGGGATTCTCCAGGCAAGAACACTGGAGTGGGTTGCCATTTCCTTCTCCAATGCATGAAAGTGAAAAGTGAAAGGGAAGTCGCTCAGTCGTGTCCCACGCCTAGCGACCCCATGGACTGCAGCCCACCAGGCTCCTCCATCTATGGGATTTTCCAGGCAAGAGTACTGGAGTGGGTTGCCATTGCCTTCTCTGCTCTTTCCTCTACCAGTTGTTTTAGGGGTTGAATAATGCCCCTCCCCACATTATTGAGCCCACTGATGCAAATGTGAATCTTGTATGGAAATGGTCTCATATACACATCCAGAATCTGTCCCCTCCTCCACCTCATGGGCATGACACACAAAATTAAACATCACAGTATTCAAATAATAATAATCAAATGAACACACCTTTGTAAATTGTGTCTGTTGCCAGAGACCACCTTCAGTAACTTCTTCCTATCTTTATCCCACCCTTTTCCTAGGGTCCATCATCCCCCTGACACTCAACATTTTAGATAAATTTTGTCTCTTTAAAATTTTATATAAAGAACATCACATAGCAAATACTCGGTGTCTGACTTATTTTATTCTGTTTCTGCCTGCAGCAACAGTAATATACTCCATCTATTTTCTGTATAATATTCTGTATTCTAACAATAGCTCTATTTATTTATTTATTCTATTATTGATGGGCATTTAGACACTATATTTGGTTTTTCTGTAAGGCTAATACATCCATCAACACTGTATATTTTGTTGCATCTGTACACACACATTTTTTTTTTTTTTGCTGAATAAATACAGAAGAGAAAAATTGCTAGACCAAAGGGCATATGTATATTCAAATTTAGTACTACTAATAAAACAGTTTCCAAGGCCTGTTGTGCTCAACTGCAGTTCTGCTAGTGGAATAAAGTAAAAGAGAAATAAATTTACTATAGGGGAAAAAAATAAGCAAGAAACTTGTCTGTTGGGATTTTGGCACTGGAAGGAAAGAAAAAGAAATCTCTCCTGAGAATTCATACTCACAAACTGGTCCTCATCTGGATTTGCAGCTAGTGAGCTAAAACTTTCAAGTTGAGAATTTATTTTTAAGTGATTCCATGTAAGTCCCTTCAGGCACCAGGCAGAAGAAGCAAATGCAAGGACTCTCCAGAGAAATGCTTCTTTCAATCAAGCCTGACCGCAATCCCATAAATAATATTTCAGAAGAAATAAAATCAAAGTTAAAAAATCAGACAACTAATAATAAAAGAAACAAGCATGAGCAAGAATTTACAAAATCAAGACACAGAAAAGTTAGATTGCCAAAAAGTACAGATTTGGGGGTTGTAAGACAAAATAAAATTTAATTGATTATGCATTATTTTAGATAAATAAAGCAATTAAAATGTAAACACTTAGGAGACAAAGCAAATATCTAAGGAGACAAGAAAAAGGATCAACTAAAATGTAAACTGAATTACATAAATTTTGTAAATAGAATCACAGAAGAAAAAAAGTTAAATATTTTGAAAAGAAGATAAGAAATGCAGATGACTAAGAAGATATATCATGCCTAGATGCATAAGAAAGAGACGTGACAATATTCAAAGAGATAATGGTTGATAATTTTCTTCTACTTTTGGAATAATCCTCAGATTTAGAAAAATAATCAATTCTTAACAATTTTAAGTGAAAAGAAACCAGAACTTATACATGTTACAGTTTAATCTGAACAAAAGCTTAAAAAAAATAAAAACTTGAAAATTGTATAGAATGATAAGATAAATTACCTACAGAGGCACCATGAGAACTGACTTTCCAATAGTTAAAGTAGTAACTATAAGACAACATCATTTCATTCATTGTGCTAAGAGAAAATAACTGTGAGCCTAAGAATGAATCCCAGTGGCTTCTTGGCCTATCTTCCAAGAATGAAGGCAAAATAAAGGCTTGATTGGATGAATCCAAATTTAAGTTCGTTCTCTTTCTTTTTTTTTTTTTTTTTTGCTTTGGTTTCTATTGTTTTTATCACCAAAACCCTCTATATAAATATTTTCTAGGTTATGCACCAGATAAAGTGGAATAAATCCCAGACAGAAAATTGTTTGGCACATACACATACACAAAAATCATGAACCAAGATATTAGAAATATATGGGGACATATAAATAAACATTTCTTGAACAACACAATGATAGTATCACCACATTTGAGGGGTGTATTTATTTCTTTGAGCAGCTGTAGTCAAGTGCCACAAACTGGGCTGCTGTAAACAACAGGACTTTATTCTTTCACACTTCGGGAGGTAGAAAGTTCAGAGCTCTCTCTGAAGTCTCTAGAAGATTCTTGATTGCATACCTTTCTCTTAGCTTCTGATATTGCTGGCAAATCTTGGCATTCTTTGGCTTGTAGATGCATCATTCTTGTCACTGCTCCATTGCCACATGGCATTCTCATTGTATGTCTGAGTATCTCTTCTCCTCTTGTAAAGAAACCAGTTATATTTGATTTAGGTCTCACTCGTGGGGTTGCAAATAGTCTGACACGACTTAGCAACTAAACCAGCACCACTACTGCAGTATGAGGGCTTCCAGGTGACACTAGTGATAAAGAATCACCTGCCAAGGCAAGAGACGGGGATTCAATCCCCGAGTCAGGAAAATCCCCTGGAGTAGGAAGCAGCAACCCATTACAATATTCTTGCCTGAAAAATTCCATAGACAGAAGAGGCTGGTGGGTTACAGTCCATTGGATTGCAAAGGAGTCAGACATGACTGAGCTACTGAGCAAAGACAGCTCCTGCTAGTATGATCTCATTGTAACTTGACTATATCAGCAGAGATTCTATTTCTGAATGAACTCACAGTCTCAGGTAAGGAGGATTAGAATGTAAACTTATCTTTTCAGGAGACGCAATCAACTCACACAATGGATTAAAATAAGATATAAAATCTAAGAATAGAAAAAAGAGGGAGAAAAGGGAATTACGCTAAACTGTTCTTAGGCCCTTGTAATATTCTAGAGAAGAATAAATTTATTAAGTTTCAGTTCAGTCAGTTCAGTTGCTCAGTCATGTCTGACTCTTTGTGACCACATGACTTGCAGCAGCCAGGCCTCCCTGTCCAGCACCAACTCCAGGAGTTCACTCAAACTCACGTCCATCGAGTCGGTGATGCTATCCAGCCATCTCATCCTCTGTTGTCCCCTTCTCCTCCTGCCCCCAATCCCTCCCAGCATCAGAGTCTTTTCCAATGAGTCAATTCTTCGCATGAGGTGGCCAAAGTACTGGAGTTTCAGCTTTAGAATCATTCCTTCCAAAGAACACCCAGGACTGATCTGCTTTAGGATGGACTGGTTGGATCCCCTTGCAGTCCAAGGGACTCTAAAGAGTCTTCTCCAACACCACAGTTCAAAAGCATCAATTCTTCAGCACTCAGCTTTCTTCACAGTCCAACTCTCACATCCATACATGACCACAGGAAAAACCATAGCCTTGACTAGACGGACCTTTGTTGGCTAAGTAATGTCTCTGCTTTTGAATATGTCATCTAGATTGGTCATAACTTTCCTTCCAAGGAGTAAGCGTCTTTTAATTTCATGGCTGTAATTACCATCTGCAGTGATTTTGGAGCCCCCCAAAATAAAGTCTGACACTGTTTCCACTGTTTCCCCATCTATTTCCCATGACGTGATGGGACCAGATGCCATGATCTTCTTTTTCTGAATTTTGAGCTTTAAGCCAACTTTTTCACTCTCCTCTTTCACTTTCATCAAGAGGCTTTTTAGTTCCTCTTCACTTTCTGCCATGAGGGTGGTGTCATTTGCATATCTGAGGTTATTGATATTTCTCCCAGCAATCTTGGTTCCAGCTTGTGCTTCTTCCAGCACAGCATTTTAGACTTTATTATTTGAGCATACATGATGAAAATATTACTTGTATGTAATTAATACATATAAAAGATTAAAATCAAACTAAAGACATGTTTATGTTCTTATAAGAATAAAAGTTCTTAGCAGAGATCCTAAATCATAAATAAATAAAGGGAAAAACCTAGATTTTAGAAAACTTCCTTGTGGTAACAGAGGAGTTATATGTACGTGCTTTGTCTTAAATATTCTAAAAGCAAGGAGAGTTGTTTTGTAGTTTTCATTGAATGCTTCATGTCATGATCATTAAGGAAAGAAAATGAAAGTTGTTAACAAAAAATATTGCTAATGGCAAAGTAAAGACACTGTATATTACTCAATGTAAGACAAGTTTCTCTTCTATCTCTCTGCCATTGCAACTCAGGTACTATCACTATAAGGAGCATGTAGAAAATTAAGAAAATTTTTTCACAAAGAATTTCTATCCAGGAAATTAGTTTTAATCAAATTTTCACATTCCTATAACTATAAGTCATGCACTGGCACACAAAAATGACTTTGTTATACAGAAGTGTTCTGTAAAATGATATTTACATCAATTGAAATTTATCTGAATCAAGTAAACAGAAAAGTAAATATTTTCTTCATGGGCTTTCCACCTGAACTTCACAACCTCTGCTCCACTTACCTGTCTTTACAGAGCCAAATAGATCCATCTAAATTCTCTTGATAATTCTACCTGGGGACAATTGTAGCAAGCTTATTTGCTATTTTTACCTGCTAATTACCTATTTGCAACAGAATTTTAAAATATTACCCTAATTTATATGCTTATTTCCTTTTGTTATATGCAATTCCCTGTTACTTTGTTTAAATAGGTTATGTCTTTGGTGGTAGTTGTCTGTGAGTGAGATTCGCTCTGTTGGGCCATTGTTGTCTGTACCCGTTATTCTAATTTTAGGACACCACAGGCCACATGTGAAAGGGAAACAGACTCTATAAATTTTGGGTACTACAGTTTATGTTTGCCAGTTATCAAGGGACTTGGCTGGAAAATGTGCAATTTTGTGAAAATTCTTCCTAAGAGAACTGTTTGCTGAAAGGAATTGATAGGTTCTCACATGTACAAATTAGTTACTTTTGTCACATATTATTTGTGGTTGGTCTCATTCTTCTTGTCAGGAATGACGATATCTGTTCTACACATAGGTCAGGGAAGAGAACAGGCTGGGAAAGGCTAGGTCTTTCTTTGTTAGCAATTAGAAGCTGGTTGATGCATTAAGTGCCTATGGATAAATAAAGCTACTATAATTGCAGAACTATTTTTAGAATTGCACATCCATTGAGGCATTTTGCCATGCAGCAATAAACTATCAGGCAGTACCTGAACTGTTTATATCAGTTAATTAGAAAATGGATATATAAATGAATAGATTAATTCAACAACTTATGTAAGAAAAGCAATTGTGTCTTAGCACCTCAAACCTCTACTATTTTCTTTTGTTTCCCCCCTTTCTCTATTTCAAGAACAACTCATATGTGAATTTTCATTATAAAGAAACAAGTAAGAACAAGTTATCATTTTTCTCATTAACTGGTATCAAGAAAATATTTTATTCCTGTTTCTTGAACACAATGGCTATATCATGCCTATCTATGTAGCTCACAAATGAGATAACCCTGATGGTCCAATGGTTAAGAATTCACCTGCCAATGCAGGGGATGTCAATTCAATGTCTGGTTGGTAAGAGCCCACCTGCCACAGAGCAACTAAACCTGTGCAATGCAACCAAGACCCAGTGCAACCAAAAATAAAATAAACAAATAAATGTACAAGAAGCTCACAACAGAATCTTAAGTCATTTGTTCTGGCTCCTTCTCTCCCTCATGAAGAAATACATTATGCCCACCAAAGAGCAAATTGGATATTCATTCATTTATTTATTCCACATTTTCTTGAGTGCCTAGTGTAACAAGCACTATATAAAATTAATAAAATAGAGAACAATGACATGATGGTTCATAGAGCTTGCTTTTTAGGGACTTCCCTGCAGGTCTAGCAGTTAAGAATCTGCCTGCCAGTGCCAGGGACACAGGTTCAATCACTGGAAGGGAAATAAGCCCACATATCATGGGGTAACTAAGGGCTCACCTGACAAAATAAGATTATTTAATTAATTAAGATACATTAAAAGTAAAAGAAATGTTAAGAAACTTATCCACACATAAAAAAAAGAAACCTTGCTTTTTAGATGAGCATTTATAACATAAACATAAAATATATGAAAATACTCATTCAACATGTGAAATAATATCAGATTTTAATTTGTACTATCAATGAAATAACAAATGTTTACATGAAAGGATATCAGTGAGTCTACTTTAGATGCAGTGATCAGGTAAAGCTTCCATAGGGATGGGTGTTTGCTTCATGAACAGTATTGAGTCACTCAAGTCAAAGAAACAGAAAGAAAAATCAAGGTCATGAGAGTAGGAAATGGATTCCCTGTCCTCATGTCTTATTCCTCAAGTGAAACTGATAAAATGTACTGATTATTGTTTAGTAAGAAAAACACAGAATCCCATATGGTTAGAAGACAGGCTAGAGATGGATGAGCAGAACCCAATAATAAGTACTTTGGATTTTATTCTACATACTGCAGAAAACAGCTGAGCAACTTTAAGCAGGGGGGTCACCTGCTCTGATTTACATTTTGAAAATAAGGTATAGGTTGCTATGTGAAGAATGGATTTGTTCCAGAAAAGAGGAAAGTGGGAAATCAATTAGTGAAAAATGTCATTCATTAGGACAGTGGTAATTGAGATGGTGAGAAGGGTATATCTCAGGATTTGTCTTGTAAAAGATTGATAAACAGAATCTCAACTAAGTTAGTTTGAGACACCAGATAGAGATCTCTCATGCCTTACGAAGACAGCAGAGCCCAATAGGAAGAAGAAGTACATCTCTTCTTTCCTGGGAAGAAGTAAGTCAAAGACAGGCCATGAACTCTGTCTTCTATAGCTCTCCCAACTTTTCCTCTCTATAAAAGTGTTCTACCCATCCCATGTGTGGCTTGCATAAGTCTTACCATGTTTGCAGATCTGGAATTACAATTCTCTACTGATCTCAAATAAACTATTTTTAACTAGAGAAATATTTGGTAGTCTATTTGTCTCAGGTCAACAGTCTTCAGCAATTGTTTGAATGATATTGTCATTTCCTAAGATGAAAATCCTGGGCAAGAATTACATTGAAGGGAAAAGTGATGATTCTGTTTTAAAAATGTAAAGTTGGAAATATTTAAGATGTGTTCAAGTAGATCTGTCAAGCAAGTGTTGTAAATGTAGTTCAAAAGAGATATATAGGCTAAAATATGTATGTCTTGGAGTTATTGGCACATAGGTGATGTTTAAAGTCATGATATCAATGGGGTATCTTAAGGGGAGGAAATTCAATACTTAGGTATCAGGTCAAAACATGACCTCAGGGATAGAGCCTGTGAAAAAGTAGCCATTGAGATGGGAGAGACCCTAGAAGAGTGTTCTATGATAAAGGTAAAAATGCATTTCAAGAAAAAGGTGAGGGATTTATTATATTGGACATCATTTATGGGTCAAATAAGATAAGGAACTAGAATCATTTAGTAAATTTTCTCCATGTAGAACCTTGCTAGGGCTACCAAAGCAGAGTTATCCAGTCACTGGGTAGATTCTGCTTTGCTGGGAGAGATTTACTCAGCATAGCATAGACAACTTAATTCATAAAAAGAGGAAATTGTACGTCAGTAACCCTTTAGTATGTCATAGGATGGCTCTTCCTTATGGCACACATTATAAGCAAAATATGTACCCTTTTGCTATTTCTCATGGTAATATTAGTAATCAATTTCAGATAGATTCTAATTTCATAAAATCTCTTCTAGGAAACCCAGAGAAGTTTCTTTACTATAGAAAGGTAAATAAAATGAGTATAGTAACTGCTATAATCCAGTTTATATGTAACACACATTAGGACCACATAGCAGAGAATGAGAAATTCTTTGGGGCTACACTTCTGGAAAGACTTGCAAGATTAACAATATTTAACCATGCTGAGATTAGGTGATGAATAAAGGCTTTCTACATAGCTATAAGTCAACATTTTTACCCAAAAGGAATTAGTGTATCTGATTTTATAAGGTGACTATGCCTTAGAAATTTTTAGAGGGTGGGAGTTGCAAAAGAAAGAGGACACGATTAATGAAACTTAGTCACAGTGAGCAAGCCATGTGTGCATGATGTTGTATATAACTGTCTTTGTAATTAAAAGTTCACACTGTACATTAGTATATTCACTGACTACCTACACTTGATAGAAGAAGAAGAGAGAGAAGTTGCTCAGTCGTGTCCGATTCTTTGCGACCCCATGGACTGTAGCCCACCAGGATCCTCGGTCCATGGGATTTTCCAGGGATGAATACTGGAGTGGATTGCCATTTCCTTCTCCAGGGGATCTTCCCAACCCAGGGATCGAACCCGGGTCTCCCGCATTGTAGGCAGATGCTTTACTGTCCAAGCTACCAGGGAAGCCTACCAAGTAATACAAAGAGCTGTCTTGCTAGAAAAGATATTTCAATGCATGAGAAAAGACCAAGAGTGGAACATAAATAGCTTTAATTCACCTAAATATAAATATTAATAGATAAAAAAAAGTATTAAAGAATTTGAAGATAAGACTTGAATTCTCTGAAATCAAATGTGAAATATTTTGATGAAGGACACAAGTGCACCTTAAATGAATGTTCTGTTTTTAGGTCAAAGGTTGTACAAATGTCAACTATTTTGAGTTGTCTAAATACAGTACAAGTACACTAGGTTGAGAGTACTTGGCTTCCAACACAAGTTTGGCATTTACTAAGTCTACAGAGAAATCATTTTAGCTCTCAGTGTTTTATTTTCTCCTCTTTTTATCAAGGATGACATAATCTTCACAGAGTTGTCATGAACATTGCTGCAATTTTAAAAACAGTTCACTATAAAGCATGATACACATGAAATCTCTTTTTTAAGAATTCTCTGCAAATCAAATAAACTGATTCACTCTATAACACAGACACCAAAATATAATAATTTTCATATTGATGGGCATATGTTCAATCTGCTTTGGTCTATCAAACTTACAACTGCAACAGTCTCCATTTCCCTTTCCATAAAATTAAAGTGAACTTGGCTTCAAAGGAGCTACTCCTGCCCCTGTAGTGTTCTTGTTTTTTCTTCATTGACATATAATCCAATGACTTTGGAAATTCTGCAATGGATTATGAGTGTTCATGTCATGGAGAATAAATGGCAAGTTATAATGGAAAGGACAACAGGAAGGAAATAAGAAACACTAATTCAAATTACAGATCTTGGGACATTCTTGGTGGTTTACTGGTTAAGATTCCACATTCTGATGCAGGGCATGCAGGACCTAAGATCCCACATGCCTCATGGCCAAAAACCTAAAACATAAAACAGAAGCAATATTGTAATAAATAGACTTTAAAAATGATCCATGTCAAAAAAGTCTTTAATAAAATTGCAGATCTTTTACTATTTAATTTTTGATACAAAAGAAGCATTATACAAAATCACTTTAGACTTTAATCCAATACTAACCCATAAAATGGGCCTCCCGGGTGGTAGAGTGGTAAAGAACCTGCTTGCCAATGCAGGAAACTCAAGAGACAAGGGTTTGATCCCTGGGTCACAAAGGTCCCATGGAATAAGAAATGGCAACCTGCTCCAGTAATCTTGCCTGGAAAATTCCATGGACAAAAGAGCCTGGTGGGCTACAGTCCATGTGGTCACAAAGACTTTGACACCATGGAGTACATGCACAGCACTCATGCATTCCATAATATACACCTATGGCAAATTTCCTGTTGTATTTGAGATCTTGTTTTTTTATCTACAAATTGTGTGCTTAGTCGTGTAGTTGGGTCTGACTCTTTGCAACCCCATGGACTGTAGCTAACCATGTCCTCTGTCCATGTAGATTCTCCAGGCAAGAATACTGGAGTGGGTTGCCAAGCTTTACTCCAGGAAATCTTCCCAACCCAGGGAAGATTCAAATGTGGAGCTCCCGCATTGCAGGCATATTCTTTACCATCTGAGCTGCCAGAGAAACCCATCTACAAATTATTGAGTTTTAATAATAAATTCATTAACTATGATAACATATATGACAGATGTAATATAGTAGTCGACAAATAATTAAGTCAATCTTAATTTTTAACTACTTTTTCCTGCTCTTCCATCTTCTATCTTTTTTTCCTTTCCCCTCTTGCCTCCTTTTATCCCGAACTTCCTTCCTTCTTTCTTTATGCTGCTATTTATAAAACAGGAATATCAAACTATCTGAGCTCAAAAGTTTATTCCAGTTCAAAGACTCAATGATAAACTAAAAATGAATATGGAAAACTCAGAACTCTCATCATCTCTGAGAATTTGCATGATCATGTCATGGATGGTGCTCTATCCTCTACATAATTGCTTTCTGCCTTGGTATCAGAAGCAACTTAAATGAGCTAAAATAATAAACTTAAAAAGTTGGCTCTTTTCCTGTACCTAGAACATATTAAAAATACAAAGAAGAGTTTTGGTCAGATTCCCAGATAAGAAACCAGATTCAAAGAGGTCAAAGAAAAATTAGAGAAGTCTAATATTATAACAACAAAGCCTTTCTCCAGGGTTTTCTATGTTTCTCTTTGGTAAGGTTACAGACAGGAAATAGGTAGTTAACAAATCAAACTGAAGAATATAATTATTCTCATTATTTCTACCAATTATAGTTGTAAAAATGTATGAAATACAAAGCAAAATTTCTTCTTAATTGTCTATGCAATTCTGAGCCAAATTTTCTCAATCTAAAATGTCTTAAAATATGAGTTAATTGTCAGAAGTCATAAGAACTCTTCTGAAGCATGAAGGTAGTGTTTTTATTTAACACTTTTAAAATCAAAGAATTATATGGCTAAGGGAGGAGGGAATTCTTATGTAAGAAAAGCCTGCAATATCCTTTCTAGAAAATAGGTTTTATAGCTGAAATGCCTGAGTTTAAAACCCACCTTAACCATTTGTTGCCCAAGTCACTTGCCAAGACACTTGCCCTTCTTTGTCACACTGACACCTACTGTAAAGTGAAGAAAGGAACTGTATCACATGATTTTGTAATAAGGAAAAAAATCAGGGTATATATAGGTAAAGCACCTAACACATAGTTGCATCCATATTAAACACTTGTTAAAAGATAATTTTGTAATTGAATTATTGGATTTTTATTTGAATGATCATAAAAGGGAACTCAGAGAAGGTAGATGACTTATTCAAGGTCACATTGCATGCTGGTGGTCTTTTAACTGTGTAAGTCACATTTCAGGGTTCATTACTGATAATTTACTTACATTTAAGGACATTGAACAGATACTTGCCATTAACAATAATATTGGGATAGCTTGAGTTTCTTGAGTATTTTTCCTCATCTTTTCCTTTGTAAACAATATGCAAGTCAACTATGAATTGTCTCTACTAATCAAATACTAGGAGAATATCACTTTGGAGATTTTCATCTGAAATAGCAGATTTTTACTTGAATTTAAAGAAAGAGGTGGTACATTTCTGTGTGTCCATCTGTATTCTATTTCTTTGTCTTTTGTTTTCAATATACATGACAAATGTCAGTGAGACTGCCTACAACCAGAGAATGGGTTAACATTCACTAGCAAACCAAAAAGTACAAATATTATATTTGAAACATCAGGACTACCTAAGTATTTTTATAGCAAAGTTTAAGTAGCTGCTTACTTGAAATTTATGGAAGTTAAATTATAGTTCATAAAATTAAATTATGATTTTGTTTATGGAATACTGTATGGATCAGCATACTGTTTCTCAGCCTGTAGTCTATGAGTCAAGAGAATTAAAATCTCCTTGGCTGCTTTGTAAAAATGTATTTTCTTAGATATCTCCATTTATACACAGAATCAGACTGTTTTCATCATGGTTCACCTACTACCAGGAATTCCCCTGTTTATAAAAGTTTATATTCTTCTGGCCTAGTTCTCAAGGGCAATGTTATAGACCTGAGTTTAAATTCTGGTACCACACATGAGAGATATAGAATGTCAGGCAAATTAATCTAATTTCTACTTAGTTTTCTCATCTGTGAAAAAGAGACAAAGAGAACATCTAATTCATGGAGCTACTGTAAATTGAATGAGCTAATGTATGGAACAATCACTCCATAAGTAACAGCATATGGACCTTGGAAGAGCTTCTTCGGTGATTCTTTTCATTACAAACCATTGAGTTAAATTGTGATATCCCTAAAGACAACATCTGATTCACTTCACTTTCTACTTAAGTATCTAGAAGAAAAAGGAGTAAATTAGAAAGACATCTGTTAATAATACAGATTATTCCATTTTTATTCTAATCTCTACCCTCATATCTGATCCCTAGGACAAAACATTTCCTAGATCTCTGGAATTATTGTGGATTGCCCTCATTCAGTACAAATACCAAAGAATCTTTGGTGTCATTATTCCTTCCCATCTATGAGTATCTTACAATGTATATCTAACAAAAACTAATCTTAGCAGATGCTTCTAAAAAATTGTTTCATAGTCTCATATGTAGAAAAATGTTATATCCACTATAAAGTCCCAGAAATGTATAATTCATATTACGGGTTCCAAGAAGTCTTATATCAAAGAAACTTGGTTTATTTCTTTAACTCAGGATTTCTTAAACCAGAATTTTTTCACTGTGTAATACTTAAAAATATTTGAAAGTGTAAGTGATTATCCTAATACATTCTCTTGTTTATGTGATGTTTTCAAAATTATGCTTTTCTTCAGTCTCTTCTCTTTCATGTGTTCAGAAGCTGATATTGGAATTGTAATCTAATGTATGGGCAGCCATATGGGTCTTGAAACCCTGATCCTTCACTTAGTTTTTAGTTATCTTAAGCAGGTTAACTTAACTCTCTAGACCTCCACTTTCACATTTGTAAAATGGAACTAATAACATCCAATTTTTAGTGCTTTTGTGAGGATTCTATTCCAGATGTGCTTAACGTATTTACCCCAGTCTAGTGGCTGTGAAAATGACCTGTTAACTTCCTTTGTATTGATTTCCATTGTTGCTTAGAATTCTAACAATAATGTGAAATGTCCTTTTTATCCCTTTCATAATAGTTTCAAATCACTACTTTCCTTTAAATCATTTCAAGTATCCAATGCAAGGGACTGCACTTAACTGTCAGAGTGAGGCAGGTCATTGCCCACGATCTCTCAGAGAAAAAGAGCAGCTAAGAACTATTAGAAGCAAAACTCTTGGTCCAACATGGGACCTTTTCCCTTATACTTGTCACTACTTCCTCTTTTGAAATGTTTGCTACCAATATCTACTAAATTCTAAGCCAAGAAGGAAATGAAAGTCAGGGTCAGAAAGAACATGTATTTTATATGCAACTTATTCTTTTGAGAGCAAATGTGGCATAGTTAAATATTATCTTTCCATTATCACTTTCTCAAGCTTACTGCTGTCTCAGGTGGCAAGAGGAAGTGGTAATTGGACAAAAATATTTTAACCCTTTTGGTAAGTTTTTTTTAAAGTAATAAAAACAGCTTTTTCTTGAGTTCTCCATTGCACACTAAAGGCAAAATGTCACCAGGAACAGTAAGCAAAAATGATTGCTTTAAAAATTATTGGTCATGGCTCCTTTTAGAACCACTCACTGGTCATATGATTTGGTATGAGTGGCACCAATTTCCAACTTGTACTCCCTTTATGACCTCTATTAGCACTTCTGGCCTGGATCACACATATTGTACCCTTAAGGTTTCAAGTGTGATTCACTCTGAAAGAATATATTCCATGTAACTGTATGAAAAGTTTATAATTAAGAACAGTTTGATCAGACTTTTTCTAGGGCCTCAGGGGGTTGGAAAACCTTAGTGACTTAGGTATCCCAAGAAATGGTTCAGAGTTCTTCAATCTCAATGTTTAATTTCTTTCTGTATCTATGAATCATGTTTTAGGGACAGAGTCATATTAACCAAGTCATTACTGACACAAAGGTCAGGTTTCTACTTCATTAATTAAGAATGATATATATATAAACTTCTAAAAGATCTGAAATAATCTAACCTAAATTTCTTCCCAAATTATAATGCAAAATTTAATAAGTGAAGGATAAGAACTTTCATGGGAAGACAAATAATTTTATCTTGCTTATCATTTTTAATTTATTTTTTATTGAAGAATAATTGCTTTACCAAATTTTGTTTTCTGTCAAACTTCAACATGAATCAGCCATACGTATACATATATCCCCTCCAGTTTGAACCTCCCTCCCATCTTCTGCTCCATCCCACCCCTCTAGATTGATACAGAGCCCCTAAGCCCTGCAGCAAATTCCCATTGGCTATCTATTTTACATACAATAATGTAAGTTTCCATGTTTCTCTTTCCATACATCTCACCCTCTCCTCCCCTCTCCCCATGTCCATAAGTCTATTCTCTATGTCTGTTTCTCCACTGCTGCTATGTAAATAAATTCTTCAGTATCATGTTTCTTTATTCCATATATATGCATTAGATATTTTTCTTTCTCTTTCTGACTCACTTCACTCTGTATAATAGGTTCTAGGTTCATCCACTTTATCAGAACTGACTCAAAGGTGTTCCTTTTATGGCTGAGTAATATTCCATTGTGTATATGTATTGCAACTTCTTTATCCATTCATCTGTTGATGAACATCTAGGTTGCTTCTGTGTTCTGGCTATTGGAAATAGTGCTGCAATGAACAAGGAATACATGTGTCTTTTTCAATTTTGGTTTCCTCAGGGAAACTAGGAGTGGGATTGCTAGAATAAAACCATATGGTGGTTTTATTCCTAGTTTTTTAAGGAACCTCCTTACTGTCCATAGAGGATGTATTGATTTATATTCTCACCAACAGTGCAAGAGCATTCCCTTTTCTCCAACTCTCTCCAGCATTTATTGTTTGTAGACTTTTTGATGATGGCAATTCTGACCCTTGTGAGGTGATATTACAAGTGGATATTTTTCAATAGTAAATACTGTAGAACTACATGGTTTGTGGCCAGTTGAATCTGTAGATAAAGAGGAACCTCCGATATGGAGATACAACCATGAGTTATACGGGTATCAATCCCTACATTGTTCAAGGGTCAACTATACTTCATTTGTTCATGTATTTTTGCAAGAACATAAACATACAAAGTCATAGACGAGTCTTCAGTTTCTCTCTTGATCCAATAATATGGTTCACAGAATAGAAATTTTAAAGTTTCTGCTGATATGGCCTAAATTGTTTCTTGACTTGGTCTTCCCTTTCAAATAATCATATTCATTTATCTCATACTTGACACACATTTAATGAGCTCCTACTATCTTCTTTACTAATTTCTAGGAACATAGAGATAAATAAGAAATGGTACCTAGCCACAAGAAAGTTAAAGTATCAGACAGAGTGTGGATTAGTCATAAGAAAGTTGAATTAAAGCTAATTACAAGACCATTTGATGACTGTTATGGTAGGAATAAGCATGGGGTTCAACATGACCACAAAGGAGTAAGATAATTCAAACTTGAGGAGCTGGGGGAGGTTTCTTAGAAAAGGTAACATTTCATCATGCCTGGTGGTAATTAGGATTATTTGCTAACAATGGAAAGCCCTGCTAATTTGTTCAACAAGAGAATGAATAAACACTAAAGTAACCCATTAAAACAAAAAGATAAACAGTGAAAAAATATAGAAGGAAAGCAACCAGGATCACTCCAGCAATCTCAAAAGCAGGAATTTATGGAATTTTTCTGTCTTGTGATAGTGATAAGATGACTTAACTCTGATGATATACCAGTTCTTTGTTTGTCTTGTTTGTTTGTGTTTTTGTGAGTGTATTTCATTGTTAATTTAGAAAGGTTTAATTACGGTCAGATGTCTATATCTGGATAAATAAGCTATAGCCCCAAAAGCAGAATAATAGAGGTGACTGGTGAAGACCTAAATCAGTATATTTGGAAAAATCTTGGTATGAGTTGACAGTCACTCAAAAAGATACCATTATGCTACTTTATGGTCTTACTAGTTCTCTTCATATTCTCAATGCCCTCAGTATAAATTTCAAGCAGCTTAATATATCTGACAAGGACCTTTACATACTGACTAGGGTTCTGCTAATCTTTCTGGACTTATTTCATTAGACCACATCTTGAAATTTAAGCCCCAGGTAAACTGAGTGATTCTTACCAGGCACCATGAGTGTGGTTATGCTCTTTCTTTCCCATAGGCCTCTGTCTCTGTTATCACCTTGAAACATGCTAAAAGGTTTGAAATCCTCTTCTTTTTTGACTGATTTTTATTATTTTAGCTCCTTCCTATGAGATCATTTCTAATAAGACTTCCTTGACTACTAAAGAATGTTCATTTGAAGGAGTTCCCTGTTGGCCTAGTGATTAAGATTCTGCCTTCCAATTCAGGGGACTCAGGTTTGACCTCTGGTAGGAGAAATAAGATCCCACATGCCACAGGGTAACTAAAGCCTGTGTACCTCAACTAAGATTCAACATGGCCAAATAAATAAATCAATATTTTTTTTTAAAAAAAAGAATGCTCATTTCAATTCCCACAGAGATTTATTCCCATCACACTGTAAATCCATAATCTGTCTTCCTTTGACATAAATCATATCCTGTTTCATATTATATTCCAAGAGCTTGCTAGAATACTAGCACAGAGTTGTTACTCAATACTTATATATTAAATCATAAAAATTAACAGCAGTTCTAAATTCCAATGTCTATTTATTTGAATATTTTTGATATTTTTCTACAAGCTATGTTTCTTTCACCACTGTTTTGTGTTCTTACAGAACTGTGCTTGGAGTATATCTTGATAAATATAGGTTGAATAAACACCAATGAAAATAATCTTGTGATACTAAAAAATGATGTGTTCTTGTGTAAACCATAGACTTACTGGTTGCTGAGACCCATCTGTCTTACACCTCTACTTTCTCATGGCCTACAACAGTGCCTGACACATAGGAAACAGCTCATACTTGTTATTGAATATACAGGTGAACCAGCATCAATACCAACATGTTAGTAATAGCCATAAAACTATTCTCATTGTGGGAATTTCCTGGCAGTCCAGTGGGTAAAACTTGCTGCTTTCACTGCCAGAGCCTGTGATCATTGGTAATAGGGAGAAAGTTATTCTTATTGTAAGAATTTTAAGATAATTTAAGATCAATATCATCACAATGATCACCCAGGATACTGTGTGGTAAAACAACTGTGCAGGGATGTGTACAGTTTCCAAATTAAGAAGATGCCAATTAATCTGGCTTCATGGTCTGACACTTCTGGTTTTCTTATTTCAGTAATGACTTCATTTGGACTAGGAGTCATTAAGTATTGTTTATTACATATAATAAATATTAATATATTTCCTATAAAATATTTGGTTTTTAATTTATTTTTGTTTCTTAGTAAAATAAGAATCACAAATGATTGTCCTTACTCTTCTCTCAGCTAAGTTCAGAAAAGGAAACTTTGAACTACTGTAGATATGCTGAAAGGTTAGGGCTTTTGTTTTGATAGATGGGAACCCCTTTTCCAACTCCACTCTTTTTTCTTCCCCTTTTTTATCAAAGAGGCAAAATATCTCACCTTGATGTGGGTGCAATTGGCCATTTGAGCAATGAGTATACGTCATTTAATTTTCTGTGAGTATCCACCAGGCAGGTTAGGCTTCCATGTACATCAATCCCAAGATCATATACTTGAAGTAAAAATGATAATGGGAGGACAAAATTGACCTTGAGAGCAGTAATCTTAAGACTTTCCCTGAATGTTACCAGAGGAAAACAACGACAACAACAACAAAAATGTGTGATTTTTACAACTGAAATGGCAAGCACAAAAGGAAAGAAAAAAATGTTCAAAGTGACAGGGTCTCTACTTGTTCAAATGCTTAAAATATGTCTTAACACTCAGTTTCATAAAAAACACTAAATAAGAGAAAAAAGGAGAAAAAAAAATCCTTTTTTTTTGTATTCCCTCAAGAAAGCATAAAAAGACAGATGGCCCAAATGAGAGGGTCCCCGCTCAGACAAGACCTTAATAATCTTATTTGCTTTGACAAAGGAGTGTATATAGTGAACTATGTGACGACTTTGTTCTCCCAGGAGAAAGGACAACAGAGAAGAGAGAAAGACACCTAAAAATGGCCACATCTTTGAAAACTTGGGTTATAATGCTTCGTTTTGTTAAGTAATGAAAGAACAATAAGAATCTTTCCTTTTATAATTTGTGCTGTCCTTGCTCAGTTATAAATCTGAAAACAAAAGTTCAAAGCAGTGCAATTTCTTTTTTTTTTTTTCCTTCTGTTATATAATGAGTGAAGAACAAAGAAACTTGTTTTACTCTATCTCTAGAAAATGAATAAAGGTAAAAATAAGGAGAGAAGCAGAAATAATCTAAACTAACAGAATCTTAAAATCTCACACAGAACCGTTGGTGGAGTTCAAATTTCCTCCATTATGAGCAACTAAAGACTGTCTTGGATTTCAGTCTTGCTCCAGAGTTTCAGCTCCTATAAGTCAATAATGTTTATGGAGTGAACTTCTGGACTAACTATAATAGCATGATCTTTTAAAACATATCTTCGTGATTGGAATATAAACCACTTTGTCCTTTCAAAGACTCAATAACACTTCCTCATACTATTCTTAGGGAAAATTTTGGATAGAAAACTGAATTTCAGAGAATCATGCACCCAATATCCAACTCATTCTTCTAAATATTCCAGAAAAGAAGCACCAAAAAGATTGTCTATAGCGTGAAGTATGATATAGTGGAAAGATTGTTTTGTGTTTTCTTTTCAAGTTCTGACTGTGACTCTTGGTTGTGCTGCCTTGCTCAGATTATTTAATCTCATTGCATTGTAAGTTTTTCAGATATAAAGATTATTTTTTTTAAATATATGGTTCAGATGTAGAAAACAAACATAGTTACTGGGGTGGGGGAAGGGGAAGGAGTGGGGTAAACTAGAAGATTGAGATTGACATATGCACATTACTATATATAAAATAAGGGCTTCCAAAGTGGCATGGTGGTAAAGAATCCACCTGCCAATGCAGGAGATACGAGAGATGTGGGTTCGATCCCTGACTGGGATGATCCCTCTCCAGTATTTCTTGCCTAGAAAATTCCATGGACAGAGGAGCCTGGTGGTTTATAGTCCATGGTATCACAAAGAGTCAAACATGACTGTGTACACACACACACATGTATAAAATAGATAACTAATAAGGACCTACTGTATACCACAGGGACATCTACTCAGTACTCTGCAATGGCCTGTATGGGAAAAGAATTTGAAAAAGAATGGATATATACATATGTATAACTAATTCACTTTGCTGTAAACTTGGAACTAATACAACAATGTAAATCAACTATACTTCAATAAAAAAAATTAAAAAGAATGCAGATTAAAAACTTGGCAAAAAATAAAATCTGTACTTTAGGGAGGGTGCTCTAAAGTTTAAATAACAGGGTAAGTATTGAACACAACACATTTTAGGATTCTTCTTTATTCATATTAAAATATCAAATATTTGTGATACTTAAAAAACTCTGAAATAAACCAGAGACAACGGCACACTTCCTTCCTTACTAATTAACAGACTCAACCAATATAGAGATAGGTCAACTCCAGCCTAGAGACCAAACACAGCCCTCATCTGACTTTGTACATAAGATTATTTGGAAGACAAGAATGTCCATTCATTTCTGAAATTTCTGTTGCTGCTCACATGCTTCAGTGGCGTAGTTGTGTAGTTTCAATGGAAGTCATATACCCCCATGCTCAGAATCTTTACTATCTTCCCTTTTACAGAAAAAGTCATGACCCTTAACTTGAAAACAGAGGAAGGAGGGGTTAGCAAAAATTCTAGGCAGTTTTCAAGATTCAGTTCAGTTCACTTGCTCAGTCATGTCCAACTCTTTGCAACCCAAGAACCACAGCATGCCAGGCCTCCCTGTCCATCACCACCTCCTGGTGTCTACCCAAACCTAATTCCATTGAGTCAGTGATGAAATCCAACCATCTCATCCTCTGTTGTCCCCTTCTCCTCCTGCCCTCAATCTTTCCCAGAAGCAGGTCTTCTCAAATGAGTCAGGTCTTCGCGTCAGGCGGCCAAAGAATTGGAGCTTCAGCTTCAACAAGAGTCCTTCCAATGAACACCCAGAACTGCTTTCCTTTAGGATGGACTGGTTGGATATCTTTGCTGTCCAAGGGACTCTCAAGAGTCTTCTCCAACACCACAGTTAAAAACCATCAATTCTTTGGCACTCAGCTTTCTTTGTAGTCCAACTCTCACATCCATACATGACTACTGGAAAAACCATAGCCTTGACTAGATGGACCTTTGTGGACGAAGTAATGTCTCTGCTTTTTACTATGCTGTCTAGGTTGGTCATAACTTTCCTTCCAAGGATCAAGTGTCTTTTAACTTCATGGCTGCAATCACCATTTGCAGTGATTTTGGAGCCCAGAAAAATAGTCAGCCACTATTTCCCCATCTATTTGCCATGAAGTGATGGGACTGGATGCCATGATCTTAATTTTCTGAATGTTGAGCTTTAAGCCAACTTTTTCACTCTCCACTTTCACTTTCATCAAGAGGCTCTTTAGTTCTTCTTCACTTTCTGCAATAAGAGTGGTATCATCTGCATATCTGAGGTTATTAATATTTCTCCCAGAAATC
This sequence comes from Bubalus bubalis, assembly GCF_019923935.1. Classification (NCBI taxonomy): domain Eukaryota; kingdom Metazoa; phylum Chordata; class Mammalia; order Artiodactyla; family Bovidae; genus Bubalus; species Bubalus bubalis. The sequence continues at coordinate 69,235,856 of NC_059163.1, forward strand.
TTGATTCCAGCTTATGCTTCTTCCAGCCCAGGATTTCTCATGATGTACTCTGCATATTAGTTAAATAAGCAGGGTGACAATATACAGCCTTGACGTCCTCCTTTCCCTATTTGGAACCAGTCTGTTGTTCCATGTCCAGTTCTTACTTGCTTCCTGATCTGCATACAGATTTCTCAAGAGGCAGATCAGGTGGTCTGGTATTCCCATCTCCTTCACAATTTTCCACAGTTTATTGTGATCCACACAGTCAAAGGCTTTGGCATAGTGAATCATGCAGAAATAGATGTTTTTCTGGAACTCTCTTGCTTTTTCCATGATCCAGCGGATGTTGGCAATTTGATCTCTGGTTCCTCTGCCTTTTCTAAAACCAGCTTGAACATCTAGAAGTTCACGGTTCATGTATTGCTGAAGCCTGGCTTGGAGAATTTTGAGCATTACCTTACTAGCATGTGAGATGAGTGCAATTGTGTGGTAGTTTGAGTTTTCTTTGGCATTGCCTTTCTTTGGGATTGGAATGAAAACTGACCTTTTCCAGTCCTGTGGCCTCTGCTGAGTTTTTCAAATTTGCTGACATGTTGAGTGCAGCACTTTCACAGCATCATTTTTTAGAATTTGAAATGGCTTAACTGGAATTCCATCACCTCCACTAGCTTTGTTTATAGTAATGCTTCCTAGGCCCACTTGACTTCACATTCCAGGATGCCTGGCTCTATGTGAGTGTGAGTGATCACACCATCATGATTATCTGTATTGTGAAGATCTTTTTTGTAAAGTTCTTCTGTGTATTCTTGCCACCTCTTCTTAATTGTAAAACTCTAAAACAAAGCCATGATTTATACACACACACACACACACACACACACATAGAGAGAGAGAGATTTTAGTACAAGTATATTCAACTTGCTCTGAGACTAATATTTATTTAACATATTCACCTTCAAAGATTTTTCTCATTCAACAGTACAGATGGAAATGGAATATATGTGTTTAGGTTCACTTTGCTGAACTTTTTTCAAAATATGAGTAATACCTCAACCTGTAGATAATATAAAAGCTTCATATACTGAAAAATAATCTTAACTAAAGCCAACCATTTTTATACTTTCTTAATCCCCTTTCGATTTCCACTTATAATCACCTCCTTTCATCATAACTGCTGTCTCTAAATGGAAACTATCATGTTGATGAAAAAGTGTCACTTCTACTGCTGAAAGCAACCTTAATTATTCACAACTTAGTTCAAAATACTCATTTTAAAAGGAAAAACCTGAGTGTCACAGAGATGATGTCAACCAGCTCTTTGTGCTAAGCAGCATCAGAGCTTAGAGGAGAATCCAGTCCCTGGGCTCTGGATTCTGGGATCACTTAAAGATACCACAATATTTTCCAATCTGGTCTACCTCTGTTCTTATCCCAGTATTTATATTCATATATTATCTTTCTTGGGCTTCCCAGGTGGCACTAGTGGTAAAGAACCCACCTGACATTGCAGGAGACGTAAGAGATGTGGCCTCAATTCGTGGGTCAGGAAGACCCCTAGAGAGGGGAAATGGCTACAACTCTAGTATTCTTGCCTGGAAAATCCCATGGGCAGAGAAGACTGGTAGGCTATAGTCCATGGGGTTGCAAAGAGTTGAATGCCACTGAAGCAACTTAACACGTTGAGTTATTTTTCAACATCTATCTCTAACTCCTCAACCCTAGCTTAAATAAGCTCTTTCAACAGAAGAGAGAGAGAGAGAAAAAAAATCAACTGTATTTCCCCACCAACTTTAAAATGTTACTGTTACAATTTAGGGAAGAGCTGTGTGCACAAATTATTTGGTCTTTATTTTCTCCTTCTATTATTATACATTTTCCATTTTGTTGTTCAGTGACTTAGTCATGTCTAACTCTGTGATCCCATGTATTGCAGCACGCCAGGCTTCCCTGTCCTTCACCATCTCCTGGAGCTTGACTAAACTCATGTCCATTGAGTCGGTGATGCTATTCAACCATCCCTTCCTCTGTGGTCTCCTTCTCTCCCTGCTTTCAATCTTTCCCAGCATCAGGATATTGTCTAACGAGTCAGCTCCTCACATCAGGCAGCCTAAGTATTGGAGCTTCAGCTTCTGCATCAGTCCTGCCAATGAACACTCAGGACTGATTTCCTTTAGGATTGACTGGTTGGATTTTCTTGCAGCCCAAGAGAATCTCAAGAGTTTTCTCAAACACCACAGTTCAAAACCATCAACTCTTCAGTGCTCAACTTTCTTTATAGTCCAAATCTCACATCCATCCATGACTATTGGAAAAACCATAGCTTTGACTGGACAGACTTCTGTTGACAAAGTAATGTCTCTGCTTTTTAATATGCTGTTTAGGTTGGTCATAACTTTTCTTCCAAGAAGCAAGGTTCTTTTGATTTTGTGGATGCAGTCACCATCTGCAGTGATTTTGGAGACTAAAAAAATAGTCTGCCACTTTTCATTTTTTCCCCATCTATTTGCCATGAAGTGATAGGACTGGATGCCAGATCTCAGCTTTTTGAATGTTGAGTTTTAAGCCAGACTTTTCACTCTCCTCTCTCACTTTCATCAAGAGGTTCTTTGGTCCCTCTTCACTTTCTGCCATAAGGATAGTGAGGTTATTAATATTTCTCCAGGCAATCTTGATTCCAGCTTGTGCTTCATCTAGCCCAGCATTTCGCATGAGATATTCTGCATATAGATTAAACAAGCAGGGTGACAATATACAGGCTTGATGTACTTTTTCCCCAATTTGCAACCAATCTATTATTCTATGCCCTATTCTATCTGGTGCTTCTTAACCTGCATACAGGTTTCTCAGGAGACAGGTCAGGTGGTCTGGTGTTCCCATCTCTTTCAGAATTTTCCCCAGTTTTTTGTGATCCACACAGTCAAAGGCTTTGGCATAGTCAATAAAGCAGAAATAGATGTTTTTCTGGAGCTCTCTTGCTTTTTCAATGATCCAATGGATGTTACAATTTGATCTCTGGTTCTTTTTCCTTTTCTAAAACCAGTTTGAGAACTTCCATCTGGAAGTTCTTGATTCATGTACTGTTGAAGCCTAGCTTAGAGAATTTTAAGCATTACTTTGCTAGCCTGTGAAATGATTGCAATTGTGTGATACTTTGAACAATCTTTGGCATTGCCTTTCTTTAGTATTGGAATGAAAACTGAACTTTTCCAGTCTTGTGGCCACTGCTGAGTCTTCTAAATTTGCTGGTATATTGAGTGCAGCACTTTCACAGCATCATCTTTTAGGATTTGAAATAGCTCAGATGGATTTCCATCACCTCCTTTAGCTTTGTTCTTGGGGGCTGGAGGAAAAGGGGACGACAGAGGATGAGATGGCTGGATGGCATCACCAACTCGATGGACATGAGTTTGGGTGAACTCCAGGAGTTGGTGATGGACAGGGAGGCCTGGCATGCTGCAATTCATGGCGTCACAAAATGTCGGACATGACTGAACGACTGAACTGAACTGAACTGAACTGGATCCTGTACTTTCAATATCATGAGGCAGCCAGACAGAAACCATTCAGCAAACTGATCATTGATCCTGTTATTGCTCAGAGAAAGTAATTTTCAAATAATTTGAAACTGTAATAGAAGAAAGAACCTAAAACAGTCATAGCAGGATCACATGTTCATAAAGACTTAAACCAAAATCTTGTGAATAACTAGACTTGAATTTACAATGTGATTAGATGCAATGTATTTTAAGCTACATTTAATTTGTTCTTACCATGTGCCAAAATGCAATTTTGAGTTCTTTACATATATGAGCTCATTTAATTTTTCTTGAGATAGATACCAATACTGTATCCATTTGACAAATAAGAAAAACAATGCACAGAGTGCTTGATCTAGGACTTTGTTAATGGTGAGGATATACTGGAACTTAGTGGAGCCTCAGTTCCGTTCAGTTCAGTTCAGTCGCTCAGTCGTGTCCTACTTTTTGCGACCCCATGAATTGCAACACACCAGGCCTTCCTTTCCATCACCAACTCCTGGAGTTCACTCAAACTCATGTCCATCAAGTCGGTGATGCCATCCAGCCATCTTATCCTCTGTCATCCCCTTCTCCTCCTGCCCCCAATCCTTCCCAGCATCAGTCTTTTCCAGTGAGTCAACTCTTCACATGAGTTGGTCAAAGTACTGGAGTTTCAGCTTTAGAATCATTCCTTCCAAAGAACACCTAGGACTGATCTCCTTTAGATTGGACTGGTTGGATCTCCTTGAAGTCCAAGGGACAAATACAACCTAGAAATATGAATTATCTGGGGGGAGCAAATGATCACTTATAATGACCAATATATTTTTATTCATCCATATATGTTCATATTTTTCATCAAAACTTACTCTGTGACAGGCAGTGTATAGCCTAGCAATCCATGAGTGATCAATAGACATGTCTTTGTCCTCATGGATATGGTGGATGGATTCAATGCAAAATGAAGAGAATAAGGAAAAAAGGAAAAGCAGAATGATTCTTAGAACTTTTATCTGAGCAATTGGATAGACATGGGCATTATTTAGTGGAAATGGGTCACCAGAGCCTTAGTCAGACTCATTTTCAAAGTTTAACTAATTGGCACGACTAGAAGCTTTTGTTGATGCTGTTTTTTTTTCTTTTCTTTTATCATAAGTTGGACATGATTAGTTACTGAAAAAAAATATAAGTCTGAAAGTTCTCTTTTGTCTGGTATCTGTTTGTTATTCAGTGCTGAGATTCATTAATACATCAGAGGCAGGAAATTACTGATTGCCAAATTCTAACAATTTCATTTTCATTTTTTTTCTGAATACTTTTATAAGAAGTCATGTTTTGTTTTTGTTTTTGTTTTTTTTTTTTTTTTTTTTTTTTGTATTTGCTCTCTGAAATCTCCACCTCCACATTTATGTAGAGACCCCTGTTTTATTATGGGACTTAGCCATTGTTTACTATATTCGCACTCTTTTACTGTTGTGTAGCTTTAGTTCTAGAAGTAAATATATATCTAATTCTCACTCTCAGTCTTTATGTCAGTGTGTCTATTCATTTTGTTGTCCAGTGCTCTTGCTCTATATATTTTTCAGGAATGGTGCATTGTAATATTTCTCAAGTTCTTGAATGTTGATAATACCTTGTCTCCACCCTTTACTATGGAGAGTTACTTTTACCTTATTCAATGCAAATTCCCTGAACATTTTCTGCCATTAAACATCTGAAATACTGTTTTCTATTTCCTTTAGTCAAAAGAATTGTTCTTAAAAAAAAAAAAAAAGAGTGTAATCTAATTTTCTTGTAAATTTTTCCTCACTTTGCATGGATGCAAGTTTTTACTTTTCTAAATATATCAATAATTCTTAAAGAATATATATTTCTTAAAAACAGTTTCTACTGGACTATAACCAATTAACAATGTCATGATAGTTTCAGATGGACTACAAAGGGACTCAACTATACATACACATATATAAACATTCTACCCCAAACTCCCCTCCCATGCAGGCTGCCATAAAGAATATATCTTGATTTGAGTTTTTCTCTGAGTAGTGTAGGCACATAGTGTACCCTTTCTTTTGTATGAACAATTTTTCAATATAGTTTCAAGCAACTTTTAAAAATTGCTTAAAGGTCAAGAAACACCTGGAGTAACAGGCAAATTTGGCCTTGGAGTACAGAATGAAGCAGGGCAAAGGCTAACAGAGTTCTGCCAAGAGAATGCACTGGTCATGGCAAACACCCTCGTTCAGCAACATAAGAGAAGACTCTACACATGGACATCACCAGATGATCAACACTCAAATCAGACTGACTATATACTTTGCAGCCAAAGATGAAGAAGCTCTATACAGTCAGCCTAAATAAGACCGGAAGCTGACTGTGGCTCAGATCATGAATTCCTTATTGCCAAATTCAGAATTAAATTGAAGAAAGTGGGCCAAACCACTAGACCATTCAGGTATGACTTAAATCAAATCCCTTAACAATTATACAGTGGAAGTGAGAAATAAATTTAAGGGACTAGATCTGATAGACAGAGTGTCTGGTGAACTATGGATGGAAGTTCGTGACATTGTACAGGAGACGGGGATCAAGGCCATCTCCAAGAAAAAGAAATGAAAAAAGCAAAGTGGCTGAATGGGGAGGCCTTACAAATAGCTGTGAAAAGAAGAGAAGTGAAAAGCAAAGGAGAAAAGGAAAGATATACCCATTTGAATGCAGACTTCCAAAGAGTAGCAAGGAAGAAACCCTTCCTCAGTGATCAATGCAAAGAAATAGAGGAAAACAATAGAATGGGAAAGACTAGAGATCTGTTCAAGAAAATTAGAGATACCAAGGGAATATTTTTACAAAGATGGACTCAATAAAGAACAGAAATATTATGGACTTAACAGAAGCAAAAGGTATTAAGAACAAATGGCAAAAATACACAGAACTATACAAAAAAGATCTCCATGACCCAGATTATCACAATGGTGTGATCACCAACCTAAAGTCAGATAACCTGGAATGCAAAGTCAAGTGGGCCTTAGGAAGCATCACTACGAACAAAGCTAGTGGAGGTGATGGAATTCCAGTTGAATTATTTCAAATGCTGAAAGATGATGCTGAGAAAGTGCTGCATGCAATATGCCAGCAAATTTGGAAAACTCACAGTGGCCACAGGACTGGAAAAGGTCAGTTTTCATTCCAATCCCAAAGAAGGCAGTGTCAAAGAATGCTCAAACTTCTGCACAATTGCACTCATCTCACACACTAGTAAAGTAATGCCCAAAATTCTCCTAGCCAGGCTTCAGCAATACGTGAACCATGAACTTCCAGATGTTCAAGCTGGTTTTAGAAAAGGCAGAGGAACCAGAGATCAAATTGCCAACATCCGCTGGATCATGGAAAAAGCAAGAGAGTTCCAGAAAAACATCTATTCCTGTTTTATTGACTATGCCAAAGCCTTTGACTGTGTGGATCACAAACTGTGGAAAATTCTGAAAGAGATGGGAATATCAGACCACCTGACCTGCCTCTGGGGGTATCTGTATGCAGGTTAGGAAGCAACAGTTAGAACTGGACATGGAACAAAAGACTGGATCCAAATAGGAAAAAGAGTACGTCAAGGCTGTATATTGTTACCCTGCTTATTTAATTATATGCAGAGTACATCATGAGAAATCCTGGGCTGGATGAAGCATAAGCTGGAATCAAGATTGCCGGGAGAAATAACAATGACCTCAGATATGATAAATGACACCACCCTTATGGCAGAAGGTGAGGAAGAACTAAAGAGACTCTTGATGAAAGTGAAACAGGAGGGTGAAAAAGTTGGCTTAAAGCTCAACATTCAGGAAACTAAGATCATGGCATCCAGTCCCATCACTTCATAGTAAATAGATGGGGAAACAGTGGAAACAGTGGCTGACTTTATTTTTCTGGGCTCCAAAATCACTGCAAATGGTGATAGTAGCCATGAAATTAAAAGACGCTTACTCCTTGGAAGGAAAGTTATGACCAACCTAGACAGCATACATGGTCACGTATTGATGTCAGAGTTGGACTATAAGGAAGGCTGAGCACTGAAGAATTGATGCTTTTCAACTGTGATGTTGGAGAAGACTCTTGAGAGTCACTGGACTGCAAGGAGATCCAACCAGTCCATCCTAAAGGAGATCAGTCCTGGGTGTTCATTGGAAGGACTGATGTTGAAGCTGAAACTCCAATAATTTGGCCACCTGATGAGAAGAGCTGACTCATTTCACCTGATGCTGGGAAAGATTGAGGGCAGGAGGAGAAGGGGATGACAGAGGATAAAATGGTTGAATGGCATCACCGACTCAATGGACATGGGTTTGGGTAAACACCGGGAGGTGGTGATGGACAGGGAGGCCTGGCATGCTGCGATTCATGGGGTCACAAAGAGCCAGACATGACTGAGAAATTGAACTGAACTGACTGTAGAAGACTCTTGAGAGTCCCTTGGACTACAAGTAAATCCAGCCAATCCATCCTAAAGGAAATCAGTCCTGAGTGTTCATTGGAATGACTGATGTTGAAACTGAAGCTCCAATACTTTGGCCACCTGATGTGAAGAACTGACTCATTGGAAAATATCCTGATACTGGGAAAGATTGAAGGCAGGAGGAGAAATGGCCAACAGAGAATGAGATAGTTGGATGGCATCACCTACTCAATGGACATGAGTTTAAGTATACTCTGGGAGTTAGTGATGGATGGAGCCCTGGCGTGCTGCATCCATGGGGTCACAAAGAATTGGACACGACTGAGCAACTGAACTGAACTGAACTTTATCTATTTTTCTTTTTTTTGCCTTTAAAAGTTTATTCTTTGTCACGTTCTACCCTTTTCAACATATTATTATGGTGATTTTTCCCTATTGCACAATTTTTCTTTTCATTTTTTAGTATTTACTTCATTTTGAATATTTCTGAGTTGTTTGATTTTCATATCTTGTACAAATTTTTAAATGATATTTTCGTTGCTTTTAAATAGTAGATTGTTATAAAATTAGACCCGTATCTTATAGTGCTCACAAATAAATTAAAACTAAATAGACTATAATACCTGAAACCATGAAACTTCTAGGAGAAAACATAGGAAAAATGCTTCTTGATATGAGTCTTAGTAATAACTTTGGATATGACCTAAAGCATAACAACAATTCAGAAATACACAGGTGAGACTACATCAACCTAAAATCTCTGAACAACAAAGGAAACAATCTACAAAGTGAAAAGACAACTAATGAAGTGGAACAAAAATATTCACAAATCATATATCTGAAGAGGGGTTAATATTCCACATGTCATCTGAATAAAGGTGTTAATGAGGAGAGATAGAAACCTGAGAATGCACTCCTTCACTCACTTGCTTTCCAAAGATTTTAAACAGTTCTAATTTTTCTAGCATCTCTGCCAAACACTGAAGTATGAGTGCTTAAAATATGAATGAAAAGTGTTACTGTCCCAAAAAGGGTCAGAATAGCTAATATATTTTCATTATTTTAATCTTCAATTACATAAATGTTCTACCAATATTAACTGATTGACAATCATCTTCTAAAACAAGCAGAAAAAAAATGCATGTACTTTATAAAAGAGACTCAATAAACAACTTCCTTTATAAGAAATCTCAATATCATCAGGAAGAAAAGTCACTTTTTAAAACATTTTCTATTTTACCTTGTGGTATTTGAGTCATTTTCAAACTCTATTGGGTGTTTTTTAGAGTTGTTATGGAGTTTAAATATAGAAATTTGTTCTCATCTAGACTTAGTGATTTTTATTCTTTTTTTTTTTTTTCAATTATTTTCTCCCCCTCTAAGATGTAAGTTGTCTTAACAATCCTTTTGAGGCTTACAGGAGAGAAACAGTATGAGCAGAGAGAAGGTTGGTTGTTCTCTTCCTAAGAAACAGGGATTTTGTAAGTGAGAGCATACGACACAGAATCTCCCTGAAGGCAGAAGAGTAAGAGCTTTCCAACTTAGCTTTCCAACTCTGCATGTGAAATGATTCACTAATTAGTAGTCCTAAATGTTAAGGGAAGAGAAATGAAGAAATAAAAGCCACTTATACGGCATTTTGTGTATGATGAAAGTGCTGTATGAAACTTTGCTTCTTCATGGAAAATACCATTCTGTAAAAATGTGGTCCTATAAACTGTTATTTAAGCGGGTTCCTACAGCTGCAGACTGATTAAAACCCAGCAGGTAAAGCTATAATAAACAAATGCCACCTGCTGCTGGAACAGGTGTCTGTGTCCTCATTTAGAAATGAAACTAAACGAGAGGATGCAGAGGGGTTAGAAGACACCATTGCCTGAGTTACTCGGAGCCTGGCATTCTGTTATTCATTGCTGTTTGTCCTTGAACTTAATGCTGGGGGCTTTGATTTTTCAGGCTACTTGATAATGCCTTGAGGATTAAACTTCAATACAATTAAGAAGACCTATATCTTCTCCTGATAGAATTCCCACACTCAGTGCTGGCATTTTTTACCTCTTTGTTTTATTGTTGACCTGTCTTCACCCTGCACTACTTAGAAATCAATTATAGGACACAAATTATTGAGAACAGTTCTTTTCACCTCCTAAGAACAAATGAAAAGATACTTCATGCAGGATAAATTAAAGAACAGAATATATTGGATAGCATGCTATGAAATTTAATGAGTACCTTTTAAACATCATGTCTTATATGATATTAGGCTCTTCTCTCACTTTTTTTCTGTATTTCATTTCTCATCACAATTCTAACACTCACCATTTACTAGAAACAGAAAAAGGTTACTTCTATTGTTTTAAAAACTTTTGGCTTCTTCTTTTCTCCTTAAATAACATAAATTCATGAAAGTTATTTTAAAATGATTTTGAGAAAGTGTAACTGGAAGACTCAAGAACTCTTGGGGGGAATAATTTGCCCAACATGTTTGCAATGGTTGCTACTTTAGGTTGAGTCTAAGCTATTTTATGATGCTAAAGCTGAAACTCCAGTACTTTGGCCACCTCATGTGAAGAGTTGACTCATTGGAAAAGACTCTGATGCTGGGAGGGATTGGGGGCAGGAGGAGAAGGGGACGACAAAGGATGAGATGGCTGGATGGCATCACCAACTCGATGAACATGAGTTTGAGTGAACTCCAGGAATTGGTGATGGACAGGGAGGCCTGGCGTGCTGCAATTCATGGGGTCGCAAAGAGTTGGACATGACTTAGCGACTGAACTGAACTGAACTGAAGCTACTTTATAGATATTGTTATGAGATTAAATAAATAAGCAAATGTGATAATGTTTTGACTATTTCAAAGTGCTTTATGAATATAAAAGAAATTTGAAATTGAAGTTTTATTTGAAGCTAATTGGAAATAGACACATTTTGATATAAATTGTAAGATATTTGCCAAGAGCTTACAAATAAGGTAGGATAAATGTTTTGTGAAATTTAAAACCTTCTGGCAGGAAGTAGAGGTTGAGCAACTTGTATGCCCAAATTTTCTCAGAGAAGACAGTATGAAGCGTTTACCTTTGACCATAATCAACAATCATAAGCAATAACAAGGCTTATACCTATAGCTTTATGGGTGGCTGTTTTAGTTACAATAATGCTAGGATTGTTATTATAAAGACATTCGCCCTACACTTTCAGAGGATTAACAAAATGAAATTTTATTTCTGCTCATATTAAGTTCAGGTAGGTAGGAAGGAGGTTTCCTTCCTTGTAGTCATTTAGGGATCCAGGGTCTTTCTAGTGCATGGTCCTTCTAGACTCTTAGAATTTTTCTTTCCATTCAGCTGAGTGCTGGAAAGGCACATCTTCTTATCCACTTGGATTCAGTACTGATATATGTTGGGTCTTTTCAGATCACAAGGCCTACATAGATGCAAAAGTGATGCCCCAAAATGTAGCCCCTGACTAAGACACCACAGTGAAGAAACAACTCTACAATATGAAAGAGGAGTATGACTCTTTGCTAGTTAGCTATTAATCTCCTCCACAAGGAAGCATAAACTAGTAAGATGGAATTTTAGATTATTTCAGGGCTGATGAAGATGTAAAGGATAATTCAGGAGAGACAGGTCCTCAGAGTTCTTAATAGAATGGAATGTGCAAAATGTCCTCCAAGTGGGTGTGTGAGTGAATCTCCAAGAAAGCCAATAAAAAAGTCAGCATTTAAATTTTTCAGTAGCCAAAATAAACAGTTCAACGTTAGTCCAACTATTCCATCCTTGCTCTCCAAATTCTCCTCTTTTCTATTTCCCTCACCATCAACCCCAGGCCCTACACTGTTGAAGTAAAAAAAAAAAAAAAAGAAAAGAAAAGTTGATAGCAAAATGTAAATAGAAAAAAATAAAAGTGGAGAGAGAAAAGGAGGTTAACATCACCCCTCTCTCACTATAGTCCTTACAGAATTCTCAATAGAGAAACTGAGAGTAGATGGTAATAAAGTTTAAGATTGTATTTTATTATTAATATATCCTAGAGTAGATATTAATTGCTACCCAGATAACTTTTGATTACCTGAAAGTAATATAAATATATATGTATATACAATAAAATGACACTAATATTTAATTTCAACCAGTTACTTGGGAAAACCCTGCTCCAGAGAATGAATTTAAAGGAAGAGTGAAAAAAAAAATAGTGAATTTATGATTATATCCCCCAAACTGTGCTTTAAGCAGAGAATGCTATAAATAAGAAGTATTGGAGAGAAAATCTTTCATGAGTATACAAAGTTAGAGGTTGTGTTTGATCAGTTTTCTTGTAAGATGTGTACTGATTTCCATACCCATGTTGAAATTGTTCAGTCGCTAACTAGTGTCCCTGTCTTGTGACCCCATGGACGGTAGCATGTCAGGATTCTCTGTCCTTCACGACCTTCCAAAGTTTGCTCAGTTTGTTGTAATCCACACAGTCAAAGGCTTTAGTGCAATGAAGCAAAAATAGATGGTTTTCTGGAATTCTCTTTATTTTTCTATGATCCAATGGCAATTTGATCTCTGGTTCCTCTGCCTTTTCAAATCCAACTTGTATATCTGGCATTTCTTAGTTCACATACTGTTGAAGCCTAGTTTGAAGAATTTGAAGCATTACCTTGCTAGCATGTGAAATGAGCACAATTGCATATTAGTTTGAACATTCTTTGTCATTGCCCATTGCCATTGGAATGAAAACTGACCTATTCAAGTTCTGTGGTCACTGATGAATTTTCCAAATCTGCCCACAAATGGAGTACAGCACTTTAACAGCAGCATCTTTAGGATTTGAAATAGCTCGGCTGGAATTTTATCATCTCCACTAATATCTAGCAGAATTATATATAATTATATTTTTTTCTTAGTGAAAAATAAATATTACTTAATATTTGGTGATTTATGACTTTGAAAGTTTCAGAATCATTTAGAATAATGTAATTAGAGAAGAAATAGGATATATTAGAAAAATTGGCTCCTTTCTTAAGTCTTTCTTAACACATTTCTTCCTCTTTTCCAGTAGAAGTCATTTTTTTTCTTGCCTTTGACTCTGTAACTTGTGTGTATCTATCCTTCCTGTTGAACCTGAGCATTTAGAAGGTACTGATCTTTGAATTTCCTTTATCATCAACAGTTCCTGATATATAGAAGGTCTGGTAAACAGAGAAAGTCACTGATTTGAAAAAGAGGCTGAAAGTTGAGGTTGTATAATAAATCCCTAAACTTATCTTTTTTATTTTAATGAAGCACTTTTCTCTCTTAAAAGTAGAACACACAAAAAAAATCAGTTAATTGAAGCTTTGGATCTTAAGTTCCTATTAATCAAAGTTTTAATGAATATAGACATATAAGATAGATGAAGACTTTGACAGAATGCCTCTCTTGGTAACATAATGAAGGTTAATATGTGAAAAGTCCCTATAGTAGAGAACCTGTGGGAGACAGAACTCACAAGCTCCCCTGCATAATCAGAATTCTGTTTCTTTGTCTTTCATAAGATAATTTCAGTGATACAGAGTTGAACAACCCTAAGGAAAGGATTATCCAAGAAGGAATGATATTTCCAATGGAGCATGCAGGCTTAGAAAAAAGCTAGCACACTTCAAGCTTGGTAATGGTTAGGCCACATACTCAGAATTTCCTGGGTATACTTAAAGTCTTCCAATTTGTAAAATACGTGTTGTCATTTACCTTCAAAGTCAAGTTATAAAGAGTTTTATACACAAATTGAAAAAGCAGGCCCTGTTAATGAATTATTTTGTTATTAAACAATACAAGTGTCTTCTTATTACATTTTAAATTAAATGTATTTAAGATTCCTGATACTTTGCAAAGAAGTCAGCATGAAAGAAACTCCAAACTTAACATCTATTGCTATTATCAACCTAATTGATTATCTTAGGGAAGCAGGTTGTACGGAAAAGACAAAATGTGATTTGAAAGAAGTATATTATCAAGATGTTAAATTAACTATGAAATAGTTGTAGAGCTTCTAAATGCTCAGAGTCCTTCTGTTAAAGGTAAAAAGAGAGTGAATGCAATATGCTCTATATTTTTCATATTTTTCTTTGTCTTTCGGTTCAGTTCAGTCACTCAGTCGTGTCCAACTCTTTGCGACCCCATGAATTGCAGCACGCCAGGCCTCCCTGTCCATCACCAACTCTCAGAGTTCACTCAAACTCACGTCCATCGAGTCAGTGATGCCATCCAGCCATCTCATCTTCTGTCGTCCCCTTTTCCTCCTGCCCCCAATCCCTCCCAGCATCAGAGTCTTTTCCAATGAGTCAACTCTTCTCACGAGGTGGCCAAAGTTCTTTGTCTTTGGAGGTCATCAAAATTATTACTAATCCTAATTTTCTTCCTATTTGGTAGCACATCAGAGTAGCTGCCTTGTTGAATTTCTCTGATGCTAGACATTTATGACATGCTGGACTTTAAGTGCTTGAGGCTGTTTCTAGCACATTCTCTAATTATGTTTAAATAGGAGCCTGCTCTTACAGTAAATCTGAATTTTTAGAGCAGAACAGTTAAAAATGCATTGATGCAAATCCAAGAAGAATAAGGTTAAACTTGAAGCCTGTTTAACCAAGTATAACTGTACAGCAGAGAAGCAATTAATTTTTCCATATTTTTTAGGGAGCACATTTCAGGGCTTCCATATTTTTGGCCTTCTTTAAATACATTTTCCTTTAACATAAATGCAATTCATCACTGGCCAGTACATTTCAAACAGATGACCTCAGCAATTTAAATACAGACTTATTTGGCTTTGTTGTTCTTGTTCAGTGATGTAAGACACATAATTTGACATTTGCCATCATTCTGTCTACAACCAATACCAAAAACCAAAAATGTGATTCTCTATACTATTAATTTTTTTTTCTGAACCCAAATTTATGTTACAAAATTATTGACGGTGCACTTCTATCATAGAAATAACATCAAAGGGAGAAACGAGACAGAGCCTTTAGTCTAAATTTTTTACCCAACTCATAGCATGCATTTAAGATGATCACTTAAACGTCTTTGAATCTTAGTATTCAGCTCAGCTCAGTTCAGTTCAGTCACTTGGTCGTGTCCGACTCTTTGCAACACAATGAATCACAGCATGCCAGGCCTCCCTGTCCATCACCAACTCCCGGAGTTCACTCAAACTCAAGTCCATTGAGTCGGTGATACCATCCAGCCATCTCATCCTGTCATCCCCTTCTCCTCCTGCCCCTAATCCCTCCCAGCATCAGGGTCTTTTCCAATGAGTCAAATCTTTGCATGAGGTGGCCAAAGTATTGGAGTTTCCCCTTTAGCATCAGTCCTTCCAATGAACCCTCATCTCCTTTAGGATGAACTGGGTGGATCTCCATGCAGTCCAAGAGACTCTCAAGAGTCTTCTCCAACACCGCAGTTCAAAAGCATCAATTCTTCAGTGCTCAGTTTTCTTCACAGTCCAACTCTTACATCCATACATGACCACTTGAAAAACCATAGCCTTGACTATACGCACCTTTGTTGGCAAAGTAATGTCTCTGCTTTTGAATATGCTGTCTAGGTTGGTCATAACTTTCCTTCCAAGGAGTAAGCATCTTTTAATGTCATGGCATAAAATAAGAATTTAGGTTGAATTATTTTTCCCCCAAATTGGCCAGGTGTTCTATGATAATGTTTATTTCATTACCACAGCTTTCTATTTATTTTCTTTCACTGAAGTATAACTTTATACAATAAGAGTGCCCAAATCTTCAGTGTACAATTTAAGGAATTTTTATTTTTATTTTTATTTTTTTTTAATTTATTTTATTTTTAAACTTTACATAATTGTATTAGTTTTGCCAAATATCCAAATATGCAAGGACCATTTGGATTGAAGCATAGATTTCCAGTCCCAGGGGGCTCCCTGGTTTCACTACTGAGTCCATATTCTTTAATAGTCTTTTAACTCCTGATACCATACCTTAGTTTTGCCTGCTTTTGAACTTTATGTAAATGAAATCATTCAGTATGCACTTTTTTTGTCTTTGGCTTCTTTTGTTCAACAATATGTCTTTGTAAGTCATGTATATGCTGATCAGTAGTGATGACTTGTTCTTTTCCATTGTAGTCTTGTAGCCCTTAGTGTGGGATATTCATGTGCCCCACCAAGGCCACCTATATACTAGCCATCTCTTTCCTGTCCTGCTCAACCCAAATAAATATATTGACATGGTGGATCAGTGTAGTTTGCTCTGGGGGTTTCTAGGAGGTCCAGATCTCTTCAAACTCTATTATAAAAGAGGACAGGTGAGTTAATAGCTCTGAAGTAAAACTGTAAATAAATACTATAGTCTGTCCCAGAGGAGTGCAAACTATTTCTGATCCCCTATTGTAACTGAAGTTCAAAACATATTTAACAAATCAATGGACACCTATCATGTTCCTAAAACTTAATTAATCTGCTAGCTACCACAACAGTTGTGGTTGGGACCACTACTTGATTGAGCCTGTAATCATCTACTATCATTCTCTGGGACCCAACTGGTATCTGCAAAGATCAGAAGAGCAAAAAACTGGAGATATAATAGGGACCACCACTATATGCTTTAGTTGTTTAATGGTGACACTAACCTCTGCTACCCCCACTGTCTAGGATGCAGTATGGTTTTAAATATACTGTTGTGGTTGGGGAGAAGGGACAAGTTCTAAAACTTCTCCCTGACCTTCTTCAGTAAGATAATTCTTACATATAATTCAGAGACTCAGTGTGAGAATTATCCAAGTATAACACTTCCAGTTATGCACTCAGGGACTGGGAAACTGGCTAGTGGGTGACTCTATGGTTCCCTTAGGTACACTATGTACCAGACTTAAGACTAGAGCCTCATGCATTACTTGGCACCTTCAGCTTTCCCCTTAATAAAAGCCTAAAGAGAGACTTTGAATCTCTAGACAAAAGACTTTGTGCCCACTCACCTTCAAATATATGGATATTTCCTTTTCTGTAGGACACGATTACCAGAATACATGGTCATAATTCCCTTTGTAGAAGGTCCTATGGTAGGGTTCTTCCTGTTACAGACTTGGCTGCTCTTCAATGATGGGATTCTGGACTACAAAATTTACTCAGTTCCAGAAACCTAGATTGTGACTTTTTTTTAGGTGGTGAAGTTGTATTCCTGTTTCCTGATCTTGCATTCTTGTCTTTCTTTATTTATTCTTTCTCTCTCTCTCTCTCTCTATGTCAAACACCACCTTTATTAATAGTTTATTTTGTCACTAGCAATGGAATGACAGCTCTTTGATCCCCTGGGTCAAGCCCCCTTAGAGCTGTCCTTCTTATCTTGCTGATTGTTAATTTTGACCTCCTGACCTCTTGAGGTTAAGAGTCCATTTATTTCAAAGATATTAGAAACCCAGATGTGTAACCACCTGCCCTGCAATCAGCTATAGCCATGGGGTCATAGGTGGTTGACAGAGTCTTTAGCTAATACTAAGCCAAAAACATGCCACACAAAATTGTAGGCTCTAGTTCCCAAGAATGGTGCATGCTTAATAGGAGACAGTTACCACAGCAGCAATAGTCACTAACTATACTGAGCAGCAAGAGAATGCAGGGCTACATTAATACACTGCAGCAGGGAGGAATATCTGTGTAACACAGGTGAACCCCTTGGTATCTCCACACTCCCTTATCATGTTGTAACTTTGAACAAACCCATGTGACAAACCTGGCCTAAGATGGCACTAAAAATTGAATGTTTGTGCCACTCCCTGCAACTTCACACGTTGAAGCCTTAATCCTCAAGGTGATAGTATTAGGAGATGAGGTATTTGCGAGATAATCAAGTCATGAGGGTGGCACCCTCATGAATGGGATTAGTGCCTTTATAAGACAACACAGGAGAGGGATGATCTTTCTTTTTCTCTCCATGTGAGCACATAGCAAGAAGGCTATCATCTGTAAACCAGGAAGATAATTCTCACAAGAACCTGACCATGTTTGTACCCTTCCAATGTCCAGAACTGTGAAAAAGTAAATGTTTGATTTCAAGCCACTCATCTATACCTTGTAGTAGTCCAAACAAAGATGAAAAGTTATGATTATCTAACATTAAGAACAGTCAGAAAAGAAGTGTTACAAAACCAAATTAACTACCAAGACTGTGGAGGTGATAGCTGAAGGGAAAGCATTTTGAATGGCTATGGTAGGGTTGTAGGGGGAGTTTATAAGCACCTGTTGTGCTCATGATATCAACTACAGCAGCAGATCTGTACTTGGTCCCACTAACCTCTTTTAAGTTTCCTCTTAATAGAAGCTCATGGAAACTTTGGAGGAGCTGGCCATGAAAATTCCCCCTTTGGATCTTTTTCAATAGCAGGAAGGGGATGGGTTGTTATGAAATTTATTTTAGCTGCTACACTCTGAAATCCATTGCCAATTTTTCATCAACACCACAATGTCCCATTGTGCTTAGTTGCTCAGTCATCTCCAACTCTTTGCAACACCACCAGACTCCTCTGCCCATGAGGATTCTACAGGCAAGAAGACTGGAGTGGGTTGCCATGCCCTCCTCCAGGGGATCTTCCCAACCTGGGGACTGAGCCCAGGTCTCTGGCATTGCAGGCAGATTCTTTACCATCTGATCCACCAGGGAAGCCAATAATGTCCCATTAGCTTCTTCCAACCATCAGCTCAGCACAGCTCTCTTTCTGAGAGCCAACAGATTTTTCTGCCTAACAGCTTAGGTTCAAGAGCACTGACAGCCTCACCAAACTTTTTTCTTTTTAATTAACCTCACTTCTTTCCTTTGTCCCTTTCTTAAGAGGCAGAACTGCATCAAGTTCAGAAGGTTTTCCCCCCACCCCAAAATGGAGCACTCCTCATTTATCCTCACAGGCTTTTCCTTTCATAAACCTCTTGTATATTTTACCTCATTTTAGAGTCAGATTCCTGGAAGACATAGACTAATTTATATGTGTTTTCAAACACATCCTCACTCATTATATATAATTTTCTGCAAAACTTCATATCCATCATTACATGTCAGTTAATCAGCTTTAATTTTTTGGATGTGTTTTCTGAGTTTTAGATATACAATTTTTGGTTATTCAATGGCCAAGTCATGTCCGACTGTTTGTACCTCCATGGAATACAGCACACCAAACTTCCCTGTCCCTCGCCATCTCTCAGAGTTTGTCCAAGTTAATGTCCATTAAATCAATGGTTGATTAAATGGTTAGGTGCCATCCAACCACCTCATCCTCTGTTTTCCTCTTCTTCTTCTGCTTTCAATCTTTCCCAGCATCAAGGTCTTTTCTAATGAGACAGTTCTTCTCATCAGGTGGCCAAAGTACTGGAGTTTCAGCTTCAGCATTGGTCCTTCCAATGAGTATTCAGGGTTGAATTCCTTTAGGATTGACTGGTTTGATCTCCTTGCTGTCTAAGGGACTCTCAAGAGTCTTTTCCAGCACCAGAGTTCAAAGGCATCACTCTTCAGCACTCAGACTTCTTTATGGTCCAACACTCACATCCATATACAACTACTGGAAAACTCATAGACTTAACTATACAAACTTTTTTCATCAAAGTGATGTCTTTGTTTTTAATACACCACCTAGGTTTTTCATAGCTTTCTTCCCAAGAAGCAATTGTCTTCTAATTTCATGTCTGCAGTCACTGTCCACAGTGAATTTGGAGCCCAAGAAAACAAAATCTGTCACTGCTTCCACTTTTTTACCCTCCTATTTGCCATGAAGTGATGGGACTAGATGCCATGATCTTATTTTTTTTTTTAATATTGAGTTTTAAGCTGGCTTTTTCACTCTCTTTCAGCCTCATCAAGAGGCTCTTTAGTTCCTCTTCACTGTCTGCCATTACAGTAGTATCATGTGTATATCTGAGGCTGTTGACATTTCTCTGGGCAATCTTGACTCCAATTTGTAACTCATCCAGCCTGACAATTCATATGATATGCTCTGCATGTAAGTTAAATAAACAGAGTGACAATATACAGAGTTGTCGTACTCCCTTCTCAATTTTGAACAAATCAGTTGTTCAGTTTCTTCTTGACCCACACACAGATTTCTCAGAGACAGGTAAAATGGTCTGGTATTCTAGACATATAGTAATAAAGATCAGATCAGTTCAGTCGCTCCGTCGTGTCCAACTCTTTGCGACCCCATGAATCGCAGCACGCCAGGCCCCCCTGTCCATCACGAACTCCCGGAGTTCACTCAAACTCTTGTCCATCGAGTCGATGATGCCATCCAGCCATCTCACACTCTGTCTTCCCCTCCTCCTCCTGCCCCCAATCCCTCCCAGCATCAGGGTTTTTTCCAAAGAGTCAACTCTTTGCATGAGGTGGCCAAAGTATTGGAGTTTCAGCTTTAGCATCAGTCTTCACAATGAAAACCCAGGACCTATCTTCTCCAGAATGGACTAGTTGGATTTCTTGCAGTCCAAGGGACTCTCAAGAGCCTTCTCCAACACCACAGTTCAAAAGCATCAATTCTTCGGCACTCAGACTTCTTCAGAGTCCAACTCTCACATCCATAAGTGACCACTGGAAAAACCACAGCCTGGACCACACGGACCTTTGTTGGCAAAGTAATGTCTCTGCTTTTTAATACAATATCTAGGTTGATCATAACTTTCCTTCCAAAGAGTAAGCATCTTTTAATTTCATGGCTGCAATCACCATCTGCAGTGACTTTGGAGCCCCCCAAAATAAAGTCTGACACTGTTTCCACTGTTTCCCCATCTATTTCCCATGAAGTGATGGGACCAGATACCATGATCTTAGTTTTCTGAATCTTGAGCTCTAAGCCAGCTTTTTCACTCTCCTCTTTCACTTTCATCCTCTTCATTTTCTAGCATAAGGGTGGTGTCATCTGCATATCTGAGATTATAGATATTTCTCCTGGAAATCTTGATTCTAGCTTGTGTTTCATCCAGCCCAGCATTTCTCATGATGTACTCTGCATATAAGTTAAATAAGCAGGGTGACAATATACAGCCTTGACGTACTCCTTTTCCTATTTGGAACCAGTCTGTTGTGCCATGACCAGTTCTAACTGTTGCTTCCTGACCTGCATATAGGTTTCTCCAGAGGCAGATCAGGTGGTCTGGTATTCCCATATCTTCAAGAATTTTCCACACAGTCAAAGGCTTTCGCATAGTCAATAAAGCAGAAACAGATGTTTTTCTGGAACTCTCTTGCTTTTTTAATGATCCAATGCATGTTGGCAATTTGACCTCTGGTTCCTCTGCCTTTTCTAAAACCAGCTTGAACATCTGGAAGTTCACGGTTCACATATTGCTGAAGCCTGGATTGGAGAATTGTGAGCATTACTTTACTAGCATGTGAGATGAGTACAATTGTGCAGTAGTTTGAGCATTCTTTGGCATTGCCTTTTTTTGGGATTGGAATGAAAACTGACCTTTTCCAGTCCTGTGGCCACTGCTGAGTTTTCCAAATTTGCTGGCATATTGAGTGCAGCACTTTCACAACATCATCTTCCAGGATTTGAAATAACTCAACTGGAATTCCATCACCTCCACTAGCTTTGTCCATAGTGATGCTTTATAAGGCCCACTTGACTTCACATTCCAGGATGACTGGCTCTAGGTGAGTGATCACACCATCATGATTATTTTGGTTGTGAAGCTCTTTTTTTTAATAGTTCTTCTGTGTATTCTTGCCAGCTCTTCTTAATATCTTCTGCTTCTGTTAGGTCCATACCATTTTTGTCCTTTATCGAGCCCATCTTTGCATGAAATGTTCCCTTGGTATCTCTAATTTTCTTGAAGAGATCTCTAGTCTTTCCCATTCTGTTGTTTTCCTCCTTTTCTTTGCATAGAATGCTGAGGAAGCCTTCCTTATCTCTCCTTGCTATTCTTTGGAACTCAGCATTCAGATGCTTATATCTTTTCTTTTCTCCTTTGCTTTCCGCTTCTCTTCTTTTCACAGCTATCTGTAAGGCCTCCTCAGACAGCCATTTTGCTTTTTTGCATTTCTTTTCCATGGGAATTGTCTTGATCTCTGCCTCCTGTACAATGTCACGAACCTCCATCCGTAGTTTATCAGGTACTCTGTCTATCAGGTCTAGTTCCTTAAATCTATTTCTCACTTCCACTGTATAATCATAAGGGATTTGGTTTAGGAATAACCTCAGATATGCAGATGGCACCACCCTTATGGCAGAAAGTGAAGCGGAACTAAAAAGCCTCTTGATGAAAGTGAAAGTGGATAGTGAAAAAGTTGGCTTAAAACTCAACATTCAGAAAACGAAGATCATGGCAACTGGACCATCACTTCATAAGAAATAGATGGAGAAACAGTGGAAACAGTGTCAGACTTTATTTTGGGGGGCTCCAAAATCACTGCAGATGGTGACTTCAGCCATGAAATTAAGACACTTACTCCTTGGAAAGAAAGTTATGACCAACCTAGATAGCATATTTAAAAGCAGAGACATTACTTTGCCAACAAAGGTCCATCTGGTCAAGGCTATGGTTTTTCCAGTGGTCATGTATGGATGTGAGAGTTGGACTCTGAAGAAGTCTGAGCGCTGAAGAATTGATGCTTTTGAACTGTGGTGTTGAAGAAGACTCTTGAGAGTCCCTTGGACTGCAAGGAGATCCAACCAGTCCATTCTGAAAGATATTAGCCCTGGGACTTCTTTGGAAGGAATGATGCTAAAGCTGAAACTCCAGTACTTTGGCTACCTCATGCGAAGAGTTGACTCATTGGAAAAGACTCTGATGCTGGGAGGGAATGGGGGCAGGAGGAGAAGGGGACAACAGAAGATGAGATGGCTGGATGGCATCACTGACTCGATGGATATCAGTCTGAGTGAACTCCGGCTGTTGGTGATGGACAGGGAGGCCTGGCGTGCTGCAATTCATGGGGTTCCAAGAGTCGGACAAGACTGAGTGACTGAATTGAACTCAACTGAACTGAATGGTTTAGTGGTTTTCCCTACTTTCTTCAACTTAAATCTGAATTTCACAATAAGGAGTTCATGATCTGAGCCACAGTCAGCTCCCAGTCTTGTTTTTGCTGACTGTATGAGCTTTTCCATCTTTGGCTCCAATGAATATAGTCAATCTGATAATCAGTCTGATTTCACCACCCCTGACCCCATTCCCAATGTCAGGGGTGGAGGCTGAGAGGTGCAACCCCACGTCCAAGGAGTGGAGGCTCTGTGTGTGCAGGAGGGCTGAGAGGAGCTACTCCATGCTCAAGGTCAGTAGGGGCGGCCATGAGGAGATACCCCTCATCCAAGGTAAGGAGCAGCAACTGCGCTTTGCTGGAGCAGCTGTGAAGAGATACCCCAAGTCCAAGGTAAGAGAAACCCAAGTAAGATGGTAGGTGCTGCGAAAGGGCATCAGAGGGCATACACATTGAAACCATAATCACAGAAAACTAACCAATCTGATCACATGGACCACAGCCTTGTCTAACTCAATGAAACTAAGCCATGCCATGTGGGGCCACCTAAGACGGGCAGGTCATGGTGGAGAGATCTGACAGAATGTGGTCCACTGGAGAAGGGAATGGCAAACCACTTCAGTATTCTTGCCTTGAGAACCCCATGAACAGTATGAAAAGGTAAAATGGTAGGATACTGAAAGGGGAACTCCCCAGGTCTGTAGGTGCCCAATATGCTACTGGAGATCAGTGGAGAAATAACTCCAGAAAGAATGAAGGGATGGAGCCAAAGCAAAAACAATACCCAGCTGTGGATGTGACCGGTGATAGAAGCAAGGCCCAATGCTGTAAAGAGCAATATTGCATAGTAACCTGGAATGTCAGGTCCATGAATCAAGGCAAATTGGAAGTGGCCAAACAGGAGGTGGCAAGAGTGAACATCAACATTCTAGGAATCAGTGAACTAAAATGGACTGGAATGGATGAATTTAACTCAGATGACCATTATATCTACTACTGCAGGCAGGAATCCCTCAGAAGAAATGGAGTAGCCATCATGGTCAACAAAAGAGTCTGAAATGCAGTACTGGTTGCAATCTCAAAAACGACAGAATGATCTCTTCGTTTCCAAGGCAAACCGTTCAATATCACAGTAATCCAAGTCTATGCCCCAACCAGTAATGCTGAAGAAGCTAAAGTTGAACGGTTCTATGAAGACCTGCAAGACCTTTTAGAACACCCCAAAAAAGATGTCCTTTTCATTATAGAGGACTGGAATGCAAAAGTAGGAAGTCAAGAAACACCTGGAGTAACAGGCAAATTTGGCCTGGTAATACCGAATGAAGCAGGGCAAAGGCTAATAGAGTTTTGCCAAGAGAATGCACTGGTCATAGCAAACACCCTCTTCCAACAACACAAGAGAAGACTCTACACATGGACATCACTAGAAAGAGCAGATAGTAGATCCTAAATCAGCCTAAGAATAAAGGAGAAAAGAAGACAGAGGTGGTATAAAACAAGAGATAAATAAGCTTTCTCTTTTTTAACTGTTACAGGGTTGGTGTGTGCCTGCTCAGTCACTTCAGTGTGTCAGACTTTTTGTGACCCGATGGACTATAGCCCACCAGGCTCCTCTGTCCATGGGATTCTCTAGGCAAGAATACTGGAGTGGGTTGCCATGCCCTCTTCGAGGGGATCTTCCTGACCCAGGATTCGAACCCAGTGTGCCTGCATCTCTTGCATTGTAAGCAGATTCTTTACCCACTGAGGTACCTGGGAAAATCAAATTATTGGTAGGTAATTACAATTTTAACAAGTAATACTCTTTAAAAAATTGTTTTTTGTTTAGTAGTGCAGCATTATCTAAGGCAAATGATTTTCTTCTCTTGAATGATAGACAAAAATGGCTTATTTTGTGAGATATGTACAGATTTTATTTAGTTTTTCAAAAATACATCATCACCTGCCTTTGAATATTTATATTTTTTGCCAGTGCTTGAGGTGTTTTTGTATTTTTTTTTTTCATTTTGTTATCACTTTGACTCAGATTCAATATTTTCAAAGCAATTGGTCTAGTTTTGAGGTTTAGCCATTTTGTCAAAGAACAAAATCAAGACTTCTTGTCACAGAGTAAATGTATATATATGCAAACCTAAGATATACACACATATACTTACGATCCGGTATTTTAGATAGATAGTAGATAATGAACACATACATGATACCTGCTTTGAACATATCAACAACAGAGACTATTATAGAGAGGCTTGCAATATGCCTAAGGCCTCTAAACCTTTTTCATTTCACTTCGAATTCAGTGCTATTTTAATTGTAGACTATTATTTATTGCCTAGGTCCACCTATTTCTTGATTCTTTTCTAGATTAAATATATACTTTTTGATAAAGCTTTTAAGACTGAAAAATCCATTTCCCAAATATCCAGGCTCCACTTTTTTCAACACTCCACAAAAAATTTTCTTGATTTATAATCTGAAGGCTGCTTACGTGCTCTTGCTGCTTGTTTTATTCCTTTCCCAGAAAGAAAGAAAAATTGGGGAAAGAAACTGAATGTTTAGCCTAGGTCTTGGAGCATTTGCCCTCGGGACAAACGTTTTCTCTGCTCAGTCAGGTGGTAAATGCACCATAGCAAAATCTGTCCTTGAAAAGGAGGTCTTCAAAAGTCTAGTTGAGCTGGTCAGGGCACATGTCAGTGTGTCTAATTCAGCATTGTGTTTTAGAGAATTGATTTGGCTACAGTGCTGAGACATGTCACCAAGTGAAGATGATCTGAAGCAAAGAAGACATATTAAACTTGTCTGATTTCTGTATTTATCTATCCAGTTAATTTGGAAATAAGAGAGAGAATTGATAATTTTAAGCCAAGTCTAAATGTCTGATAGTATGGCAGCCATGTTGGAATATATAGGCAAAAATAATAAAATAAATACTTTAGGGCTAGAACTGTGAAAGGCAGAGGGAGCAGTATAACAGATGGAACACTGAGTAGTTGGAACAAGGATGGCAGTTGCCTCGCTTCAAAGTTTGCCTTTTATGATAAAAGTAAACACTTCCTTTAACTACTGTTAGGCACTTTTTTTATCTTGTTAGAAGAAATTCTACAACATAGCTAAATTTAAAGTATATTTGGACTTGCAAGACAAATTTATATTTATTCATTCACTCACCCACTCATTCATTCTTTTAATAATTATTCCACTTTATATATTTTAGTTTTTAATACTTATCTCTTTTCACCAGAATGTAACTTAATTTCTGCTATATCGCAGTGCTTAGGACACTTTCTGCTATAAATAGGTATTTAATAAATATTGTTGTTTGTTTAGTCACATAATTGCGTCCAACTCTTTTGTGACCCCATGAACTGTAGCCCTCTAGGTTCCTCCATACATGGGATTTCCCAGGCAAGAATACTGGAGTGGGTTGCCAGTTTCTTCTCCAGGGATCTTCCTCACCTAGGGATCAAACCTGTGTCTCCTGGAAGTCTCCTGCATTGCAGGCAGATTCTCTACCACTGAGCCACTGGGGAAGCCTGCTTCCTTAATAATCCCTGGGTAAACAAGTAATATATTATTTAATTAAATTATATGCTATTAATGAGGTATACAAAGAAAATATGAGGAATATACATGACAACCTAAATACAATTCAGGGTTATAGGAATGATATATTTCAGTTGTGAGTGAAAAGTATGAACATGGTACAATAAAAGGAATAGAGTTTTCCTCTTCTCAATTCCCTGATCTGAAACTACTCCTATGTCATCCCTGTGGATATCAGGTGATTATCTATTTTAATGACTTTTTGAAATATATATAATTGCATGCAGAAGATATTTAAATTGTACAATTTGATCAGTTTTGAAATATGTGTAAGCTTATGAAAATCATCACCATAATCAAGATAGCAAATATTCTCATCACACAAAAAGGTTTTTTGTGCCCTTTTCTAATCCCATTCTTTCTCCTGCTCTGTCTGTAGGTGATGACTAACTTGTTTTTGATCATTCTAAACAAGCTATAATTGTTTTATATTTATTTATAAATATATGTTGTTTTATATTGTTTATGACTGTTTATGCTGTTTATATTTATTTATATTTTATTTAATACTCTAATTTTATATTAATGATTCATGTAGTACAAATTTGTTTTTGCTTGGCTTTTTTCTCTAAGCATAATAACTTTGAGACTCATAATCTTTGCTGTTGTGGATTAACATTTTTAAATTGCTGAAATATTCCATTGTAAGAATATACTATAATTTGTGGACATTGAATAGAATATATATGATTGTGAACAGCTGGATCATTTTTAGTTTTGAGCTATTGCAAAAAGTTACTATAAACATTCTTGGAGGAGGGAATGGCAACCCATTCCAGTATTCTTGCCTGGAAAATCTCACGGACAGAGGAGCCTCGCAGACTACAGTCTATGAAAAGGGTCAGACACCCCTGAGTGACTAACACACAAGTAAAGTTGCTACAAACATTCTTGTATAGTATTTTTTTTACATGAATATACCCTTTTTTTTCTCTTGACTAAATTGCTAGGAGCCAGTTGCCTCAGTCAGACAATAGGACATGTCCACATTTTGAGAGACTGACCAATGTTTTCCAATATGATTCTACCATTGTACCTTCCCTCCAAAGTGCAAGAGAGGTCCCATGGCACTGGATTCTTAACAACACTTGATGTTTCCTTTTTATTTTTTTTTAAGTTTAGCTCTTTTTAAAAATGTATAGTAGCATCTTACTGTGGTTTTAGTTAGGATTTCCTTGTTAACTAATTATTTCAACCATTTTGTTCACACTGTCATTTGTTATTTTTATTCTTTTATGAAGAGTCTGATGATCCCCTGGAAGAGGGCATGGCAACCCACTTCAGTATTCTTGCCTGGAGAATCCCATGAACAGAGGAACTTAACAAGCTACAGTCAATAGGGTCGCAAAGAGTCTGACATGACTGAATTGACTTAGCACGCACGCATGCATGAAGTGTCTGGTAAAATTGTTAAAAATCAAATGAACAATAAATAGAGATTTAAGG
Source organism: Bubalus bubalis (assembly GCF_019923935.1). Classification (NCBI taxonomy): domain Eukaryota; kingdom Metazoa; phylum Chordata; class Mammalia; order Artiodactyla; family Bovidae; genus Bubalus; species Bubalus bubalis. Next base: position 69,263,802 of record NC_059163.1, read on the forward strand.
GTGGTGGCCGCTGTGAGAGATATAAAGGAAAATGTGATGAGAAAGTACATACTGCAGTTTTCTTAAGTACCATTAGTGCTTTGTTTGGTAAGTTTGATGATGGGGGAAATTTTTTAGTATTATTCATGATTAAAAGTTCACTTAAAAGATGAAAGAAAACTGTTGCTAACCACCATCTGGGAAATTGTCATGGGTAACTTCCGTATCTGATACCTAAATGATGTTTTGATAGAGTTTGTACACAAAGAGAGCTGATGAATTCATGGACTTAAATCTAAAGTTTCCAATTCTTAATATTAATTAATTTCTATGTAGTAAGGCTTTAATAAAAATCTTTTGAGTGTTTGAATGACACATGAATATGGATATTCATTCAAGGGTCAATAACATTCATTACTGCAATATATTCTGAGAATATAGCACTATTTACATAGTTATAATTTTGTTTTGATAAGCAAAATAAAAATAACTGGAAATACAAAAGAGATGTCCTTTTTTCTCTTTAAGTTGAAGGACTGGATTCTTGAGCTTCTTATTATGATGTATACTCTTGTGCATAAATCTTTGAAATTGACCAATAAAAAAATATGAACTCATGTTATCCCATATTTTATGGAAATTAGATGTAGCAACTTGAATCCTTTAACACAGGACAAGTGCAGGATACTTTTTGAGTCACAAAGTTTTGCATATCTTAAATGTTTGGATCCCATGTGTTCTACTCTTGACAGCTATGATGCTGAAGTGAAATAAATGCAACAAAAAATTCCTTGGATTTGAGTTTGAAAAAAAGTCATAGTTATTTCAGAACCTCTGCATTTAATGGAATAAAATGACCCTGCCTTCATAGGTTCAACTAAAAAGTGACCCATGCTTTGAGTAAAAGGAAAAAGAATAGAGAGTTAGGAAAGATTGAGGTAACTCAGCTGATCACATTGGAAGGTGCTAAGTTCTCTGGGTACTGTCCCAGGTCAGAACTCCATTCCCATAGGCCCAGGTTAACTGAGACCCAATATCTACTAGAGTCCAATAACTAGTGATCCCTGTTCCAGCTTCACTTGCTCCTGCTCTATGTTCCCCATATACATGCCTTAGGTGTCTCACATGTCTGTAATTCTACCTCTAAAAGTGTCTTGTGATGCCTCATGTCTAAGCCAATAAAATATTACATTAGGAATAATGAGCAACTACACAAGACCTTCCGTTTCAAAGCCTACATTTTCAAGCTATGTTCTCCAAGAGAACTCAAAACTGCATTGTCTGCCATGGTTCAATAAGAAAGGTACACTGTTTAGGTATGTTGATTTGAATATCAGATATTTATAAATATCTTATTGTGTAACTCTTTTTTCCTTTGAGAGATTAATATAAAATGTAGTGAATTGGGATGAAAAATTATATTTCCTCAGAATAAGCAAAAATGTATACATTGGGGACTTCCCTGGGGCTTCCCTGGTGCCTCAGATGGTAGAGCATTTGCCTACAGTTCAGGAGACCCAGGTTTGATCCCTGAGTTGGCCCTGGAGAAGGGCATGGCAACCCATTCCAGTATTCTTGCCTGGAGAAATCAATGGGCAGAGGGGCGTGGTAGGCTACAGCCCATGGGATCACAAAGAGCAGGGCATGAGTGTAACACTGGTGCTCCAGTGGTTAAGCCTCTGAGCTTCCAATGCAAGGCGTGCAGGTTTGATCCCTGGTCAGGGAACTAAGATTCTACATGCTGCATGATGCAACCAACAGAGAAAAATATATATGAATTTTATAATATTCATTGAGAACAGAAATTTATAATCAGCTAGTACAGCATCATACTCACCACATAAAGGAGAAAGCTGACTGGTGGTGGCTAGTGATGGATTAAAGATGTCAAAACCCTCAGGAGCAGAGCTAGAATTGGACCTGCTAGAATTCTAGCAGAGCTAGAACTGTTAGCTGTTCTAGCCAACAGTTGCTGGCATTCAGCATCTTATAGAACACTTTTGATTTTTAACACAAAAAGAAGGAAACGGAGAGAGAAATAGGCAACAAGAATACAGAAATACCTATCACCTTTTGCTTTTCTTTTCCTTTTAAAACTTGTTTCTAAAAATTGTTACTCTCTCATTTCTATTCACATAAAAATCAGTTTTCCTATCCAATATGTCTTAGTATAATAACTTACTGAAAAAATTCATACCCATGCAATTATTTCTAACGTCCTAGACAATTTTATTTTTAAAACTTAAGTGTTAAAAAAGGAAAGGCATTTATATTTCTGCCATATAGAGTAGATTAGAAAATAGTTTTGTACTTTGGAGAGTTAACAATATAAGTACACATACAGAAACAATACCTCAAAATTAGGTATTGTTTAACTGAAGCTTTGACAGCCCATTTCGTTAGTATCTTCATCCGTAATAAAACCTCTTTTTTGGTAATAAAACCTTTCTGAAGGGACAATTGGTGGCAGGAGGAAAGTATCTTAGAAATGTTACTCGACTTTCTATAGTTATCTCTTTAAAAAGTAGCACTGTGTCTCAAACAAGAGATTTCACAAGTTAACATTTTTGACTGACTCTACTCTCACAGAACAACTTAAAGTTTGACAGTTTCATGAATTGTAATGACTGAAATAATTGCAAGTATCCCTCATTTTGCAAATTTTACTTCATGCATTTCACTTTTGCAAAAGACCTACATTAGCACCTCTGTTTGCTAACCAAAAAATCTGAAGAGAATATTCACTTTTATGAAAAGAAAAAAAAAAAGGTAAAAAACTAAAGTAGCATTAAGTGTTTGTTTGGCAGTGAGCCATTACAAAGGCCGTGTACATCTCAAGCCATGAGAGTGGCACCACCGGGTTCCTTCCCCAGGAACCACACTCTGAGTCTTGGCATCCAGTCACCACAGCTTTGAACTGTGTCTGTGAGCATCTATGCTTCATCTCGATTAATTTTGTGACACTCTTAGCAAGATGTGTTCTAGATATACTTGCTTTTTTCCTTTACTCCATTGTGGCTTAGGAAAGGTTTCAAAGGAACATTCTTCTTCAGAGAGTAGGGGATAGTTGTATTTGGTTTAACAATAGTTGTATTTTTAACAAAAAAGACAAAAACTTACTGCAACAATGTTTGGGGATGAAAAATAAATGTTTTCAACAATCATTGTTTAAATACTTGCAAGTATTTTAATCAATATAGAGTTTCTCAGTTCCTCAGTGTGGAATTCTCAATGTTCTCACTGTATCTTGGGAAGCCTAGTAAAAATGTTATACAGTATACTGAAATCCATATGCTATCTCTATGTTTTAGTACTATAACAATATATATTTAGTTTTTATATTCAGGTATTATCTAATATCTTTTCTCAGATACCTTATTTAATTTCTCCTTTTCTACCTCTTTCTCAAGTTTATTAAAGAAATTCAATTTCATCTTCTTTACTCTTCTGAATGTAAACTTGGATCTGACATTATTGCTCTATTTACCAAATTTACATATTTAATTTCTGCCTTCCCACTTAAGAAGTCAATTGTCCTACATCTATAAAATATCTTACTGTCATTTTATATCCTGGGTGAATATTTTCATTCTGATAGCTGGTAGAATCTAAATAGCTGTTGAGTCCCAACTTAGCAGATATGACAAACTTTCCTAACTCTATTTTACACACTGCTTTCTATAGGTGAAACATAATCTTGCTCCGTTATTTTTTCTCATGTAAAATATGTGTCTCAGACCTGGTTGCCACTGGCAAGGTGAGCCGTAGACAAGGACTGATTTTGTAGGAGTTTCAAAGACAGAAGTTGGAGAGTGGGGACAGTAAAACAGATACGAGGAAAAGTCTATAAGTATTTAGTCAAACAGTAGGCAACCGAGACTCAATCTTGCTGACCTTTTGAGGAACTGTCTAGAGCAAGAATAACGATTCATAGAAGCAAAAAGAGAGGGAAAAGTGCATTATTTGGCCACTAGCATCAATTGTTCAAGGATTGCTGCACAGTGTTCCCTAGAACTACCAAGACACATGTGATTGAAACCTGGACAGGCTATGGCAGCTGTCAAAGGAATTTGGGGAAAGATGTATGAAGTTGTGATTCAAGCTGCTGTCAGTTACAACTGTGACAAGCTGCTTGCTAAATAAAGTAAGAAATAATGTAAAAGATGTGCTGAAATGATGTGAGGTGGGACATAGTGATGTCTGAATCCAGAGGTGTAAATAATCCTTGTTGCTGTTTAATGTGTCCTTAAAACATAGTATGGTCCCAGAAGATAAAATCTTGAACTAATTCTTCATATTTTTCTTTGCTGATAATATTCATTACATAGGAATTGTTGAACTGTTATTGTTTAGTCACTAAGTCCTATCTGACTCTTTTGTGACTGCATGGATTGTAGCCAGCCAGGCTCCTCTGACCTTGACATTTCCCAGGCAAGAATACTGCAATAGGTTGCCATTTCCTTCTCCATAGGGTCTTCTCAACCCAGGGATCAAACCCACATCCCCTGCATTGGCAGGTGGATTCTTTAACACTGAGCCACCAAGGAACCCTGGTTGAATACTCTCATTCATTTATCCACTGATTCAATTATAATAAAATTATTTAACATGTATAATATAGAAGTAATTGAATACTCACTTACTTTATCTTACACTGGGTTTCCCTCATAGTTCAATTGGTGAAGAATCCGCCTGCAATGCAGGAGACCTAGGTTCAATCCCTAGGCTGGGAAGATCCCCTGGAGAAGGGAAAGGCTACCCACTCCAGTATTCTGGCCTGGAGAATTCCGAGGCCTGTATATTTCATGGGGTCCCAAAGAGTCAGATGTAACTTTCACTTTTCATCTTACATTGCATGTTGCCAATTTTTCTTTGTATTTATGAACAATTAGATCTTTGTTGTCGATTGTGTATTTCAGCTGGGATGTTTAAAAATAACCCCCACCCCCCCAAAAAAATAAGCCAATATAGACTCCATTTCTATGAAAATGGAGTTGAAACCCTTATTTTATTCTTCCCTCTCAGTTCAGGTCAGTTCAGTCACTCAGTGGTGTCTGACACTTCACAACCCCATGAACTAGAGCATGCCAGACCTCCCTGTCCATCACCAACTCCCTGAGTTTTCCCACTGCTGCTACTGCTAAGTCGCTTAAGTCGTGTCCAACTTTGCGTGACCCCAAGGACTGTAGCCTACCAGGCTTCTCCATCCATGGGATTCTCCAGGCAAGAACACTGGAGTGGGTTGCCATTTCCTTCTCCAATGCATGAAAGTGGAAAGTGAAAGTGAAGTCGCTCAGTCGTGTCTGACTCTTAGCGACCTCATGGACTGCAGCCTACCAGGCTCCTTCATCCATGGGATTTTCCAGGCAACAGTACTGGAGTAGGGTGCCATTGCCTTCTCCCAGTTTTCCCACTAAGTACCACTAAAAATCATAGAAATTAAATCTTATGCTAATAGTAGATAAAACAAACATGAAAACTCTAAAAGAGGAAGAGAAGAAGGCAAGTGGCTAGAGATTTGGGGACCCAAGGAATGCTTTAATTGTAAGTTCCAAAGGTACCATGTCGATCTAAAAGAGATCCCTGATTTTACTTTCTTTCTTTCCCTGTTGATGTGTCTTTCTCAGCAGGTCTCACATAAATCCAATATTATTTTTCTATTACCTCTGAGATTCTTTCATTCTTCAATAAATTAGGTTCACTTAAAAGCTTCTGGAAGGAGAAACAATGAAAGGCTACCTAGGATCAGATTAGACTTTATAGTTCTTAACTTCCCTTGTTCATGTTGCCTTAAGTTGATCAGGAGCTACTGGTTTATAGTAAAGGGGTTTATCGCTGTGATTAAATTTGCTGTGATCAAAAAATCAGGAATGTTTTGCCTAAGCAATCCTCAATCCCCATTAAAATAGCCTTCAGGGCCAGGATTAAACTAGTCCTAGAGCATGCTCTATTTAAAACAAATAGCTTGCTTAATCAAATAATAGCTCCCCTAAAGAGCTCACTCAGTGAATGAACCTTTTCCTCTTAGGATTCTCTTTACTGCACCCAGATGTAATTTCTTTGCCAACTGCCTCTGGCAATTTTTTTTTTTTTTGTCTTTTGTCTTAATGTACAGATTATAAAATCCTATATTCATTTACCATAGTCTTCAGTGATTCCTCACTGAACAGTTTTCTGTTGAGTAATGTTTTACCCTATGGAAATCAACTATTTTTCCTACCTGACCTAATGCACCTAAGCAATCATTTAAAATAAATTATATTGTGGTATATACAGGTTCAGTCAACAGCAACAATTTATCAAGTATCTCCCATTTCTTAAATGATTTTTAATTGACTATTAATCAAGGCATTTACCTCTGATTACTAGATACTTCAATAAGCATGCTAGCAGAATACATTTATCAAACAGAATATTTGCCCCACAGCACTTTTTGCCCACATAGGTGGTTAAGCCACATCAAACCACTTAGAAGAATCTCTACCACTTCAGATTCAGATCCATCCTGGAGTCATTTTTTGGTTCCTTTATTATTATTTTCTTTGTTTTTGACCACAACTGCCTCACAGTTGGGTGAACTTCAGTCTTCACAATTAACTTATTCTTCTAGAGTTTGTTTCCCAATCAATGAAAGAGTAACAATCCTCTATATTTTACAATGTTGTTAAAAAGATTCATTATGCCCCAAACAGTAGTGCATCATTCTAAGTAAATGTTTAGAGAATTTATGGATCTCTTCTCCCTGATTCTTATTTGTCTATCTACTCATACCCTCCTTTCACTTCCCTGCCTCTCTCTCTCTCTTAAGTTCTTTTCTCTCTGTTTCCCCTAAAAATTATGATTTTGCTTCCTGCTACTTCTGGATTTTTTACTTTTGTATTTTTAGCCAAATTTGCAAGGAACAATGACACAAGAATATAAGCTGTTTGTGATGATGTAACATATATAAATAGTTAGGCAAATTGTCTCAAATCTTGGTTTCGTTCTATGTCATGACAAAGAAAGAATCAAATTCATTCTAGTTGTGGCTGATTTTGGTTGTTGCTGTTGTAATTCTTGTGGTTGTGCGTGCTGACTCGTTTCACTCATGTCCGACTCTTTGTGATCCTATGTACTATAGCTGGCCAGGCTCCTCTGTCCATGGGATTCTCCAGGCAAGAATACTAAGTGTGTTGCATATAGGGTCATCGTTATCATCTTTCTAAATTCCGTATATATGGGTTAATATACTGTATTGGTGTTTTTCTTTCTGACTTACTTCACTCTGCTCCAGTTTTATCCACCTCCTTAGAACTGATTCAAATGTGTTCTTTTTAATAGCTGAATAATAGGGATGCGGTGGGGAAGGAGGTGAGAGGGGGGTTCGGGATGGAGGACACATGTACATCCCTGGTTGATTCATGTCAATATATGGAAAAAAAAAAAAAAAAACACCAAAATACTATAAAGCAATTAGTGAACAGTTAAAATAAATGAATAAAAAAAAAAATACTAAGTGTGTTGCCATGCCCTTCTCCAGGGGATCTTCCCAATCCAGGGATTGAACTTATGTCTTTTATGTCTCCTGCATTGGCAGGTGGTTCTTTACAATAGCTCCACCCAGAAAGCCCACTTTTTGTGGTTATGAGTTTTGATAATAATTTTTTTTGCTTGTGTTTTTACTTAAGGGATCATCTTGGTAAAATTCTCTTCAGAAACATTACTTCTAGGTTTGTTTGACATTTTACCACAATATTTGAAAAACTACTCATAAGTGTTATTTTTAACCATTATTGCTACTGTCATTGGAAATAATAATTTAAATGGATTTCTTAAATTAATTTATTGCATAATATAATCCAGTCATTATATCAACATTACGTATATTGCTGTATTTAATCCCTCAAAAATTTAAAGAAAGCAGAAGCTGAGTCTAAAGAGGTTTGAGTGCCGAAGAATTGATGTTTTTGAACTGTGGTGTTGGAGAAGACTCTTGAGAGCCACTTGGACTGTGAAGAGATCCAACCAGTCCATCCTAAAAGAAATCAGTCCTGAATATTCATTGGAGGGACTGATGCTGAAGCTGAAGCGCCAATACTTTGGCCACCTGATGTGAAGAACTGACTCATTTGAAAAGACCCTGATGCTGGGAAAGATTGACGGCGGGAGGAGAAGGGGACAACAGAAGATAAGATGATTGGATGGCATCACCGACTCAATGGACATGAGTTTGAGCAAGTTCCAGGAGTTGGTGATAGAGAGGGAAGCCTGGCTGCTGTAGTCCATGGGGTCACAAAGAGTTGGAGATGGCTGAGTGACTGAACTGACGGACTGAAAAGAATATAGTTAATGAATGGCACATCCAGAATTGCAACCTATCCTCAACCAATTGTTATCCTCAATCAATTTTTTAAAAGGATCATATGGTATTTAATCAAGGATATTGTCACTTAACGCCTTTGTCTCCTTTATTTTAACTTTTTGTTTTGCTTTTTGCCAGTAAGTCTTGTCTGAATTTTTTGTGACCCCACAGACTGTAGCCTACCAGGCTCATCTGTCCATGGGATTTCCCAGGCAAGAATACTGGAGTGGGTAGCCATTTTCTTCTCCAGGGAATCTTCCTGACCCAGGAATGAAATCCACATCTCCTGAATTGGCAGGCAGATTCTTTACCTCTGGGCCATCGTAACAATTTCACTTCAAATTTCTTTTATCCATTTTCCATAAATATTCAAAGTGAAACATTTAAAATAAAAGTCTTATTGTGACCTTTCTCTTTTTTCCTCCTAAAGTCCATCTATGGTCCCCTATTGTTTTGGTGTAAAGTCCAATTTTCCAAATTAGTGCAGGATCTCTCCATAAAATGTTCTCTATTTACCATCTATATGTGCCAAGTCAAACTATACACACTTCTTTCTGCAAATCATGATTCCTCAAGCTGGTTGACATCTGTACATGTTGCTCTCTGTCTGGATTTCTCCTCTAGCTCTCATTCCCTAATTCCTACTCATCTTTCAAGACTAAGTCCATCTATTATCCACTCAAGGAATTTGTCTTTGATTTACAAATGGCAACCCACTCCAGTATTCATGTCTGGAAAATCCCATGGACCAAGGAGCCTGGTGGGCTACAATCCATGGGGTCGCAAAGAGTCAGACACAACTGAGCGACTTCTGTGTGTGTGTACCCAGGCTAAGTGAGATGTACATAACTGGTTGCTCTCAGAACACCTGGAGTAAATTTCTTCTTTAAGGTCAATTCTACTTTTGATGATTTTGCCTGTTGTATATAGTAGGATATGATCTGCTTGAAGGCAGGATTGTGTTTTATTCTCTTAGCACAATGCCTGCCCCTGAGTTTACAAAACAACCAGTTGATTAGAATTAAATGAAATCAAATGCCTATTGGAAAAATACACTGCCAAATCAGAGCTATCAATTACTTTACTTATTCTCTGAAATTTCTCTGTAAGACTAGAGCCACTCTGATGCTGTAAGTGTGTAGGAAAACTCCATCTCTGCCAGTGGCTAAGACACTGATGCTCCTGACTCAAGGGTGTCAAGGATGACAAGGGTAATGAAATAAATAATACCCATATGCAAATTTTCAGACACAATCAGCCATGATCTTCAACATCAAGAAGACCAGAGGTATCAAAAGGATCCTTATACCATGTGAATTAGTCAGAAAACAAAAACTAATGAGTAAAAGGTACAGTGTCTAAAAAGGGCTTCCCTGGTAGCTCAGCTGGTAAAGAATCTGCCTTCAATGTAGGAGACCCTGGTTGGATTCCTGGGTCATGAAGATCTGCTGGAGAAGAGAACGGCTACATACTCCTGAATTCTGACCTGGAGAATTTCATGGACTGTATAGTCCATGGGGTGATAAAGAATCTGACAAAATGGAATGACTTTCACTTTCATCAAAGAAGATGCTAGTTTAACTGCTTTGTGGTATATTCTTCAAATTTGATTGTTTCTAGTTTGACACCCCTCATTCTATACGTATCAAGAATGCAACCCTAAAAGCAACTACCATATATTATGATTCTCATATTTTTTACACATGGTTAAATTAGTTTTCATTCTTACCAAGCAAAAACATCTTGAGGTTATATTAACTAAAATTCCCACTCAATTCCCATTCTTTCAGCTAAAGTAAAATGCAGCTGTCAGTAGATATGGATGGGTGTTGGATGTAATTACATACAAGTCTACTATAGCAGAAGAATGCCAGCTTTTCCCTTGCTTAATAATTCTCATTATTCTGTTTTGGATCCTGTCCAAATCTCTGAGGATGATTTTGAGAAGGAAAGTCCAAAATGGACCCCACATTTCTAGTCGTCAGATTTTTAATAAGAAGATGATTTCTCTAACTGAAGTTTACTCTCTTTTCTGCCCCTACAGCTTTAACCTATTCGAGAGGAATGGTGAAGGAGATATTTATAACATCCCTCTTTCTGAGTTTCTGCATTCAGCTTTTCCGTTATAGAATAGATAGCAAGTATACTGTACCTGATGCAACTGCCAGTGAGCCCTGTTTAACTCAGCCTATGAGTTTGCAGTAATTAATGCAAGAGTAAGAAGGATTGGAAAGTTTGCAGACCAGCATTTCTGAAGCCTGAAATTCCTTAGTCAGTAAATGCATGTCTCAAATTGGTGTATTAGGTTATCAAAGAAGTTTTAAAAACCTGGGGACTGAGAGTAAGCAGAATCTACACATTGCAATATATATCCTTGCATGCTAATGTATTTGTAGAATTTTGTTCACCAGTTGCTACAGATAATGTTCTCTAGACAGGCAATTATTATTGCTACTTTCTTAGAACCATAGTAGATGATTTGTTTAGTTTTGACATAAGTTGGATTATTTGGATTCTACAATCCTACATTTCATATGCAGTACTGTATCTTCTTAAAACAAACTCAGTGAAGACAGATTTAATGCAGATTTGCACCTAGCAGTCTGTCAGCATTCTTAAATATTTTATTATCAGAACTAACAAAAATAATTTTCCAAGTCCCAAGTTTATGCTGTTAGCTGAGCTGAAATCACATTTAAAAATGATCCATACCTTTTTAGGTCAACATCTAAATGAAAAGAAAGAGAAAAGGCAAAGACATGGGACTTCAGACCACAAAATTTCCCAGTCTATGATTATATACTCTTACATCTCCTATGACATGATAGACACAAGACTTATCTAATTGGTTTTAGGGAAATATTTATAGGACACTGAGATCTGGAACACAAAGACTTTCAAAATGTCTACAGTCAGTGCTTCTAGAGAGAGTATTTCCACACTGAAATTAGGTATTGCTGTTTAAAACAATGGTTGGGAATAGAATGAACTAAGGTGAATTGGGGAGAACAAATGTAATTATCTAATTTCAGTTTCAGTTGAACTTCATGCATAATATGCTGACCACTGTAATCAAATTAAAAATCAAAGACAGAGTCTCTTGTGTTACAGCTTCTTCAAGGACCTGTTCTCCAGTGGTTACCAATCTCAATCCTCAATAAAGCTATTGATACTGGAGAGGGGTTCCAAAAGGCCAGATATCTTAGCTGTTGAGGAAGCTGAAAATACACAAATAAGACAGAAGCACTATGGAAAAGACAGAATATTGAAAAAGAACATTAATTTTTAACTGACACTTCTCATTCTCCCAACTCTTTGTCTGGATAATGATTGCTTTTTCAAAAGATTTTGCAATATTGATTTTACATTTAAAATATAAAGATAATGTATATTTTTCTCTTTGGGGATTGATCAAAATTGGTCTTTCGTTATCAACACATACGTTTATTTAAGCTTTCTAATTGTATTACTGATGAGATGTTCACTTAAAAAAATGTTAGTAAGTCAGGGAAACTCTATGAAAAAGAGAACTTCTGAATTAACTAGAAACATTATAGAACTGAATTACTCACTTACTACTTTACAAGTCCAATGATAACAGAATTTTCCAGAACTTCTGTCTCTGAACATGTCCAAACTTGTTGTTTCTTCACTAGCCATACTTCTGGAGAAGGCAATGGCAATCCACTCCAGTACTCTTGCCTAGAGAATACCACGGACAAGAAAGCCTGGTGGGCTGCTGTCCATCGGGTGGCACAGAGTCAGACACGACTGATGCGACTTAGCGTGCAGGCATACATTGGACAAGGAAATGGCAACCCACTTCAGTAATCTTGCCTGGAGAATCCCAGGGACAGAGAAGCCTGGTGGGCCGCCGTCTGTTCGGTCGCAGAGAGTCGGACGCGACTGAAGCGACTTAGTAGCAGCAGCTGCAGCAACAGCAGCAGCAGCAGTCATACTTCTGGCTACTGTTATAATCACACCTCAGATCATGAATTTTTGAGTCCTAACCTAGGTTAATTGGCACAAGTGAAAGTCGCTCAGTCGTGCCCGACTCTTTGCAACCCCATGGACTATACAGTCCATGGAATTCTCCAGGCCAGAGTACTGGAGTGGGTAACATTTCCCTTCTCCAAGGGATCTTCCAACCCAGTGATGGAACCCAGGTCTCCTGAATTGGCACAGTGCTTGGTATAAATGTTCATAGGTGCTGTTCCTATACTATTAATAAGATGGCTAGCTAACAATACCTACATGAACCACATAAATATAACCCATTAAATTTAAATTAAATATATTTCCAACTCAACATCACTTACATTAATCAAAAACAAAAATTTCAGTCTGACAACAGAAAATAAAAGGAACTTGGAGTAGAAGGAGACAGTATTTTTAACTGACTTCAGCTAAAATATTGCATTGTGAAGAACTTGCAAATAAACAAAACCAAGTCATCGCTAAGGTCCTTTCAAGGTTTTGGAAAGGGTTCATTTAAGTGGAGCCCTGAAATCTGTGTTTATTTAATTTCACAGTGAATCCATTTTTCACGCTATACTTTAAGAACTACATGGTAGGATTAAAAGAGAGGGAGAGAAAGAAAGAGAAATAGGAATGAGTTAGTGTAATTGATGAAAAATGGGAAAATGAAAAGAGATAGAATAAACATCAAGACTTGGTACAGTACAAAGAGCTCTCAGCTAAGGATAATAATCATAACAATAACTAAAAATTTCGTGACAATTGCTATGTGCTTTTTTTGTTAGTGTGTTTTCTATCTTGGAGAAAAGACCCTACAATTGCTAGCTATAACTATAATTAACATACTATGGACTATAATTAACATATTATAACATAATATAACATATTATGGACTCAATCTGTCATCTTATAAGCATCAAACCCCTGCTTTGTAATTGAGAGTACTTTTTACAGAATCTGAACTCTAGAAGTGAACAACACTCCATCCACATTTTAACTCATAATGAGGTTTTAGACTTGATTCTTAGAAGACACGGAACTCATATACAGTCCATCTGTGCAAAGCTATTTCTTTTGGATTAATTCAACATGCTAAGTACAATTTCTATACTCATAGAAACACGTATGGGTAATTTATGGTGCATGCTGGGAGGGATTGGGGGCAGGAGGAGAAGGGGACGACAGAGGATGAGATGGCTGGATGGCATCACTGACTCAATGGATGTGAGTCTGAGTGAACTCCAGGAATTGGTGATGGACAGGGAGGCCTCGCATGCTGCGATTCATGGGGTCGCAAAGAGTCGGACACGACTGAGCAACTGAACTGAACTGATGGTGTAACATCTTGCTTGGAAAGTACATATAGCTGTTTTTGTTGTTGTTGTTGTCTCTGTTATAACAGAAACATAAAGGCAGACAGTGGAATCTACAGTGATTTGAAAGTGCAAACCTCTAGTGGAAAACATTAGTGGCTGGTATCTTGCTTATAAAATTTGTGAGGGTATTTCCAGAAATACCCTCCTCACACTGCACTCCCACTAAGTAGGATTTTTATTGGATTGTAGTGTTTTTCTTGTTGTTACCATTGAACTGTTAACAATATCACTTCCCAAATTACAACTTTTGGAAAAAAGTACCTTCTAGAAATGATATTTCAAAAGTGTTGGTATATTAGCTTTTGGTTCAGATTTTGTTTTCTTTTTAAAGCAGAGCATCCAAATTATTCCACAAAATATAATCACAGGGCAGAAGATATGGTAGAAACTTCATAGCAAAATCATTTCTCATCTACCAGAAGGATTTTCTCCATTCCTAGGTGTTCAGATATGTGTACTCTGAGTCAGGATGGTTACATTCTCAGCACATCAGAAAGGAAGGACTGGAATATGGAAGGAAAAATGCCCCTAATGTTTACATGTGATATACATGTGATGTAATCAGTAAAAAAAACAACAACAGCAACAACAACAAAACCCTTAATACTTCAATTAACTTCATTATGTTGTACTGGTTTTATTTTGAACCCTAAAGGCTATGATTCACCTTAGAACACTTTCCACATTATAGCTTTATAATTTACAGAGATTGTAAAGTGCATAAAGTCTTTCAGACTCGCCTAGAATTGCTAATGCTGCTGCTGCTGCTAAGTTGCTTCAGTCGTGTCTGACTCTGTGTGACCCCATAGACGGCAGCCCACCAGGTTCCCCTGTCCCTGGGATTCTCAAGGCAAGAACACTGGAGTGGGTTGCCATTTCCTTCTCCAATGCATGAAAGTGAAAAGTGAAAGTGAAGTCACTCAGTCATGTCTGACTCTTAGCGACCCCATGGACTGCAGCCCACCAGGCTCCTCCGTCCATGGGATTTTCCAGGCAAGAGTACTGGAGTGGGGTGCCATTGCCTTCTCCGTTTTTGCTAATTGCAAGCACAAAATTCCCCAAAGTTTAACACTTTGAAACAGAATGAATGGCCTCAGGCTATTGCAAATTTGAAGGGGAAAATGTATATATTACATCCCCTTCTCCTGACAGATCAATTTAGAATGCCAATGATCACAACTCCCTAGAACCACTGCATTATCAAAAATGAACCATCACAAAAAACTTGAATATATTTGAGTAGTTGTAAGACACATCATTTAAAGTAACTATTGTGAGGTGTCAAAATTTCCTTCAACTCCTTGTAAAAAACAAGGCAGTATATTTTCAGTAACCTTTATATTTTAATTTTTCATTAACTAATTTAATTCAAAGTTTTCAGCCAGAGCCACTAAATTAATCATAATAAAGATCTTCAGACTGGATGTGGTCTAGAAGATCAAAAGAAGTCAACTTCTCTAGCAAGTCACAGACACCAACCTTAGCCACTTAACACACAGCAGTACCAAAATTAATACCATGATAAATATTTAAATTTAGCTTATTGATGAAGTTACTGAATACCTAAAGTTGATAAAACTTTTTGAGAATAGTAAAAAAAAATAACACAATTTGAGTAAGATCCTAAAAGAAGTCTCCTATAGCAACACTTCATAATTTTATAGGTTTTGCAGTTCATTTAGGATGAATAAATTTAAAGTGTATAGGGAATAGGGGAAAGGATAGATTGATGCAATAGAAGGAAATGCAAACAAAGATGCTATAAAGAATATTTATGTAGGTATTTTCAAAGAATGCATTGCAATGTAATGCTTCATAGATACAATTCCAAATGTAAAAGTAAAACTAACAACAAAAATATATACGAGTGAATATTGTTAATTAGCAGGTCATACTGAATTCCCATTAAACACTGAAATTAATGTTTCCTAACCATGACCAAGTCTGCAAAGCTTTTGATTGTCTTTACTGTATTAATGTCCAAACACAAAAAAAGATAACAACAACAAAAGGATGAAGAACAACCTCAAGATTAATTTTTTTAGAGCAATGGCACTTTTCTGTGTGCATCAAAATGTAGTGATTTTAATTCAGATTGTACTTATAAACAATTATTATATAAACAATTATTATTGTACTTATAAACAATAATAATATATTATTATTCTTTAAATAATAAACAATTATTTCAGTGATCCTAATGCATGGATAGGGCTATTAGAAAGTTCTATAATATTAAATTACCATTAAAGTAATTATTTTGTCTATTATTACATTATTCATTTCAGTCGCTCAGTCATGTCCGACTCTTTGCGACCCCATGGACTGCAACACGCCAGGCCTCCCTGTCCATCACTAACTCCCAGAGTTTACTCAAACTCGTGTCCATTGAGTCAGTGATTCCATCCGACCGTCTCATCCTCTGTTGTCCCCTTCTCCTGCCTTCAATCTTTCTCAGCATCAGTTGTTCCAATGAATAATTAGGACTGATTTCCTTTAGGATGGACTGGTTGGATCTCCTTGCAGTCCAAGGGACTCTCAAGAGTCTTCTCCAACACCACAGTTCAAAAGCATCAATTCTTTGGTGCTCAGCTTTCTTCATATTCCAACTCTCACATCCACACATGACTACTGGAAAAACCTAGCTTTGACTAGATGGACCTTTGTTGGCAAAGTTATGCCTCTGCTTTTTAATATGCTGTCTAGGTTAGTCATAACTTTCCTTCCAAGGAGCAAGCATCTTTTAATTTCATGGCTGCAGTCACATCTGCCATGATTTTGGAGCCCCAAAAAATAAAGTCTACCACTGTTTTCCCTATCTATTTGCCATGAAGTTATGGGACCAGATGCCATGATCTTTGTTTTCTGAATGTTGAGCTTAAGCCAACTTTTTCACTCTCATCAAGAGGCTCTTTAGTCCTTCTTCACTTTCTACCATAAGGGTGGTGTCATCTGCATATCTGAGTTATTGATATTTCAATTATTACATTATTATTATGTATTAAAGAAAAGTATATGATTCCTTAATTAATGAAACCTGCAAGTAGTAAGAACTCATTCAGGGATTTGATTCTATTATAAATCTGTAAGTAATAAACAAGGTTGCCTAGAGTTTTAATTTCTCTCCTCTCACCTACTGAAGAAACTTCTTAAATGAGCAGAAACTGTGAAAAGGTAGATAAATCAATATAAGCAGAGTATCTTGATAATCAGCAGTAGTCAAAATGAGCATATGGGTCAATCCAGGATTTTTTTAAAAGAAGTTCCCTTTAATCAAGCCAAAATTATACTTTTGATTTTTTATGAATCTTCTCTTTAAAATATTTTAATTCATTTCTAAATTGAGAATTTATAGCACAGATAACCATATTAAATTTCTAATTAAAATCCCAGTATGTTATTTGTATAACCATGACCTAAATTTCAGTGTACTCTTTAAATTTTCAATGGAAAATGTATTCTTCATGTCTGTCTCAGAATAGTTTCTGATTTCACTTAATATCAACTCAGAACATTTTTGACAAAAACAAACACCATTCACAGAGTTTATTCTTCATAAAGCTGAAATTCAAAACCAAGTACTATAGATTCAGAGGGATATTTAGATGGAACAATGAAGTATTTGTCAGCTCTAACCCCTGATTCTAATGTATCTGAAAGGTGCAAAAATAAACATTTTGCTTCGGCTCCAGAGAGAGCTGTGTGTATACCAGAACCAATGTGTTTTCAATGGAGTTTAGGAGGAGCACACTGAGCCACAGCAAAGGTACATACTACGTAACAATAAAAAATAAAAGTGAGAGTGCTGATTACATTTCAAGATTCCATGGGTACCTTAGTCTATCCAGGTTGGTATAAAAATATCATAAACTGGGTGGCTCACAAACAATAAATACTTATTTCTCATAGTTTTGAAGACTGAAAAGCTCAAGATCATGGCACTGACAGATCAGTATCTGGTGAGAGACCAACAGTGCCTTCTTTCTGTGTTCTCACATGGCAGAGGGCCTGGGGGAGTTCTGGGGTCTCTCTGGTAAGGGCATTAATCCTATTTACAGAGATTTTTACCATCATGGACTAATCACTTCTCAGAGACCCCACCTCCTAGTATCATCACCTTGGGTGTAAAGTTACAATATATGAAAAAAGAACCCAGATATGCCTCCATAGCAATGTCACACTGGAATAGTTTAACAGGGAGATGGAGTGTGAGGATTAAGTCCTTGAACTTATAATGAAAACAATTATAGAATTATGAGATCAGTGATACCACTTGAGGAAAGCTTACATTTATAGCAGTAACTGAGTTCAGTAGAAATGTGAGAAAGTGTGTGTTTGATCCCAAACCTATCTTGGCAATATTAAGCCTTGGAGCCCAGAGCTAAGACACTGAAAAACCTCCTGCCTTACTTTAGGAGCAAATTGGCAGAAGGCCTGCATCTGGCTTTATATGGTAGTTTGGTTACCTTGAAGGAAAACTTGATAAAGTTAAAAAGATAACTATATACTATAAATAAAAAACTGGTTTAGGAGCTAAATGAGCAAAATAATGAAAACATTCATTACCTGATGGACTTAAACTTGTATTTTTTTTTTTCCTTCATGAAATGGCATGCAAGTTTTGCAAATAACTTATTTCTCTATATAATTATTTTTAAATACTTATGGGTTTTGGAATCAATTTCTGCTACTTTTGGCTGCACTGCTCATACTCATTTTTATGTTGACCCTGAAAGTTTTCAATCTTGAGTAGAGTACACAGCAAGAGAAGATCTATAGGCTGGACAAGTTTCCAAAATCATTAACTCTTTCACTAAGTCATTCTAAGTTACCAGTTTCCCTGAAGCTCAAAGTATCTTCTGCTGTTTGTTACATCATATAGAACCTATAGCAAGGCTCAGAATCACAGAAGATAGAATTATTCTTTTAAAAAAATAGCTCATGTTGCTTCCTTGATGGTCCAGTGGTTAAGACTCTGTACTGCCAATGCAGGGGACTCAGATTCGATCCCTAGTGCCAGAACTAAGATCCCACATGCTATGCAGTGCAGCCAAAAGATAAATAAAGAAAATAAAACAACTATGAAAATATAGGAAGCATTTATAAATCTGAATCTTAAAAACTAATTTAAATAATAGCTTCTGATTAACTAGTAGACTCTGATAGAAAGGAAACAATGGACTGTGGATGCTAAGCAACCATCACTGGTTGTTATCTCCTTCTGGGACCCATCAATTACCTATAAGCAACAAGGTTCTATCTTCAAGTGAAAGTATATGTGAGGAATGAGCCTGAGTAGGTATTAAAGTCATATACGTATTTCATAGTCATGGAGCTCATCCTATCATCTGGCCTACTCTTGCCATACTGTTGATTTTCCTTCAATCCACTTTCATAATCACACGGAGAGCTCTGTTTAACAATTTGAATATAGATTAGAAAAGTGGTGCAAATATACTTAATAAATACACATGCAACACAAACAGTAGCCTATTATGTAGCTGGCTTCCCTGGCAGCACAGTGGTAAAGAATCTGCCCATCAATGCAGGAGATGCAAGAGAGGTGAGTTCAGTCCCTGTGTTGGGAAGGTCCCCTGGAGTAGGAAATGCCAACTCATTCCAGGAGTCTGGCTTGGAAAATTCCAAGGATAGAGGAGCCTGGCAGGCTACAGTCCATGGGGTCTCAAAGAGTCAGACACAACTGAGCAAGTGTTATGTGAGAGCATTCAGAAGTATCATAGAAAGAAAATGTGCTCAGTTACCAAGAAAATAGAAATGTTAAAACTTCTCATGAGGCAAATGTCAAGAAGTGCATCTTGTATTTTACTTTTCCAGGAAGAAAATTGGCATGTTAGAAACTATAGCAATTCATGGAAAAAGGTAAATTTTATGAAAATAATCAAGAGTTTTGAAGGAACAAGAATGAATTATTGATAGTAAGAAACTTGGTGGAAGATGGATTAGAGGGTCATTTCTGGGTGGGTTCAGAATGTGAGAATATGTGGTTTGCAAATGCTCAGCATTATAACTCTAACCACTGTAGAAACTTACTTACTAAGTGTAACAGCTTCAACTGCTTTGGGGATGGGAGTCAGCAAATCCAGTGTTTTCCCAATGAAATTAATATCAAAAAGAACTATGATGGGTGAGAAAGAGAGGTAGGCTCTGAATAGTTTCAACAATAGCTTTTTCTTTAGCAAGACTAGACTGACTCTCCTGTTACTGAAGTATAAAACTGATACTAATTATCTTGAGTAGCAAACAACTTCACTCTCCAGCATGATTCCAAAACTGTATAATGGAAATTACAGCAATTCCCACCAAACAGGCTATCAGATCAGTGCCTGACACATGGTATAAGCATTACCTATTATGATCATCATGCCTAGAGGCTCATATGCATTATAATCAGACACAGAAGAGTAGTAATTTACCCCTGATGAAATTACTTAAGTTCATTTTACCTGACATGCTAATAGATGACCAAAGCACAGCTTCAATAGTCACATCTACTTTGGGAATACAATTTTTTATCATAAGGTGTATTAAAAGATCTCTCAACTAACTAAAGTGGTGGCTGGAGGAAAAGAAAATGTGAAAGGGGGGATGTGAAAGAGGAGGGATGCTGTAATGCAAACTTCGATTGATTGATTCATTGTAGAATGAGGAAGGTAGTCTCCAACTGATTTCCACCTTTTTCCTTTCTTTCCCAATATCATGTGTAAAAACTGTTGGTATAATTCACCTTTAATATATTTGATTATATGTTGCCAAAAATAAATAAAGAGTTCCTGCATATTGATGTCGATATTGATGGAAACGTTATGTATTTCCCACTAGGGAAAAGGGAAGTCCAGGCCCTATTACCCCAGAGTTAGTTAAGCCAGAGCATATTTTGGGGAATATAAGAGGAAGAAAGATGTATATAAATATTTAGAGTTTAAAATAGTGAAGTGCAGCATTAACTTCTATTTGGTTTCGTTTAACTAGAAACTAAATTACCCCTCTACTTTCAAGAATTCCAAATATGTGAAATTGGAAAAAAAAGAAGTTTATGCCTTTCACTCTCAAAGCTAAAGGGAGCCAGTATTCATTCTCTTCAGCTGCTGGGAGTTGATGTATTGGACTATGGCATTGTCTCAGTCAAGCAGAGGTTCCCAACTGGTCTGGATCAAGTGCCATTGACAGAATCTTGTAACATTTCACGGAGATGATGTCCAGCATGGGTGTCTGTGTCCCCTGAATGATGAACCACCTAATGGCGTACACCCAATGAAAGAATTCTCTTTAGACTGTTTCTATTGTATAAAATGGGTAGATTTTTGGATGCCTGGTTTGAAGGCAGGAGGTAGATGCCCCTTAATCCAGGGTAAAGCAATTGGAGATTCATTCCCTGTGGATTGAAACTCCAAGACATGAATGAAAGTGAAAAGTTGCTCAGTCATGTCTGACTCTTTGCGATCCCATGAACTATACAGTTATACAGTCCATGGAATTCTTTCCCTTCTCCAGGGGATCTTCCCAACCCAGGGATTGAACCCAGGTCTCCCACATTGCATGCAGATTCTTTACCAGGTGAGCCACAAGGAAATCACAAGGGAAGACGTAAATAGAAGACAATTAAGGGAGGAGGTTGGGACCTGCCCAGACCGCACATTTCTTTTCTTGAAGTCAGGAGACCTCCCTGACCAAACATACACAGAAAAAAAGCTCCTTGGAAGTCAAAGGGGAGTTATATCAAGGATATTCCCTGCCTATATGACTTTACAGTAAAATCCATCTTGGCTCAGAGAAGCAAGCTCACACATGGGAGGATCCTGGATATATCAAGTACGGACTGTGAACCAGGCAAACTGAAACAATTAGCCAAAGGAAACCCAGAAGAAATGCTCCGTAAAAGAGATTCAAACTGCAATGAGGAAGCAATTCTGTAACTCTCTCTCCCTGAGTCTGTCCATGTGTTTATCCACATGTACTATTCTCTTTTTCCTTTAATAAATAAAAATAAAAAAGCACACAAGATAAAAAAATAAAAAGCACATTTTATTTACTTGCTTTACTGATTTCTGTCTATGTGGAAATTCTTTTCTGCAAAGCTGAAGGTCCTGGGCCCTGGTCACTGACCACTGATCTAGCAGCTAGGATCTAGTGTTTTCACCACAGTCACCCGACCCCAATCTCTGTCTGGGAACCCAAGCCCCACTCTTAGCTGCTGCAGGCAGAAGTCGTCTGAGATCAATTTCACTTGGTTTCTTTCCATATTCCGACCCTGTTCTCTAAGTTTTCTCTGCTGACCCTTTGGATTACTTAAAATCATTTTATTGTTTACTTTCTATGTAAGTAAATCAAAGTGAATTTTGCTTATTACTGATTCTCATCAATAAATATATGATGTGGAATGTAATCTATGAAGACTCTGGGACCTGACATCCAGCAGCATATCATTGGTGCTATTAAAGGTTGTTATCCCATTGTTTTTATTTTCTATTGACACAATGGATACAGTAAATAGGTCTGCTAATGACACTATATTCAGTTAAGATAACACTAGTGAAAGTGGAAACTAGCAACTCAAACAAAAACAAAAGCTCAAAAAATAGGCAATATATAGTATTTTATTTTTAATTCATGTATAATCTAAAATAGGTGCTTTTGATCTATAGTTCTACCCTAATTAGTGAGTTTTTTCCAAATTTTTTCATTATACCTCTGCCAACTACAACACATCATAATAAAGATGCTGAACTTGTCTATATAAGTTGACATGATAGGGAGTATGGCAAAAATCCCACTTGGGCAGTTTCCATGGGCCAAGTCTGGAAGTGATGCCTGTCACTTCTGCTTGCTGGACATCAGTGACACAACCTCACCATGATGCAAGCAACACTGGAAAATGCTCACGATCTCTTTGCCTAAAAGGAGGAAAATGAATTAACAAAGGGTTGACATATCTCTGTGACAAATAATAATCATCCTTTTTATATCTTCTAGGAGCCAGTGGTGTATTAAGCAGTTTATAGCCATAATCTAACTCATTAAGTCTTCACAACAACAATGAAAGGTAAACATTATTTTGCCCATTTTATACATGATGTAATTTAGGTTACAGTCAGTTCAGTTGCTCAGTCATATCCGACTCTTTGAAGCCACATGAACTGCAGGACACCAGCCTCTCTATCCATCACCAATTGTCCTGGAGTTCAATTCATGTCCATTGAGTTGATGATGCCATCCAACCTTCTCATCCTCTGTCGTCCCCCTCTCCTCCCACCTTCAATCTTTCCCAGCATCGGGGTCTTTTCAAATGAGTCAGTTCTTCGCATCAGGTGGCCAAAGCATTGGAGTTTCAGCTCCAGCATCAGTCTTTCCAATGAATACTCAGGACTGATTTCCTTTAGGATGGACTGCTTGGATCCCCTTGCTGTCCAAGGGACTCTCAAGAGTCTTCTCCAACACCACCAGTGCTCAGCTTTCTTTATAGTCCAACTCTCACATCCATACATGTATACTGAAAAACCATAGCCTTGACTAGATGGACCTTTGTTGGCAAAGTAATGTCTCTGCTTTTTAATATGCTGTCTAAGTTGGTCATAACTTTACTTCCAAGGAGAAAGCATCTTTTAATTTCATGGCTGCTGTCACCATCTGTGGTGATTTTGGAGCCCCCAAAAATAAAATCTGCCACTGTTTCCCCATCTATTTGCCATGAAGTGATGGGATCAGATGTCATGATCTTCATTTTCTGAATGTTGAGCTTTAAGCCACTTTTTTCAGTCTCCACTTTCACTTTCATCAAGAGGCTTTTTAGTTCTTCTTCACTTTCTGCCATAAGGGTGGTGTCATTTGCATATCTGACATTATTGATGTTTTCATGGGAATCTTGGTTCCAGCTTGTGTTTCATGTAGCCCAGTGTTTCTCATGATGTACACTGCATATAAGTTAAATAAGCAGGATGACAACATAGAGACTTGACATACTCATTTCCCGATTTGGAACCAGTCTGTTGTTCTATGTCCAGTTCTAGCTGTTGCTTCCTGACCTGAATACAGATTTCTCAAGAGGCAAGTCAGGTGGTCTGGTATTCCCATCTCTTGAAAAACTTTCCACAGTTTATTGTGATCCACACAGTCAAAGGCTTTAGCGTAGTCAATAAAGCAGAAGTAGATGTTTTCCTGGAACTCTCTTGCTTTTTCCATGATCCAGCGGATGTTGGCAATTTGATCTTTGGTTCCTCTGCCTTTTTTAAAACCAGCTTGAACATCAGGAAGTTCACGGTTCACATATTGCTGAAGCCTGGCTTGGAGAATTTTGAGTATTACTTTACTAGCGTGTGATTTGAGTGCAATTGTGTGGTAGTTTGAGCATTCTTTGGCATTGCCTTTTTTTGGGATTGGAATGAAAACTGACCTTTTCCAGTCCTGTGGCCACTGCTGAGTTTTCCAAATTTGCTGGCATATTGAGTGCAGCACTTTCACAGCATCATCTTTCAGGATTTGAAATAGCTCAACTGGAATTCCATCACCTCCACTAGCTTTGTTCATAGTGATGCTTTCTAAGGCCCACTTGACTTCACATTCCAGGATGTCCAGCTCTAGGTCAGTGATCACACCATCGTGATTATCTGGGTCATGAAGCTCTTTTTTGTACAGTTCTTCTGTGTATTCTTGCCATCTCTTCTTAATATCTTCTGCTTCTGTTAGGTCTATACCATTTCTGTCCTTTATCAAGCCCATCTTTGCATAAAATGTTCCTTTGGTATCTCTAATTTTCTTGAAGAGATCTCTAGTCTTTCCCATTTAATTTTTCTAAGATTGTACAGCATTGCATAAAAAGAACTGGAACATAGACACAGATGGTCCTATCTGAAAAGCTGATGCTTGTTACACTATGATACACTATTTTTTCATTTTCATCAAAGCTATTACATTTATCTCATCAAATATATTTGGAAGCAAAACCATGGTTGTATTAGCACTATTGTTAACTAAGCCCTTTTACCAGATGTCACTTGGCCAAAAACTCAAATACGTTTCTTAGTAAACTTTGTACATAACAACAATTTGGACCAGAAATACATAAATTAACAGAATGTCTACATAAATGTATGTCTATTATTGTATGTCTACATGAATGTATGCTATATTATTTTCAATATCTTTACACTCTTCCATATTAAAAATCACTCAAACTGTGCCCCATAGTAGACTTAAATTTAGTTTGAAGGCTAAAGATTAATTATTGAATACCTCTATTTTATTGGACTTCCCTGGTGGCTCAGAAGTTAAGAATTCACCTGCAAACAAGGAGATGCAGTTTTGATCCCTGGGTCCAGAAGATCCCGTGGAGAAGGAAATGGCAAATTATTCCAGTATTGTTGTCCAGGAAATCCCATGGACTGAGGAGCCTGGCAGGCTATAGACCAAGACATTGCTAAAGAGTCAGACATGACTTAGCGACTAGACAGCAACAACAAATTTTAAAAAGAACATTAGAAAAATCCTGATAACTGAAATTTTATTTCAGGAGGCAAACATAAAGGTGCAAAGATATGCTGTATGCTTTTTTCTAACCTCTCACCAAGACTATTCAAAATCAGTATGCCAGTTGCTTGTGAAATTTGCTTTTCTTAAAAAATTATTTAATGATATGTTCAAGTCAATTCCTTGGTATACAGAAAATGAAATTATCTTTGCTCTTTATTGGATGATTGTAACTTTTATTTTCTTACTGTATCAACAGGAAAAGATGAGTACACCTTTCACATCCACAAGTGAAAAATAGGAAATGAACAAAGAGCCAAAAATATATCTTTTTCATAAAATATATTGCTCATTTTGGGAAAGGAAAGGAAGTCTACAGAGATTCAGCCCAGTAAAGACACTTCAAATAGGTTTTTATTCAGAAACAAGGGCTGTTGAAAGAATACATTTTCTGAATGGCAATTGAAACTTACATGGAATAAATGTAAACTCTCTCTGAAAGGAATATCTGATAAAGGAGTAAGTCTTATTATCCACGAAGCAGATAGTATAATACAATCCCAAAGTCTTCAATTTTAAATAATAGATTTTCAGTAGACTTCTTCAAACAATAGCTCAGAAGGTAATAGACTCCTTTAAATAAAGATATTACAAAAATCATTTTATGAAAAGAGAACAATCTTTGATGAGCAAAGTTTTTCAGTTTCTTTCTATTCTTAGTTTACTTTGCAAACTGAGATATGGTAAGTTGATGGGAATTCATATGCAAATATAGATCTTTGGAGCCAGACCTTAAAAAGAAATGTGAATTATAAGGCTTTCTTTTTCATTCAGTCAGAATCATTATGTGCTCTTCCTTTTTCCATGTAATTAATAGAAAAGGTTATAGATTATCATTTTATTTACTATCTCAAATCATTTTCACACTTCTACAACTATCTTTGTGGCAGGGCTCTCCATGGTCTTTAGAGAACTACTCAGAAGAAGAAAGAGAGAATAAAGTGGTATTATCCAACAACCACATTTGTATTCTATTTTTTCTCTTATGAAATACATAAATTATTCTAAAGCCAAAATTTCCATATCAATGAATAAACTTCCCTGAATAAATTGAACTTTTGTGTGGTAATTCTCCCATTTATTTTTTCTTTTGTTTTGCAGGAGAAAGGTACATTAGAGATTGAGTTTAGATGCCCTTTCCCCTAGCTTGGATCTATTATACACACACACAAAACACATCCATAGTTTATAATCTCAAATACTGTATAAAGGAAACTGATGTTTCTAAATAATATATGGAAATGGCTGGATAGTTGTCTCTAAAGCATCTTGTTACGACTTCATTTTGCATTCTGATATAGATAAAAATCTAAATTGTTTCTTTTAATCTGTAATTGTAGATTGAATACCTCAGTATTTTGGTGATTTATACTGTGGGTTCTTGCTCTCTGTAGTATCTTCAATTCTTTCTAAGGTAACTGTAAAACTTGAAAGTTTAACTATTGAAATAAATATTGTAAACCCTAGAGGTAGAAAGTGAGTTTTCACTCCTCTTTCCTTTATTTGAAAGCTAAACTAACTGTTTGAACATCAGCTATATACAGACCAATTTGAAACCGATACTTTCTATAAATCAGAACCTAGTAAGATAAAATACTCACTCCATGAAGTCCACTTTGCATCAGGCACACTTATGGATAGAAAATTTGAATGAGAAATGATGTCTAGGACTTCATTAGTCAGCAACCAATGAGCTTTTTCACAATGCCAATATGTCATAAAAACCTTAGCAAAAATTAGTTTATTGGATTTATCAAGTTACCCATGACTTTCAAATTTACCATTTGAAAACTCACAAGGTTTCAATAATTAGACAGTTCATGCTTCTTAGAACATGTAATACTCAAGATTAAGAGCCTCCTCATAGGTAACTTGATAATTTTTACTAATACTTGCTTCAGTTCAGTTCAGTTCAGTTGCTCAGTCGTGTTCAACTCTTTGTGACCCCATGAATTGCAGCACACCAGGCCTCCCTGTCCTTCACCAACTCCTGGAGTTCACTCAGACTCATGTCCATCGAGTCAGTGATGCCCTCCAGGCATCTCATCCTCTGTCGTCCCCTTCTCCTCCTGCCCCCAATCCCTCCCAGCATCAGAGTCTTCTCCAATGAGTCAACACTTCGCATGAGATGGCCAAAGTACTGGAGTTTCAGCTTTAGCATCATTCCTTCCAAAGAACACCTAGGGCTGATCTCCTTCAGAATGGACTGGTTGGATCTCCTTGCAGTCCAAGGGACTCTCAAGAGTCTTCTTCAACACCACAGTTCAAAAGCATCAATTCTTTGGTGCTCAGCCTTCTTCACAATCCAACTCTCACATCCATACATGACCACAGGAAAAACCATAGCCTTGACTAGACGGACCTTTGTTAGCAAAGTAATGTCTCTGCTTTGGAATATGCTATCTAGGTTGGTCATAACTTTCCTTCCAAGGAGTAAGTGTCTTTTAATTTCATGGCTGCAGTCACCACCTGAAGTGATTTTGGAGCCCAAAAAATAAAGTCTGACACTGTTTCCACTGTTTCCCCATCTATTTCCCATGAAGTGACGGGACCAGATGCCATGATCTTCGTTTTCTGAATGTTGAGCTTTAAGCCAACTTTTTCACTCTCCACTTTCACTTTCATCAAGAGGCTTTTGAGTTCCTCTTCACTTTCTGCCATAAGGGTGGTGTCATCTGCATATCTGAGGTTATTGATATTTCTCCCGGCAATCTTGATTCCAGCTTGTGCTTCTTCCAGCCCAGCGTTTCTCATGATGTACTCTGCATATAAGTTAAATAAACATGAACAGGATGAAAAGGCAAAATACCTGCTTAGTCAGCTCCAAAGTGTACAGCCTGCAGCCAGCCCTGCAAGGATTATCCACTGCACATGAGGACTATCGCTTGCCCTCAGCCTCCACAGTCTCAAAGAAATGAATCCTAGGAAACTATAAAAATAGGAAAAGCTAATATGGTATCTGCAATTTAAGGCTCACCATACTGCAGCTCAAGAATTATTTTATATAAAATCTTTAAGCTCCTTGTGCAATACCACATTTGCGATGCCTCAAGTGATGAACTCCCCACTTAGCCTCTTCCAGCAGGATGTGGGCACTGCAGGGTGTCTGGTGAAACTCATACTGATGTATTTGCCCCTCATAGTCTCTTTTCCTTTGAAATATCAATGATAGAGTGTGGAAAGACAACTCTGTCATGATCAAGGCAGTTTTATGAACTCCCCCTGAGCAGAGTATGAACTGTAGTTCTTTACATACTAGTGTGAGAAGTTCTTTGATTTTACACATGTGATTAAAAATCCTTGCTAGCATCAGATGTATAGGATGAGCTCATCATTCAGGATCCATTTATGCAATGAAAAAATCACTCCAGAGGACACAATAAAACATTACGAGCTACTGCTATGAATATTTGTGTATAAGCCTTTGAATGTGTTTTCATTTTTCTTGCTTATATACCTAGAAGTGGAATGACCAGATTATAAGGTGGGTTTATGAGCAAATAAACTATCCAACTTGGTCATTATCTTTGAACTGTTTCTATATTACTAAGTACCCTTTTTTTTTTTTCCTAACCACATTACAGAGGTTTTGGGGCATTAAATCTTATGGCTATGCAACAATTTATTACACTAATTTCCAAAGATTGAATATTTAGGTTAGTGTAATATTTCAACCCACTAAGTATATATTATAGAAGAGTATATATATAGAAGAGGTGGCAGGAATACAGAGAAGAGCTGTACAAAAAAGATCTTCACAACCAAGATAATCATGATGGTGTGATCACTCACCTAGAGCCAGACATCCTGGAATATAAGGTCAAGTGGGCATTAGGAAGCATCACAAGGAAGAAAGCTAGTGGAGGTGATGGAATTCCAGTGGAGCTCTTTCAAAACCTGAAAGATGATGCTGTGAAAGTGTTACACTCAATATGCCTGCAAATGTGGAAAACTCAGCAGTGGCCACAGGACTGGAAAAGGTCAGTTGTCATTCCAATCCCAAAGAAAGGCAATGTCAAAGAGTGCTCAAACTACCACACAATTGCACTCATCTCACCTGCTAATAAAGTAACGCTCAAAATTCTCCAAGCCAGGCTTCGGCAGTAAGTGAACCGTGCACTTCCAGATATTCAAGCTGGTTTTAGAAAAGGCAGAGGAGGCAGAGATCAAACTGCCAACATCTGCTGGATCATCGAAAAAGCAAGAGAATTCCAGAAAAACATCTATTTCTGCTTTATTGACTATGCCAAAGCCTTTAACTGTGTGGATCACAATAAACTGTGGAAAATACTTCAAGAGATGGGAATATCAGAGCACCTGACCTGCCTCTTGAGAAACCTGTATGCAGGTCAGGAAGCAACAGTTAGAACTAGACATGGCACAACAGACTGGTTCCAAATAGGAAAAGGAGTATATCAAGGCTGTATATTGTCACCCTGCTTATTCAACTTATATGCAGAGCTGACTAAGCAGGTATTTTGCCTTTTCATCCTGTTCATGTTTATTTAACTTATATGCAGGGTACATCATGAGAAACGCTGGGCTGGAAGAAGCACAAGCTGGAATCAAGATTGCCGGGAGAAATATCAATAACCTCAGATATGCAGATGACACCACCCTTATGGCAGAAAGTGAAGAGGAACTCAAAAGCCTCTTGATGAAAGTGAAAGTGGAGAGTGAAAAAGTTGGCTTAAAGTTCAACATTCAGAAAACGAAGATCATGGCATCTGGTCCAATCACTTCATGGGAAATAGATGGGGAAACAGTGGAAACAGTGTCAGACTTTATTTTTTGGGCTCCAAAATCACTGCAGATGATGACTGCAGCCATGAAGTTAAAAGACACTTACTCCTTGGAAGACAAGTTATGATGAACTTAGATAGCATATTCCAAAGCAGAGACATTACTTTGCCAACAAAGGTCCATCTAGTCAAGGCTATGGTTTTTCCAGTGGTCATGTATGGATGTGAGAGTTGGACTGTGAAGAAAGCTGAGCACCAAAGAATTGATGCTTTTGAACTGTGGTGTTGAAGAAGACTCTTGAGAGTCCCTTGGACTGCAAGGAGATCCAACCAGTCCATTCTGAAGGAGATCAGCCCTAGGTGTTCTTTGGAAGGAATGATGCTAAAGCTGAAACTCCAGTACTTTGGCCATCTCATGCGAAGTGTTGACTCATTGGAGAAGACTCTGATGCTGGGAGGGATTGGGGGCAGGAGGAGAAGGGGACGACAGAGGATGAGATGGCTGGATGGCATCACTGACTCAATGGACATGAGTCTGAGTGAACTCCAGGAGTTGGTGATGCACAGGGAGGCCTGCTGTGCTGCAATTCATTCGGTCACAAAAAGTCGGACATAACTGAGCAACTGAACTGAACTGAAGTATATATTAGTAAAAAGCATTTTCATTTATAAGTCTTTATCTCTGATTACTTTTTTAAAATAAATGACTATAAGTGGAATTACTAAAATTACTTGATCAGTAGAGTAACATTTTAAAAGACTTTTTGTAGAGCAATTTTAGGTATAGAACAAATTTGAGAGTAAGGTATAGAGATTTCTCATATATCTTTCCACCCACATGCAAAGCCTCTTGCATTGTCAACATCAATTCTCAGAATGGCACTTTTCTTTTTTATATGAAGAATGATCCCATATTGACACATCATGTTACCCAAATATGATATACCTTAAGTATAACTTAAAGTATATCTTAATGTTTACCTTTAGTTATATTTTTAAGTCTCCTCTTATGAATATGAAATTGATTTTTGAAAGATTTAAAAAATGTATATTTTTAGAGTGAAAAAAAAACCTGAATTAAACTTTTACCAAAACAAATGCTTTTCTACATTCGATGGAATTTCAGAATTAAAAGGAAAAATAGACTTTCTTCTCTAATCCCATGTTTTACCTAGTTCTTAAATGCCTCTGTAAAATGCATAAAAGTACTTTTCTGGGACCTGCATGGATAGCAGAGTATATGGGTTTTGTCTGTTGCTGGACTGCATTAATAACTACAGAGAGTTTCCTTCCAATGAGCAGTGATATGTCTCATTTGATCATTTCCCACATTTTAGCAAGTTTCACATAAACAGAAACTACAGTTCAGCTGAGGTTCTAGGCCAAATTCATATACTTCATGCAGTGTAGAAATGAAAACATGGAAATTTGCTGTGCTCCAAGAAATGTTCAGTTCTACCTGGACTTCACTACTTCTCCATTTTCCAGCTGTGTATCAGCCTTTCTTTGAGTAGTAAGAATAGTTTCCTAACTAGCAGTGAACGTTAAATAACTTGCCTAATGTTTGGCACATTTCAAATACTGAATAAATACTGGATGTAATTTATATTAATTTTTAATAATTGCTATATTTCTTGTATGCATTGAATATGTATTTATAATTTGTTTTTAGTTTTGAAAAATATAAATTTGATAAGTTCTAGTTGTTAACTCCTCTTTTTTGCTTGTTTTTGAGTTATTTTAACTGATCATTTGCTTTGATGCAATGAAAAAAAAATACTACTTCTAATGTGATGGTTAATTTTCGGTGTCAACTTGAGTAGGCCATGGGATATCAAGTTATTTGGTCAAACATTATTCTGAGTGTTTCTGTGAGGATATTTTTGGATGAGATTAAAATTTAAATTGGTAGACTGTGTAAAGCAGATTGCCCTCCATAATGTGTATAGACCTCAACTTGTCAGGAGAAAACATAAATAGAACAGAAAAGCTGAAAGTTCCCTGAGTAAGAGAGATTTCTTTCTGCCTGGTTGTCTTTGAACTGAGACATTGGGTTTTTCCTACATTCATGCTCAAGCTGAAATGCTAGCTCTTCCAGGATCTGTAGATTTCTGGTCTATGAACTGGGAAAAAACAAACACGGGGTCTCCTATATCTCCAGCTCCCTCACAAACCCTGCACATCTTGGGAATTGCCAGACTCTAGAATCATGTGAGCCAATTCCTTATAATTAGTCTTCTTACTGTATATTCTTTCTGAAGAACTCTGATAAATAAACCTAGTTTATATAATTCAACAGAATGAACTAACCACTGCATTTGTAAGTATAGAAAACACAGACTTGTAATTGCTTAGCTTCCTTAGAATTAAGTCAGGAACTTTAAGGTTAAGTTTTTTGTTTCTTAATCTGTAACTGAAATTGGAGTAAGACTACAAAATCATTTCCCACAAAAATGCTAAAAGCAATCTATCTGGGAAAATAATGTGGTTACATCTAAGAAGAAAGCCTGAAGCTCTTATTCCTAGCCCTAAAAGCCATCCACTTCTCCTTCATGTCCATCTCGACTGAGAGCCTTAATGCTAGTTGTAAATCAGAGTAAATACAAATAGCAAAAAAGCCCTTAGGACTAATATGAAAGCCATAGCTTGAAGAAAAAGAAAAATTACTAGCTACTGAGAAAAGAACTCACTTCTCTGCAATTACTTGCTTGAAGAAACCAACTGGAAATCTGAATGATAAAATAGAGATTCACTCAACCTTGTTGTCATCTCCTTACCCACTCCCTCCAAACAAAAGCTTATTTAACTTTACAGACAGAAAATTGACAATTTCTCCAGGTTGACCTTTACTTTGCAGACAAATTTCTGTTTAGTGGTAGGGTAGTCTTCCAAAATCTCAAGAGACCGTTTTCAAGGAGACATTAGTTTATTTTAGAGAGATACAGAGCTTTACTTTCCAACACTGTATTCGATTAAATGTATTCAAATATATTATCTCCTTTGAAATGTGTTTTTGAAATGCTTTTCAGCCTTCCTGCATTCATCTGTCCTGAAGTGGAAATTAAGTACACACTTCTCTGTACATTCAAAATATCTGTATATATCCTTCTTTTAAGTTCTTTGTATCATTATTATTTCAAAGAATATATCAGAGTGGCCTCACTGAGATAGTATAAAAATGATTACTCAGTTATGTTATTTAGGTAAATGGTATTTTATTCAAACTTTATACTGGGGTTTTAAATGAATTTCATAGCACTTTAAAATACTTTCCCACAATTGAGATAATCCTTGTTTAAAACAGAAAGCAGAGAATTAAAAAGTACCATATTTCAATGTTCCATTTCTTGAAAATAAACATGGGTTTTGCTTTGTGTGGCTCCTAAGAAGTTCTTAGAACTCTTCATTCATCTTTAATTCAATAAACATTTAATAAATGGCTTCTATGTGTAAAGAATTGTACTCTATCATTAGATTTATATATTTCAATATGCTTCTGCCATAGAACACAGATTTTATCCATTTCTGGATAACATGGTATTATATATTTTCTATCAATTATGTTGTCATAAATCATTTAATTTTAGAGATTTACATCTTTAGATTCCCTGGTGGCTCAGCGGTAAAGAATCCATCTTCAGTGCAAGAGACACAGGAGATCCAGGTTTGATCCCTGAGTTGGGAAGATCTGCTGGAAGAGGGAACGGCAATCCACTCCAGTATTCTTGCCTGGAGAATCCCATGAACAGAGGAGCCTGATGGGCTACTGCCCATGGGGTCTCAAAGAGACAGACATGGCTGAAGCGACTGAGCACACATGGATGCATGCACAGCTTTACTTATTTCGACTCTTTAACAGTTAATTTTCAGGAATTTTTTCTAAAATCAGTAGTTTCTTTATGTCAGTTCAATATTAAAAAATAATAGTGATTTTCCTTTATATTCAAGATAAAGTTCAAATTCCTTACTGTGACTAAAATTCATTTCAGGATCTTAACATTTAGTTTCATCTCAATTTTTTCCCCAGATATATGTATTTGGGAATGTGTGTGTGTGTGTAATTGAGAATATGTGTGTGTGTGTATTGGGGAATATATATGTATATGTACATATATGTATATATGTGTATATACATATACATACATGTGTACACATGTATGTGTATACACTTATACATATGCACGTACACATGTGGCTTTACTGGTGGCTCAATGGTGAAGAATTGCCTGTCGATGCAGGAGATGTAGGTATGATCCTTGGATCAGGAAAATCTACTGGAGAAGGAAATGACAACCCAAATCCAGTATCCTTGTCTGTAAAGTCCCATGGACAGAAGAGCCTGTCAGGCTACAGTCCATGGGATTGCAAAGAGTCAAACATGACCTAGCAATTGAACAACTATATCTATCTATCTATCTATCTATCTATATATATATATATATATATATTCATCTATTTATATATATACATATACATTTAATATACACAGATAGATATAGATGGATGTGTAATGGTCAGGAAAATATTTAAGCTGTCACCATCCTATAGCATGGATTTTCCAAAATTGCCCATCATATCCTACAATTTACTTCAAGTCCTTAGGCAAGAAACAATGCTGAAGAGTAAGCCAGCTACAAATTTCACCACACAGAACTTCTAGAATCATACCTTCACTTGTTGAAACAGGTTGCCTACGTTATCTGTCAGATTGGAATATGGTATCTGGAGGCACAAGAAATGGCTGATGAAATCTATTTCAACAATCTTTGTCTGTCTATGACTATTAACAGCAGAACTACAGAAATAATCTCATGAAACTAATTGCCTAAAATTATAATAAGTACAGTATTCTTCTAAGCTTTGTATATGTAAAGGTAACATCAGAATATCAAATGATAAAAAGCTCTCAGATGTAAGGTAGTCCATAGAGGAAAGCCAATAAATGAAGAGTCATAAAATGCTGACTCTGTGGCTACAAGTCTAGGGGAAGGAGAACCTTTGGTATAAATACTGTTGAAGTGTGATAGTTGCTCAGTAGTGTCCAAGTGTCCAACTCTTTGTAACCCCATGGACTGTAGCCCACCAGGCTCCTCTGCCCATGGAATTTTCCAGGCAAGAATACTTGAGTGTGTTGCCATTCCCTCTAGGAGGTCTTCCTGACCCGGGAATTGATCTTGGGACCTGTGCATTGCAGGCAGATTCTCAGGTAAGTCAAATATTATTAGTCTGATATAAACTAAGGGAATATACTCATATGATCCAAAGTAAGCACTGTATAATTTTTGCCTTCTGGCTACAGATGCAGTTGAAAGAAGGATGGACAAAGATGGATTTAGTTTTGGTCAGGATGTTTGCCTGCCATGTATTATAACATGTATGATTTATATCTAACTCTTTCAAAAAATGGGTGAAGAGAAAATTTTAAAAGAAATCTATTCTAGACACTTTATTAGCATACCAAATAATTTGATAGTATCAATATAAAAAAAATCATTGGAAAGACTGGTGCTGAAGCTGAAGCTCCAATACTTTTGAGCTCCAATACTTTGATGAGAAGGGCCTACTCATTGGAAAAGACTCTGATACTGGGGAAAATTGAGGGTAAGAAGGGAAGAGGGCAACAGAGGATAAGATGGTCGGATGGTATCACCAACTCAATGGACATGAGTTTGAGCAAACTCAAGAAGATAATGAAGGACAGGGAAGCCTGGCTTGCTGCAGTTCATTAAGTCACAAGGAGTCGGACACAACTTAGTGGCTGAACAACAACAAAATTTCCATCCACACGTAGCTATGGAGAGGAAACTTTAACTTTTATTAAAGAAGGGCAAATATAACTTTCAGAGACTATTGTGTTGGTAAATTTAAATTAATTTCACTTCTATAATTTCAAATCTATTCATTGCAGTTTTTTCAGTGAAAGAGTAGCTATAATATCAAAATATATTTATCATGATTATAAATGATACTAGTAATTTTATTAATGAAATATCTTCTATGAGTTTTATTTTATAGCCAAATAAGCATACCTGTTTTAAAAAAATCTGTTTAACCCAAAGACTGGCAAAGTTTATAGCAACTACCTAAGACACTGCCCTAGTAAAAGTGTCTATAATTCTGTTAATTGAATGTATACTTGGACAATTATTTAAATATAGACAAGGGTACTTACTGAAATATGCACACAATGTATCTGATTTTAAATCAGACTATTTTATACAATCCTGGAAAATCCCATGGATGGAGGAACCTGATAGGCTGCAGTCCATGGGGTCGCTAAGAGTTGGACACGACTGAGCGACTTCGCTTTCACTTTTCACTTTCATGCATTGGAGAAGGAAATGGCAACCCACTCCAGTGTTCTTGCCTGGAGAATCCCAGGGATGGGGGAGCCTGGTGGCTGCCGTCTATGGGGTCACACAGAGTCGGACACGACTGAAGTGACTTAGCATAGCATTTTATACAATCTAAAATGGTCCAAATAATTATTGAGGTAGTTTCTAGAACTTAAATTAGGTTTTTGGGGGGAGTACCTACACTTATGGCCTAAAATGCAAATGTAACACATTTGGCCCCATTGGGCCATATGCATTTTCAGTATAACATAATTTAAACTATAATGTATGACTATTCATATGAAATTAGTTAATATTAACTCATTGCTCTGTAACTTGAATTTCTCTTCAATTTGTAGTATAAACTTGTTCATTATGTAGTAGCATTACAAAGTACTTCTGCTAGATGCCAGAAAGTCAAGGAAAACTTTTTAATATAAGAATTATTGTCAGTGTCTTTGAAAGAAGTGAGATCTAAAATAGCATCAAATAAGTAGAGCAAGTAGAACTCAAGTGCTCTTATAATATAATGATGTCTCAAAGACACATGGAAGCATTCCTAACTCTCGCACTTCACTATGTTTTAGCAGTAGGCTTATTGCCCTGACCATATGTACACACAAAATACTTGAGTATGTTGGAAAATACTTTCTGATATGACAC
This sequence comes from Bubalus bubalis, assembly GCF_019923935.1. Classification (NCBI taxonomy): domain Eukaryota; kingdom Metazoa; phylum Chordata; class Mammalia; order Artiodactyla; family Bovidae; genus Bubalus; species Bubalus bubalis. The sequence continues at coordinate 69,300,757 of NC_059163.1, forward strand.
TCACTTACAGAAATATTATAACCTCCACTTTCATTCACAGCAGGTTATAATCTGCTCTGTATATCATGGCATGAACTCAGTTTAGCATTCTGTTTAATAGACAAAATCATAACAGATTAAATTTTAGTTGAAGCACAAATAAATTATACATTTATGAGTATCTAAATAAAATACTTTTGTGCTCTAAATGTATCTTTCTATTCTATTCTTCTTTTATTAATATATATATATATATATATATATATACACACATACACGCACATACACACATATATATATATTGAAAGCCAAATAGGAACTATAAGGTATAAGGTTTGTTAGATGCTGGTATTTTGTAGATTAATAAGACATTCTCCCATTTCTCAATGTGATTAAATGTTGACCAGGGATATTTCAGTAAACCCACACTTTAATAGAGTACATTTAGGAATCTCACAGTAATTTGCTGTTTCTATTGCTGAGAAACACAGCCAAAATTCATTTTCTAATGTCCCAATTAACACATATGTATTTGATGTAGTAGCTTCAGGGTACATTTAATTTCTGATAATGAAATAGTATAAACTCTTCCAAAACTGTGAAACTTGTTTAAATTTATTATTTTTAAACATATAAGCCTTTGAAGAAGCTAATTAAATCAATTAAACATTAAGATTGGAGCATTAAAGCATTACAAAAACTGTTTTCTTAGAACTCTAATAATTTGTGTCTCTCACAATCTATGAAGAAGTAATAATTAGCAATTCCCTTAGGGCTCATGAAAAAATTCCTTCAAAGGAAAAAATACACTTTAAAATATTATAATTTTTTATTGCCTTAAATTTACTTAGCATGAATGTCATTAATGCCATTCCAAACCTCTCAATCACTCTTACATTTAACATTTTCATAATATTCAGGTTAAAAAGTTACTGAGTCTGTCCTATTTCCATCATTCAGAGAGAGTTCCCTGTTTTATTTTGCTAATTTTAATTTGTTAATCCTATGATCTACAATGGAGAAGGCAATGGCACCCCACTCCAGTACTCTTGCCTGGAAAATCCCATGGATGGAGGAGCCTTGTAGGCTGCGGTCCATGGGGTCACTGAGTAGGACACGACTGAGCACCTTCACTCTCACTTTTCACTTTCATGCGTTGGAGAAGGAAATGGCAACCCACTCCAGTGTTCTTGCCTGGAGAATCCCAGGGATGGGGGAGCCTGATGGACTGCCGTCTATGGGGTCACACAGAGTCGGACATGACTGACGTGACTTAGCAGCAGCAGCAGCATGATCTACAATGTCTCTCTAGAAGCAGGTTTGAAAAACTGAATAGTGTCTTTCAGGTTATTGGGGCACTATTATAAACATTAAGAAGTCATAATGTTCTAAATGATATTCTGGTGATTTAAGTAAGTTTCTAAAAGTAACTACTTCATTCTGTTAGGTAGTTAGAACAGGAAAAAGGATTCCAGAATGGCAGTGGCTAAAAGACAGGGAAGGGAAAACCTGCGAAAATAGAACAAAGGAAGGTCTGAGGACAGGAGCCAGGACCTCAGGTAAATCAAACAGCACTCCTGCCTAGCCCAATTTACATAGGGCAGGCCCAGGGGGAGGAGAAAAAACATAAAAAGAGGAGCCAAAGGTGGGGGGTGAGGTGGGAAGGGGGTGTCTCTCTCCCACGCTCTCTCTCTCCCTCCCTCCCTCTCTCTTCCTTCTCTTCATTTCTTTTGGGTCAGCATGCCCTCACACCTCAAGGATGTAATTTCCTTTATTTTCTAAATAAAACTGAGCTGTAACACAGAGCTGTAATACTGCTCTGTCCAAGAGCTGTGACACTGAGCTGTCCAAGAACTATGACATGGTTTGTCCGAGGGCTTTAATGCTGGTCTGTCACTTCAAATTTTTGTTGTGACGAGACAGAACTGAGGAAATTACACACTCCCTCGACATCTATGGTGCCCTGACTCTGATTTAACCTGGCTGAAACAACCTCAGCCAGGCCCCAACAAGGAGGAAGCCAAGAACAGCAGGAGCCCAACTTGGCGAAAGCTCCTGGAGTGGAAGCAGAACACGAAGAAAACCCAGCGCAGGGGAAGTGACAAGAAGCCCAGCATGATGAAAACTGGGACAGTGAAAAACGAACTCAGCAGAAAGCTTTCAGGGCTCAGTCTCAGATTCCAGAAGACCTCCAGTTAAGGTAGGAGGGCCTCCCTGCTATGGCTGAAGAGACATATGCCTAACAAAATGTTAATTCTTTTACAATCTCTCATTTCTTGTTTCCTCAAAACCCCCAGGTGAACAGGTGAGCAGCAGTGGGTGCAATTGAGGGACTCTGGAGAGGCTACTCCTCAGTATGTCCCAAAGTCTCCACTATCTGCTGAGCCCCAGAAGCTGTTACCCAAGCCGGTGGGGTCTTCTGTCCTAATCTTCTTTGTGCCAAGGATCAGGCCAATGAAAATTGTGAGCATAGTTCAGGTATTTAGCAGATTTTCAGGCAGGTTATGAAGGGGATTCCTTGGCACGTTTTTCCCATTGCTTTTTCCTCCTGTCCTTCAGCTCCTCTCTCCTGGAACTTGAGCCCAGCCAAAATCCATGCATGATGCCTGGCTTCAGGACATAATGAAGCTCAGGCTCTGGTCTCTCATTGCAAAAATTCAGTTAGAGACACAGCAATAGGTAAGAGGGGATTTGTTAGGATTCTGAGAGAAGCACACTCTGCAGGGTGTGGTCCATTACAGAGGGTAAGTGTTTTGGCCATGAAATGTGGTCTGCCTAGGTTTTGCAAGCTGAGTGAATGCATATAATAATGAGTGGGAGGATCATCAAACCATTGTGGAACCACCCACTCCTCCATCTTTTAACAGTGTCTTGGAACTGTCCTGCCACCTCTGGGTGTGTCATTTCGCTTGCAGATTGGGGATTAAGGTTTACTTGAATTCGACTTGTCATCTTGGACCCAACTGATTTTAATTGGTTTATGTTATGCCCTTGTGCTATGCCATTCTTTCAAAAGTTGTGCCCTGCCCCCCTTCCCTCCTGTTTTATGCTCTTTTTCTGAGTCCCTTCCAGGCCCACAATGTTCCCTCTAGATATTCAGGCATTCATCTTCCATGGTTCCAACAACATATGCAACATCAGCATCTCTCAGTGAACCTGCTAGGATGGGAGACAGACACACAATGCCTGCTAGAAGTCTATTTGTTGGCCTCTCTTCAAAGGCAATTGGGCTTCCAGGGATAATGTTTGTCACTTTGGGAATTATCCCTGCAGGCCATTTAGGCCCAAACCCTTACCACTCTTCTCCTAAAGTCACAAACATACCCCTGGATCAAATCTCCACTCCACTTTTATGGAACATCTGGTCTGTTGCCTCTTATAAATTTGTTAAGCCACTTATTAACTCCTACAACCAGGACCCTGCCCCATTGTGGGCAACATTGCTCTGTCCCACTTATTATTAAAATAATCTTAATGCCCCTAACAGGGCCAGATAACCCATTTCTTTGTCATCACTTCTCTTATTACCCAAAGTGGGTCTATCACAATGAAATGTTTACCATTGGAGACACCCTAACCTGCTCGTATGGAGGACTAGGGGAGGAAATCAGTGAATTATAATCTCTTAGAGCAGTAAGGCAATGGCAACCCACTCCAGTACTCTTGCCTGGAAAATCCCATGGACGGAGGAGCCTGGTAGGCTGCAGTCCATGGGGTTGCAAAGAGTCGGACATGACTGAACACCTTCACTCTCACTTTTCACTTTCATGCATTGGAGAAGGAAATAGCAACCCACTCTAGTGTTCTTGCCTGGAGAATCCCAGGGACGGGGGAGCCTGGTGAGCTGCCATCTATGGGGTTACACAGTCAGACACGACTGAAGCGACTTAACAGCAGCAGCAGCAGCAGCAGGGCAGTAAGAGGATAAGGCTTATAACTGTTTCACCAGGTTCCCAGTCTCAGGGCACAGGCTTGGACTGATTTACCTCATGATATCTATTCCCATCTGTGGTGAACAAACTGGCAACAAGTTAAAATTACAACCCCTTCATCCTGGTCATGATGGAAACCCTAGGGACACCCAACTCCAGTCCGGGGGTCCCAGGAGGTCAACCTGCCTCAACCTGCCTAGGGATCTGGTCCTCAAAAGTTTGCCATGCCTCAACCTGCTCTGGGATATGCCAGTCCAGGGGTCCCAGGTGGTTATCATGACTTGACCTGCCCAGGGACCCAATTCTTGGGAGGCCGACCTCCCTTGACCTGCCTGAGGATTCGATCTCCAGGAGGCTGTCATGCTTCAGCTTGGTGGGGATCTGCACCCTGACCCGGGGATGCCTGGCTCTCAGGTTGCAACAGTACTGGGTAGGATAAGCTTTCTTTCAGAAAGACTCACCCCTAAGGAAGTCCACCCATGGAAATAGAAATAGAAGGAAGCCTATTAGTTGTGGGACTATGCCCAGTCTCAGCAATAACTCAAGAGCCTAATGAGAACCCCATTGCCTTTCTGGAAACACTAAAAGAGGCCCTCCAAAAGTTTACCAATCTGGATTTACTTAGACTCTTACGAGGGACAGGTGATTTTAAAGGACAAATTCCTGTCCCAATGTGCACCAGACATCAGAATCAACTTACAACAGCTATAGTAGCAGGACCCTGCTGCCTCTTTAGATGAGATGGTCCAGACAGCCACCAATACCTTTTATAACAAAGAACAGGCCCAGGAGAGGGAGAAAAGGAAAGAGACAAGGCATGCCCAGATGCCGGCTGCCCTCCAGGGAAACCCTATGGCAAACCCCAAGTCCTTGAAGGACAAGGCACAAGGCAAATGCCTAATCTGTAGACAGGTGGGGCTTTGGGCCAAAGAGTGCCCAAACTGTGACAAGTCTCCTAAAATGGCTTGATATAAATGCCATCAATTGGGACATTGAATGGCACTCTGCCCTTGGGACCCAAGAGCCTCAAGGTCAAGTGGCAAGCCTTCCCTCAGAATGTTTCAACAGGACTGAAGGGGCCCACTCCAGCCAGCCTGCCTGTCACAGATAATCATCACGGGGCTGAAGCCAAGGGTGTAACTGGATGTGGCAGGTAGGTCCGAGATTCTTGGTTGACACGGGGGCTACCTGTTCTGTCCTGACCTCCTATTCCTGAGCCTTCTCCTCCCAAACCTGTACCATTTTGGGTGCTATATGAAAAACAACTACTAAAAGATTCACCAGAGCAGTTTTTTGTTGCTGTGATGGACAAATATTTTCCCACCAGTCTGGTGGTCCCTGCGTGTCCTACTCCCTTGGAAGAGATATACTCACTAAACTGGGGACCACCCTTGTGATGGGAAGCTTTTCAGCCCCTAGAGCCCTACAGCTTCTGTTTATTACTGAAGAACCCATTACAGCCTCTCCAATAGAGAGGGGCCAAAAACTATGGGAGGACAAAATTAACCCTGAGGTGTGGGACCAGGGGACTCCTGGACAAGCCCACCAAGCTGAACCGGTCATAATTGTCCTCAGAGATCCCACTCGGTTTCCTAACCGGAAACAATATCCACTCAGAAGAGAGGCTCAGGAGGGATTACAGCCTCTAATAAATAAATTCCTTGCTTGTGGGCTATTGTGAAGTCACTCAGTAGTGTCTGACTCTTTGCGACCCCATAGACTGTAGCCTATCAGGCTTCTCCATCCATGGGATTTTCCAGGCAAGAGTGCTGAAGTGGATTGCCATTTCCTTCTCCAGGGGATCTTCCCAACGCAGGAGATGAACCCAGGTCTTCCACATTGCAGGCAGACGCTTTACCTCTGACTTAACAGGGGTTGCCACCTTAGTTCCGCAGACTAATTTGCCAGAAACCCCTTCATATACTGAAGGTGAGACTCTTAAAGCTAAGAGTGAGGGCCTTCAAGAAGATCATATGGGGTGGTTACAAAACGAGGGACTCCTTTTTCTGCCTGGGAGCCTCCAATGGAAGTTGGTTAACTCCTTACATGCCACCACTCATTTAAGGGAAAAGGCCCTCCAAAGATTACTAGAAAGGTCTTTCAGAGGAAAAGCCCTTCAAACGACTATAAGGCAAGTGGTTTCCTCTTGTCCCACTTGCCAATTAAACAACCGCCAAGGAGTTTAATTTAATTCAAAAGCAGAGACATTACTTTGCCAACAAAGGTCCATCTAGTCAAGGCTATGGTTTTTCCTGTGGTCATGTATGGATGTGAGAGTTGGACTGTGAAGAAAGCTGAGTGCTGAAGAATTGATGCTTTTGAGCTGTGGTGTTGGAGAAGACTCTTGAGAGTCCCTTGGACTGCAAGGAGATCCAAGCAGTCCATTCTGAAAGAGATCAGCCCTGGGATTTCTTTGGAGGGAATGGTGCTAAAGCTGAAACTCCAGTACTTTGGCCACCTCATGCGAAGAGTTGACTCATTGGAAAAGACTCTGATGCTGGGAGGGATTGGGGGCAGGAGGAGAAGGGGACGACAGAGGATGAGATGGCTGGATGGCATCACTGACTCGATGGACATGAGTCTGATTGAACTCTGGGAGTTGGTGATGGACAGGGAGGCCTGACGTGCTGTGATTCATGGAGTCGCAAAGAGTCAGACACGACTGAGCGACTGAACTGAACTGAACTGAACTGATCTAAGGAGTTTAAAGATCCCAGCTGGCCCAGCCTGTCCAGTCACATGAGACCTACCCAGGAGAGGACTGGCAGATCGACTTCACCCAGATGCCAGTTTCTCAAGGGTATAAATACCTAATAGTCATGATAGATACATTCACAGGATGGATTGAAGGCTTTCCCACCAGGACTGAGAAAGCTGAGGAGGTGGCAAAAAACTGCTCCATGAAATCATTCCAAGATTTTGTCATTACAAAGTGACATGGAACATCACTTATTTCTAAGGTCACCCAAGGGGTCTCTAAAGCATTGGGCATTAATTATTATCTCCACTGTGCCTTGAAGCCTCAGTCTTCAGGAAAGGTAGAAAGAGTCAACCAATTCTTAAAATCAGCGATAAAAATGATAACCCAGGAGACCTCTCTGGGATGAAAGGAGGCTTTACCAATAACTCTCCTCCACACCCGTATTGCCCCTAAGAAACAGGTTGGTCTTAGTCCTTATGAGATGCTATATCAGAGACCTTTTATTTATGTCAATGACCTCTTCCTAGATCCAGAGGTTCAGACCCTCCCATCTTATTCCATGGCCATTGGGTAATTCCAACATGATATATGCTTGTGAGGTATGAACCAGGATGAACCAGGGCCCGAAAGATTCTAAGGAGTCACCACTATATGCTCCATGGACTCAAGTCCTAATTAAAGTCTAGAAAGATGGGTCCTCAAAGGCTCAACTCAAGTCTACATGGAAGGGCCCCTACCCTGTAATACTTTCTACCCCCACGGCAGTCAAGGTACCAGGACATGACTCCTGGATTCACTACTCATGAGTCAAGCCATGGAAGAAAACATAAGAGGACACTCAATACACCTGTGAGCCCCTGGGAGATCTCAGATACCTATTCAGAACTACAAATGAGTGCCATTCTAATAAAACCCCCAAAATCTAGTTTCTGGGAATAAGATTTCTCAGGATAGCTCTAAAGAGCCAACACAGCTTGGCAGGGGTTGTACTCCAAAACAGACAGGAGATAGATCTTCTGATCCCTGAATAGGGAGGGACTTGAGCTATCCTGGTGATGGAAATTTGGAGTTGGCTAATGCCCCTACTAGTCCCTGTTATACCATATTGATGCCGCTTATGGTTGCTCCATGTATTATCAATGGTCTAACCTGTTTTGTCTCTGCCCAGGTCAACAAGCTAAAGCATGCAATGCCAGTTCAAAAAGGATATATAAAACTACAGCTGCCCACAGAAAATATCACTCACCTTTAGATGGACACTGCTATAAGGACTCTGAGGTCTGAGACTAGCAAGTGGGTGAGGCCCAATGCCCCTCACTGTACCGATCCAGCAGGAAGTAGCCAGAAAGACCTCGATGCCCCTATCCCCAAAGAATTGGGCCTCCCATCTCTTAAGGGGGAAATGTTAGGTAGTTAGAATAGGAAAAAGGAGTCCAGAATGGTGGTGGCTAAAAGACAAGGAAGGGAAAAGCCTGAGAAAATATAACAAAGGAAGGTCCAAGGACAGGAGTGAGGACCTCAGGTAGAACAAACAGCACTCCTGGCTAGCCCAGTTTACATAGGACAGGTCCAGGGGGAGGAGAAAAAACATGTAAAAAGAGGAGCCAAAGGGCCAGGGGTCTCTCTCTCTCACATGCATGCTCTCTCCCTGTCTCCCTCTCACCCCCCACCTCTCTCTCTCTCCCTCTCTCTCTAGTATTTTTGCGTCTTTTGGGTCGGATGCTTTCATGCCTTGAGGATGTATTTTCCTTTATTTTCTAAATAAAACTGAACTGTGACACTGTCTGTCCAAGAGCTGTGACATGGTCTGTCCGAGGGTTTAACGCTGGTCCGTCACTTCAAATTTTTGTTGTGACAAGACAGAACTGAAGAAATCACACACTCCCTCAACATCTCTAGGAGAATTATAAAAGTTGTAAATTGATATATCTTAGTTCATTAAAAAAGAATCTTATGGCTAGAACTATTGTGTTTTTGAGACAGTAAAATATTAATACTAGTTTTGTTTGAAACTAGACAGTTTATATAATTTTATTGCAAAAATAAGAATGGCAAAGTGAGATATTAGTGGTAATATTAAGATCAGTCTAGGCTGAAGGAGCCAGAAATCTTCTAATTATGCTTTAGCCCTATGATACCTTTTTCCTGAAAAGTCCTTAAGGGAGATATCTGTGTAAAGGGCACAAAAAAGTTGATAAAGGAAATGGTTCTGTATTAATAACTTCACAACTCTGGTTAACTAGATTGGCCCAAACTGAGTGTTCTGCCTAGATTAAAAGTTCTAACTCATTTTGATTTTTGGCAAAACTAATACAATTATGTAAAGTTTAAAAATAAAATAAAATTAAAAAAAAAAAAAACACTCTAAAGAGAAATTAACAGCCACTTGTTGCAGTACAATAATGTTAACCAGAAAAATATGGGAAAATGTATACATGCTTATTGGAATGCACCAACACAGCCAGAAAATATCTTCATTTACTGTCCATCGGGTTTACTTAGGCCTGTCTAAGGAAGGTGGAGGTTCAGAAGAGGAAGACAAAGATGATCAGTTTGATGCAATAGAATGAGGATTACTTCATCTTATCTCGATTACTCCATGGAAGTTGACATACAAAGCCTTGTGAATTGGCAAATTGTTTGGAAGGATCCAGGCTACAAAAGAAGGCGATCTCAGAAATCACTTAATACAAAGAAGCCTCCTATCAACCAAGAATCACATAGGAAAGAATAAAAGATGCAATAAAACCTGTGCCCTCTGTCAAATCCAGCCCAACTTAACTCTCATACTGTTCACCACATATATTTAAACTTGAAATAAAGAAATTTCAAATAAAGAGAATTCACTATGGAATCTTTTGTCTATAAACTCCCTATGAGAGTTTTACACTGACTAAACTTTAAACCACCAATTATATTGCATATGTCTTAAGTAAATTTTACTGATTCCTCTGTTCTGCTCTAGAGATTCTCATACTCAGGATGGGAGGACATTTGATGGCCTAGTTATGTAAAATTTATTCAATTAAATTAACTTACTGTGCCTGTTGCAATGAAGAAAACAATGGCATTAATAGTGTTTCACAGAGCTTATATAATGTGGTAGGAAATAACCCATGAATGAGCATGTAGTGAAGCTTAAGTATACAATTAAAATCAAGGTAAAAATGAAAGACGTGTCAAAGTTGATTTTCTTTTTTTTTTTTTCTCTCTCTCTCTCTTTTACTCTCCCCATCCCTCCCTCTCTTTTTATTTTGTCTCTGTTTATTTCTTTTATTTGACCTGCCTTCAAGGGTAGAGCCTGGAACTCTAGAGACAGCAACGCACTTCTCAGGAATCTAGATGTAAAGCAGTGGAAATAGGACCCAATCGGTATTATGCAGGCAGCTAGGGACACAGGCTGGTTCTATGCTCCCACTGGGATCTAAAAGAAAGTGAAATATCAACTTTTTTTATTTTTCCTATTACTCTCTTCTCAGCTTTTAGGTTCTTGAGTAGATTCAGGAAACTTTCTGTCACATATTTTACCTGCTCTTTTGATTTTTTGTACAATATGTTGTCAATATAAATATCCTGAATTTGATCCCCTTCTTGCTTGGATCCCCTGCCTTTTTCTCAGGAATCGATCCCTTTTTGTAAAACATTAATCATTGTCTTTGGGACTTTAACTACTGGACATCCTGAGGATTAAACCTTTTGTAAACCTGACCCCAGAGCCTACCTTTCTTGTTCTATTGGCTCCTAAATCCTCCTGGGAAAGTGAAAGTCACTCAATCCTGTCTGACTCTTTGCAACCTCATGGACTATACAGTCCATTGAATTCTCCATGCCAGAATACTGGAATGGGTAACCTTTCCCTCCTCCAGGGGATCTTCCCAATCCAGGGACTGAACCCAGGTCTCCAACATTGCAGGCGGATTCTTTACCAGCTGGGTCACAAGGGAATACTCCTGGGACTCAGTGCGTTAAACTAGCTTTATATCTGAATTGATCAATATGTAAATGGTGTGCTTGTCATATAAGTGGACTGGATTCTAACTTGAGATCATCAGGACAGATCAACTCCAGTCCAAAATTTGTCATCTTTTAAATTTATATCTAATCAATCAGAATTGGGTTCTCAAACCCTGAAGATCGCATTAAAAAAAAAAAAAAAAAGAAAGAAAGAAAAAACAGTTTCAATGACTTGTTTCCATCACTTCAGTTCAGTTCAGTTGCTCAGTCATGTCTGACTATTTGTGACCCTGTGAACTGCAGCATGCCAGGCCTCCCCGTCCAGCACCAACTCCCAGAGTTCACCCAAACCCATGTCCATCGAGTTGGTGATGCCATCCAACCATCTCATCCTCTGTCATCCTCTTCTCCTCAACTGAGTCAGCTCTTCGAATCACATGGCCAAAGTATTAGAGTTTCAGCTTCAACATCAATCCCTCCAATGAGCACCTAGGACTGATCTCATTTAGGATGGACTAGTTGAATCTCCTTGCAGTCCAAGGGACTCTCAAGAGTCTTCTCCAACACCACAGTTCAAAAGCATCAATTCTTCAGTGCTCAGCTTTCTTTATAGTCCAACTCTTTATAGTCCACATCCACACATGACCACTGGTAAAACCATAGCCTTGACTAGACAGACCCTTGTTGGCAAAGTAATGTCTCTGCTTTTCAATATGCTATCTAGGTTGGTCATAACTTTCCTTCCAAGGAGTAAGCGTCTTCTAATTTCATGGCTGCAAAATCATCTACAGTGATTTTAGAGCCCCCAAAAATAAAGTCTGACACTGTTTCCACTGTTTCCCCATCTATTTCCCATGAAGTGATGGGACCAGATGCCATGATCTTAGTTTTCTGAATGTTGAGCTTTAAACCAACTTTTTCACTCTCCTCTTTCACTTTCATCAAGAGGCTTTTTAATTCCTCTTCACTTTCTGCCATAAGGGTGGTGTCATCTGCATATCTGAGGTTATTGATATTTCTCCTGGCAATCTTGATTCCAGCTTGTGCATCCTCCAGTCCACCGTTTCTCATGATGTACTCTGCATATAAGTTAAGTAAGCAGGGTGACGATATACAGCCCTGATGCACTCCTTTTCCTATTTGGAATCAGTCTGCTGTTCCATGTCCGGTTCTAACTGTTGCTTCCTGACCTGCATATAGGTTTCTCAAGAGGTAGGTCAGGTGGTCTGGTATTCCCATCTCTTTCAGAATTTTCCACAGTTTATTGTGATCCACTTGTTTCCATAAAAAAAAAAACTTTAAAAATGACTCTCTTTTTAGCTCTTCAATATGTTTCTATTGGGCTTACCTGGTGACTCCCACAGTAAAGAATCTGCCTGTAATGCAGGAGACCTAGATTCAATCCCTGGGTCAGGAAGATTCCCTGGAGAAGGGAATCACTACCCACTTCAGTATTCTTGCTTAGAGAATCACATGGACAGAAGAGCCTGGTAGGCTACAGTCCAGGGGGTCACAAAGAGTCAGACATGACTGAGCAGTTAACATTTTCACATTATGTTTCTATCAAAGTTTGCAGATGTTTCAGATAATTTTTCTTTTGTATGTTTTCTAATTTTCTTGACACTGAGTAGTATATATGCACCATATTCATTTTATTTTGAATAAAGCATGAACACATGCTAGACTGTTATATCTTAAGGTTTCTATCTTACTACTCTTCCTAACACTTGCACCCTTGCACATTTTGCACCTTCCTAACGTTTGAGCCCTGTGTCTGAGATGAGTATTTGCCTACTAACTTACATTAACTGCTTCCATAGTACAGAGTCACTACTCAAGGACAGCTTTCTAGACATGCAATATATTTCATAGTCACTGTTCCCTCTTGGATTGGCCATGTGATTAGCTTTTGTCAAAGAAATCCCAGTTCTGGTCTAAGGCTTTGAAACACAAATCTGCCTTCTCCATATTGTGTTATTATTTCCACTCTTAGTTGCTCAGTCATATCTGACTCTTTGTGACCCCATGGACTGTAAGACCAGGTTCCTTTGCCATGGAATTTCCCTGGTAAGAATACTGGAGTGGGTTGCCATTTCCTCCTCCAATGGATCTTCCCAACCCAGGGATCGAAGCTGTGTCTCTTATGTCTCTTGCATTGGCAGGTGGATTCTTGACTACTAGTGCCACCATAGAAGCCCCATTATTTTCCAATAACTATGTGCAAATAATGATACAGAAGGGATGGTGAAGACTCCATCAGAAAATTACTAGAACTAATCAATGATTATAGTAAAGTTGCAGGATATAAAATCAACACACAGAAATCCCTTGCATTCCTATACACTAATAATGAGAAAACAGAAATAGAAATTAAGGAAACAATTCCATTCACCATTGCAACAAAAAGAATAAAATACTTAGGAATATATCTACCTAAAGAAACTAAATACCTATACATAGAAAACTATAAAACATTGGTGAAAGAAATCAAAGAGGACACTAATAGATGGAGAAATATACCATGTTCATGGATTGGAAGAATCAATATAGTGAAAATGAGTATACTACCCAAAGCAATTTATAGATTCAATGCAATCCCTATCAAGCTACCAATGGTATTCTTCACAGAGCTAGAACAAATAATTTCATAATTTGTATGGAAATACAAAAAACCTCGAATAGCCAAAGCGATGTTGAGAAAGAAGAATGGAACTGGAGGAATCAACCTGCCTGACTTCAGGCTCTACTACAAAGCCACAGTCATCAAGACAGTATGGTACTGGCACAAAGACAGAAATATAGATCAATGGAACAAAATTGAAAGCCTGGAGATTAATCCACACACATATGGACACCTTATCTTTGACAAAGGAGGCAAGAATATACAATGGATTAAAGACAATCTCTTTAACAAGTGGTGCTGGGAAAACTGGTCAACCACTTGTAAAAGAATGAAACTAGACCACTTTCTAACACCATACACAAAAATAAACTCAAAATGGATTAAAGATCTAAATGTAAGACCAGAAACTATAAAACTCCTGGAGGAGAACATAGGCAAAACACTCTCCGACATAAATCAAAGCAGGATCCTCTATGACCCACCTCCTAGAATATTGGAAGTAAAAGCAAAAATAAACAAATGGGACCTAATTAAATTTAAAAGCTTCTGCACAACAGAGGAAACTATAAGCAAGGTGAAAAGACAGCCTTCAGAATGGGAGAAGATAATAGCAAATGAAGCAACTGACAAACAACTAATCTCAAAAATATACAAGCAACTCCTACAGCTCAATTCCAGAAAAATAAATGACCCAATCAAAAAATGGGCCAAAGAACTAAACAGACATTTCTCCAAAGAAGACATACAGATGGCTAACAAACACATGAAAAGATGCTCAACATCACTCATTATCAGAGAAATGCAAATCAAAACCACTATGAGGTACCATTTCATGCCAATCAGAATGGCTGTGATCCAAAAGTCTACAAGTAATAAATGCTGGAGAGGATGTGGAGAAAAGGGAACCCTCTTACACTGTTGGTGGGAATGCAAACTATTAGTGCCACTATGGAGAACAGTGTGGAGATTCCTTAAAGAACTGGAAATAGAACTGCCTTATGATCCAGCAATCCCACTGCTGGGCATACACACTGAGGAGACCAGAAGGGAAAGAGACACGTGTACCCCAATGTTCATTGCAGCACTGTTTATAATAGCCAGGACATGGAAGCAGCCTAGATGTCCATCAGCAGATGAATGGATAGGAAAGCTGTGGTACATATACACAATGGAGTATTACTCAGCCATTAAAAAGAATACATTTGAATCAGTTCTAATGAGGTGGATGAAACTGGAGCCTATTATACAGAGTGAAGTAAGCCAGAAAGAAAACACCAATACAGTATACTAACGCATATATATGGAATTTAGAAAGATGGTAATGATAACCCTGTATAGGAGACAGCAAAAGAGACACTGATGTATAGAACAGTCTTTTGGACTGTGTGGGAGAGGGAGAGGGTGGGCTGATTTGGGAGAATGGCATTGAAATATGTATAATATCACATATGAAACGAGTCACCAGTCCAGATTCGATGCACGATACTGGATGCTTGGGGCTGGTGCACTTGACGACCCAGAGGGATGGTATGGGGAGGGAGGAGGGAGGAGGGTTCAGGATGGGGAACACACGTATGCCTGTGGCAGATTCACTTTGATATATGGCAGAACCAATACAATATTGTAAAGTTTAAAAATAAAATAAAATTAAAAAAAAAAAAGGAAGAATCTTCAATCACTCTATCACTAAAGGGAAGAAAGACATGCTGCAACCAAGAATAACAAATTAAAACTCTTTTGTAAATAATAAAGAAATTTTTTTCTTCAGGTATCATATATTCATATTTTAGATCATTTTATTATCAGCACATATTTGCCTTAACTACCTAGAGCAAACAGAACACTTTTAATTCAAGTAACATTTATGTTTCTCCATTGGGAACTTTTTGTGGATGCTCCTAGACTAGGTTTAGTGTTCCTCCTGTGTGTTCCCCTTGTCCATGTTATTAATATATCATATATAATGTCTGTAATTAAGCCATACTATATAGTTTTTTTTAATGTAAAAAAAGAACAGGCATTTAATGTGACCCTTATAATCTTTTTCCTAAAGAAGACTGGACATGGAAGGGACAGAGTAGAATGACAATAATACATAGGTAGCAGATGAGATCTAGTTAATACAATGCAATACTAGTACTGCCATCTCTGTATTTACAAGGCACTTTATAGTTTTACAAAAACATGTTTGCATCTGCTATCCCATTTAGTAATCATAACAATCCTGTAAAGATGGCAAAGATTATCATCCCCATTTTACAAATATAACCTTAGAAACCAAAGTAGAAATGGAATTCAATTAATACATCTGAGTCAATGCATTCAGAAAGCTTCTAAAAATGTTGCAGACGACATGTATTCTATTCATTATAGGTTTAATTTAACTTTCCCAAGTAGACTGTATTTGTATTTGCTCACAGAATAGTAGTAGTTTCTGCCTTGTTCTGGATAACAACCTCAGCACCTTACCTTTTAACTTGAAACATATGAAATCCTAAATAGATATGCACTCAAGTAAGAAGTGATTGAACACATAGCAACAATTGGAAAACCACTTTGCTTTAAGATCTAAAGGCTCTACTGACATCTCAGAAAGTCAACAGATACACTATTTTTTTAATTTTATTTTTTAATTGAAGGATAATTTCTTTACAATGTAGTGTTGGTTTCTGCTTCATAGAAACTCGAATCAGCCATAATTATGAATATATCCCCTCCCTTCTCTATCCCATTCCACCCCTCTAGGTCATCACAATTGGCCAAGCTGGGGTCCCTGTGTTATATAGTAACTTCCCACTAGCTATCTCTCACATTCGTTGAATCAGGCAGAAAGGGCATTCCAGAAAAAAAAAAAAAAAAAACTACTTCTGCTTCACTGACTACACTAAAGTCTTTGACTGTGTGGATCACAGCAAACTGTGGGAAATTCTTAAAGAGATGAGAGTACCAGACCACCTTAACTGTCTCATGAGAAACTTGTATGCAGGACAAGAAGCAACAGAACAGGACATGGAACATGGACTGGTTCAAAATTGGGAAAGGAGTATGTCAAGACTGCATATTTTCATCTTGCTTATTTAACTTATATCCAGAGTACATTAAGGAAAAAAGAGGGCTGGATAAATCACAAAATGGAATCAAGATTGCTGGGACAAATATCAACAATATCAGAAATGCAGATGATACTACTCTAATGCCAGAAAGTGAAGAGGAACTAAAGAGCCTCTTGATGAAGGTGAAAGGAGAGTGAAAAAGCTGGCTTCAAACTCAACATTGGAAAAAAAAAAAAAATCGTGGCATCTGGTCCCATCATTTCATGGCAAATAAATTGGGGAAAAGTGGAAACCATGACAGAGTTTTTCTTGGGCTCCAAAATCACTGAGGACAGTGACTGTAGCCATGAAATTAAAAGATGTTTGTTTCTTGGAAGGAAAGCTATGACAAACTTAAATAGCATATCAAAAAGCAGAGACATCACTTTGCTGATAAAGGTCTGTATAATCAAAGCTATGGTTTTTCCAGTAGTCATGTACAGATATGAGTAAATACGTCTGAGCACCGAAGAACTGGTGCTTTCAAATTTTGGTGCTGGAGAAGACTCTTGCGAGACCCTTGGAAGTAAGGAGATCAAACAGGTCAATCCTAAAGGAAATCAACCCTGAATATTCATTGGAAGGACTGGTTCTGAAAGTGAGCCTCCAA
Source organism: Bubalus bubalis (assembly GCF_019923935.1). Classification (NCBI taxonomy): domain Eukaryota; kingdom Metazoa; phylum Chordata; class Mammalia; order Artiodactyla; family Bovidae; genus Bubalus; species Bubalus bubalis. Next base: position 69,317,648 of record NC_059163.1, read on the forward strand.
TACTTTGGCCACCTAATGCTAAGATTCAACTCAGTTTGGAAATATTGAGGGCAGGAGAAGAAGGGTAGGACAGAGGATGAGATGGCTAGATGGCATCACTGACTCAATTGACATGAATTTGAGCAAACACCAGGAGATAGTTGAGGATAGAGGGAACCGGCATGCTGCAGTCCATGCAGTCACAAAGAGTCAGACATGATTTGGCAAGTGAACAACAAAAACAACTATGTATTTTACACATGATAGTGTGTATATGTAAATGCTACTATCTTAATTCATCCTACCTTCTCCTTCACCCACCGTGTCCACAAGTCTGTTCTCTATTTCCGTGTCTCCATTTCTTCCCTGCAATCACAATTTCAAAAGATAGAACTAATTTGAAAACAGTGTTTTCTCCTGGTTTATTCATTTAATATCCTTTTAAATGAGCCCTTACAACTTCACCAAAAATATTTCCAACTGAATATTTGTGTAAGCTTATTTTATTAACTGTTAGATTTGCAGAATTTGAAAAGTCAGTAGTGTTCAGAACGCCATGTGAGACAAAAAAATCTAATGAACAACTGCAATTTTTTCTTATTTGGTGCAAAAATGTTAGTCAATATTTGTGTCATGCCCATCAATATGCCTCATACACTTATTTAGCATTGATGTATCTTAAATATAAATCAATATTAAAAGTGTTAGTGGCTATGCCTATCTGCATTTGGTATGATTAACTTTCAAAGGGGGAAATTAGCAGCAGCCAAAACACTTCAAAAATGTAGTTCAGAAATTCAAAGAAGCTTTTACTAGATTAATCAACCATGTGAAAATAGCATCTTTGAACTATAGATAATTTTACATAATATGACAGCTAACTAAGCTTTTCTTAAGTACAATTTTTCTAAAGAAACTGAAAAGCTTTTCCAACAAGTTTTTAGACTGGACATTTTTATATATTCAAAGGGAGATGATGCTTGCTTCCTTACCTCTACAATTTTAGGTGCTTGCACTCCTAAATAAAATAGATTTTTTTTTTTTCAGGTTAATCACCTTTAGCCAGAATCTGAACTGTTTCTTGTTAAATTCAATTGCTTTTAGGCTTAAACTACTTCTTAGATGTTCCCTTTCATAATTAAGGTAAAATCCTCAATTAAAATCCCTTCTGAAGTTCTGGTTTATTGTCAGTGTGCCAACCTAATTCACTGTTAGATCTCTAGTGTAACTGAAATGTACAATAATTCATGTTTATCTGAGTACACTTACAAATTACAAGTTGAACATTTATTTGAGGCTTAATGAGTGTGTGTGTGTGTGTTCTTTCTTTTAAGACTCATTTTGGAGTTGCAATTCACTTTCTAGTTCTCCTATTCTATCAATTCCAAAATAATCAGCAATTTCCTGTTATTTCTATTAAGGTTTTTATTTTTGAATTATTCCAAAGAAGACAGAGAGGTTTGGTACATTATATTTTGTATCTAAAATATCTGACTAGCACTTGGAACAAATTGCACTGCTTAATGAGTCTTACTGTTCCATACCACCATTAAATACAAGCAAGGAACTCTATTACTTTTAAACCAAACATTTTTGGTTTCATGCCTGCCTATATATATGTACCTTAATTTATCCTATTACCAATGAAAATGTTCTTTATTTATGGAAAGTTGCTTGTTGAGCTTTGAAAGCGGGTCATATTAGTCCAAATCATTAGTCATGATTCATAGAGACCCAAACAAGTGAATTCTTTTGAAAATTGAATTATAGCAATTTTATACTGTTCTTTATGATTTTGTTTGTCTGTTAGTACCTTGGAAAATCTAAACATTTTAGGAAAGTACACAAAGTCTCAATATCTCAGGCACAATTCACAACTGTGTATCCAGCCAAAACATAATCCCTAGAGTGAAAATAAATTAAAGTCAAATAAAAGTTAATTTCTAATCTAACTTCATATTTATGTTTATCAGCAAAAAGTAAAAGTTTTGCAAAAGCTCAGGATGTCAATTACCTTATTTTTGCATGTATTTCCTACATAATTTTTAAAAACATATTTAATGTTTTAATTGTATTCTTTTGGAGCATTTTGTTGCATCTACAGTGTCCATGAAATGATTAAAATATTTGTGAACAAAAGGAAAAACTATACATGCCTGTATATGGTATTCAAGTGTTAATTCATTCTCTATAATCATGTTCAGATGGTTTCCCTCCATCTCATTCCTTCTTTTTCTTCCTTATTTAATTATTTTTTATCTTTGCCAATATCTTGAAAACTAACTTGACATTTTTCATAATTTCACTTTTCAATATACATAACCCATCCTTTCTCTAATGGCACCCCACTCCAGTACTCTTGCCTGGAAAATCCCATGGACGGACGAGCCTGGTGGGTTGCAGTCCATGGGGTCGCTAGGAGTTGGACACAACTGAGTGACTTCCCTTTCACTTTTCACTTTCATGCACTGGAGAAGGAAATGGCAACGCACTCCAGTGTTCTTGCCTGGAGAATCCCAGGTACAGGGGAGCATGGTGGGCTGCTGTCTATGGGGTTGCACAGAGTTGGACACGACTGAAGTGACTTAACAGTGCATGAAGATGGAGAAGGCAATGGAACTCCACTCCAGTACTCTTGCCTGGAAAACCCCATGGACAGAGGAGCCTGGTAGGCTGCATTCCATGGGGTCGCTAAGAGTCTGACACGGCTGAGCGACTTCACTTTCACTTTTCACTTTCATGCATTGGAGAAGGAAATGGCAACCCACTCCAGTGTTTTTGCCTGGAGAATCCCAGGGACAAGGGAGCCTGGTGGGCTGCCGTCTATGGGGTCCCACAGAGTTGGACACGACTGAAGTGACTTAGCAGCAGCAGCAGTGCATGAAGATAAAATAGATTCCTTACAGTTTGATCTTAAGTGCTTATACAAAAATAATCCAAGGAATATCATATTTTAAAATATGGTAAAAAGAAGGCCATTGTTATAGATTGGGTTTCCTGTGGAAATAGACTGGGCAAAGGAGGTTAGATGCTGGAGTTTTACTGGGATGTGCCCTCAAGTTTTATGCCTCACATCACAGAAGTAAGTTGATCTATGACATAGTTACAGTAAGAAATTTAGTGGATCTTATGGGACACACTGAAGCTGAGATGATCCTTGAGTGTTTTCCCAGGTTGAGGCAAGTAGGTCATGTCTTTATTTACCAGCATTTACCTGTCATTGGATATAGTCTTCCTAGGAAACAGAGTTTTTCTTTCAAGAAGGTGGTCATCATAAGTTGAGACAATTCTCAAAGTGAGCTCACAGCTCCACATTACAAGCCAACAACCTTCCCAGGATCTGAAGGAATAAATCCTCTACAACTGAAGGCAGAATCTGGCAGCATAGCACCCACAATAGACAATATGCCTAAAATTATTACCTTGATATAAACTTAAAGGTAAGTTCTTTCAATTTGATGTATTACATGAAGGAAATCACAGGAAAACTAAAAGTTTATAATTTATTCATATTTGAAAAATTAGAGGGACAAGTGTTGTCACAAACAGAATTTGTGTTTAGTAACTTTATTTCTAGACCTACTTTCCTTTCTTAGTCAACTTTTCCTCATTTTTCTTTCTGATAAATATTCACTTTCCATACATTTTTTTTCTCTGAATTCATGATCTCTCCTTTATATCCCCAAATATCCTATTTTCTCTAATATTTTTACTTCAATTAGCAGTCTTTGAATAAATAATTCTGTTTAACTAAGGAATTAAATACAAAGTATATCATAAATAACTGAATATTTCCCACAAAATTAGTTGTAACATAGCTTTTCATGATATTGTTTCCCATAAAATGAATGCCCTCCATTCTCATTTATGACACCTGAACTTCTAAGTCCACTCTATTCTTGATAAAGTGTGATGGGAAAAGCACCTGATCATAATTAATCTCATTCTTCTTCTTGTTTTAAATCTTTTTTGCTGCACCGTGCAGCACGTAAGTGGAGAAGGCAACCCACTGGAGTACTGGAGAATGGCACCCCACTCCAGTACTCTTGCCTGGAAAATCCCATGAATGGAGGAGCCTGGTAGGCTGCAGACCATGGGGTCACTAGGGGTCTGACACAACTGAGAAACTTCACTTTCACTTTTCACTTTCATGCATTGGAGAAGGAAATGACAACCCACTCTAGTGTTCTTGCCTGGAGAATCCCAGGGACTGGGGAGCCTGGTGGGCTGCGTCTATGGGGTGATACAGAGTCGGACATGACTGAAGCGACTTAGCAGCAGCAGCAGCAGCAGGAATTAAAAACTTGCAAAAAGTTAGCTGGGCTCCTGGTCATCACTGTATGAAGCTTCTGCTGAAACTAGAACAAGTAAACTAAGTAAATTAGGTAGTAAATGGAAAACACTTACTGATCTTATCTTTCCCTTTAGAGGTAATCTTCTAAGAAAGTGAGAAATAGAGCATACCTCTTGTCTTGTAAACAAGACTGGGTAATTTTAATAATGAGTCTAGTTATTTTACAACATTGGCTCACCTTAGGACTATATCATTTGAGTTTTGTAATACCTCTGAGCTTCTGTTTCCCTGGCTGAAAAATGGTGTTTGTTCTATGGTCTCTGAAGTCTCCCCAAGCACAAACATTCCCTAAATCTATGAATACCCCTTGCTCATTTCCATCTGCATCATTTTTCAAAGTGTTATTACTTTATATATGTTTTTTGTTTCCCAGTTTATCATGCAGTACTTTTTGCAACCTTACACATCCCTCTAGGTACATTTTCTCACACGTAAGGCACATTTGTGGCTAAACCATCAGAATTATACTTCTGAGAATACTCACATTTTTAGTTTCTAAAATATTAACATTTGTAATCATTAAATGCTAAATCAAAGCTTGTGAATGACTTCCTGTAAGGTGTATAGATTGTATTAACTTCTTAGAATCAAAAAATAAAACTAAAATATTTTGAGTTCCAAAACTTCTAGCTCTATGAAATTCATGTCAGTTTAATGGAACTGAATATATATTTTAAAAAAATAGAGAGATTGTCGTTCTTGAGTCAGATATGGACTTTTAATTAGAATGACTTTTACTTCTTTTCACAGGTTTGGCAGTATGTAACTTTCAACATACAGGAAATTTTATTCCTTAATTGATATGAATCATTACTTTTCTCATCTCTCATTACTTATTGTTTTAATTCTTTGCTAGTAAATAAGAGACCCTAACTTACTATTCTTCTATTATGTAATGCTAAAGAAGCACTTCTATTTGCCTGGTATATTGCACATGTAATTCCTTTTTTTTTTTTTTTTTTGCATATACAAGTTGGTTTATTTACAAATATACTGATAATCTCTTCTTATTTATTTGTTTCCTTTCTCTGCTTTTGTGAGAAGAGGCAGAAGGTAAGAGTGGAAGGCAGAGTGGGGTGGGTGTGGTGTGGTAAAAGGTAATAAATAAGTTGACAATGACAAGTTATTAAATAAAATGTGTCTAGGGATGGCAGTTTCTTGATTAAAAAAAAAACACTAGGCAAAATATAGTTTGCAATGATTTTTTAACAGCTTAAATTAGTTCCAGGTTTTAGACTTTGAATACTTTTTTTCTCGTTGCTATGATCTTTCAGAATTTTCTCTAGTGTTCAGTCCAGTGAGATTTCCAGTTTGAGTGCAAGCATTAATTTCTGGAGCTGGAGCCTACTGAGTGCAGAAAGGCTATTTATTGTTACAGAGCACCAAAGCCTTGTGCTGGAAAAAATGTTCCCCAGCCCCACATGCTTGCTACCAACTTTCATCTTCCAGAGTGTGCCTTTTGACATAAATACTTATGTGAAAATTATGAAGTGCTTCTGAATAAATCTACAGCATATTTTTTTAAGAATAAGTCTTTCAAAGTAGCCCATGAGGAGAAATATAACAAACAAACAAGACACTCACTGAAAAGTATGGTCTGAAATGTAGTTGAAAATGGTTGTTTCACTGCAGAGAATTTCATAATTAATTCTCCTGATTATTGCAGTGATTATTCAAGTTCTAACTTATTCTAGCAAAACCCTTTCCAATGCAATGATAAGATATTTAAAAATTAGTGACCATTACAGTTTTAAAGAGCTTTACAAGTACCTCTGCTACTGCTAAGTCACTTCAGTCGTGTCCAACTCTGTGCGACCCCATAGACGGCAGCCCCCCACGCTTCCCTGTCCCTGGGATTCTCCAGGCAAGAACACTGGAGTGGGTTGCCATTTCCTTTTCCAATGCATGAAAGTGAAAAGTGAAAGTGAAGTCGCTCAGTCGTGTCCAACCCTCAGCAACCACATGGACTGCAGCCTAGCAGGCTCCTTCACCCATGGGATTTTCCAGGCAAGAGTACTGGAGTGGGGTGCCATTGCCTTCTCCACAAGTACTTCAGTGGGTAGAAAATCTGCCTGCAATGCAGGAGCCATAGGAGCTGTGGGTTCAATCCTCAGTTTGGAAAGAACCCCCTGAGGAAGGGCATGGCAACCCACTCTAGTATTCCTGCCTAGAGAAGCCCATGGACAGAGAAGGCTGGCAGGCTACAGTACTATGGACTGCAAAGAGTTGGACATGACTGAAGCAACTGAGCATGCAGTCTCAAAAGCCTTAAAATTGTGTTATATTTTGTCATATGAAATCATGCAAATGATAACCATTATTGCTTTGGCTCCTATTATTTTCCAAAATTTTAAACACTTTTAGATTTTCTAACACAGTACAGTTTTCTCTTTTGTAAAAGTTAAAAAAATAATAATAAAATAAAATTGCTATAAAATGCATGTTATATTAGAGGTAATCTCTAACAAAAGTCTAAAATCCAACTATTTCTGTGAAAAGCTTGCTTTCTTAGAACTTGACATTATGGAAGGCCAGTGTTGTTTCCTAATGTGGGTGTAGGGATGAGTGTGCATGTGTGAGAGAATGTGTGTTATAAAAACTCTCTAACCTTGATATTAAAGATGGTTTTGGCACTTGTATGCCCTATTCTGTATTACAGCTGAGGTGTCCAAAGTCAGTATTATGAGCAAATCTAACGATCTATGATATGCACAAGAGAGGATGTCTCTGCCTACTAGACATCTCCTGAGTTTAGTGTAATCCCTAAACTGGCATGCCTTTGAATGTAGTCATCTTACTATTTTCTTACGGGAGGAGGTGACAAATACAGACAGATTGCCTTAGAGACAAGAGCTCTAACGCTCAGACACTGATGAGGCAGTAGGATGCACTGGGTACACAAGAATGCCAAGTACGGTGGGGCTAGGTTTTTGGATCATTGAAACATATTAGGAAGCATCTAGCCTACACTTTCTTTGTTTAGAAGCAAGTTTAGCAGAGACCGACACAGTTTTAAATTCTAGTCTCATCATTTATGAATTTGTGTTACTTTAAGCAACGTATTTAACTCTATGCTTCAGTTGTCTTATGTGTAAAATAAAGGTAATCAGTAATTGGCTTTTCCTGGTGGTTCAGTGGTAAAGGATCCGCTTGCTAATGCAGGAAATACGGGTTCAATCCCCGGGTTGGGGAAGAGCCCCTAGAGAAGGAAATGGCAACCCACACCAGTATTCTTGCCTGAGGAATTGCCTGGACAGAGGAGCCTGGCAGGCTACAGTCCATGGTCTTACAAAAGAGTCATCAGGGCATAGCGACTAAACAACATCAACAATCGGTAATCACCAAGTAATTACCATGGTAATCATAGGTCACTGCAAGAATTAGAAAGTTTGCATATCTTTGTTTTTTGGAATTATTCAATAAATGAGAATTGTATTAATACTGAAAATAATTTCAAATAATATTACTTGCTTGTGTCCAAAGGAATTGTGTCGTTGTTGTTGCTGTTGTTTAGTCGTTAAGTCTTGCCCACTCTTGTGACCCCATGGACTGTAGCTCACCAGGCTCCTCTGTCCATGGTATTCCCCAGAGATGAATACTGGAGTGGCTTGCTATTTCCTTTTCCAGAGGATCTTCCCCATCAAGGGATCAGAACCCTTGTTAATTTCAGTAAACCAATTTATATGTCAGCTGACTATTAATATTTACAGTTCTTAAAGCTATCAGATTGTCTATCTATCTATTATCTATCTGTTTTGTTTTCCTAGTAGATTCTCTCTCACCATTCTCTGTCCTTCTGCTTCAATCTTAACTATTTACTTTCTGGGCTTACTGAAGATTTACACCCTAAACTTAACTTTTTTATTTCTAATGTAGGAAATCTTGATGTGTAGATCTCACTTCATTTTTCTTGGTTTTTTAAAGAATGGGTACATATTAGATCATTTCTAAATTCTTGCATATCTGAAAATGCCTTTCTCCCAGAATTTTTGATTGAAAATTTGTCTAAGCATAAAATGCCAGGATGAAATGTTTTCTCCTTAGTAAGAAAGCATTGCTCTGTCACCAACTAGATCCACTATTGCTATTGAGCAGTCTAACTCACTCTTTAATTCTTGACATATAAATCATTTGTTTTTAGCCAAATAAGTTTTGATCTCTTACTTATCACCTGTATTCTGACATTTTAGTCAGTTAAAAAGTCTGGGGTTTTGATTCTCTGTCAATGTGTCTACTACCATAAAGGAAAAAGTCGTATTCATTAATTAGTATTAGGTTTTATCAATTAGATGATAAGTAGCTTGCCTCCATTAACAGAACTACAGAAAATCTTAGGACCGGATCCATAAGCTGGCCAAGGTGTCTTCTACATTTTAATAACAAACTTTTGATTAATTATTTTACATGTTTCCTTCTGTTAAATGATACTGGCTTTATTTTTATAGTGCTAACATAAAGCTTCCTTTTTATTTTTCATTTTTACTTATTTTTTTATTTTATTAGCCATACAGTAAGAGCAGATTCCTAACCACTGGACCATCAGGGAATTTCCAAGTTTCCTTTTTAGATGTATTTATATGAGTCAAAAAAGTGGTCCGTAAAATATATGGAGGAGGGAAAAAAAAGTAGTAATCATGTGTGCCCGAAATCACAAACTGGTACATACATTTAGCAAAATGCACAAAAGATAGATGAGAACACGAAGGTGGTGTTAAAAGGTAATGTTCCACTCTGCTACTGCTGTCCCTTTGTGTATTATAGGCCTAATATTTTCAGTGCTTAAGAACTAAAGGACTTTCTACAACTACTTTTCTGTTTGGTATAACAGGAGCACTGTGATTCAGTGTCAATATTTTTGTTTGAGCTCTTATAGTTTCACACCACAAAGATGTAGGGTGCAATTTGCTCAGTATCATTTTGCAGCAATGATACTGTGGCTTTGAGGATAGTTTCTAGTTATTTCCCTATTTGTTTCTACCACTTAGCTAAATGGGCCCAAAGAGATAGCATTTATTTGATATAATTTAGCCAAATATTTATAAAATGGTGGACTAAGAGTCACTCATATTTTCTAAATATGACTTTCTCAAGGTAGGAATTTTGATCACTCGTATTTACTCAAAGACTTTCTGGTGGGGGGGATAGAGACAGAAGGATGACATGAGCAAGAAATTAAATAATTCATTGTCCGCTTTTTGGCAGGGCTCTTAAATATCACTTTTTTGGGAAATGTGGACCCCAAATTGATTTTATCTGAGGGTCCATCACCTATCAGATTTTTCCCATGCCTGTGTATTTTTAAAAGGGAAATTGTAGTTAACTGTTTCTCAAACTCTATTTTCTTTCATTAAACTGGATTGGATTAATTTTATATTTGAAATCATACTCACAGGAATGATGGGCTACTTTTATACTGCACTCATACCAGTTTTAGGCTTCTAAATAGAGGTCTTAAGATACTTTTGATATAGTTATAATTTTATCATACAAGATACTATCTTTTGAAACTCAGCTTCTGACTTGGAAATTTCTAGTACATAGAGTCCCCATGTGTGTTTCATAATGGTTGAAGATGTTTTAACTCCAATGGGATTAAAAAAGAAATGTGTGTACTCTTGGAATTGTATATATCTATGAATATATGGTGAAGTGAGTGAAAATCGCTTAGTAGTGCCCAACTCTTTGCGGGTAGAAAACTGGAGTGGATGGATAGCTGTTCCCTTCTCTGGGGGATCTTCCCAACCCAGGGACAGAACCCAGGTATCCCACATTGCTGAAAGATTCTTCACCATCTGAGCCACCAGGGAAGCTCCTATGAATGTATAAGGCAAATATTATGGAAGTAGTGAGAATTAGAGAAAAAGCTTGTAATAAATCTCAGCATTCTATTCTATTATACAGAGAAAAAATTTCAGAACTGAGATGAATTACAGAGACTGCATTTGAAAAAAAAAAAACCCTTAATAGTTTGAAGTAATAGCTTACAATTGTTCTTTTTGGTTCAGACACTAAGTTAATTATTATTGGCATGTCACATTCTGGTGCCCATACAATTGAATATCACTGTTTCCCTATAAACCTGCAAGCACATGTGTTTTAAAGCAGTTCATGTAAAATTTTGATCTGGGCTGTACTTTGTTTTGTCAATAACAATCATTTTCACCTGTGACATAGTGGGAAAGTATATATGCTTCTTAAGTTGTTCTAAGATTAACTTGTTACATTAGTAAAAGAAAATAAGTTTCTTTCTTTTTTTGACTATTTTTCCTTATCAAATATTTTTTAACTTGCTTTTAAAAGCAGAGTATCTAAAAAAGTTTTTTTTTTTTTTTTATCAGAATATCCAGGAGCAAAGCTATACAATTTATCATCATTTTTTACCTTTTGAGCTCATTTTTCAATGCTATTTATTCCATATCTGAAAAGAACCAAGGCTTCCAATCAGTATCTTCCCAGATATTGAATGCTTCCTCAGTTGCTTTGTTAATCTCTGGTGTAAGAATAATAGGTTTTAACTGGAGATCAGAGGAAACAATTAACCTTGAGGAGAAGTACATGGCACTCTAGTTAATGGAAATATTTTTCACATTTTATTCACATGAATAAGATGACCTTAAAACACATTCTGGTTACCACTGTACAATAATAAGAGATCTATTGAATGACTTAGGCAACTAAGGAAAAAAAATCAATGAAATGATCAAAACTTTGTTAATGGAGAAGTTTCTAACACTATGTTATGTGGAGAACATTGTTACGTTGATATGCATGGCTTCCTGTAAGTTGGAAGACAGTAATGATTTTAATACAGAGTTTAATCTTTGGAGATGGCAGGAGATGGTATTATTAGAAGAACTGAAGTACATCGTATTAAACACTTAATATTTTAAAGCTGATTTTTGATAAAAAATGTCTTTCATTTTTTTCTTTATTCATTTTTTTTTCATTTTTCATGCTCCCATTTTTTGTTTGTTTTCGTTTTGTGTTGACTTTTTTCCCATTGTGGTAATAGCATCAAATTCCAAGAACTTGGAAGGTAGATACAGATGTCACTTTTTGAAATATTCTTTGTTCTGACCTAGTGTGTGGCATACTTACCCATGATTATAATGTAAGACTATATTCATGCATGCTAAGTTGCTTCTATTGTGTCCGACTCTTTGCAACCCTATGAACTGTAGCCCAACAGGCTCCTCTGTCCATGGGATTTTCCTAGCAATAATACTGGAGTGACCTGTAAGACTAGAATGGAACAAAGTCACATCTAAATCATTTCATATCCAAATGGTTGTTCTCTATCTTCAGTGTGTGTAACAATCTCATAAAAACTTGTTAAAACAAAAATTGCTAAGCCTAGCCCTGAAGTTTCTAATTCTGTAAGTCTTGGGTACTCATATTCCTGTTGCTTTCCCAAGGGATGCTGAGGCTACTAGTCTAAGGATCAAACTTTGAGAACCAGTAACTTAAATATTTCCCTGTTCTAGCCACTAACTGCTTTGTGCGCTGTGCTAAGTTGTTTCAGTCATGTTCAACTCATTGCAACCCAATGGATGATAGCCCACCAGGTTCCTCTGTCCATGAGATTTTCCAAGCAAGAATACTGGAGTGGGTTACTGTGCCCTCCTCCAGAGGATCTTCTTGACCCAGGAATTGAACCCTGGTCTTCTATGTCTTCTGCATTGACAGGCAGGTTCTATACCACTAGCACCACCTGGAAAGCCCCAGCCATTAGTTACCTTTGCCCAAATCCTATCTATCTCCCCTTATCCTCTTAATTAGCATCCTGTTGTTTAGTTGCTAAGCTGTGTCCTACTCTTTGCTACCCCATGGAGTGTAGCTCACCGGTTTCCTTTGTCCATGGGATTTTCCTGTATTCTATTGAAGTTGTTTGCCATGCCCTCTTCCAGGGGATCTTCCTGACCAAGAGATCAAATGCAGGTAAAGAATCCTGCAATGGCAAGTGGATTCTTTACCACTGAGCCAACCAGGGAAGCCCTAGCTATTAATAGTGTCTACCGATATCAAAATTCAACTGAGAAGACACATCTCTTATGGGAAAACTTTTCAAATACCTTCAGCTTAGATTTGATGCCTGTATCTGCCTGGTCTACTCAGGAGACAGAAAAATGGTAATTTGAAAATAGAACATAAAGAATACTAATTATGCCAGGGGATTGGAGAAATGAGGGATTGGTGGTTAAGGGGAACTCTAAGAAGTGGAGGAATTGCAAAGATAAGGAAAAACCACTGCTCCAAGGGCTGTGATCCAGACCTCACTGGAGAGGAAATAAACATGACTCACTGAATAAGTGGGCTTCCCTTGTGTCTCAGCTGGTAAAGAATCCACCTGCATTGTGGGAGACTCGGGTTCGATTCCTGGTCTGGTAACATCCCCTGGAGAAGGGAATGGCTACTCACTCTAGTATTCTGGCCTGGAGAATTCCATGGACTATATAGTCCATGGGGTCACAAAGAGTTGGACATGACTGAGCGACTTTCACTTCACTGAATGGCATAGAAGTCCCTCTGGTGCTGCACCAATGGAACTTGTTAGAAATCTGCCTTCTGAAGTATCAGAGGAAGCTGTCCACAGGATGGGTATAGCACACAGATTCTGGAAACTACAGAAGGTACATATGCTATAAATGTCTGGTGCTGGAGAATTCACCCCTGATGCAGGAGTTGGGCACTGGACATGTAAGAGGAGCACACTAGAATAAGGAAGGAAAGCCCCATCATACTGTGCTCCATCTCCAGTGCACACAAATAACAAAGCCTCATCGTGCCATCTGAGAAAGAACAACTGTTTAAAGGACCCATTAATTTGTGCAGAAAAGACAATGTAGAATAAATCTGAGACTGAGAGCCAATATACTGGTAACTGAAACAGTGTCCCTGGTATTTGATCTGGGGGATACACAACACACACAAAAAAGTTTATATTGATCTGACCTCCCATGGTAGCTGTGTATACTTATTGACATCCATATGGTCCCTTTGGACTTCCCTCATAGCTCAGCAGTGAAGAATCCGCCTGCAACGCAGCAGACACAGGAGACGCGGGTTGCATTACTGGATGGGGAAGATCCCTGGAGGAGGGCATGACAAGCCGCTCCAGTATTCTTGCTGGGAAAATCCCATGGAAAGGAACCTGGCTTTTTACAGTCCATAGGGTCACAAAGAGTCCAACATGACTGAAGCAAGTGAGCACGTTTCCTTCAGTAGATATTATTGAATATAAAATACAACTTAACATGTTACATTATTATTTTAACTCAGTACTCACTAAATGCCTGGAACATTTTTAGTAACTCAGCAAATATTTATAGAATACTTGATTATCATATAAGAGAAGTAAAATGTCAAGTCAAATATTTTGAAATAACTTTGGATGTTTATATTCTAACTCTTTCAGTGAGAGGTAATAACTAATAAATAAAATAAAATAAAATAACTAATAAATAAAATAAAAGTGTAAATAGGTAAAAACATCAGTAGTCATGTCTGTTAGGACTTCAGTGCTATAAAGTTTAGCTTTTAAGATTATTTTAAGAATAATACTATAGAAGTACTAGCAAAAATATCAATGTTAACATATAAACAATTCAATTTGAATATAAAAAGTTTTCATAAAAATTTCTCAATAACATGGAATGAACTGAAAATTGTACTGTTTTGCCTATTATTAAGCATGACTGCTATGTATGTATACATCAATATATGACATGATTATGACATTCAGAAGAGTGAGAAGGATATTGTAATTCAATCTCTAGAAAATAAAATAAAACATTGTTTTAAAAGAAAAGAACTGCTCTATTATTTTTAATTACAATCAGAGAGAGAGAGTAAAATTTTAGAATGGATGCATTAAAAACTTTTTTTTTCAAATTTATTTCTTTATGATCTTAAAAGTAACTTACATGCATTGGTGCAAGCTTCAAAATTAGGGAAAGTATCAGAAAAAAGTATTTTATATTATCAACAAAATGAAGCAATGACTATTTTCATTTTGTTATATCAACTCAGTATTTTCCTATTGATAATGTTGCACAATTATTCAAAAATGCTCTATTTGAAGTCTGTTATAATTATCTAATGAATGTGTTATGCCCATATAATTGAGTCTAGACTTTATTTTTTTTAAACTAATAATAATGATAATAAAATAAATTTTTTGCTGACCATTCACTTTCTATATGGAACTGTAGGGAAAATAATACATGAGTAATCTTATTTAATTCTCACAATAATCCTATGATGCTGGTATCATTCTTTCACATCATTTTTTGTAGAAGAAATTAGTCTCAGAGAGATTAAATAGCTCATGCAAGATTATAGACCAGAAACTGGGATGTCAAGACTGGAAAATCTTTTATTCCAGAGGAAATGTTTCTTATTAACATGAAAACCACAGAGGCTTTTACTTCTTTTTCTCCAATAGGCTCTGCAAAATGCTGATTATGTGTTTTACTCATTAGTCCTGGGAATATTTTTGGTTTGAGGGCTTAGCCCTGCAGCTTTTCCTGACCTGCAAGCCCTGACCTTTCATTTTTCTCTCTTTTGTCTAGATTCTTCTCTCACACAGCAGTGAAGAAAAACAATATATTTAACTTTCTCCAGGGAAAACAAATACTTGTAGATTAGGTTTCATAGGGAAAATACAAATAAGCAAATAAATAAAAATAAAGTGAAAGTAATCACACATTGTGAAGTCAAATGACACTTCATCATTCCTTGACTTAAGACATACGTGGGGGTTATTGCTTAATCATGTAACAACCAATTGTATTTAAACTGCATATTATACTATAGCTTTTCATTTTTTCCTGTCCTCCTAGATTTTTCTTTTTTTTGAGTCATTATTGTATTTTTAAGACTGAGAAAATATCAAGCCTATAGAACATTCAGGAAATGCTTACATAAATTGATATAAGTGAACAACAAATGGATGAATGGGTCATATTCTGTAAGAAAACACAAGCCAGAGCCACTGGGAGCCATTAATCATCCATGGTCAAAGACAAGCAGCAAACAGAGGTGGCCCATGGTTTTCAATGTCCCCAAAATTCAAAAGAGTCCGAAATGCAGTACTTGGATGCAATCTAAAAAATGACAGAATGATATCTGTTCGTTTCCAAGGCAAACCATTCAATATCACAGTAATCCAAGTCTATGCCCCAACCAGTAACACTGAAGAAGCTGAAGTCGAACGGTTCTATGAAGACCTACAAGACCTTTTAGAACTAACACCCAAAAAAGATGTCCTTTTCATTATAGGAGACTGGAATGCAAAAGTAGGAAGTCAAGAAACACCTGGAGTAACAGGCAAATTTGGCCTTGGAATACGGAATGAAGCAGGACAAAGACTAATACAGTTTTGCCAAGAAAATGCACTGGTCATAACAAACACCCTCTTTCAACAACACAAGAGAAGACTCTACACATGGACATCATCAGATGGTCAACACCGAAATCAGATTGATTATGTTCTTTGCAGCCAAAGATGGAGAAGCTCTATACAGTCAGCAAAAACAAGACCAGGAGCTGACTGTGGCTCAGACCATGAACTCCTTATTGCAAAATTCAGACTTAAATTGAAGAAAGTAGGGAAAATCACTAGACCATTCAGGTACGACCTAAATCAAATCCCTTATGATTATACAGTGAAGTGAGAAACAGATTTAAGGGCCTAGATCTGATAGATAGAGTGCCTGATGAACTACAGAATGAGGTTTGTGACATTGTACAGGAGACAGGGATCAAGACCATCCCCATGGAAAAGAAATGCAAAAAAGCAAAATGGCTGTCTGGGGAGGCCTTACAAATAGCTGTGAAAAGAAGAGAAGTGAAAAGCAAAGGAGAAAAGGAAAGATATAAACATCTGAATGCAGAGTTCCAAAGAATAGCAAGAAGAGATAAGAAAGCCTTCCTCAGCAATCAATGCAAAGAAATAGAGGAAAACAACAGAATGGGAAAGACTAGGGATCTCTTCAAAAAAATCAGAGATACCAAAGGAACATTTCATGCAAAGATGGGCTCAATAAAGGACAGAAATGGTATGGACCTAACAGAAGCAGAAGATATTAAGAAGAGGTGGCAAGAATACACAGAAGAACTGTACAAAAAAGATCTTCATAACCAAGATAATCACAATGGTGTGATCACTGACCTAGAGCCAGATATCCTCCAATGTGAAGTCAAGTGGGCCTTAGAAAACATCACTAACAACAAAGCTAGTGGAGGTGATAGAATTCCAGTTGAGCTATTCCAAATCCTGAAAGATGATGCTGTGAAAGTGCAGTACTCAATGTGCCAACAAATTTGGAAAAGTCAGCAGTGGCCACAGGACTGGAAAAGGTCAGTTTTCATTCCAATCCCAAAGACAGGCAATGCCAAAGAATGCTCGAACTACCACACAATTGCACTCATCTCACATGCTAGTAAAGTATGCTCAAAATTCTCCAAGCCAGGCTTCAGCAATATGTGAACCGTGAACTTCCTAATGTTCAAGCTGGTTTTAGAAAAGGCAGAGGAACCAGAGATCAAGTTGCCAACATCTGCTGGATCATGGAAAAAGCAAGAGAGTTTCAGAAAAACATCTATTTCTGCTTTATTGACTATGCCAAAGCCTTTGACTGTTTGGATCACAATGAAATGTGGAAAATTCTTCAAGAGATGGGAATACCAGACCACCTGATCTGCCTCTTGAGAAATTTGTATGCAGGTCAGGAAGCAACAGTTAGAACTGGACATGGAACAACAGACTGGTTCCAAATAGGAAATGGAGTTTGTCCAGGCTGTATATTGTCACCCTGTTTATTTAACTTATATACAGAGTACAGCATCAGAAATGCTGGACTGGAAGAAACACAAGCTGGAATCAAGATTGCTGGGAGAAATATCAATAACCTCAGATATGCAGATGACACCACCATCATGGCAGAAAGTGAAGAGGAACTCAAAAGCCTCTTGATGAAAGTGAAAGTGGAGAGTGAAAAATTTGGCTTAAAGCTCAACATTCAGAAAACGAAGATCATGGCATCTGGTCCCATCACTTCATGGGAAATAGATGGGGAAACAGTGGAAACAGTGTCAGACTTTATTTTGGGGGGCTCCAAAATCACTGCAGATGGTGACTGCAGCCATGAAATTAGAAGATGCTTACTCCTTGGAAGGAAAGTTATGACCAACCTAGATAGCATATTCCAAAGCAGAGACATTACTTTGCCAACAAAGGTTCATCTAGTCAAGGCTATGGTTTTTCCTGTGGTCATGTATGGATGTGAGAGCTGGACTGTGAAGAAGGCTGAGCACCGAAGAATTGATGCTTTTAAACTGTGGTGTTGGAGAAGACTCTTGAGAGTCCCTTGGACTGCAAGGAGATCCAACCTGTCCATTCTGAAGGAGATCAGGCCTGGGATTTCTTTGGAAGGAATGATGCTAAAGCTGAAACTCCAGTACTTTGGCCACCTCATGCGAAGAGTTGACTCATTGGAAAAGACTCTGATGCTGGGAGAGATTGGGGGCAAGAGGAGAAGGGGACGACACAGGATGAGATGGCTGGATGGCATCACTGAGTCGATGGACGTGAGTCTGAGTGAACTCTGGGAGTTGGTGATGGACAGGGAGGCCTGGCATGCTGTGATTCATGTGGTCGCAAAGAGTCGGACACGACTGAGTGACTGATCTAATCTGATCTAAAAATTCAAAACTCAGAATGAATATATCTTTTCTCAATCAATACTATAAAAAGGGAAGCATCTCTGTATGGAAAGACTCCAGTAACTAGTTCCCCACTTGTCCAGTCTTGTCCTTCAAAGGCTTTTCTTTCTTTAAATCCAAGAGCTAAAGCACCTTCATATTAAAAATCTAGGGCTTCCCCAGTAGCCCAATGGTTTAGAATCCATCTGCCAATGCACAGGGAATGTGTTTGATCCCTGGTTGGAGAAGAACCCACGTGCCACAGGGCGCTAAGCTGGTGAACCACAACTACTGAGCCTAGGTGCTGCAACTACTGAAACTCACATGCTAGAGCCCAGGCTCTTCAATGACAGAAGACACTGATATGAAAAGCCTGTATATCACAACTACAGAGTAGTCCCTGCTTGCCACAACTAGGGAAAGCCTGTGCACAGCAATGAAGACAAAGCGCAGTCAGAAATAAATTAATATTAAAAAATGAAAAAGAGAGAGAAGCTATATGACAACCTAACATTGTCATACTGATGTGAAAAATATTTAGTAATACAAAATAACTAGTAGGATGACATGAATGAATTAGAGCTCTCTTGACTCAATGGACGTGAGTCTGAGTGAACTCCAGGAGTTAGTGATGGACAGGGAGGCCTGGTGTGCTGCAATTCATGGGGTCGCAAAGAGTCGGACACGACTGAGCAACTGAACTGAACTGAACCCATTTTCAGTTCATTTCATTGTTGTATTTCTAAATACACTGTGAGCACCTGGTTCAGCTCAGATCAGTTTAGTCTCTCAGTCATGTCCGACTCTTTGCAACCCCGTGCAGCATACCAGGCCTCCCTGTCCATCACCAACTCCCGGAGTTCACTCAAACTCATGTCCATTGAATCGGTGATGCCATCCAGCCATCTCATCCTCTGTCGTCCCCTTCTCCTTCTGCCCCCAATCCTTCCCAGCATCAGAGTCTTTCCCAATGAGTCAACTCTTCACATGAGGTGGCCAAAGTACAGGAGTTTCACCTTTAGCATCAGTCCTTCCAATGAACACCCAGGACTGATCTCCTTCAGAATAGACAGGTTGGATCTCCTTGCAGTCCAAGGGACTCTCAAGAGTTTTCTCTAACACCACAGTTCAAAAGCATCAATTCTTTGGCGCTCAACTTTCTTCACAGTCCAACTCTCACATCCATACATGACCACAGGAAAAACCATAGCCTTGACTAGATGGACCTTTGTTGGCAAAGTAATGTCTCTGCTTTTGAATATGCTATCTAGGTTGGTCATAACTTTCCTTATAAGGAGTAAGCATTTTTTAATTTCATGGCTGCAATCACCATCTGCAGTGATTTTGGAGCCCCCCAAAATAAAGTCTGACACTGTTTCCACAGTTTCCTCATCTATTTCCCATGAAGTGAAGGGAATAGATGCCATGATCTTAGTTTTCTGTATGTTGAGTTTTAAGCCAACTTTTTACTCTCCACTTTCACCTTCATCAAGACACTTTTTAGTTCCTCTTCACTTTCTGCCATAAGGGTGGTGTCATCTGCATATCTGAGGTTATTGATATTTCTCCCAGCAATCTTGATTTCAGCTTGTGTTTCTTCCAGTCCAGCGTTTCTCATGATGTACTCTGCATATAATTTAAACAAGCAGATGACAATATTCAGCCTTGACATACTCTTTTTCATCTTTGGAACCAGTCTGTTGTTCCATGTCCAGTTCTAACTGTTGCTTCCTGACCTGCATATAGGTTTCTCAAGAGTCTGGTCAAGTGGTCTGGTATTCCCATCTCTTGAAGAATTTTCCACAGTTTATTGTGATCCACACAGGGCTTTGGCATAGTCAATCATGCAGAAATAGACGTTTTTCTGGAACTCTCTTGTTTTTTTGATGATCCAATACATGTTGGTAATTTGATCTCTGATTCCTCTGCCTTTTCTAAAACCAGCTTGAACATCTGGAAGTTCAAGGTTCATGTATTGCTGAAGCCTGGCTTAGAGAATTTTGAGCACTAATTTACTAGTGTGTGAGATGAGTGCAATTGTGCGGTAGTTTGAGCATTCTTTGGCATTGCCTTTCTTTGGGATTGGAATGAAAACTGACCTTTTCCAGTCCTGTGGCCACTGCTGCATGTTCCAAATTTGCTGGCATAATGAGTGTAGCACTTTCACAGCATCATCTTTCAGGATTTGAAATAGCTCAACTGGAATGCCATCACCTCCACTAGCTTTGTTTCGTAGTGATACTTTCTAAGGCCCACTTGGCCTCACATTGCAGGATGTCTGGCCCTAGGTCAGTGATGACACCATCATGAATATCTTGGTTGTTAAGATATTTTTTGTACGGTTCTTCTGTGTATTCTTGCCACCTCTTCTTAATATCTTCTGCTTCTGTTAGGTCTGTCACGCGAGTGTATGTTCCTCAGTTCTTTGTCTCGTCACAACAAAGATTTGGAGGGACAGACATTAAAGCCCTCAGCTCATCACAGCTCTTGGGTCTTGGACAAACCATGCTACAGCTCTTAGGCAAATCAGTGTTACAGCTCCATTTTATTTAGAAGATAGCAGGAGAGAGAGAGAGTGAGAGAGAGAGAGAGAAAGAAAAGAGCGCACGTACGCGGGAGAGAGAGTCCGAGAGAAAGCACTTTGGCTCCTCCTTTTTATGTTTTTTCCTCCACCTGGGCCTGCCCTATGCAAATTGGACTTAGCTAGGAGTGCTGTTTGTTCTGTTTGTTCTGCCTGAAGTCTTCACTCTGGTCCTCAGACCTTCCCTGTCTTTTAGCCACTGCCGTTTTGGACTCCTTTTCCCTATTCTACCTACCTAACAGGTCCATACCATTTCTGTCCTTTATTGAGCCCATCTTTGCATGAAATGTTCCCTTGGTATCTCTAATTTCCTTGAGAGATCTCTAGTCTTTCCCATTCCGTTGTTTTCCTCTATTTCTTTGCATTGATTGCTGAGGAAGGCTTTCTTATCTCTCCTTGCTATTCTTTGGAACTCTGCATTCAGATGCTTATATCTTTCCTTTTCTCCTTTGCTTTTCGCTTCTCTTCTTTTCACAGCTATTTGTAAGGCCTCCCCAGACAGCCATTTTGCTTTTTTGCATTTCTTTTCCACGGAGCACCTGGTGGGAATATACAATTATCTCTCTCTTGCTCATACTTTGTTGAATTAATGTGTTAAGTTACTTCACTCATGTTGGACTTCTCAAGAACTATGGACTGTAGCCCACCAGGCTCCTCTGTCCATGGGATTCTTGCAACGATATTGGTACATGCCCTCCTCCAGGGGATCTTCCCCATCCAGAGACTGAAACTGCATCTCTTATGTCTCCTGCATTGGCAGGCAGGTTCTTTACCACTAGCACCAGCTGGGAATTGCATGACTAACCCAAAAGTAGGAAATCAGTGATGCAAGATATGAATGTGGTTTTGATTAACTAAATTTAAAATTTTCTCTATTCTTTCTGGAATCATAGAAAGCATCATTATTATATATATATATATATATATATACACACACACACACACACACACACATATATATCTTCTCTATTCTCTTCATTCATTACTAATAGCATCCACAATATGATAGCAAGTAAAGACAGTCTTCTCACATACTTGCTCCCTGTGTATATGTTAATAAAGCAAACTGATAAATTACATGTGCAAAGGCTAGGCTTAGCTAAAAAATCAAAAAGTCAGTGTGATTGGAGCCCAGAGATCAAAGGGTAGTGTGAGGTGTGTGATGTCTAAGAAGCTGAGGAAGGGCTGAGCTGAGCAAGACTGTCTGCAAGGATGTTGATCTTTAAACCTAAGACCTTGGGCAATACATAGAGATATTTTATCACAGCAAATGTCATGAGGAGATTTGAATTTTGAAGACATCTCTTATTACTGTACAAGGAAGGAATTAGAACATGCTAGAATGACCGTGGGAGACCAGTTGGAGGTCTGTCTTTTTGGAGCTGAGTGGTGACTATGGGATGGCGGAAAATGACACCATTGGGGAATAAAACTAGTAACACAGTCTGTGGGATACAATATGAGCACCAAGGAAGAAGGACACAAACAATGACACTTTAGCCTTTCAGCACCTGTACTTTCTAGCTTGTAACCATATTTCAGAGAGGATAAATAATTTGTGTGTTCAGGTAAATCTATGTTATAATTTTCTGGTAACTAAAATTCTTAATATTTTTAATGACAAACATATAGGAGAGAATCATTTCTGTAGTAGAAGCTCCTGGGCTTAAAATATGTCATGTTAAGTGATGTTACACCAAGGACAAACCTACACACTATATTCGGAAATTTTTTTAGTCTGTTTCTCTTATTCTGGCTTCCTATTGGCAGATGTACTCTGCCCGGTAAGTGGAAAGGTATTTCCTGGACAATAAAAGTGAGTTTATAATAACCCGAGTTAAACTAATGGAAAGTATTGAATTGATCAGCAGGAAACTTGAGAAAGGTTAAAATAGCCTCCATTTTTATGTTGCTGTACAGTAGTGAGTAATGTTAATTGAATTCCCCTTGTGAGATTCTAAGAGAGTTTTCCACAGGATCCTGTGCTGTATAAAAAGGAAACAATGGCTTGTGGTAAAGTTAATTCAAGCTGAGACACATTAACTGCACCACATTATCGGTTGCTAAGAGTGCTATTAACACACATCACCCACTGTGTATATTTGTGAATTAGGAGGTTTCCTTGTTAATGGAAATAAGACACTTCCCTTGAAAATAGTAGGCACTATGGATGTTGAGCTCTTTTTTTTTTTCCCACTTACTCCATTCCCCCCCAGCCCCACCCTGTTGAAAACTACTTATCTTATTTCTCTGTATCTATGATCTTTCCTTTTTTGTTTGTTTATTTTTTGGATTTCACTTATAAAAGACTTCATAAGGTATCTGTCTTTCTCTGTCTGACTTATCACTAGAGATTATTTTTAAGATGTAGAAAAAGTGATGAATGCCTTTATTCCATATATGGTATGGCTCTTCTCACTTTTGACATAACAGTTTTTATACTGCTTCTTTTCTCTTGGGCCTATTTGCTGCTGTTGTTTTGTCATTTGTTTTTATCTTTTTAATTTGTTTTCATAGTGATGGTGGAGGAACGTTTTAAATAGAGTCATACAATTAAAAATGAAATCTTCCCAGGTGGTACAGTGATAAAGAATCTACCTGCCAATGCAGGAGGCCCAAGAGATGCAGGTTTGGCCCCTAGGTCAGAGAGATTCCCTACAGTAGGAAATGGCAACCCACTCCAGTATTCTTCCCTGGGATTTCCCATGGACAGAGGACCCTGGTGGGTTACAATCCATGGGGTCTCAAAGAGTCAAACACAACTAACATATATGCACCTACACCAGGAAAACACCTGCATTCAAGTTTACTAACCTATTTTGAATATTCTAATAACAGCTGCTAGTTACAGAAACATCCCAGCTGTGGAATCAGAAAATTCAGGATCAGATTCTGGCTGTGGCTCTGCCTATACATATGTGCCTGTGATAATGGAAAAAGGAAGAACAATAATTGTGAAAAGTTTATATAATATACCAGGCAGTGGGCTTGGCTTCACTTGTGTTCTTTCTTTAAAGTAATTATGATATATGTGTTAGTTTTCTCCTCTCTCTAGGATTGAAGAATCTGTGATTCTGAAAAATATAGTTTCCTGACTGATCTACAAAATAAGGGTGCTGTAGGCTAGGTGAATTATGTAGCCCCTTCATCATAGAACAGTCATGCAGATATATGCTCACACCTTTCCTCACCCGTCTCTACACACATCAGTACAGACACTTGTACTTAAAAGTTAAAACAGTAACTATTGGATAATTTCATTTTTTAAAATAATTTCCCATTGCAGCAACCTTATGTGAAAGAAGTATCTCAGTATTTTGATTGTTTAATTAATTTCCTACTTACAAACTCAGACTATGCATCATGTTCTTCTACCTGATATTTCTTACAGTTGATCAAACACTGAAAAATATAACACTATAGCACTTAAAAGCAGTAATTTTAAACGATGCTGCTGACATTTTCACACTACATTTGCTTTATTCCAAAAGTGGACCCAGGGTATGAATAGAAATGTAATTCCTCACCAATTACATGGAAACAAACAACGGTACAATTACATGATTAAAAATGAATTTTATTTATGCTTTTCCATGCATGAAATCTACATACTTCCTGCCTGGTTTGTAAATAGGCTCTGAAGTACTCTTCCAAATGTATAATAACTTTCGCTAGTGAATTTCTAATAAAATTGTAATTATGTGTGGAAAAAATTAGCTTCCAGAAGTCTAAACTAGTTATGTAAGGGGAAAAACATGAAAGAAATTCAGAAAAGTGTTTTCAATTGACCGTTCTTTGTAAATGGCAATGTCAACAACATAGATTTATGAAGCCACTGCTACAATAGGAATACCTATTTAGTTCATTCATTGATTTAAAAAAATATATGATAAAGTGGATCCTGATTCACAAATACAACACTGAAAATGTGTTGCATCATTATTAAGCAAACATTCAAGACATTTAAATATAAAATATTTATTTTCTTTTATGTATATAAAATTTTTACTTGCTGCTGCTGCTGCTAAGTCGCTTCAGTCGTGTCCTACTCTTAGCGACCCTATGGACCGCAGCCTACCAGGCTCCTCCGTCCATGGGATTTTCCAGGCAAGAGTACTGGAGTGGGTTGCCATTGCCTTCTCGAAATAGGTAAAGAGAAACAAACAAAAATATCTCTGGGAGATTTTGTCTGGAGAAAATACTAATGCAAAGAGTTAATAAAATAAGAAACGATAGTTTATGAGACATAGGTAAAATAATCTAAATCAAAACTAAAAGCTGACTATAGAAAGCTCTCAGCATTCTATAGCATTCTCCCCTATTTCTTGTGCATGTCACTTGTGCCAGAGATAACTAGCAGCTCACTACCACCTATTTTCTTTTATTCCTGGACACAGAAGTAGTTCTCATTTTTCAGTTTCTCTTGGTTTTAGGTTTGGCCACATTATAGTTGATAAAATGTTATCAAACCATGCATACTTCCAGGCATGGTTCTTAATCACCCTGGTGCCACCTCACCCCATGCCACCTCCTGTTCCACCCACCTCTTCTGTGAATGGCCCTGCAGGCACTTTTTCTTTTTTTTCATTTTTATTGGCTGGTCATCACACTGTGGGTTGGATTAGAAAGTATGTGTTGAAGAAGGCAGACACACATGGGTCTTTGAATAATATAGTGGATGAGTACTACACTAGAATTATTCAAGCTAGAATTATCTTGGATAGCTTACATGAGGAAAATCTTTCCATTATACTTAATCCATGATAACTTTGGAGTTCTAATTCTAAGAAGTGAACCCCTGATAACCAGTAATTAGTATATTTCGTTGTTTCTTGATCAGAACCTGGAGGATACACATAGAAAACATAGTCTAATATTAGAACATCTTCAGGAAACAATGAGTAAACTATGCACATGTATATTTACATATATACAACACACATAAGTGAAATTTCTGTCAATAGAATTAAAAATAAAGGCATTATCTGGACAGTACATATTCCCTTAAGTTTCTACCAGATGGTCAAATCCTAACACACTATCAGGGGGCTGTCAGACTGTCCAAAAAGTGTGGCTGTTCACTTGTTGCCTAGTCTGATTGAGAAAGCAATGCTCCTTTTATCCAGTTAGTGCTTATTTACATAGATGGAAGGTATTGAAGTAATCCAAACTGAAAGGACTTTGTCCAAAACTGAGGTATTTAGCCTAGTTTGTGTGACTCAAGAGAAAAATTACAGAGCAAGCCGTGTTTCTGCTTTTTTACTTTCAACCATGCTTCGTCTCTTTCACTGCTTATTAGCACTTCCCACCAAAATTGGTTAAATAGAGAAATCTGAAAATCTGCACTCACCAGTATTGATCTACTAAACTGGTATTCATCACATCATCTTTGCTACTTTACCTCTATGGCCACTCCACGTCAATCATGTTTCGACTACACCACTCCAGGGCATGGATTCTAATTTGAAAAATGGAACAAACATTGGCAACAATGGATACTAGACTGCATTTACTGAGTGCTGGCAACAGAAAGATGCCTGAAGATGGCATTTTCAAGGCAACATTCAGTATATTTGTTGCTGTAAAGAAAACAGCTCCAGTATTAAGAATTCTGTATTGCAAGAAGCTTAAAAACACTCATTAACTAAAATCAATGCTTTCCTTTTCTTCTGAACATTGTTTGCTTTTAGAAAGTGCTAAAACTTTCCACTGTTCACTAAAATGTATCTTTCCTTTGTCAAGTATAAACATTCTGTAAAAGGTCTTGCTTAATTATCATTTTGATTGTTGTTTCTAAGAATTTCACAGATTTCAGACAAAAGTACTTTTCTATATTACATTATAACTAACTCTTTTTACAGACTAATATTATAGTATGCTGCTTTTATGAATTAAAATCTTATAGTATTACTACGTTGTCTTTTTTGCTGTAATTATATTACCAGCATAATTCTCCCTATATATCATTTGTTAATTTAACATTTTTGTTGAACACCTATTCTGTACAAGATATGGTGCTAGATGCTGAGGATATAAAGATAACATGATACAGACCGATTCCTTATTTGAAAGTGAGCAACACTAGCTTAAAAGGACTGAGGTGTGACAATGTTGTACTTGGGAGGGTCTTATACATGAAAATCTATAGGTTCCTAACAAATTAAAATTAAATGAGGATTTAATTAAATGTCACAGATTTCTCTTATATCTACTTACCTGTCTGTTTGTTTATTTGTGATTGGTAATCTAAGGCCAAGGCATTCTTTCAATGTCTTGAATAATCAAAAATAAATTTGTTTGAGACAGATTAAAGGTAAGTCTTAAAATTTGTTCTCAGGGTTTGTAAGCATTCTTCAAAATCATTTGCAATATCATTTGTATGATAGACATTTGCATTTAAAAAGACTGATTCTTTATAAGTTAATATTTCTTTTATTATTTATATATAAAACAAAATATTAAATAAAAACAATCAAATATCTTTTAAATGGAATATTGTTAGATATCTGAAGTAACATGCTTGTTTGAGGGATAAAAAAGGAAAATCTACACTATTTAGAGCAGACATAGATTCCTTTACTGAATTCTGATCCCAGCTCTGTCACTGTCAATGTCCACATTGTAAATGAGGGCATTTGATTGCATTCTTTGTCTCTTTCCAATGATAAAAGTCTGAGATTCAGAATACTTTACCCAGGGGCCTCTTAGGAATTTAGTGCAGTATAAATTTGAGACTCCTTTCTCAAATCTGGGATAATCAATTTGGCATTTCTATGCCAAACACAAAAGGCATGAGGTATGAGCAGAATTCTCCACCTTTAGAAACTGAGCTAAAGGTTCTAGTTCTCTTTGTATATTGAAGCCTGTTTACCTATAAAACTTTATTTTCAGGATTTGTCCTTTGACAGTTCCAGGGAGCAGGAAAGATTGTCCCTATTCTCTGGATCATAAGCTGTCAGTTAACTGTGGAATCTTATCCTTTCTTTGGACACCACGTAAAGTTTTATGTTCACAGTTTACTGGAGACAGCCCCATGGTTATAGTTTGGGTTTAGAAATGAAGCCAGAGTTATTTGACTTCCTTACCAAAGAAACATGAGTACTGAAAAGAGCATAGTTTTGGAGTAAGACAGATTTAAGTTCAAACACTATTTTTGCTTCTTATTAACTATCTATTTAAGTGATTTGAAGTATGATAATTGGAAATGAGTTTCATGTGGTGATATTAAGAATGAATAGTGTTTGATATGTAAACATAAATATTAGTGCCCTCATCCTGTTTATTAATCTTTCCTTTTTCTGGATTTCTCACTCTACCTATTTTCAGAAAAAAAGTTGTGTGCTATTAAGTATAATCTTGAAATGTTACAAGGTGTTAGAGAGTTCAGTTATGATAATCCATTCTCTCATGACTACTGCCTTCTCAACTTTATGTCTAAGGAAACATGCATCCTAGGAACCACCAAATGATGTGATCAATAAGGGATTAATCTCCAAAATTTACAAACAGCTCATGATGATTAGCAGCATCAAAACAAAAAAACCTACTAAAAAAATGGGCAGAATACCTAAATAGATATTTCTCCATGTCTATTTGGAGACAATAGGCACATGAAAAGATGTTCAGCACCACTAACTATTAGAGATGCAAATCAAAACTGCAATGAGGTATCACGTCACACCAGCCAGAAAGGCTGTTATCAAAAAATCCATGAACAATAAATGCTGGAAAGGTTGTGGAGAAAAGGGAACCCTCTTGCACTGTTGGTGAGAATATAAACTGTTGCAGCCAATATGGAAAACTATATGGAGATTCCTTTAAAAACTAGGAATAAAACTACTATATGACCCAGCACGGAGAAGGCAATGGCACCCCAATCCAGTACTCTTGCCTGGAAAATCCCATGGACAGAGGAGCCTGGTAGGCTGCAGTCCATGGGGTCGCTGGGAGTCGGACACGACTGAGTGACTTCACTTTCACTTTTCACTTTCATGCATTGGAGAAGGAAATGGCAACCCACTCCAGTGTTCTTGCCTGGAGAATCCCGGGGATGGGGGAGCCTGGTGGGCTGTCTTCTATGGGGTCGCACAGAGTCGGACACGACTGAAGTGACTAAGCAGCAGCAGCAGCAGCAGCAGCATGACCCAGCAATCCTAAACTATGACTTTGACATACTGAACACATTTTTCAGTTCCTTTTTTTCTTTTTTTGTAATGAAATAAGATTATTTAGTAATTTTATGAGTTAGGCTTAAAAACAGAATGTCAGGGGTTCCCAAATTTTACCATATACTGTCTTTGTGACAATGGACAAATTACTTCACCTTTATTGATTCATATTTCTCACCTTAAAATGTGATGAAAGTAGGATAAATGTGATAGTCATGTGAGGATTAAATGAATTAATATACATAAAGCATTAGGACTAGAATGTACACTGTATATATCTATTTCATTATTAAACAAATTGCTTTGACATTTACTCTTAATGAATTGCATTGATACATGTTTTGATTTGGTTTTTTTTTCTTAGTAGACAATAAGTGTTAAAAAGTGTAGGATTTGTCCATAGTCCTATATCACAGAATGTAGATGTGCCTGAAACATGTTTAAATATACACTAAATAAGGTAAATGAGTAAGGGAATTCAATTTATCAAAATTACCTTAAAAAATGAAGGAGTTATTGCTTATATAATAATAATTTAGTGACTATAACACAATTGTTTATTAGTCAATTACTATGTGCTATATTTATCTTCATTGTTTAATAGAAATTCTAGAAGAACCTTAGAGGTGATAACCTTAGAGGTTATCACTATTATTCCCATTTTAGATCTGAGGAATCTGGCATTAAAAAGTTGAAGCATAAATTCTTCAAGATTGCTTACTAAATGTTGAAGCCAGGATTTATGCCCAAGTCAATTATGATTTATAAACAAAATGTGATTTTGCTCTCATTGACAGGGAATATGCTTATTTTTTAGATTTCTACAGAGATTTTTTAAGCTACAACATATAATAATTGAATTGAAGTTAAAATTGTCATTTCAAAATGTAAAGCTTAATATGTTTTCAGATATGAACTTGTATGTATATCTCAATATACAGCAAAGGGGACTAAAGACAGCATCAAAGGGACAAACAACTCCTTAAACTTTAAGAAAAAGAGTTTCATTGATTTTCATCCTGGCTGAAGGCCATTTTGAAATAAGTTGGTATGTAGCTCATAAAACATACAAGAAAAAAACCAAACAATCGGAGGACAAAGTTGAAATTATCCAACAGTCCGAACTTTTCAGAAGGAAAAATACAGTGCACCATCAACTATAGGGTAGGGATGAATTATTTTCTACCTCATAAGGAAACAAATCAAATATCCATCTATTTTCAGATATAATTGATGTTTATGTTTATGTATTAAAGAGATACATTCTTTTGATCTTTTTTCCAGAATGTAAATTTAAACCAAAATAAAACTGTGAGATTCTGATGCCAAATTTATAATAACATATTTTTCAAAAGTTTGTTTTTACTTTATCTCATAGAAGAGTGATTTATAAAATGATAAAAAATAGGTAGTCACCTTGAAGAGTAAAAAAACTGAATGAAAAAAGCCATAGTTAGATATGACAGTCTAGTTGAATTATTGCCTAATGAGTTACATAAAACTTTAGTGAAAATTTAAAGTGAAACATTATTTTTAAAGGAAACTTTAGAAATTATGCAGTTAGAGCATGCTAAACATTTTAAATCAATTACATTATGATATAAAATTAAAAGCAAATATTCTGTAAATTCATAGAGATTTATGAAAAGATACAAGTAAATAGAGAGTAAAGTACATCCATTCAACTTCCAGCAAATATTTAGTAACTATCAGGTGGCAAACAACATGCCAGGGTACTAGTGATTTCTCTATTTTTAGAATGTATAGTCTAGTCAAGATTAGGCGATATTGCCAATGATTCAAGATAAGGAAGAAAAGTTTTACAGACAATAATAAATAGTAAAACAGGTTTCATAGTAGAGCACAAAATTCAGAAATTTAGGATAGATATTTTTGGTTATCTTTTGTTTGCCTTGTATATTTCTTTCTTTCTTTTATTTATTTTTGTAGGATTATAGGTACCCTCTCAAGATATGAGCCGAATCTTGGAAAATAGAAGGTTCAGTTCAGTTCAGTTGCTCAGTAGTGTCCGACTCTTTGCCACCCCATGAATCGCAGCACGCCAGGCCTCCCTGTGCATCACCAACTCCCGGAGTTCACTCAAACTCACATCCATCAGGTTGGTGATGCCGTCCAGCCATCTCATCCTCTGTCGTCCCCTTTTCCTCCTGCCCCCAATGCCTCCCAGCATCAGAGTCTTTTCCAATGAGTCAACTCTTCGCATGAGGTAGCCAAAGTACTGGAGTTTCAGCTTTAGCATCATTCCTTCCAAAGAACACCTAGGACTGATCTCTTCTAGAATGGACAGGTTGGATCTCTTTGCAATCCAAGGGACTCTCAAGAGTCTTCTCCAACACCACAGTTCAAAAACATCAATTCTTCAGCGCTCAGCTTTCTTCACAGTCCAACTCTCATATCCATACATGACCACTAGAAAAACCATAGCCTTGACTAGATGGACCTTTGTTGGCAAAGTAATGTCTCTGCTTTTCAATATGCTATCTAGGTTGATCATAACTTTCCTTCCAAGGAGTAAGCGTCTTTTAATTTCATAGCTGCAGTCACCATCTGCAGTGATTTTAGAGCCCCCAGAAATAAAGTCAGCCACTGTTTCCACTGTTTCCCCATCTATTTCCCATGAAATGATGGGACCAGATGCCATGATCTTAGTTTTCTGAGCATTGAGCTTTAAGCCAGCTTTTTCACTCTCCACCTTCACTTTCATCAAGAGGCTGTTTAATTGCTCTTCACTTTCTGCCATAAGGGTGGTATCATCTTCATATCTGAGGTTGATATTTCTCCCAGCAATCTTGATTCTAGCTTGCTTCTTCAAGCCCAGCATTTCTCATGATGTACTCTGCATATAAGTTAAATAAGCCGGGTGACAATATAGAGCCGTGACGTACTCCTTTCCCTATTTGGAACCAGTCTGTTGTTCCATGTCCAGTTCTAACTGCTGTTTCCTGACCTGCTGATTGATAAACTGTGTATGACTTTTATGTACAGAATTTAAATGCCAATAAGCCAAAATTTAATGAAAAGCATTAAAAATATAGCACCAATCATGAAAAAGCTTCAGTGAGTTATATCAAATCTCTGAGCAGCACAGTTTCAAAACTTATTTTATGTACAAAACACTCCAAAATATGCAGCCCTCACATAGTTGAACTTGAAATCTAGAAAATGGAAAAATGAATCTGTGACATATGAATGTTTATTGAGAATACACCTTTCTTTTTTCATCTCTCTATATCTACTATCTATCATATATCTATCAGTATCCATCTATTTGTTCATATATTTATCTATTACTTATGTTAAATAAATTTAGGTGTGATTTTCAGCAGATGCAGGAACAGTATGAGTGCCACTGTGTTGCCCCCAGTGTGGGTTGCCTATGTTATTCACATGGTCTTTCCAGCCAAGACATATAGAACCTTGAGTATCACACACTCAAAACTCAGAGACCACAGATCTTCACAAATCCATTAGGTCAGTTTTTCTCAAAGTTGTTTACATTGTGCTGCACAGTAGAAATGACATGATGGGAT
Source organism: Bubalus bubalis (assembly GCF_019923935.1). Lineage (NCBI taxonomy): Eukaryota > Metazoa > Chordata > Mammalia > Artiodactyla > Bovidae > Bubalus > Bubalus bubalis. The sequence goes on from NC_059163.1 coordinate 69,349,985, forward strand.
ACTGAATTTGGTATTTCCACTTTTACAAGGTTTGCAGAAAAGACTCTTTTTGTTTTCTAATAAACTAATCCAGTTTTGAGAAATATATTAACATTAATTTGCTACAAGTTTTAAAGTAAAATACTCTTAAAATTTTAATGAGAAAAATGTGCTTACATCAGTGAGCATGACTTTTTTCTTAATTGTTGAAGTAGTGATTTGTAACATCTGATTAACATTTTTAATAATGATATCTTAAAAACATTACAAGGTGCTGTTAACAACAACAACAAAACAGATAAATATAGAAAACTAAAAAATGGGTTATGAAAGTAAATTTAATTTTCACACATATTTGCGATCATTTCCAAGTTTACAGTTTTTTTAAATTTTAGTTAAATAATCTAATAATAATTCCTTTCCTTTCATTGATAGATGCAATGTTAAAATTTCTGGCGATTAGAAGGATAGATTGAAAGCAAGTCTGCATTTCAAAGGATCATTGACTCTCTAAGAGCAGAGTAAGCAGGCATTGTTACGCTGTCACTAGGCCTCTAGCTCTGCTGTCACTAGAAGGGTTTTAGAGACAGAGAGACAGAAGTATCTAGTAAGTGTGAATTCAGCCATTAAAGTAAACTGGCTAGAGCTTTGTTTGTCTGCTCCCTCACTCCAACTGGTGGCTCTTCATCCCATAGCACATCCCTCAACACCTGTGTTTCAAGGAAGAGGACTGGCTTCCAGTCCTTGAGAATAGACTCTGTCTAACACTCAGAATAAGTTGTCCATGGTGGCACACATACTGACAAAACAAAGGATTTTGTTGGGAAGGAGCATCCAGGTGGAGAGCAGCAAGGGGAGGGAACCCAGAACTGGTCTGCTATGTGGCTCACAGTCTCAGGATTTATGATAATGGGGTTAGGTCCCGGGTTGTCTCTGGCCGTTCATCTTTCATGGCCCATATTTGGTCTAATTCAGGGTCCCCCCTGGTGGTGTGCACATTTTCCAGCCAAGACAGATTCCAGTGTGAGGGTTTCTGGGAGGTTGGTAGGACATATTATCACTTCCCATCCTGTTTGGCCAATTTTACCAGTCTTAAATTTTTCTGGTTAGTTTACAGTGGCAGTACCTCATTCTTTGTTGAGATCTTCTGTTGTGAGACCACTCAAGCAAGTGATTATCACTAAGCCTGGTCAAGAAGAGCAGTTTCAGTCAACAGCTCCCTAACACCTGGACCAAGGAACTGTCCAAAAGCTCCATGGGGACCTTGTGAACTGATGGACAGAGGGGCAAGATGAGGCTGGCTGCTGGAGCACACAGATCACTGCTGCAGAATATGCAGAGTATCCCAGTGTATTAGATGTTGGTCATCCTTCTTCTTGACCACTGGGACAGCTGAAAGTGCCCTCAGACTAGGCCAACACTGAGCAGCACTCATGGAAGTCAATAGCCGGGTTTATACCTATAACTCACTTAGGATAAACTTGAGGGAAAGTTTCATTGAAGAGGAAGCTCTATGAGAAAACATACTCTGGCTGAAAATGAACCAGAGTATCAGTGACATTATAAGCTATTATTTTTAAGTGTTACACATGAGAAATCTCTGAAAGGGCATTCAATCTAGGAGAAAGCAGGTGCAAATTCTTTAGTTGGTCTGGGAGCCAGGGAATTGTCAGTCATATTTCAGCTGACTTCAGAAACTAATCAAAGAGGGCTCCTGGAATAAAGGAGAAATATTTGCTGTAAACTAGCGACCAGTGTTTTGGCAATTTGGCTTTTCTTAAGTGCTTTGAGGGGGAAGATTTAGGAAGTTAAAACATGTAAGAAGAGATGGAGAGAAACAAGTGTTGGAGAAAAGGGCATGTAAGAGTCACTAAGAGTGGAAAATTCTTAGTCTTTCCAGGTTTCTCACAATTTCACTGTAAACATCTGAAAAACTATTTCCCAAGCCTTCCTGTTTTTAAGCTCTTTTAAATGTATAATTCCAGATATCAGTTTTGAGCTACTATAAACTGGCAAAAGAGGAAAAATGAGGAATAAAGAAAGGAAAAAAATTGGCAGACCATGGTGCATGTTTCTGTTTCTGGAAGTAAGTTACACTATTTTATTTTTATTTTATCAGTTATTTCTATGATATAATTTTTAATTTTTTGTATGTATTCCTTTATTCATTCTCCTTCCCAAGCATAGACTAAATGTTATCTGGGAATTGCCCAAATATATTAATGATATGAGTTATATGACATAGTATTAGAGTTAGTAAAAATGATTCATCCCTTTAGGTCAGTATTAACACTCATGTTAATTCTGTCTCTATCACTTTTTAAAATTTATTACTGGACAGTTTAGGAGTCAGAGTTCTCATTTTGAACATTGTTCTTATTCTTGCTGGCCACCACTCAGTTACAGGAAGGGGACCAATAAAAGTATGGTGAACAAGAGTTGTTTAGCAAAGTTTGTTATGCAGATTTAAGTCAGTGCTTTGTCATTATTAAGGATTTTTGAGTCTTGATATGGGAGAGGGAGAACTTTACAGATATCAGTTTTCTTTATAAGTGCAAATTACCTTTAAACTAAGAAAATGTGTGCCCTATATTTAGAGATGTCATATTCTGATACCCTTCATCATAATATTAAATTGTAAAATATCCTATCCAAGGATCATTTTTACTTTGGTGGATACACACTACCTGGAGAATTCAGTATCTTCCTGGTGGCTCAGTCGGTAAAGAATCCACCTGAAATGCAGGAGACTGCCTGCAATGTAGAGACCCAGGTTCAATCCTTGGGTTGGGAAGATCCCCTGGAGAAAGTAGAGGCAACTCCACTTCCTTGCCTGGGAAATCCCATGGAGAGAGGAGCCTGGCAGACTACAGTTCATGGGGTTGCCAAGAGTAGGACATGACTTCGTGACTAAACCACCACCAAACTGATATCTAAACAGATACAATTTCATTATTTTCCAATGGATTTCTCTGCAATTATAAACCAGCCTTATGAATCTTACTTTATTAAGCTTATTAAATATAGAAGGGTTTTCAATAAGCAAACAAAAATCTGAAGTAATTGCTGAAATACCAGAAATCTTGAGGATGGCTGGGGGATGGAAAAGGGCAAGAGATTAGTCAAGAAAGTGAAAAAATGCCTAGTTTGAGATAATATGATATGTTCGAAGATGGAGTAGCTGACAGTTTTTCTTATTTCTCACTTTATCTATCCCATCATCTAGTACTAAAGTGCCCTGAATTTGTGAAAGCATCAATTCCTCCCAGGTCTCTTTCCATTGTGTGGCTCAGCAGGTATCTTTTCAAAGGTAAAATGTTCATGGTTGTCATTAACAATAGTGGAGATCTGTGACCAAGGTGAGTGTTTCTTTTGTTCCCTCTGGAACTTTCTCTGACAGCTTTTCAATTCTCACTAGTAAAATTGAATCTATCTTTTCCAACTGTTCATCATTGGGTAATTGCATTCCTATTTGGGTAATTATCTCCTTAATGAGAAAATTACAATTCTCAATTTCTATCATATTTCTGAGAACCAATTTATTTGGTTCAGTAATAGTAAAGGTCAGCTACCTAGAAATATTTACCCTTTTAAAATCTTAGATCAGTTTCAAATGAATTCACCTGATTTTGAGCTAAACTAAATCTCTTTCTAGGAACACTTGATGCAGTCATTCCTTATCAAATGCTTATAGTTTTTATTTTCAGTTTCTGGGGAAATGTTATTCTTTGGATAGTCATCAAATATATTTCCTTTGGCTCTAGGTTTTAAAGAATAGTTTCTGTTCTGACACAGAAATTAAGCTTTCCTACTTAGTAATTTGGTAACTTTGGAGCTCGAAATTAGACAGAAATCTAATGTATTCTTGTGTTGTTTTACTTGTGAAGGGGGTGGTTGAGGACCTAATTTTTTTCAAACAGAGGAGTTGTGAGGAACACAGAACAGAATTTTATATGCTCTCAGAATTTCAAAAACTTATATATATATATATATATAGTTCTTCACCACATCGAATGTATTTATGTTAATATTAAAAATATTATGTAGCACAGTAATACATTTCTAATTATGAAGGTGTGTGCATCTTCATCAGAGTAATTCATTACAAACAGTCAATTCCTTTTCAGATAAGATTTAATGTTTTTTAGATATAGATGACTATTAAAAACTGTTGCTCACCATCTGCTTCTACAAGAATGAAGTTGCTAGTCCCAGCAGTCATTGACCTTCAACACCCCTTGAAAGGAGTTTAGAGTGACAATCAGGTGTGAGACACTCCGTGTTCTGAGAAAGCTTGCAGAACAAACCTTTGGGTAGTTAGGTATTTTCAGGAGAAAAATTTATAAACTTAATTTCTTTTATCTTCTTATACCTAGAAAAGCACCAAATCATTAATGGAAACATCCATTCCTGGTAAACAGAAGCAACCTTCAACTGAGATATGTGCATGATTGCATGTATACCTTCTCTAAAGTTCCATATATACTGATCTCCCTTCTTAGGTTTTGGAGCAGCTCTTCAGAGACCCATGAGAGGCTTTCTTTCAGGCTGTAAGCCTCAATTCCCAAATAAACCTAAACTCATAGCTCTCATGTTATGCATATTTTTCAGTTGACATACACAAAATATTTTTAAACATTTTTAAAGATGGGGCAACCTAAAATATAAGTTTCAAATTTTAAATATCAGTCAGAACAAATATTAATGCCTATATGTAAAGTATATGTGATCTCAATTTTTTGCATCAAAGAGTCATAAAAATCAACTTGCCATGCTATTTAAAGAACCATATATATATAATATATATGTAATATATATAATAATATAATAACCATATATATAATATATATATTTAAAGAACCATATATCTAATATAAAGAACCATATATATAATAATATAATAACTATATATATATTTAAAAAACCATATATATATAATATAAAGAACCATATATATAATAATATAATAACTATATATATATATATCGGAGAAGGCGATGGCACCCCACTCCAGTACTCTTGCCTGGAAAATCCCATGGACGGAGGAGCCTGGGAGGCTGCAGTCCATGGGGTTGCTAAGAGTCAGACACGACTGAGCGACTTCACTTTCCCTTTTCACTTTCATGCACTGGAGAAGGAAATGGCAACCCATTTCAGTGTTCTTGCCTGGAGAATCCCAGGGACGGGGGAGCCTGGTGGGCTGCCGTCTATGGGGTCGCACAGAGTCGGACACGACTGAAGCGACTTAGCAGCATATATATATATATATTAGAGTCCAGAAAGACATCAGTCTGAGTCCAGTCCTACCCATTTGCAGCTTTGTGATCCTGGGAAAATATTATTAACCACTTCTCTGAGGTTTTGGTTTTGCATTTGTAAAACAGAGATTATATCTGCTTAATAGATTGCTGTTAGGATAAAATATGATGTTTGTAAGCTGAACACAAATGCATTAAATTATATTTTGCTAACTCACTTATTCAACAGGTGTTTATTGAGCATCTGCACCTATTACTAGGTTTAGGGGAAAAATAGTAAATATATGCATGGCCTAGACAAGTTCATGTAGGAAATGAGAAAGGTAAGTACTAGTGTAGGAATGGAAATTCCACTTCAAATATGGTGATCATAGGAGCCTCACTAAGAAGATGAAGTTTGAGCAAAGATCAAAGTGAGATGAATAGAAGTTATGAGATTATATGGGGGTGTGAAACTCAGGCAAAGAAAAACAAATATGAGGGGTTTGAGGTGACAATGCACTCCACATATTTAGGGAGCAATAAGAAGGTCACTGGGTAGAGGAGACTGAGAGAAGAAAGCAGTAGAATCTAAGCCTTACTGCACAGTGATTATGTCAGGAATATTCCAGGTACTTTACATTTAATTAATTCAATCCTAGAAAAACCCCAATGATGTAGATATTCTTGTCCACACTATTCAGAAGAGAACATTGAGGAGTACAAGGATTAAACGTCTGGAAAGTGAGAAGTCAGTCTCCTGAACCTAAGAAGTCAGTCTCCTGAACCCATGCACTGAACCACTGCATGGTATGAGATGGGAATAGAAAGATGAAGGTAGAGAAGGTGATTATAAACATGTAAGAATTTAATTTGAGATAAGAAGCCACTTAAATATTTTGAGAAGAGGAGTGTCATAATTAGCCTTGACAGGATCAATCTTTCTATCTTATTAAGAATGACTGTGAGGGAAAGGGCAGAATCAGGGAGAAATTTAGGGAGCTCTTGTAGTAATAAAAGTGAGCAATTGTGGTAGCTTAGATAAGAGGAATGATCTTGGTGGAAACAATACTTTAGAATCTGTATATGTTGTGAAATTAAAGCCAATTGTATTTGTTGAAAGAATGAATGTATGATATGATGTAGTGTTCTCAAAGATAACTCTGTTTTCTATCCCAACTAAGAGAACAGATTTGCCATTGAGATGGAGGACAAGATCTAGAGATGAAAGTGAGTTTGCTCTTAAACATGTTATATTTCAGATGTCTATTAAACTTCTAAGTGAGAATTTTAAGTTGATTGTAAGATACACAAGTCTGGATCCTTTAGCATATAGAGAATACTTAAAGCCATGAAACTGGATGCAGTTACTACAGGAAGCAGCATGAATCAAAAAAACTAGGAAGTCCTAGGGTGCATGCAGTCTTTAGCAGTAGAGAGAGAAGGAGGAAATAGGAATGAAAGTGAGAAAGTATAGCTAGTGAAATAGAAGGTAAACGAGAATTGTGATACTATGCATATCTAATATAACGTTCCTAGGTAGAGTGATTGTGTTAAATGATGGCAAAATGACACATACGATGAGCACTGAAAATAAAATTGGCCTTTAGATTTAGCAAGACGACTGCCATTTATAATCCTAGAATAGTAACTTTGGTGGAATGTTGAAGGCAAGTAAAAATATAAGACATGTATGAATATCAAGAGAGGAAAAAAATAAAGGCATTTATTGATCACTCTCAAGAATCCTTTACAGTAATTAGGAATATAAATAGCACAACTAGTGTATATGAAATCAAGAGGTATTCCTTTATTTTAAAGGTGATGTATATAAATATACCATATCATATGCCATAAATGTACAGCACGTATATGTATATATATATATATATATACAGCATAAATATATGCTTATGGTAAGGTGGATGATCCAATAAAAAGAGGGAATTGATAATGCAAAAAAAGAAAGGGAAAATTCCTAAAAAGATGGTCTTAGACAAGTGAAATTAGAGAGTACAGATCTAATGTACTCATGCATGAGTTTAGGTTACAATCACAGAGAATTCATACATATTTCCTACTGAATTTAATGCAATAATTGTCAACATGGTTATATGCTTTCTTCCATCTATGCTCAAATAAAAGGACTGTTAACTTTTCACCAAAATTCCTTTCATGATAATCAAATTACTTATGCAAATGTCTATCCTTCCTAGAGACTTTTTCACAGATTCCTTTTTACCTAAGTGTGAAAATGTGGCTAAATTTTACCTGGAGTATGAGCAAAATTATATGGGAAACTCCTACCTAACTTGTTTAGAAGATCATTGTTAAACTACACATTCTGTCTTTCCAGATAATATGAATTGAGCTGTGGTCGTACCTATTACCTAACTCTAATCAGGAAGGTGAAGATAATGCAGTAACAATGGGGAAGGAGAAGGGAAGTCTAAGTCCCAGCATGGAGTCCAGGCTCCCTGCTAAACTGGGCCACTTGTTTTGATATCTTTAGTTGAGAAAAAAATAAAATTTTATTTTATTTAGGTCTTTATATTTTGGAGGTTTCTTTGAGCAAAAAATTTGTCCTTTACCCTAGCTAACAGTTAAATAAACAATAAGAGTTTAGTTTTAGACAAAATTTGGAGGCTTGCTAAGACTGTAGGAAAGCAAGTGTGATAATATTGCTAAGAGTGCATGATGGGAATACATAATGATTAACTGAAATTCAAGCTATGAAAAGAGGGTAGTAAGGACATCAGTGAGGGAGAGTGAATGTTAATAGAATCAAATGATATAGAGTCAAAGCATTGGGGGAGTTAGATTTCAGAGACAGAACATCTGGTGAGAGAGGAGATGGTGGTGGTTAAAATTTAAATTATGGAGAGGTGCAATTATTTGTAATGATAAGGTTTAGATCACAACTTTAGTGTTATTTAAATTGAGGTAGAGTGATTGATAAGAAAATCAGAGAGACAGACTTTAAGAATGAGGATAAATCTAGGCATTGAAGGGCTTCCCTGGTAGCTCAGACAGTAAAGAATCTGCCTGCAATGCAGGAGACCTGGGTTCCATTCCTGGGTTGGGAAGATACCCTGGAGAAGGGAACAGCTACCCAATCCAGTATTCTTGCCCAGAGAATTCTCCTCTGTCCATGGCATAGTACATGTAGTGGCAGAGTCAGACAAATGAATGACTTTCACTAGGCATTGAAAAAAGCTAGAATTATGACTGAAGCAGTGTCAGGGACAGTGACCTTAAGCCAGGGTATACATTTTCAAAGAATAAGTGATCCAGGGGTTGCTAAATGATTTCAAAAAGGAAGAGTAATTTTATTGTATTATGTGTTTCACCTTAACCTCAGTTAATGTAATCATTTCAAACCTTGTAAACATGATATTCTTTTTTGGTGCCTTGCAGCATGCAGGATCTTAGTTCCCCAACCAGGGATTGAACTCATACCCTCTGCATTGGGAACATGGATTCTAAACTGGACTACCATATAAGTCTAAGTGGTTTTCCTAATGCATCTTTGACTTCACTCCAGAAGCTGAACATTAAGCATATTCCATAAGTGAGAGTAAGTTTATACTTTTCATATTATTAGAACTGAGGGATAATGACAAATGTTGAATTTTGGAGATGTTGCAATTTGTTGAGATAGCAAACATTCATTTTTCTAGCCAGTGTTCTGAGGAATACTTTTTTTATTTTTGCCCAAAGCAAATGCTACTGTCAGAAAGCTAAAGGGAATCGTTTATATCGCAGTAGGAAACAGAGGAGAAGATAACAAAAGACCAGAGAAAGCCAACTACAACCTCCTTTCCTCTGATCACTCTCCTTTCATAACTAGACTTCAGTAATTAAAGACTCTGGCTTATTTATTGGACACTTTGATACAGCAATTTTAAAAAAACTGTAGCTTAAGAAAAAAATGCATTTTATTTAAGCTAAGGTATTAGGTACTTGAAACAGCATTGTAACTGAATAAGTTTGCAGAAATATGGAGAATCCATTCTTATGACAATCTTCTGGTAAGTGTTTTCCAGAAAAATGCTAGCATCTTTTTTATTTAAAAAAAAAAATGCTTGCATTATGCTTTACCTTTGTTTTGGAACATCTAAAGGAACAATGTGTCTGATTTTCCTCCTAACACTTGGGGACACTTTCTTATATAATATATTCAAAGAAGAAATATTTGAAATGTGAATATGGAATTGGTTTGAGGGAAAGTCTCTAAATAAATGTCATAGATAAATTTAAATACACACTTTCAAAGTGCAGATAGTGTAGATGGTTCTTCCAATCCTTGTTTCTTTAAGAAATTGTTGCATTAGACAATACACTCTCAAGTTACCTTACTGTGGGACTCTTGCATCTCTTTTTCTGTAGTCTAAAATAGGATTCCCAGTTTAGTGTTATTTCATATTTAAGAATAACACTAGAAAGTTTAGGTGTTGTACATACCAAACAAATAATTTGAAGATGAAAATGGATAATTCATGTATTTCTTGAACACAAAAGTAGAAATACAGTCAGGGAGGAAGAAGCAGACAATTAATATGCATCCTTAGCGAAAGTTGACCTACATGAAGCTACATATCCAAAGGAGTCCACAATACTTAGTTTAAAATTATAGGAATAGAAAGAAATTATTGAGACTGCTCACAGCAAGAAGAGAAGAAGATATGGATATGGTTGCATATTGGAATGATAAATAAGAGATTTGTTTATTGGAAAGTACTATCAGTTATCAAATAATATATATATATATATAAGCAAAAGTTAAGGTGATTAATAATATACAGCATATGAAAGCCCTTTATAATGTAACAAGCCCCAGCTTTAGAATTAAATTAATGGACTAGTGTATATTAATCTAAAATTAAACCTAAAAACTATAAGGTAAATTAAAGCTCCATGTGTTAAAAAAAAAAAGAGTAAATGGGCTCAAAATGGAGTCATTTATTCTAAGTGCAGATCATCAAACCAAGAATTAATACCTAAATTAATTACAGTTGCAACCATTCCCAGGAGTGGAACCTTAAACCTAGTCAATCCGGAATTACCTACTTAGTACTAGTTAGCTAATCTGCCTGACAGTCCTATGTGTGTGTTAGTCGTTCAGTCATGCCCGACTCTTTGCGACCCCATGGACTGCAGTCCACCAGGTTCCTCTGTCCATGAGATTTTCCAGGCAAGGATACTGGAGTGGGTTGCCATTTCCTTCTCCAGGGGATCTTCCCAACCCAGGGATAGAACCCAGGTCTCCTGTACTGCAGGCAAATTCTTTACCGACTGAGCTACAAGGGATTCTTTACCCTAAAATAATCTACTCTTTGCTAGTAACTTCTTTGTCCTGTCTCCTTTTACATAAAAAAAATCTCCCACTTTGTAAGTTTCTTGGAGCTTGTTTCTATTTGCTAAATGGAATGCTGCCTAATTCATGAATCGTTGAATAATGTCAATTAAATCTTTAAATTTATTCAGTCTGTCTCCTGATGACTGTAACTGTTCTCTAAAGACAACATTGAATACTGATTTATACTTATTTTCTAAATCATTCTCCTGCTTTTTTACCAGACTTTTATATATATATATATATATATATTCAATATGTATATATTCAATATATATAAGTATAATTTCTGTTTGTTTTCTTGTGACTTTCTTTTTTAACTCATTCATCTAACAGTCATCTGTGTGTGTGTAGCCGCTGTTCCTTCATTCTAAACACTACTTAATTTTCAATTTTTTGAATGTACTACAATGTATTTTTTCATTCTTTTGCTCTGTAAGCAGATAGGGTAGGGGACTCTTGGAGAAAGTGAACCAGGCATGGCTTTCTTGACTTGAGAGAAGCCATTTTTGACCTAAGGCATTTTATGATCTAAGCCTGGCCATAGTACTTATCCTTGAACAGGTCTCAGTAACTGATGATCTTAAGGGTACAAAAAAATTCAGGAACACATGAATGTTATCAGGCAAGAGAAGTAACAATAGTAAGATAATATATCAGTTGTGAAGACGCCTTGTTCTGTTTCAGTGGTAAAGATTTGCCTGAAATACTCAACCACCAGATCAATTAGAACCTAAAGAATGATGACATTGACCTTTCCTGAACCCGGTAACTACAGTCAACTAAAGCTTGGATTCTGTCAACCTTTGCCCAAATTCAATGACACCACTGATGCCTCCTCATGAATATGCATGCACCTTTAACTTAAAACTTCCCCAGTATTGCTATTGGGAAACATTGTTTTGAGAAAGATCCCTGGTGTTCTTCTTACTTTCTGCAAGTAATAAATCCTTCCTTTTCCTGTTCTTTGGCCTGGTGGTGTCTTTTGGATCAATAGTCATCAAGAGGCTAAAATTTAACAGGACACTAAACAGTTTTAATCTAAAAGTAACTGGATAAGAAAATGGAAACCCACTCCAGTATACTTGCCTGGGAAATCTCATGGACAGAGGAGCCTGTCAAGCTGTAGTCTGTAAGGTTGCAAAAGAGCTGGGCACAATTTAGAGACTGAAATAGCAAACAAACCAGAGTTTTAAAACAAAGAAAATACCATGATGAGGAGATAATATTCAAAGGGACAGTGACTGAGTGTTTTCCAAAATTAAAAGAACAAATCCTTAAAAATCTGGAATCTGTTGTTAGAAATGCCTACCCTTTTGCTGCTGCTGCTAAGTCACTTCAGTCGTATCCGACTCTGTGTGACCTCATAGACGGCAGCCCCCCAGGCTCCCCCGTCCCTGGGATTCTCCAGGCAAGAATACTGGAGTGGGTTGCCATTTCCTTCTCCAATGCATGAAAGTGAAAAGTGAAAGGGAAGTCGCTCAGTCGTGTCCGACTCTTCATGACCCCATGGACTGCAGCCTACCAGGCTCCTCCATCCATGGGATTTTCCAGGCAAAAGTACTGGAGTGGGGTGCCATTGCTTTCTCCAACCTTTTTGCTGAGAGATATTGATAACATTGTAAATTGCTGGGAAAGCATGAAGAACCCCATAATTTTAGAACCAGTCAGGATTTTGGAAATTAAAGTGTTCCCAATCCTCACTTTATCAGTGACTGTCATAGATATTGAGGCATATGACCAGGTCCACTTGGTTAGGTATGTAGAGCCAGGACTGCATAACCTCAGGAGTTTCCATTTACATTGACTTCAATGATGTGAATTGCATTGGCTAGTCAATGCAATGACTCATAAGTCAATAGGAATGCCCAAGGTCATACTCTGGAGATTTAAAAACTTGTCTAGGGATATAACTCATGTTGCTGTCTCATTCTCCTTAAACAATATTGTCTTCTCAAAGATCATAAATATTAACCAGCCTCAGCTGTTAAACACACACACACAGAGACTGAAATCTTACACTTGGTGTGTCAAGAAATAATTTTGAAAGAAGAGAATCACGATTTGTCTCTATCCCACTTACTCTTACAATTGTCAATTGAAGCCTTGTTCAAAACAGACCCTATACCATAGATTTATTAAGCCTTTAGGTCCTAGGTGGGAAAATTCAAGCTTATAAGTGGAAAAACTATCAGTTCTATTGATTGGGTCATCTAGCCCCAGAGAATTACTAAATGTGTTATTTCTCAGGTCTGTCTGCAGGACTTGTCCCACGAAGGTGTCTCCTTCCCTTCAGAAAAGAAAGAAGTTCTGCCTATTTCAGAGACATGATATTTTGTTGTTTTTTCAATAACTGAGAAATCAAGGAGACAAATTACTAACTCAAAAAAAAAAAAAAAGTGAGAGAGAAAGAGAGAGCAATTTAATTCTGAAACTGGTAGCAGAGGTTAGAAAGGCATGGAAAAATGATCATTTTTCTTCTGACTTTGTCTGATATATCTCCATGATTGCTTTGTATAAGGTTTTGGATCTCTACTTTGCCATAGATCTTGTTCACAAGATAAAAAGATAAATCATTTTATGTCTCCATTGCAGTTCCCTGTCATGCCTAAGTCTAGCAAAGCTTCTTAAGTCTGATTTTTCTTCTCCATGTGTACAATAGACAATTACATAAAAGGAGATGTCAATTTTATAACTTAGGAGCTCAGTTTTAGCCACTAAATACCAATTTTTTGTTCACTTTCAGATGTTATTGATGGGAGAGGTGAAGGAGTTCTTACCTTTGCTCTTAAGCTACTTGCTTTTAATACCTTATGCAATTTGAATAACCTTAAGGATTTTGTAGTCGTTATGGCATATTTCTTTGTCACTCAACTTCCATATTAAAGTTCAAATTAGAACTAGCTAAATAAGAAGGGAGGGCAGAATTCCTGCATCAATTGTACTCTGTAACTGAATCTAAAAGCAAATGCAGTTGCCTCCTGTCTGCTTGCTGTGAGGTAACCTCAAAGGCAAAGTCGTTCAAATGACTGGTTTTCCAGGTTACTTCTTAATGGTACTGCCTAACCTCTTACACCCATGCTGTATGGCCTTTGTACAATTGGCTTAATGAGTATATCCTCTAATTGCCCCCTGAAGTGACTTTTCATCTAGAACATTAAGGATTTTAAGAGGTTAGTCAAACTTTTGAACTAAAATCTGTCCTTGAATTAAGAATATGTGAATGTTACTCTATTTATTATTTATTCATTTCTAATTGGACAATTCCTGATGGAAGTTTTTAAAAATTTTTTTCATTATTGAAGAACAAAATACTATTTTTTCTAGGTTGTGAGTGTTTTCTTTCTTCATTTCTTTATGCTATTTTGCCTTTATGATTTTTACCTCCTGGTTCTATAGGAAAACAAGCAAATAGGCAGATAAGTTAATGAAAAAATATTTATTCAGTACCCACTAAATCCTGGCATATCACTGGAATGACTCAGGCAACAATCACATAAATTAATAAGAAGAATATTTAAAACACTGGGAATAGCAACAAAGAAAATAAATATAATGATAATTGTAATGAGATTGAGGGGACATAACTTTGGGTAGAGAATTAACTGAAGGCTTTCTGAGAAAACTGACATTTGAATAAAGTTTTAACTGATGAGAAAGAGGTAACCATATGAGATTCTAAGAGGGGAAAAAAAGGGGGAAAAAAGTAAAAGAAAAATCAAAGAGGTTTAAAGTATACAATAATCTTAAAGACTGGCAAAGAATATGGGATTTCATTGGGAAATAATAAAATACATTAACAAAGAGAGGAGTCGTATTTTAGAAAGTGTGACTACTTTCTAAAGGAAGGTGAATAATCTTTAAGAGAAACACAACTAGACACCAATAAAAGCAATAAAGACCAGATTTCATTCAGTAAGCTTTGCAGTTGAAGAAGGAGATTTCTGCAGTAAGAAAACTAAGTTGACCTCCAACTTAGGAAAGACAGTTGAGGACTGAGAGCCAACAAGCCAAATGAGAAAGTCAGTGAATAGAAAATGACTAAGAGGAGACATGGACTTCCCAGGTGGCGTAATGGTAAAAGACCCACCTGCAGGAGACATAAGCAATGTGGGTTCAGTCCCTGGACTGGGAAGATGCCCTGGAGGAGGGCATGGCAACCCACTCCAGTATTTTTCCCTGGAGACTCCCCTGGACAGAGGAGCCTGGCGGGCTACAGTCCATAGCGTCGCACAGAGATAGCCACGAGTAAAGCGACTTAGTGGGCACAAATGCAAGAGGAGACATGAAGAATAGGGAGATTCTTCCTGAACTGATTTAAAGAGATTCCTGCTAAAGACAGGTTATGGTCTTACACATCAAGGTGAGGGATAATGAACTTGATCAGATGTCAAATATCAAGGATACCAAGCTGACTTAGCTTGATTCCTTGCTAAAACTTACTTCAGTAGGCCAAGGATAGGGTCCAAGGATAAGACTTAATTCAAAAGAAGGGTCAGAGGAGACCGTCTAATTTGGTCAAGAAGAGAGACTCTCTCAAAATCTCTGGATAAATAAAGTACTTTAAGAGGGCCTAAGAGTCAAGGCAAGGAAACTTATTAGAAGATTATTATGTTAGTCTAAATGAGAGATGATGTAGCTTTAACATAGAAAATGAGAAGAAATAGTTGTCCGGGGTACACTTTTTAAGGTTGAACTTACCATCGGAAAGCAGTGAATCCAGAGAGATCATGCAGCCTTCTCAGCTTTAGACTGAGCAACTGGGCAGAAATTGTGTCAATAACAGAAATGGATAGATTTGCAAAGGGATGTTAGGTGTGGGGTGTGCAGATCGATCAATAGTCCTTCTAGGCCAGGTAATGTCAGAAATACTATCTAACAACTCAATTAGATGTTCAGGTTAAGTTTTTAGCTGAAGGATTAGAACAAGGCTGGGGACACAGAGAGAAGCTTTCAACAGAAATGGGCTGAAAACCCTGGAACTAGTGGAATCAATGAGTAACAGCAGAAAGTAATGCAGCTTCCTTTGCACTTGGCTCATTAAGAATCAAGAAAGTACTTGGAAGCTCCCATAATAAATATTTTGACATAATCACTATGTAGGAAATGTACATATTGAAGAATGTTGTATTAATAATTGGCTGGCATATTCTATATGATTATCTAGTGGTATGTGACCACTTTATATTCTTGCATGAAGGCAGAAAGATAAGGAAACTAAAACTAATATCTACTCTGCCATGACCTGTGATGTTTCTCATAACTATCCCACTTAATTGTCTTCGTGAAGTAGTTATCATTTTCAGTTTTGAGAGGAGTAAACCAGGAAATGTGACAACTTTCTGATAACACTGTAATGTCAGGATTCCAACCCATGTTTGTCTGGTTAAAAAACTTGTGCAGAGCTCATTTTAAAAAAAAGTCTCTTGAATGTTATGCAGATGGGAATAAGTTAACACAGCATATAAAATTAAAATACCCAGAGTGCTTTGTCTACTCAATTATAAATGGCTAAAACAAAGGTTCCCAAAACAGAATGGACTGGCTTTAAGCTGAGCCTTAATTCCAATGAATTCCTCCAAGGCACTCTGTCTTGCCCCAAATTTCCCAGATGTGTTCAAAGAAGCTGGGAACATTGCATGGAAGGTAATTTTGAAAAATGAAAAGTTCTACTGTAGTTTAATAGTCCATCTTGGATACACACACATGCTTCCAAATTAATGAGGATTTTGCTTCCCTGGTGGCTCAGATGGTAAAAGGTCTGCCTGCAATGCGGGAGATCTTGGTTCAATCCCTGGGTCGGGAAGATCCCCAGGAGAAGGAAATGGCAATCCACTCCAGTACTCTTGCCTGGAAAATTCCATGAACGGAGGAGCCTGGTAAGCTACAGTCCATGGGGTCGCAAAGAGTCAGACACAAGTGAGCAACTTCATTTTCTTTGGTTATTCAAAACAAATGCCCAATTTCACTGTTATATGGCTCATTTTGTCGCACACTAATATGGGCATTTGTTTTATCAGAGTTTATGAGAACTTGGCCAGCCACTGTGCTGTTACCTTGTATCTCAACATCATTTCTCAGAGGTATATAATAGGACCGACATTTACTTTGGATTCATATTCAACTGATAGTTTATATAACTGACTTCTATTCCCTGGAACTGCCTTTCCTATTGAGAGAGTCTGACCTTGAGGTGTCTTTGTCATTCTGTTCTAAGAGTCAATAAACATTTATTCAGATAACACAGCTTGAGGTCTGCATGTACATAAAATGATGAGATGCTAACTAAATAAGACATATAAATTTGTGTTTTTAACCCAATTCATTAGTTGCTTTGATACTGGGTTAGCACTGGATGAGATCTGCATTTTGTACTTGTATTCTTAAACACTACCACTACTTTGCTTTCTTTTTTTATTGAGAACATCTACTCTCCTGGCAAATTTCAAATATATGATATAGTGTTGTTGTTTAGTCCCTAAATCATGTCCAACTCTTTGCAACCCCATGGACTGTAGTTCTCCAGCCTCTTTTTGTCCTTGGGATTTTTTTCAGGCAAGACTCCTGGAGCAGGTTGCCACTTCCTCCTGCAGGGGATCTTCCCAAACCAGGGATTGAACCTATCTCCTGTGTTTCCTGTGTTACAGGTGGATTCTTTACCCGCTGAGTCATCAGAGAAGCCCTTTTTATATTCCACATATAAGTGATAGAGTGCAGTGTTTGTCTTTCTCGTTATTCTTAACCCAGATCACCAAATAATAACTTGTTTCAAATAATTCACTTAAATTGTTTAGGAGATTACCTCGTACATACTTAATAAACGTGAAGACAAAATGAACTGTGGAAGTGAGCCATGTGAAAAATTGGGTACAGGGCTTAAGGCAGAGAAAACTGCAAGTGCAAAAGCACTAAGGCAGAAGGACACTTGGCATTTTAAAGTAACAGGATGAGGAAGAGTATGGCTGCCGCAGATTTAGAGATAGGGAAGTAGTGATTACATTTGGAGTTATTCAGGGGCCAGGTGATGCACAAATTTTAGTCCATAGTAAAGAGTTTGAGTTTTGTTCTAAGTCTGATAAGAAGTTCTAATTGAGATAGGAAGGTTTTGATCAGAGATATTAACTTGTGATTTTTCAAAATGACTATTACTTATTAACATAATTTATACATACTGGATGAACACATACACATCTATCTATCTATATTACTGATTTATATGAAACGTATAAAGATATGTGTCTACATATTATAATACATGTCAAGTATTAATAGAAGTATACATGAGAATGTATATAATTATATAAAGCATTTTTATTCCATTTGGGGACCAACCCACTCCAATACTCTTGCCTGGAAAACTCCATGGATGGAGGAGCCTCATATGCTACAGTCCATGGGGTTGCTGAGTCATATGCAACTGAGGGACTTCATTTTCTTTCTTTCTATTGTGTTTCAACTCTGAAGACACAGAAAATAGTCCTGAATTTCAATACATTTACAACCTAAGCAAGCAAGCACGATCTATCTTTGAAACATACAAGGGAGTATTTACTTGGCTTATTTAACATGGTTTTCTCTCTTAGTAATCTTGGGTCTATCACTTATAAATTGTATAACTTTGGATATAGTCTTTAGCATTATCGAGAATTTTTTCTGTGAAATAATAAAAAGTAACATCAGCTGTTTCAGATAATAATAATAAATTTGAAGGCAGTGTCTCCAAAGCACACTTGCCACATGAGATTTTTATGAGGGGAAAAAATACGCAAAATATACAAAGTAACAATCCAGTATGTGGAATAGAGATGTAGTCATTATCAATAAAATATCTTATATATTTGAAAAAAATAGATCAGTGGAAAAGGAAGTGCGGGAGAGAAATTAAGACTATTTTATAAATACTTGCTAAAGCTGCATTGTCACTTATAACATGTAAGACTGCTGCAGCTGCTAAGTCGCTTCAGTTGTGTCCGACTCTGTGCGACCCCATAGACGGCAGCCCACCAGGCTCCGCCATCCCTGGGATTTTCCAGGCAAGAACACTGGAGTGGGTTGCCATTTCCTTCTCCAATGCATGAAAGGGAAAAGTGAAAGTGAAGTCGTTCAGTCGCGTCCAACTCTTCACGACCCCATGGTCTGCAGCCTACCAGGCTCCTCTGTCCATGGGATTTTCCAGGCAAGAGTACTGGAGTGGGGTGCCATTGCCTTTTCCAAACATGTAAGACAATAATAGCTATACTGAGTGCTTTCAAAGTATCATACATTAAGTTTTTTATACATATAAATTCAAGTTCATCTTCAGAAGTTTTATATGAGATAGTGTTTTTATTTGCACTTTTATAGAAAAGAAATTTAAGGCCCAGATTTCAGGTAACTTATCTCAGGTCACATAGCAAATGATCTTCGTGCAGCTCTGGAGCAATGTGGTAATTTATTTTTAAATCAATTACTTATTTATTTTTGACTGTGTTGGATCTTCATTGCTGCATGTGGGCTTTCTCTAGTTGCCTGGAGTGGGGGCTGTTCTTCAATGAGGCGTGCAGACTCTAGAGCTGGGGCTTCAATAGTTGTGGCACATGGACTTAGTTGTTTCACAGCAAGAATGTGGGATATTCCCATATCAGGAATCGAACCCGTGTGCTGCAGATTGGCAGGTATATTCCTAACCACTGAACCACCAAGGAAATCCTGCAATGTGGCAGTATTAACAAAATTTAGGGTCAGATTGTGCTGTATCCAAGTGCCAGCTCTCCTAGTAACTCTCTGAGCCTCTGCTTCCTCTTTAATATGGAGTTTTGATACAAACCTCATAATTACAAATATACTGTGACAAAACATTCTGGGGCTCAAAAATTAGTAATTTTCTACATTGAGTTAGTAATTCACCAAATATGATATTGGTGCCTAATATTTAATACACATTCAATATTTTCCTGGCTCTTACTCATTAAACCCATTTTTGAATATCCTCCTGCTATATTTGGAATGAAAATTTTTACTAAGTGGTAATACAAAAACACTGTACTTTCCAAAATGACATCTATAATCTGAAAGAAGAGGCAAGAAATTCAACCTCTCTCCCTCCATGAGTCTGCAGTCATGGCTCTGGTGTCCACATTCCTGCAAAATAATCTTATTTTACTTAATTAACCTATTAAAGAGTACTTAATCATTTTATTTGATACATATAAAATTGCAATAGCTCATCCAACAAATTTTTCAAGAACATATCCAAACTAAGTAGTGTGATCTTAGATTCCAGTCTTTTCAATTCACTTGATTTCACATAATTTATTAATTCTAAGGAACAATTTATAAAATGTGCAATTTAATATGATTATATTTTATATCATTGTAACTCATTATATCTAAATGAATTTCATTTAAATCAAAATAAACATAATGGATTTGAATCAAAATGGTAAAGTGACTGTGAGTGAGTAATGGAAAAGGCAGTGTGTTTCAGGATTAGAGAATGTCCTCCTCTAATTGTTCACACCATCACCTCACCTCCATCATGAAGATGTTTCAGAGGATTTTGACATTGTGGTTTCCCCTTGACATAAACTGCTGCTTTTTTTTTTTTCCCCTTTTGCTGAAACTTTGGGTTATCCACAGAATTCAGTACTTTTTGGGAATTTATTAGTACATGCATTCACCGTGAGTCTTATTTACAAATATAATTAATGATTCTCTGGGAAAATTACGCATTGCTTTTGAGTTGCAAAGCATTTTGTTGGAAAACAATAGGCCAAGTTGATTTGTCAAAATTTGTAGGACTGTCTGCTAAATAATTTGAGGACAGTAGGGAGGGTTTGACTCGGATTATCCTTATGCACAAAACCCATGACTGAGTCCTGAGATGATAATGTAGGAAACTTTTAATTGGAAACAATTATGTTTCGCTATAAAACTCTTGGTATTATGAGAGTGCATGCTCATGCTCGTGTGTACTCAGTTGTGTCTGACTGTTTGTGACCTCATGGACTGTAGCCTGTAAGGTTTATCTGTCCATGGAATTTTTCAGGCAAATATATTGGACCGCATTGCCATTTCCTACTCCAAGGGATATTCCCACACAGGGATCAAACCTGCATCTCTTGCCTCTCCTGCATTGGCAGGTGGATTCTTTACCACTGTGCCACCTGGGAGGCCATAATGAGAGTACTATGTGCTAAGTGTTAATCATCTTGGTGTTAAACATTCCTGCAAGAATGGAACTGATCTGTGTAGGAGTGGTGATGAATATAGACATTTCTATGCTCAGTATTGCCGATGGACAGTCAGAAAGCCAGTATCAACAGACTTTCAAAAGCAACTAATTTGGCTTGGTTGTCCTCAACAGGCAGTAGCAGAAGCAGTGTCCCCATTGGTCAGTAGCATCAAAGCAACAGCTTTGATTTTAACATAAGTAAAATGTACCAGAAATAGCTAAGGGTTTTCCATCAACATTGTCCAAAGAAGACTGACAGATTTCCAAAATTTTTTACACAAATGTGATGATGAATTGAATCCCTCCAGGAGTCAGAAATAGAGCCAATGAAGTACTATTTGTGACTATTATTGTTTATATTTAATCACAGAAATGAGTGGTCTGGAAAACACAAATCGCTTAACTGTACCCAAGGCCATCAAACTGGTACCAAATATATTTATTATGCAAATTGAAGTCCAACAACCAAGAAATTGAAAACAGAAAATCACCTTACTTTCCAAATGAAGCAAAATCATCCATATAATAAAGTTTATTAAATGTTCAGGAAGATATAGGGACTAAGGCAGCTTAACAACAATTTAAAAACAGAAATATTAGCTATTCTAGTTCTCAAAAAAGAGTTCTGTGTAATTTCCAAAGTTAGGAATCTAGGTCCATCTTTGTTCACAGTCTCCACCTTTTCTCTACTTTGCTCTCTCCTAAGGGCCTACTTAGGAGATTTCCTGAAGGAATTCAACTCTGAATATTCATTGGAAGGACTCATGATGAAGCTGAAGCTTCAACAATTTGGCCACCTGATGTGAAGACGTAACTCATTGGAAAAAACCCTGATGCTGGGAAAGATAGAAGCCAAAGGAGAAGAAGATGGTAGAGGATGAAATAGTTAGATAGCATCACTCAATGGACATGAATTTGAGCAAACTCTGGAGATGGTGAAGGATAAGGAAGACTGGAATGCTGCAGTGCATGGGGTTGCAGAGTCGGACACAACTGAACAGTAAGGGCCTGCTCATCCTTTTCCTCTGTTATCAAATTCACTTCTATCTTTCACTGGATCTTACCATTGGATCTCTCTTTGCAAGTTAAGGGAAGACTCAGCAGAGTTAATGTTTATAAAGCCGTGTCTAATTAAGATCTTAATCTTGCATTTTTAACCTCCTCACTTCTGTCATAAATGGGAGGTGGTTTCTTTCTGCTACGTTTTGTATAGGATTCCAAGCAATCTTATTTTTTATAATGAGATAAAATGGAAGAAAAATATAAATTTTGGAGACATGAATACTCAAGGTAGCATCAAATTAACATTCTAATTTTGTTGTTTAATTTGTTTTTATCTTATATAGAACAATTTATTGACTTTTTCTCATAATCCATTTCAATAAAATGAGAATAAAATAACATTTCAAACAGGTATTAAGAGGAACAAAAAAAAAAAAGATGATAGGGAAACCAGTAAACAAATGTTATTTTTAATCTATTACCCTTTCTTCCTTGATTTGTTGTCGTTGTTCAGTTGCCAAGTTATGTGGGACTCTGCCACCCTATGGACTGCAGCACTCCAGGCTTACCTGTCCTTCACTATCTCCTGGAGTTTGCTCAAACTCATGTCCTTTTACATAAATAGTCTCAATTTCCAAGTCTGTAAACTAAATTTCAAAGGAATTATGTAACTTCCCTTTGGTCATTATTTTTCTTTTTATTTTATATACTTTAATTTTTCTTCCCCATCTTTAGATTTCCTGGCTTGACCAAAAAGAATAAAAAAGTCTGGTGTTTTTCTGGCTAGGTGAGGTCATCCAGATCATAGATGTGTAGTCCATGGAATTAAGAGGCCTTTTCAGGGCAAGTCATCCTAAGAAAACTTCAGTTCAAAATTAGTTTACAGAATATAGTCCCAAACTATATTATTTTCAAGATAAAGAAGAAAAATCAACTAACCAAACATGGGAAGAAGAGAGGGAAAGAAAAAATAAATTTATATAATAAATCTGGAATAATTACTTGGCAGAAATAAGAAAAGTTTTACTTGCCTTTACTCAGGTTTTCTGTTTAATACTTGGGTCACAACTTGGGTCTTTGAAGGAAAGAATAAGTATAAGCAACTGGTAACAGTATAGTTTTCTGGCAAGGAAGGGAAGAAAGAAAGAAGGAAAGAAATTAATTTAATAAAGCTTATTTTTTAAATAATTAGGATATTTTGAATTTGCAAAGACAGGGAAATGTTTCAAACATCATGATTTATCTCTGAATTACCTATAAGTTAAATTTCTGTTTTCAACCAATTCAGGAATCTCTAAAAAATTTAACAGACGTATGTTCATTGGCATACTAATTTGCACTCCTTACCAAAATAAAAGAAAAAAGAAAAAAAGATGGACTGTCAGGCATTTTCTTACTTTCAGGAAATAATGCAGATGTAATTTACTATAAAAAATTTTTCACAATGTTTAAAAGAGTTATACTGAAACTAAGCAGAACCATATTGGGCTCCTGGGCACTGAAGCCTTTCCTTGTTCCACTTTTCCTGTTTGCAGGAAATATTCTCCAGTTTCCATTACCTTCCTTGAGCTCCAAAGGGCAGATCTGAGCAGTTGCTACTCAGGAAATGGAGGAGATGCACAGACAAATGGGAACAGTCCAAAAAATGACAGTGTAGCCTTGGGGTGAGGTCCTGTTTCTACCTCAAGGGATACATATAACACTATCTTTGAACTTTTATACAGAACTAAAAATTCCAACAAATGGAAGATGAAGTACTTGATGAAGCAATCCTCATTTCAGAGAAGGTGAAGGTTTGATAGTCTCAAGAACCAGAGAAGATCATCCAGAGACCACTTGAGTCCACATTAATAGAGTGCAGGCCCTGAACACAAACTAATTCTTATGAGCAACCCTGTCCTTGAACCATTGCTATATAACCACTCACAAAATCCTTCCAGTTTGGGACACACAGTTTTGAGGGGTACAAGTCCTGTGTACCCATTTGCTTGGCAAAAAAATAAAACTATGTTTTTCTACTTCACCCAAACTCTGTCTCCAAAGTTCGGTTCAACACTATGCACAGAGGCTGAGTTTTTGGTATCGATACCCCAAACAAAACTATTTTTCTCATATAAAATTATTTGAAATTTGAACATAGTTTTACTTCTTAGTAAGAGTGACAAATACTGCCTGATCTTTTGGGTGAGGTAGGGTAGGGGTGGGTGGTTCCATAATAATCCTACACATGCCCCTAGAAACTATATGCAAGTTCAATTCAGTTCAGTTCAGTTCACTTCTGTTGTTCAGTCATCTCCAACTGTGACCCCATGGACTGAAGCATGCCAGGCCTCTCTGTCCATAACCAACTCCCAGAGTTTACTCAAATTCATGTCCATTGAGTCGGTGATGCCATCCAACTATCTCATCCTCTGTCATCCCCTTCTCCTCCCACCTTCAATGCTTCCCAGCATCAGGGTCTTTTCAAATGAGTCAGTTCTTCGCATCAGGCGGCCCAAGTATTAGAGTTTCAGCTTCAGCATCAGTGCATCCAATGAATATTCAGGATGGATTCCCTCTAGGATGGACTGGTTGGATCTCCTTGCAGAGATGCAAAGAACTATATGCAAAGAACAACTTGTATTTTCAGTTATTGTGAAACTGAAGCCATTTACCACAGATTGGGATTTGAACCCATGTGCTGGGACTTGAACTCGGCCAAAACCCAGTTTGAGCCTCAAACCCATGTGGATGGGATTCAAACCTAGCCAAAACCCTGCTTGGGACTTGAACCCACATGGCTGGGACTCAAACCCAGCCTAAACCCATGGTACCTGGTTTCAGGACCTAATGAAGCTCAGGTTCTTGATGCCTCATTGCAGAAAGAATTCAGTGAGAGACAAAGTGATAGGTAACTAGTGGATTTATTCACTTACAGAGAGAAGCACACTCCACAAACAATGTGGACCATTCCAGAGAGCGAGTGTGGCTGCAAAATGTGGTGTGGCTAGTTTTTATAGACTGGGTAATTTCATATGCTATTGAGTGGGAGGATTATTCCAACTATTTTTGGGAAGGCGTGGAGATTTCTAGAATTTGGGCTGCCACCCACTCCTTGGTCTTTTAACAGTGCCTTGGAACTCTCTCATGCATCTCTGGGTGTGTCATTTCACTTGCTGACTGAGGATCAAGGTCTAGTCTTGTCTGCCATCTTGGTCCCATTTGATTCTGACCAGTTTATCTTGTGTCCTTGGGCTATGTTATTTATTCAAAAGTTGTGCCCTGTCCCTTTTCCTCCTGTTACAAAACCTTGTGGCAATCAAACAACTAGGCATATAATAAAATCATAAGGCTCATGTGGATAATTTTTTTCATTAGGAAAAACATGATGAGTTGATGTGGGTTCAAGAATATTATGAAAACAAATTCATGAAATTGGAAAATAAAACATTTTTCTTTACATGTACAACAATAGTTTTTTTTGTTTGTTCTTTATTTCTTTAAGTTCAATCTGAATTGGTTTGGAGATGCATTACAAAATGTTCAATTTACCTTAGGCTGTCAAAAATAAAGTAGTAAAGCTCCATGTCTGAATCCTCAGCGAAGAGTATGGTCAGAGGTAAATCATGGCAGATAAAACTGAAGCAATCTTATGTTCTACATTAATTCTCTATCAAATATGTGGACACAAGAAGTGCATCGCCCAAGGGCATCTCTTTGGGTTTAGGCTAGTGGCAAATCATGACAGGAATTCAACCTTTCCCTTACAGGATGTTTATAAACTGACAAAATCAGGTTAATGTGAACACCAAGGTCAACCACAAAAGGAAAAGACTTTCACAAAAAGGCAGCCTAAGGTAGATTAGTATTTAAGGATAAGAAACAAGTGTCATTGATCAATGGCACACATGTGCAACCTTGGGTTCCTTAGTACATCTGGCAGACAACCCTTTCCTACCCACATCTTACCCTCTATTCCCAAAGCATTATCCATTGTCCTTAATTCACTAAAAATGACTTTACAAATAACTATTTCAAAATGTTGATAAGTTAACTATCCTTTATTACCCTTCAAAAAGAAAGATGAATTGTAAAGATAATACTCTGTCAATCTTTGATTATTAAATGATAGCAAACCATACACTGTGTGTTTACTTTGGTATGAATCTGGCAAGTATCTGAAGTAAAAAATATTTATCCAAATATTTACAAAATTTATTTTTCCTCATGGAATAAAATGTATAGAAAGCATGCTTATTTTTAAAAAGAATAATATAGGATTCTGTAAAGAAGACTTCTGCTCTTATATGAAGATTCAAGATGCCTTATATCTTAGTCTTAAATTTTTTTAGGAGAATAATAATAGGATTTATTAAGTGCAAAGAAATTAAAACATGTGTTAAACTGTCATAGTAGATTTCTTTGAATAAATTTTAGGATGGTTAATTGTCTTGACCAGTGGCACTAATCAGTATTGTTACAAGTCTTAGCTCTGATGCTGGTAAGTTTGTACTAAATGTCATGTCACCTTGCCTGCACCTCTCTCTTCCCACTCCTCCAGCTCCCCAGGAGGGAATCAGATAACTGTAAATTTCACAAAATATTCTGCTGAGAGCATTGTAGCAAGCTGGTCTATGAGATTATATCTCTGAAGTTGTCAGTTCTGAGATTCTTCTATGGAATGACCTCAAGGAGCAAATATATTGTAATCACTCACTTTATACAAGAGGATACATGAGGTTAAAGGTGGTGCTGAGCCTGCTGTTCTGTAGTTACACTAAAGCCAAAGTAAGAAGGAGCCTGCTTGTACTGCACCATGGGCAAAGGAGGTTGGAAAAAATCAAAACATTCCTTGTAAGTGGGTAAAGTTTTACCAATGAAAGCTATTTTGGAAAACCTTTTGCTAGAACTCTCTACACATAAGAACATATCTTATAGTTAGCATCCTCACTGAAGATGTTTCTACTTGCAAAGAACTCAAGAATGGCAAACAAAGTGTTGAAGTGCATCATCTTTCTCAGTTCTCACAAATATAGAAAAGTAAAGAAAAGGAAGATAATGCAACACAGGGAAACCCAGGAGGGTTCTCACAGCTGGCCAGCAGTGGCTCCCATCTGATCACTCACAATGTAAACTATGTAATTTTCAGAAGACAGCCCAGGATACCTGTGCAAATGCTTCTTCATGAGTGGGTATATACATCTACATGATTATATTTTATTTTTAGATTTACAGTAATTGTTAGATAAATCTTTAAGGAAATATCAGCATTAAAAATAAAATACTAAGAGGCTGACTTCAGTTGACCACAATTTATGTAAATAGTTTACAGACTCTGAAGATTTACTTCATTCATGACCTCAAACTTCCTTGTTGTTCCAAATTATGCCTTTTCCTTAATGAGTGAAACAAGGCAGGAATTTCTGCTGAATTGAGCAAATTCTGTAGTAACTGTGTGATTTGAACAAATTTCCATTAGCTTCTAGGAAGAAATCACGAAATTGATTTTCATCTGTGAACGGAAACAGGATGTGAAAATTCCCCAGAGAAAAGAAAGAAAAAAAGATTGTCAATTGTAAACACAATGCTGAAAAGTATTCAGGATATTTAACATGGAATATAACTTAATCAAACCCTCATGAAAGTCACGATGGCTATAAAACATATTAGATGTTTCTTACACATATGTATTATATTCAGTGTCTACCTTTAAATAGCATTGAAAAGGATGAATAGCATCAAGGATATATATTATTTAGGTTGAAACTGGGGTGTCCAAGCCACATAAATGTTTTGTCATACAGAATGTTTTGTCATACAAGATTTAAACCCTTCCAAACCAATCTTCCAACACAAGTTTCATGAGTGTAAAGACACTTAATAAGTACCAATGAATGATGACTAATTTTCTAAATTATTGGCTAATTAATCTGCTGTGAATTTAGTTGATGAATTCAGCCCTCTAAGTCAGAAGCTCGTAGGGTGGGCAGTCTCAAATTAATTATTCTTAAAAAACTAGAAAACTAGAACCATCTTATTAATTCATGCAATGTGTAACTGACTGGAGAAAATATTTTGAAATTGTACAGGTAATTTTGCCTTTTCATTTTCCTTTAATACTAAATAGCAAACATGTCAGTTCATTCTACTTTTCACGGGCTCCTACAATCAAAGCATATCTTTAAGTAAATATTGGTATTATGGTCTTAGAGATTCTAGTTGAGGTTTTGCAATTTAGCCATACAAAATATTTTTGAAATAAATATGAATTTAGTGTGAAGAGGCTGTGATGTGATCTATTGGCAAATCAATATAAACAAAGTAGTTGTCCAAGACTGCACATAATAGGAAGGGCCAAATAAGTCCTTAATAATGGGCTCAATAAAGGACAGAAATGGTATGGACCTAAGATAAGTGGAAGACATTAAGAAGAGGTGGCAAGAAACACAACAGAAGAACTGTACAAAAAAGATTTTCATGACCCAGATAATCATGATGGTGTGATCACTCACACTCACCTAGAGCAAGACATCCTGGAATGTGAAGTCAAGTGGGCCTTAGAAAGCATCACTACGAACAAAGCTAGGGGAGGTGATGGAATTCCAGTTGAGCTATTTCAAATCCTGAAAGATGATGCTGTGAAAGTGCTGCACTCAATATGCCAGCAAACTTGGAAAACTCAGCAGTGGTCACAGGACTGGAAAAGATCAGTTGTCATTCCAATCCCAAAGAAAGGAAATGCCAAAGAATGCTCAAACTACCACGCAATTGCACTCATCTCACACGCTAGTAAAGTAATGCTTAAAATTCTCCAAGACAGGCTTCAGCAATACATAAATCGTGAACTTCCAGATGTTCAAGCTGGATTTAGAAAAAGCAGAGGAACCAGAGATCAAATTGCCAACATTCGATGGATCATCGAAAAAGCAAGAGAGTTCCAGAAAAACATCTATTTCTGCTTGATTGACTATGCCAAAGCCTTTGACTGTGTGGATTACAATAAACAATGGAAAATTCTGAAAGAGATGGGAATACTAGACCATATGACCTGCCTCTTGAGAATCCTATATGCAGGTCAGGAAGCAAGAGTTAGAACTGGAATTGGAACAACAGACTGGTTCCAAATAGGGAAAGGAGTACATAAAGGCTGTATATAGTCACCCTGCTTATTTACCTTATATGCAGAATACACCATGAGAAACGCTGGGCTGAATGAAGCACAAATTGGAATCAAGATTGCTGGGAGAAATATCAATAACCTCAGATATGCAGATGATACCACTCTTATGGCAGAAAGTGAAGAAGAAGAGCTAACGAGCCTCTTGATGAAAGTGAAAGAGAAGAGTGAAAAAGTTAGCCTAAAGCTCAACATTCAGAAAACTGAGATCATGGCATCTGGTCCCATAACTTCATGGCAAATAGATGGGGAAACAGTGGAAACAGTGGCTGACTTTATTTTGGGGGACTCCAAAATCACTGCAGATGGTGATTGCAGCTATGAAATTAAAAGACGCTTACTCCTTGGAAGGAAAGCTATGACCAACCTAAACAGCATATTCAAAAGCAGAGACATTACTTTGCCAACAAAGGTCCATCTAGTCAAGGCTATGGTTTTTCCAGTAGTCATGTATGAATGTGAGAGTTGGACCATAAGGAAAGCTGAATGCCGAAGAATTGATGCTTTTGAACTATGGTGTTGGAGAAGACTCTTGAGAGTCCCTTGGACTGCAAGGAGATCCAACTAGTCCATCCTAAAGGAAATCAATCCTGGATGTTTATTGGAAGGACCTGGATGTTTATTGGAAGGACTGATGCTGAAGCTGAAAGTCCAATACTTTGGCCACCTGGTGTGAAGAATGGACTCATTGAAAAAGACCCTGATTCTGGGAAAGAGAAGGCAGGAAGAGAATGGGATGACAAAGGATGAGATGGTTGGATAGCATCACTGATTAGATGGAAAAGAGTTTGAGCAACTATGGGAGTTGGTGATGGACAGGGAAGCCTGGCATGCTGTAGTCCATGGGGCCACAAATTTTGGACATGACTGAGCAACTGAACTGAACTGACTTAATAAATATTTACTTTAAAAATGATTGTGAATTATATTCTATTGCATGAAAACAGGGTAGCAGAGCAGCTTCAACATAATTTTTGTGAATCAAGAAGGGTAGGTTTACTAGTATTTTCAACTATGCTTCGTATGCTTTCAGATATTGTTGATATAAATATGCAAAAAATGTACAGCCTACACTGTTGGTTGTTGTCATCATCTACCTACCTGCCTTCCTTGCAGGAGTTCTTATTTGTATGAGCAGCTTGCCTATATATAACCCAGCAAAGATAATCCCTGTCCATGGTCCATGGTAAAACATTCTTAACTCAAGTTTAAGCCAATCAGCATCGCTCCATTTATGCACTGGAAATGAGTATTTGGCTCAGTTTTGGCTAATGTATCCTGAGAGGGATTCAGAAAGGAAACTTCTAGATAATCTTCACTAAAACAAAAAGGCAAAATGAAAGAATGAAGGAAAGAAAGAAAGAAAAAGAAGGAAGGAAGAAAGAAAGGAAAGGATGAGAGGTGTCATAGCTTCTTTTCAGTCATTACGTGATACAGTCACATCTCTATTCTGGGAATACTGAGGAAGGCTTTTATTTCTATAAAATCCATCTCAAGTCTATAGCGATCCACTACCTTTAATAGTAGTGTCCAAAAATTAGATGATAGATTGCATAATAGTGATGACAGCTAAATTTAGTATGTCTGTAGTTGGTTATGGGCTTCCCAAGTGGCGCTAGTGGTAAAAAAAAAACCTGCCTACCAATGCAAAAAACAAAAGATACAGGTTCAGTCACTGGATTGGAAAGTTCCCCTGGAGGAGGAAACAGCAACCCATTCCAGTATTCTTGCCTGGAGAATCCCATGGACAGAGGAGCCTAAGGCCTGCAGTCCATAGGGTTGCAAAGAGTCAGACATGTTTCGATCATGAGTCTGATATTGATCTCTACATATTCTACATATTCATAATAAATGCCAGTAGCAGAGCATGTTATAGAACCTGGTAGTCTGATTTATTTAAATTTCTAAATAAGATTTTTACAGCCAAACGTGGAGATATCAATCTATGAAGGAGATCCAGGTTCCAAAAATCAATATAAAATGATCTTTCATTGGCAAAAAAAATCATCAAAAAAAAAAATTGCAATACAATTATCAGTCTTTGGAGGTACAGTTTATACAGCTAGGTGTTTAAAGTACATGGGATTTAATTGTTTTAAATTTCTTCAAATCAATGAAAATCTGGAGGAAATAAAAATATATTATCTCAAGTATTCAAAATGAAGTTAAATCTCAAAGTCACTATTAAAAACTTTTTTTTCACTTTGATTTGTATATATTACTTTGGAGATAAATATAATCGACTTAAAGTAAGCTGGACACTTTGCCAAAGTGATCACAAATTCAGTGGACACTTACTGGGCTGTGGGGCACCTTATATACTAAAGCTACTTCCTCTCATAACCACTTTTAAAGAGAAAGAGTATTTTGTCAATAAATATTGAAATTGAACTTTAGAAACATAGCAGACAGGGAATATAAAAGTAGTTCTTGTTTCTCTTAAAGTGCCTAGAAATGAAAGGTGGAATAAAAAAATAATAATAGTTTAAAAAGCAAGAACATGTATTCTTGGGGAAAGTTAGATAAGTACAAAAAAATAAAGAGTCCTTAAAGATACAAAGTAGGCAGAGGTACTCAACTGAAAAATAAATCTCAAATGCCTATTAAAGAATCTGGTACTTATTATTAGATATTATTTATCTATTCAGATGCTCCAGTTTCAAAAACAATGAATACCAAGAACAGCATAAGCACCTATGACAACTTTCAGAGTGATTATTAAAGGGCAGTACATGGCAGAATTGGACTGAAAAGTTCTTTCTTACCCAGCTTCTACTCAGCTTTCAACTACCAAGGTCTTTTCCCACAGATTAAAGCAAGGTTTTTGGGTTAAAAAGAAAATGAGGTACCCATATTGCAATCTTAACATCCACAACAAAGGCTACTATTGAAAATTCCTGGCAGCAATCTATTTTTGATAATCACTAGAAATAAATTCCTTAAATCAAAAGCTACTTTTTTGCTTCCATCCATCCCTTAATCTTGCATCAATTCTTCTAGCCAGCTCTAACCTAAGAAAATACATTGAAAGGGATTCATAAATGTAGAACCCAGCTTATCTCTGTAACACTAGCACATTTAAACACATTTCCCACAAGGCTTGAAAAATGAAAGCAAAGATTATACATTTTTGCTAAATTCGAATTTGTTATAAAAAATATGCATATAAGATATTTTTCTTTCAAAATAAAAATAACTTCTTTTGCCTCTTTAGGATAATACTCTCATGACTTAGATTACCTAATTTATCAAATAGAAGCACTCCAATGATAAAACAGATATTGCATTTTGCCATACATTAATATTGAGACGTAAGTAAGGAATAGCAATATGCGATTTTTAAATGAGTATTCCCTATACAATCACATCATGGACACATACAAAGTCAGATAGAAACTAAATGACTCATGGATTGTATACTCCTTGTCACTAATCTAGTCTTTAAGCCTAATAAAAAGAAATGTATGGCATATGTTCAGGCTTTCCTGAGGTTGTCCAGATGTGTTTACTACAACAGGAAATGAAGCAGACTAAATATATACACCAAAGTCTAGACATTTTATTCAAGAACAAAAAGACAGAAAACACACACTCATATATTCCACTCCACATTAGGCAGAATAATGGCCCCCTAAAAATGCAGATGTTCAAATTGCTGGAAACTGTTACTATGTTATGAGAATTAAGATTGCTCATGGAATGAAGATTGCTAATTTAATGACTTTACCATGGAAAGATTATCCTGGATCATCCACACAGGCCCAACATAATCATAAGTTCTTCACCAGTGGGTGATACAGATACCAGTGGGTGGATACAGATATGGAGGTTGAAGTGATGCAATGAGAAAAGGCCTTAACCTGCTGTTGCTGGCTTTGAAGATCAAGAGAGAGGAGCATGAGGCAAGTAATGACCAGGCTTTGGAGTTACATACATCTGGCTGAATAGTGTGAAAAGTGTTAAGATGGAGGATGGTGGTCATACTTTTGGGGGGGACAATTCAGAACAGAGTCACAAAGTTTCCAAGCATGAAACATATGTAGGAGTAATGAAAATATAATGTAAACTTTGGAATAAATCAGAAATATGTTATCCAGACAAGTAAAAATATATCAGCAAAAAAGGCAATACTTTTGTAATACTTGAAATACTATATAAGGTTGGAAAGTACAAGGAGTCCAAAAGATCTAGGTTCAAATCTCAAAACTGTGGCTTCCTTGGTGGCTAAGAGGGTAAAGAATCTGCCTGCAATGCAGGAGTTGTGGGATTAATCCCTGGGTTGTGAAGATGCCCTGGAGGAGAAAATGGCAACCTACCCCAGTATTCTTGCCTGAAAAATCCCAGGAACAGAAGACCTAGAGTCCAAAGGGTTGCAAAGAGTCTGAAATGACTGAGCACACAAACACACAAAGCAACAAAATTACAAAAAGACTAGTACATTATCCAAAACTTAGTAAAATTTCTGTAAATGTTAGCTACTGATAGCAACAGAATCGTTATTAGAATTTGAGAAAAAAAGTTAAGTTTCATGAGGCAGCAACCTGTGAGGAAATTTAGGAAGAAAGATAGAAACATTAATTGGTAGAAGAAATCTTCTACAAAAAGAACTTCTAAATGTATTCTTTTTATCATTGATTCTGTAAATTGAAATAAGTCATGATAATAAATATTCCATTAGAAATATAGTCTATGGAAGAATCTATAAAAATGTTGTATTACTGTGTTGTATATCTGAAACTATATAATCTCAAGGTGAGCCATACTTCACTTGAAAAAGAAATATAGTGTATTTGTTTAATGAATTAGTAGTACCTTGTGATAAGTTAGTACGTATTTGATGCCATTCATTTTCTAATCTCATAATACATATCTACCAAACTAATAGTGCTGAGAAAAATCTCTATTAACACAGTAAAGAATTTTATAAAATAGAATCATAGGCACCTAAAATGAGCATAATATAAATGTCTTGATTCAAATATTTTCTAAATTATAAAAAATTCTATACATGATATTTCATAGGTGCCACTCTTAAAAGACTTTTAAAAAGAAAAAAAATTATGACATTCCTATACTCAAATATTTTTAGAGAACATTATATAATATATCCCATCTTGAAGAGTCACAATGTTCAAATACACTAGACTTATTGGGTGTTATGGAGTCCTGGCCTAATCAAATTATTTAACTTTGTCTAGAATAGTGCTTTAAAAAAAAAAATCCATTATTCTATCACCAAAAGATTTATTTCTGTAACATGCCATGAAACAATTCTTATCTGGTAAAACGATTTGCAATATACAGATTTAGAATTTAGGATAATAAAACAAATCTATCATTTTTTTAAATTATTTGTTTTTGATGCAGTTCAGTTCAGTTCAGTTCAGTTGCTCAGTCATGTCCGACTCTTTGCGATACCATGAATTGCAACACGCCAGGCCTCCCTGTTCATCACCAACTCCCGGAGTTCACTCAGACTCACGTCCATCAAGTCAGTGATGCCATCCAGCCATCTCATCCTCTGTCATCCCCTTCTCCTCCTGCCCCCAATCCCTCCCAGCATCAGAGTCTTTTCCAGTGAGTCAACTCTTCACATGAGGTGGCCAAAGTACTGGAGTTTCAGCTTTAGCATCATTCCTTCCAAAGAAATCCCAGGGCTGATCTCCTTCAGAATGGACTGGTTGGATCTCCTTGCAGTCCAAGGCACTCTCAAGAGTCTTCTCCAACACCACAGATCAAAGGCATCAATTCTTCGGTGCCCAGCCTTCTTCACAGTCCAACTCTCACATCCATACATGACTACTGGAAAAACTATAGCCTTGAAAAGACGGACCTTTGTTGGCAAAGTAATGTCTCTGCTTTTCAATACGCTGTCTAGGTTGGTCATAACTTTTCTTCCAAGGAGTAAGCGTCTTTTAATTTCATGGCTGCAATCACCATCTAAAGTGATTTTGGAGCCCCCAAAAATAAAGTCTGACACTGTTTCCACTGTTTCCACATCTATTTCCCATAAAGTGATGGGACCGGATGCCATGATCTTCATTTTCTGAACGTTGAGCTTCAAGCCAACTTTTTCACTCTCCTTTTTCACTTTCATCAAGAGGCTTTTGAGTTCCTCTTCACTTTCTGCCATGAGAGTGGTGTCATCTGCATATCTGAGGTTATTGATATTTCTCCTGGCAATCTTGATTCCAGCTTGTGCTTCTTCCAGCCCAGCGTTTCTCATGATGTACTCTGCATATAAGTTAAATAAGCAGGGTGACAATATATAGCCTTGACATACTCCTTTTCCTATTTGGAACCAGTCTGTTGTTCCATGTCCAGTTCTAATTGTTGCTTCCTGACCTGCATATAGATTTCTCAAGAGGCAGATCAGGTGGTCTGGTATTCCCATCTCTTGAAGAATTTTCCACAGTTTCTTGTGATCCACACAGTCAAAGGCTTTGGCATAGTCAATAAAGCAGAAATAGATGTTTTTCTGGAACTCTCTTGCTTTTTTGATAATCCAGCAAAGGTTGGCAATTTGACCTCTGATTCCTCTGCCTTTTCTAAACCAGCTTGAACAATTGGAAGTTCATGGTTCACATATTGCTGAAGCCTGGCTTGGAGAATTTTGAGCATGATTTACTAGCGTGTGAGATGAGTGCAATTGTGCGGTAGTTTGAGCATTCTTTGGCATTGCCTTTCTTTGGGATTGGAATGAAAACTGACCTTTTCCAGTCTTGTGGCCACTGCTGAGTTTTCCAAATTTGCTGGCATATTGAGTGCAGCACTTTCACAGCATCATCTTTCAGGATTTGAAAGAGCTCAACTGGAATTCCATCACCTCCATCAGCTTTGTTCATAGTGATGCTTTCTAAGGCCCACTTGACTTCACACTTCAGGATGTCGGGCTCTAGGTGAATGATCACACCATCGTGATTATCTTAGTCATGAAGATCTTTTTTATACAGTTCTTCTGTGTATTCTTGCCATCTCTTCTTAATATCTTCTGCTTCTGTTAGGTCCATACCATTTCTGTCCTTTATCAAGAGCATCTTTGCATGAAATGTTCCCTTGGTATCTCTAATTTTCTTGACGAGATCTCTCGTCTTTCCCATTCTGTTGTTTTCCTCTATTTTTTTTGCATTGATCGCTGAGGAAGGCTTTCTTATCTCTTCTTACTATTCTTTGGAACTCTGCATTCAAATGCTTATATCTTTCCTTTTATCAGTGGAGAAATCACTCCAAAAGAATGAAGAGATGGAGCCAAAGCAAAAACAATACCCAGCTGTGGATGTGATTGGTGATAGGACAAGGTCCGATGCTGTAAAGAGCAATATTGCATAGGAACCTGGAATGTCAGGTCCATGAATCAGGGCAAATTGCAAGTGGTCAAACAGGAGATGGCAAGAGTGAACATTGACATTCTAGGAATCAGTGAACTAAAATGGACTGGAATGGGTGAATTTAACTCAGATGACCATTATATCTACTACTGCAGACAGGAATCCCTTAGAAGAAATGGAATAGCCATCATGGTCAACAAAAGAGTCTGAAATGCAGTACTGGTTGCAATCTCAAAAATGACAGAATGATCTCTGTTCATTTCCAAAGCAAACCATTCAATATCACATTAATCCAAGTCTATGCCCCAACCAGTAATGCTGAAGAAGCTGAAGTTTGACGATTCTATGAAGACCTACAAGACCTTTTAGAACTAACACCCGAAAAAGATGTCCTTTTCATTATAGGGGACTGGAATGCAAAAGTAGGAAGTCAAGAAATACCTGGAGTAACAGGAAAATTTGGCCTTGGAATATGGAATAAGCAGGGCAAAGACTAATAAGAGTTTTGCCAAGAAAATGCACTGGTCATAGCAAACACCCTCTTCCAACAACACAAGAGAAGACTCTACACATGGACATCACCAGATGGTCAACACCAAAATCAGATTGACTATATTCTTTGCAGCCAAAGATGGAGAAACTCTATACAGTCAACAAAAACAAGACCAGGAGCTGACTGTGGCTCAGATCATGAACTCCTTATTGCCAAATTCAGACTTAAATTGAAGAAAGTAGGGAAAACCACTAGACTATTCAGGTATGACCTAAATCAAATCCCTTATGATTATACAGTGGAAGTGAGAAATAGATTTAAGGGACTAGATCTGATAGACAAGAGTGCCTGGTGAACTATGGAATGAGGTTCGTGACATTGTACAGGAGACAGGGATCAAGACCATCCCCATGGAAAAGAAATGCAAAAAAGCAAAATGGCTGTCTGGGAGGCCTTACAAATAGCTGTGAAAAGAAGAGAAGCGAAAAGCAAAGGAGAAAAAGAAAGATATAAGAATCTGTTTTTAATTAATGATGTCCAATGGAAGTTTCTGCTACAATAGAAATATTCTCTGTGATATGCAATGCAGTAAGCACAAAACAGTTGCTTAATTACTGTTGGTGAAATAATTAAATACATAGCGATATTTAAAAATTATGGAATTAAATAAACTACAGGAAATGGTAGGATTTTCACATTTTAAAACACTTAAAATGCAGGTGCAAGAATTTGAGCTGTAATATAGCATCATATTGGTATAAAATATAGCCATTTGTATCAAAGTCTCATTGTTTCAAAAGTTGAGGAAGCTCCTATCATTTTGTAAAGCTATACTTCTTAAAATGTTCTTCATTATATTGGATTGAAATGTCATTTTCCATATCCAACACACCTTGATAGGAGTCCAGAATAGCAAAAAAAAATACATTCAGTGCAGTTTTTCCATCAAATATCCCAAAGACAAACTGAGAGAAAATGAAAAAGTTTATCTAACTTA
This sequence comes from Bubalus bubalis, assembly GCF_019923935.1. Classification (NCBI taxonomy): domain Eukaryota; kingdom Metazoa; phylum Chordata; class Mammalia; order Artiodactyla; family Bovidae; genus Bubalus; species Bubalus bubalis. The sequence continues at coordinate 69,387,746 of NC_059163.1, forward strand.
ACCAAATCTTTTCAAGTTAAATATGAGACTTTAGAACAAACTATTGTTGGCTGCAAAAGAAGTATATAACAGCCCTATGAAATGTAATATTTGTATATATATGCAATATATACATATATCCCCAATCTTTAAATTAAATGTTAAACTCAACATCACCTGACCAAAACCGTATAATTTATATGCAAAACGTTTGGCTCACTGTGAAACCAGTATAATTTACTCACACCAATAAAAGTAATTGCTGAAAAGAAAGATTTATTACTCAGTCAATCCAATATATTATAAACACAAACCAATATACAGCGGCAATCAATTTATTATACTATATAAAGCATTTAATGTGGAAACCAATTTATAATAAACCAAAGACAGTACTGACCACATTTTAAAAAAGCTTGATATAATATTCACATAAATTCCACACAAAAAATTGAAACTTGACTTTATAGATATCTCAGAAACACTGCACTTTTTTTTTTTTTTTAGTGTCAACTTTCAAGATAGTCAAATATTTGTAAAAACTAGGTTTCTTTTATTCCCATTGTGACTATGAAAGAAAGGAATTATTAACAAAACAGAGGTAGATTCTCCTTTAAAAGCTTAGAATTCTTCAAATCTGGTTAAGTAGTGGAATGCACCATGAAATAGCAGCTGCAGAAGCACATTTTTTGCTGACTTCGGTTTTATTTAAAGAAACAATTTAGCAGGACGGATTTTGCAAACAGTAACACATTTCTCCAATTCATATTTTAGATTTGCTGTAGCCAAAGGATCACTTGCCAGAGTAATAAAGCCTCTGTAACTTGGAATGGGTAGGTGTTTCTAAAACATTTCAATTATTCTCTAGATGATTCTGAGACATATGTGTCAAATGAATTTTAGGTATGCAAAATGAAACACTTAGAGGCAGTTGCAATGTCCTTTCTCATGAAATCCCATCTCTTCTGTCCTTACACTTGAATAATTATGTGCAAAGCTTTCTACGGATTAACAAGTAGGGAAGGAAAAAAAAAGGCAGGGAAATTTTAGGGGACAGCTTTCCAAATTCATTTCAGTGCAATTCAACTGACTCAGATTCATTAAGGTGTGTTCATTTTACTGCCAATGAGACAAGTAAAAATAATAATCCTAGTCATCATGGTGGCAAGTTATTGATCCCAAGTATCTTTCAGGATTTCTTCCAAAATTAATGACAAGAGCAGTTACTCTCAAGCCTGTGAGCACAGATTATGCAGAACTAACTTTAATTTTAAGGTGTTCAATTTCTATCCAATATGGGTTATATTTTAAAATTAAAATCATCTATGATTATAGGTTATCTGCAATTTACCTGGTGACACAACCAGATACTTCCTTTTAAAGTGATGATTTATTTTATAAAAGGAAGTTTCTCACTGTTCCTTAATAAAAGCTTATTAAACCAGTTAAATAAGGAAGACATTAGATTGAAGTGGTTCTAATGCCATGGTGATCTGTAGAAGAAAATCAGAATCTGAGCTGAAGGTTGTCTCAAAGTTACAAATTTGAAACTTAAGTGCAACCAGTAACATACAGTCAACTAGAATTTAAGCTGTAGCCAATTAATAGTTTTCTTACTTTGTTTGTTTCTGCCTTCTTTATATAAAAGTCTTTTTGCACTCCCCACCCACCCACAGACAGCTCCTATCTTCAGCCTTCCTAACCACTTTCAGTGTGGAGATGTCCAGTTGGAATAAAGTTGCTCAAATAAAATTAAAAAATATTAATATGCTTCAGTTTATCTTTTAACAGGCTTTACTTTTATAAACTCAGTGTAAAATAGTTTTATACAGCTTCTCAACAGGTAAAAGTATCTGTCTTCAATGCAGGAGATGCAGGTTCCATCCCTAGGTGGGGAAGATACCCTGGAGGAGTTAATGGCAATCCACTCCAGTATTCTTGCTGAAATATCCCATGGACAAAGGACTCTGGTAAGCTATAGTCCTAAGGGTCACAAAGAGTCAGACAGTACTGAGCACACACTGGATACAACTTCTCAACCTGTCAAAACCCTGATTACTTTTTTCTAGTCCTGAATTTTATTTTATTTCTCATGTCTACCATTTCTTGCTATAAAGTAAGATTTGGAACTGATACTGAGAAGGACCCAGTGGGACTCCTGGGAGCAAAAGCTTTTCTGTTTCCCCTATTTCTTGACCACTGGAAACACATTTTATTCACCCTCCAAGACCTTCCCTGAGTTCCAAAGCAGTTGGTTCAAACAGTTGCTATTAGGGAAGGGAGGGGATTCAGAGACAAGGGAGGAACAGTCAAGAGAAACAATAGTGCAACCTTAGGGCAAGGTCCTGGTTCCCCTGAAGAGATATACATAACAATATCTTTGAGAGGTTTTGCTGATACTGAAGTCCCCACCTGGTGGGAGAAGTTAGGGGTATACTGCCCACCAGCAAATAGACCCCCAGACTAGTTGACAACCCTGACTCCCACTTATTTCACGGGTAGCCAATCAGAAATATGTCTATGAGCTGATTATGCCCTCTTTGTACATTACTATAAAAGGTATCACTATACCTTTCAGGTCGGGAGGAAATTAATTTGTTGTCTGGATACAGAGGCAGAATACAGCTTCAAAAAGAGTACCCCAGAGCTCAAGTGCATCCTTTAATATACAGTTCAGTTCAGTCGCTCAGTCGTGTCCGACTCTTTGCCACCCCAGGAATCGCAGCACGCCAGGCTTCCCTGTCCATCACCAACTCCCGGAGTTCACTCAGACTCACGTCCATCGAGTCAGTGATGCCATCCAGCCATCTCATCCTCTGTCGTCCCCTTTTCCTGCCCCCAATCCCTCCCGGCATCAGAGTCTTTTCCAATGAGTCAACGCTTTGCATGAGGTGGCCAAAGTACTGGAGTTTCAGCTTTAACATCATTCCTTCCAAAGAACACCTAGGACTGATCTCCTTTAGAATGGACTGGTTGGATCTCCTTCCAGTCCAAGGGACTCTCAAGAGTCTTCTCCAACACCACAGTTCAAAAGCATCAATTCTTTGGCGCTCAGCCTTCTTCACAGTCCAACTCTCACATCCAAACATGACCACAGGAAAAACCATAGCCTTGACTAGACGGACCTTTGTTGACAAAGTAATGTCTCTGCCTTTGAATATGCTATCTAGGTTGGTCATAACTTTTCTTCCAAGGAGTAAGCGTCTTTTAATTACATGGCTGCAGTCACCATCTGCACTGATTTTGGAGCCCCCAAAAATAAAGTCTGACACTGTTTCCACTGTTTCCCCATCTATTTGCCATGAAGTGATGGGACCAGATGCCATGATCTTCGTTTTCTGAATGTTGAGCTTTAAGTCAACTTTTTCACTCTCCACTTTCACTTTCATCAAGAGGCTTTTGAGTTCCTCTTCACTTTCTGCCATAAGGGTGGTGTCATCTGCATATCTGAGGTTATTGATATCTCTCCCAGCAATCTTGATTCCAGCTTGTGCTTCTTCCAGCCCAGCGTTTCTCATGATGTACTCTGCATATAAGTTAAATAAACAGGGTGAAAATATTCAGCCTTGACGTACTCCTTTTCCTATTTGGAACCAGTCTGTTGTTCCATGTCCAGTTCTAACTGTTGCTTCCTGACCTGCATATAGATTTCTCAAGAGGCAGGTCAGGTCGTCTGGTATTCCCATCTCTTTCAGAATTTTCCACAGTTTATTGTGATCCACACAGTCAAAGACTTTGGCATAGTCAATAAAGCAGAAATAGATATTTTTCTGAAACTCTCTTGCTTTTTCCATGATCCAGCAGATGTTGGCAATTTGATCTCTGATTCCTTTGCCTTTTCTAAACCAGCTTGAACAACTGGAAGTTCATGGTTCACATATTGCTGAAGCCTGGCTTGGAGAATTTTGAGCATTACTTTACTAGCGTGTGAGATGAGTACAATTGTATGGTAGTTTGAGCATTCTTTGGCATTGCCTTTCTTTGGGATTGGAATGAAAACTGACCTTTTCCAGTCCTGTGGCCACTGCTGAGTTTTCCAAATTTGCTGGCACATTGAGTACAGCACTTTCACAGCATCATCTTTCAGGATTTTAAATAGCTCAACTGGAATCCCATCACTTCTACTAGCTTTGTTGTTAGTGATGCTTTCTAAGGCCCAATTGACTTCACATTCCAGGATGTCTGGCTCTAGGTCAGTGATCACACCATCGTGATGATCTGGGTCGTGAAGATCGTTTTTGTACAGTTCTTCTGTGTATTCTCACCATCTCTTCTTAATATCTTCTGCTTCTGTTAGGTCCATACCATTTCTGTCCTTTATCGAGCCCATCTTTGCATGAAATGTTCCCTTGGTATCTCTAATTTTCTTGAAGAGATCTCTAGTTTCCCATTCTGTTGTTTTCCTCTCTTTCTTTGCACTGATTGCTGAAGAAGGCTTTCTTATCTCTTCTTGCTATTCTTTGGAACTCTGCATTCAGATGCTTATATCTTTCCTTTTCTCCTTTGCGTTTCACTTCTCTTCTTTTCACAGCTATTTGTAAGGCCTCCCCAGACAGCCATTTTGCTTTTATGCATTTCTCTTCCATGGGGATGGTCTTGATCTCTGTCTCCTGTACAGTGTCACGAACCTCATTCCGTAGTTCATCAGGCACTCTATCTATCAGATCTAGGCCCTTAAATCTGTTTCTCACTTCCACTGTATAATCATAAGGGATTTGATTTAGGTCATACTTGAATGGTCTAGTGGTTTTCCCTACTTTCTTCAATTTCAGTCTGAATTTGGCAATAAGGAGTTCATGATCGGAGCCACAGTCAGCTCCTGGTCTTGTTTTTGTTGACTGTATAGAGCTTCTCCATCTTTGGCTGCAAGGAATATAATCAATCTGATTTTGGTGTTGACCATATGGTGATGTCCATGTGTAGAGTCTTTTCTTATGTTGTTGGAAAAGGGTGTTTGCTATGACCAGTGCATTTTCTTGGCAAAACTGTATTAGTCTTTGCCCTGCTTCATTCCGTATTCCAAGGCCAAATTTGCCTGTTACTCCAGGTGTTTCTTGACTTCCTACTTTTGCATTCCAGTCCCCTATAATGAAAAGGACATCTTTTTCGGGTGTTAGTTCTAAAAGGTCTTGTTAGGATGTGTAAACTGAGGTCTGGGAGTAATAAATTGCTTAGCCTATCTCTGTCTAGCTATGGGGCATCTTTTCCCACTATGACAAAATGTATATATTGTAATTCAAAAGTAGATAGTATCTTTGAACTCTGCCAGACACCTTGCTAAGAATTTCATATTCAGTATCTCATTTAATAAAAAACAACAGCTCTATGAATTGTTACATTATTTTTGCAGTCATTTTAAATAAAGAAGTCTTTTTAGCCCATAATTTTATTAGCTGATTAAAAGTCCATCATAATTATAATAGTAATTTGGTTATTCAGGATCTGTAAATTTTCCCTTCATTTATGCTGATCTGGGTGTGAACAGAGGAAACAGAAAATTATGATTTGGCATAGATTCCAGTCTAGACCAATATTTCTTCATCCTTCCAACTACACTACATCATTTCCCAATTTTAGGTCCACTGCTTCATTAGGGAAAATAAATACATACACATGAATAAGCAAATAGGAGCAAAGTCAAGAACACACACACACACACACACACACACGAGAATTAACTTAAACATTGACTTCCAGGAGTATTTACAACATTAAAGTGGTGATAAAGATAGCCTGCTAGGTTCCTATGTCCATGGAATTTCCCAGGCAAGAATTCTGGAGTGGCTTGCCATTTCCCTCTCCAGGAGATCTTCCTGACCCAAAGATCAAATCTATATCTTCTACTTGGCAGGCTGAACTACCTGGGAAGCTAGCGTAGTTTATCCTTTTAAATCTTCATATTGTCATTTCAGGTATTTTCACAATCATTTCACAATTTTTTTTTTTTTTTACCTTCTATATGACAAAATGGCAGATATTTTCTTTGTCTTATCATCATGTCCCTAACGTATCATAGTACTTTGCAAGTATGAGATGTGTAAATATATGTTTGTGAAGGTAATATAACATTTGGATGTCTTAGTCTTTTTAGACTGCTATAACAAAATACTACAGATAGAGAGATTGTGTTCTTATAGTTCTGAAGCAGTGGAATTTCAAAATCAGGGTGCTAACATGCTCAGCTTCTGATGAGGACCCCCTTCTGGCTAGCAGACTGTCAATTTCTCCCTATGTATGCACAAGATGTAGTGAGTTAGAGAAGTCTGTGAGGTCTCTCTGAGAAGAACACTAACTCCATTTAAAAGGGCTCAATCTTTATAAACTAATCACCTCCCAAAGGTCCCACCTCCTAATAGCATCCCCATTGGGAGTTAGGAGGAAATATATGAATTTAGGGAAATACATATTCAGACCAGAGCAGTTGGAAGCACATTTTATTGTAGGATTTGATTGGGTATTTAAAAGGAAGCTGTCTAATAAGACTAGTCTCAACTTTCCCATGTCTTACAGTCTTACATTTTACCTTCTTTAATATTCATTTCAAGTATTTAGCTCTTTCTCTCTCTCTCTCTTTTTTTTTTTTTTTTTTTTTTTTTTTGGCTTCACTGCATTACATGTGAGAGCTTAGGGACTGAACCTGAGTTCCATGTATTGGAAACATGGAGTCTTAACCAGTGGACCACCAGGGAAGTCCCTCAAATATTTCTAATGGGGCAAAGACTGAACATAAAAGGAAAAATAAGATAGGTTTGAGTGGATTTATTTGAAAATTAGCTAAATTATCTGATTAGTAAGGGATAGATAGTGTGAAATGAGAAAAGTCAGCCAAATTTAAAAGATGAAGGGGCATATTGTCAGGGTCAGCAGTATTCATTACCTTTTAAAAATGATTGACTATTGAATTATGAATTCCCCATCATGTCATGTTTCAGAAAATTGGATAACTATCTTCAGGATAATTAATTTATTTCTTCTTTTTAAATTATTCATTCATTTAATTAATAAATAATTATATGGCACCAAACATTTATCAGATATCAGGTTGTTTTTCAGGTGTTAAATCGCGTTGTGACCACATGTACTGTAGTATGCCAGGTTTCTCTGTCCTTCTTCATCTTCTGGAGTTTGCCCAAACACTTGCCTACTGAGTTGGTCATGCTATCCAACCATCTCGTCTTCTGTCTTACCTTTTCCCTCCTGCCTTCAATTTTTCCCAGCATCAGGATCTTTTCCCAGTGAGTCAGTTCTTTACATCAGGTGGCCAAACTATTGGAACTTCAGCTTCAGCATAAGTCCTTCTAATGAATATTCAGGGTTTATTTCCTTTAGGGTGGACTGGTTTGATCTCCTTGAAGATCAAGGGACCCTCAAAAGTCTTCTTCAGCACCACAGTATGAAAGAATCAGTTCTTCAAGACTCACCCTTCTTTATAGTCTAGCTTTCACATCTGTGCATGACTACAAAACCATAGCTTTAACTATATGGACCTTTGTTGATAAAATGATGTCTCTGCTTTTCAGTATGCTGTCTAAATTGGTCATAGCTTTCCTTTCAAGGAGAGAGTGTCTTTTAATTTCATATCTGTAGTCACTGTCCATAGTAATTTTGGACACCAGGAAGGTTAAATCTGCCACTATTTCCACTTTTTTTCCCTTTTGTTTGCCATGAAATGATGTAACCAAATGCTATGATTTTAGTTAATTCTGTGTTAAATTTCAAGTCAACTTTTTTACTTTCCCAAGAGTCCCTTTTCAACATTCAAATTTCAGCAATCAGTCAGGAAAAACATGACCAGGAGCTGACTGTGACTCAGATCACAAACTTTTGTTGTTCAGTTGCTCTGTCGTTTCCAACTCTTTGTGACCCCATGAACTACAGCACTCCTTATTTCAAAATTCAGGCTTAAATGAAGAAAATAGAGAAAGGCACTAGGCCATTCAATTATGACCTAAATCAAATCCCTTATGATTATACAGTGGAGTGATGAATATATCAAGGGATTACTATACATGGTAGACAGAATGCCTGAGGACAGAGGACAGAGGTTTGTAACACTGTACATGAGATGGTGACCAAAAGCATCCCAATATGGGGTCAGATTTATTCTTCCCTGTTATAGTTCCAGAAACCCCGCATGCTAAGATCAGCAGATACTCACGTCCTTTAAATAAAATGGATTAGTACATTTGAATCTCCACATCCATGCATGGGAATCCAAAGATACAGAAGGCCTACCAGTACCTATGATGTTATTGTTAAAGAGTAAAAAATTAAAAGAATTATTTTCAATATTATAAAGAATTACAGATATTAGCTGCTGTAAAAGACAGAAGAAAAGGAAAGGAAAGTAGCTTGAATGGGTCATTGAAGGTGTATTTGATCTCCTTTTGCCCCTATCTTTTCTTCACCTTAAACTTATCTCTCCCTTTCATTCTCAAATGGTTTGCTTTTTAGGTCTTGTCTGGGCTTTGTATGCTATAGAAGCTGAAGAAAATATTAGCTGAAAATCACTAGTTCTGGTACAATTTTATTCCAAAGTAAGATGATGTTGTTATCTGAGAATTTGAGTTGGAAATCCATAATTTGTGGCTGTGCCCTTCCCCAGTTGGACCCAGAAAAGCCTTCTCTGGGAACTCCAAATCATGAGCAAAAAGCAATTTACACAGAAGAATTCTTCTCTCTAAAGAATTTGGCATTGGGGAGTGATTTATTGCAGCTTAGCTGTGTTTGTAACAATCTTAAGAGTGCTTTACATACACATGTCTACATTTACAAACTTGGATTTACTTTATAATTAATTCGTCACAATTAAATATTTTATTGCATCACATCATGGCAAATAGATGCAGAAACAATGGAAACCGTGACAAACTTTATTTTCTTGGGCTCCAAAATCACTGCAGAGGGTGCTGCAGCCATGAAGTTAAAAGACACGTGCTCCTTGGAAGAAAACCTATGACTAAGCTAGAGAGCATATTAAAAAGCAGAGACATTACTTTGATGACAAAGGTCTGTCTAGTCAAAGCTATGATTTTCCAGTGGTCATGTATGGATGTGAGAGTTGCACCATAAAGAAAGCTGAACACTGAAGAATTGATGCTTTCGAACTGTGGTGTTGGAGAAGACTCTTGCTGTCCCTTGGACATCAAGGGGATCCAATCACTGGAAAGACTGATGCTGAAGCTGAAGCTCCAATACTTTGGCCATTTGATGTGAAGAAATGACTCATTTGAAAAGACCCTGATGCTGAGAAAGATTGAAGGCAGGAGGAGAAGGGGATGACAGAGGATGAGATAGTTGGATGGCATCACCAACTCAATGGACATGAGTTTGAGCAAGCTCTGGAAGTTGGTGATGGACAGGAAGGCCTGATGTGCTGCAGTCCATGGGGTCACAAAGATTCAGACACAACTGAGTGATTGAACTGAACTGAACTGACTCCCACTGAACAGATTGCTTATTTTATATTCTCCCATATAGTCTATGTAAACAAATTGAAAATACTAATGTTTTAAAATCTAGCATAGAAATAATAGTTAATTTTTATAAGTCTGATCAATTGTTGAGGCATTGTTGTAAAGCAGTAGTATCAGAGAGACAAGCCATTATAAAATAAATTTCACATCCATTAACTTTCAATTGATATCTGCTATTAAGCCAAGGAGAATAGTAGAAAAGTGAAAAGGAACTAATAATTATTCAGTATTAAAATTCAGCTAACCACTAAAAGTAGAAATGATATGTCACCAATAATGTATAATAAAAATTTCTGTATTTAAAATAACAGTGAAGACTTACTGAGAGCTTATTATGTGCCAGGTACTGTTTCAAATAGTAACATATCTAATATGAACTAATTTACTAATGCTCATAATAACTCTAAGAATTTGATTAAAAAAAAAAAATGAGACACAAGAAATAAGTAGCTTGCCTAAGATCACACAGCTAGTACTGATGGAGTTAAGAATCATACCCAGGATGCATTATTACACATACCCTTCCATTAACTCTTATTTTTCCCTGCTTCATACTGACTCATATCTGTACACACACACACACACACACACAAGGTAAAATAATTTATATTTTTGCCTTATTGGGTTTCTAGCCCCAGAAAAATGTGTCATAATGTAAAAGAATTTCTTCTAAGAAATGAGAGCATATTGAGGTCTTTTCAGATGTTTTCTTGTCTACTTCAAAAAAATAAAATGTGATTTCATTGAAGACATTGCAAGAATTATAAACCCAAACTGTTTTGAAAGTCAAGAAGAATAAAAGACTCTGCTAGTCCAGAGTAACCATCATCTTACTATGAAAATGATGCTTTAAGATTCCTATTTCAAGTGATGGAACTGGAAAAAAACTCTTTAAAAAAATCTAAAATTAAAAATAACTCTTTCAATTAAATATGGATAACCTTAATAAAAAGTAATAATGAAAGTTTGTTGTCAAAAAAACTGTTTTGTTATACAATGAAAGATGTAGGCAAGTTTGTGTTTGTTATGTGGCGTTGACCTAGTGAAGACTTATATTTGTCCTTAAATATATATGAAAAGCATACTAGCATGCAAATTCTTTTAGGAAATGGATTGCAGTCATGTGATGAAAAAAGAAATAAAACGTGTTTTAAGCAGCTTTACATGCATTTTAAAATTTCTTGATTTTCATTTTTATTACCCAAGTCATTACAAGCCTGTATCTACTATAAGTTAGCAAGAAAATCAGTTGATTCTTTTATATCCCTTTCCTGATAGCACAATGAAATTAAAGCAGTATGTTTTGACACATTTATTAACAAGATCAAAGTACATTTTCCTTTAATTATATTTAGTTGATGGCCTTGACAGTTTGTAGAATTATTGGTTTATTCAAATGGGGAAGACAGATAGCATTGATATATATTTTTATAAAATTATATATATATATGATATATAAAAGTATGCTAATAAAAGGTGTGCATAAGTAGAAAGAGTGCTTTCCTCAGGTTTTAATACATTTAAAAGGCTGTCAAAATATTTTGCTTTCTGATTTTTAGATTAAATAATCTTCTATATCTATCTCTCTATGTGCATTAAAGCTCTTTAGAACAGTCTTAAACATAAAAGTCTTAGTCTCAAAGATCTCCTAATATGAATTAATTTCTTATGCTTAGTAGAGTTTACAATTTTTTTAAAGGATTACAGCATTTTTGGAACTTCTGTATACCAATATAGAAAATTTACTAAACTAAAATCAAAGCTATTATTTAAATTTCTTATTTTTCATCACAACCACTGTCATCATTATGATTATTTTTGTGATAACAATCAACCACCACCCATTTCATCTTTTATTACAGCTGCTTTTATTTAAGAGCACTACATATTTCTTTCTCCAAACACTTACCCTTCATAAACATATGTGTCCAAGTGATTAATATTGGTTTTTCTCACCAAAAGCTGCCTGCTCCTTTCCTTTATGTATTTTAAGAAATGGATTTTGATTCATTCCTCTTCTTCATGTTCACCTCTATCTTTTTTGACTCTCATTTTCATCCTCTCAATTTCTTTCACTCCTTGTTTCCTTCATTTTACAACAATTATGAATGACAAAGTCCCTCCAAAAACTTCAGTCTAGTAAAAGAGACAGACAAGTCAACAGGCTGCAATAGTACAACCTGCCAAATTTTAGGTAAGTATAATACTGTGAAAATCTATAAGGAACCTATATCAGTCTTGCATGTAAGTTCTAGAAGGTCTTATAGGTCTTCATGGAACCATCCGACTTCAGTATTACTGGTTGGGGCATATGGATCATTATGATAGTGAATGGCTTGCCTTGTAAACAGAGGTTATTCTGTCATTTTTGAGATTGCATCCAAGTATTGCCTTTCGGATTTGTTTGTTGACTATGACGGCTACTCCGTTTCTCCTAAGGAATTCTTGCCCACAGTAGTAGATATAATGGTTATCTGAGTTAACTTCACCCATTTCAGTCCATTTTAGTTAGCTGATTCCTAAAATGTTGATGTTCACTCTTGCCATCTCCTGTTTGACCACTTCCAATTTGCCTTGATTCTTGGACCTAACATTCCAGGTTCCTATGCAATATTGCTCTTTACAGCATCAGACTTTACTTCCATCACCGGTCACATTCACAACTGGGTGTTGGTTTTGCTTTTGCTCCATCTCTTCCTTTTTTCTGGAGTTATTTCTCCACTGATCTCCAGTAGCATATTGGGCACCTACCAACCTGGGTGTTCATCTTTCAGTGTCCTATCTTTTTGCCTTTTCATACTGTTCATGGGGTACTCAAGGAAGGAATTTAAGGTTTTGTCAGAACTCTCAAGCATGACCCATTTGTCTTAGGTGGCCTCAAATGACATGGCTCATAGTTTCATTGAGTTAGACAAGGCTATGGTCCGTGTGATCAGATTGATTAGTTTTCTGTGAGTGTGGTTTTCAGTCTGTCTGCCCTCTGATGGAGAAGCATAAGAGTCTTATGGCCGCTTCCTGATGGGAGAGACTGACTGAGAAGAAAACTGGGTCTTGTTCTGATGGGTGGGGCCATGATCAGTAAATCTTTAATCCTATTTTTTGTTGATGGGGAGGGCTATGTTCCCTTCCTGTTATTTGACCTGAGGCCAAACTATGCTGGAGGTAATGAAAATAATGGGACCTCCTTCAAAAGGTCCCATGCAAACACTGATGCACTCAGTGCCCTCAACCTTACAGCAGGCTACTTACTGCCAACCCACACCTTTGCCAGAGACTCCTGGACCCTCACAGGCAAGTCTAGGTCAGTCTCTTGTGGGGTCAATCACTGCTCCTTTCTCCTGAGTCCTCATCCACACAAAATTTTGTTTGTGCCCTCCAAGAGTCTGCTTCCCAGTCCTGTGTAAGTTCTGGCAGCTCTATGGTGGGGTCAGTGGAGACCTCCTACAAGAGGGCTTATGCCATACCTAGGTCTACTGCACCTAGAGCCCCTATAACAACAAACTGTGGAAAATTCTTAAAGAGATGGGAATAACAGACCACCTGACCTGCCTCCTGAGAAATCTGTATGCAGGTCAGAAAGCAACATTTAGAACTGAACATGGAACAGACTGGTTCCAAATAGGGAAAGGAGTACATCAAGCCTGTATATTGTCACCTTGCTTATTTAACACATATGAAGAGTACACCATGAGAAATGCTGGACTGAATGAAACACAAGGTGGAATCTAGATTGCCAGGATAAATGTCAATAATTTCAGATATGCAGATGACACCACACTTATGGCAGAAAGAGAAGAATAATTAAAGAGGCTCTTGATGAAAGTGAAAGAGAAGAGTGAAAAAGTTGGCTTAAAACTCAGCATTCATAAAACTAGGATCATGGCATCTGGGCCCATCACTTCATGGCAAATAAATGGGGAAACAATGGAAACAGTGAGAGACTTTATTTTGGAGGGGCTCCAAAATCACTACAGAGGGTGACTGCAGGCATGAACTTAAAAGACACATGCTCCTTGGATGAAAAGTTATGACTAACTTAGACAGCATATTAAAAAGCAGAGACATTACTTTGCCAACAAAGGTCCATCTAGTCAAGGCTATGGGTTTTCCAGTAGTCATTGATGGATGTGAGAGTTGGACTATAAAGAAAGCTGAGAGCCGAAGAATTGATCCTTTTGAACTGTGGTGTTGGAGTAGAATCCTGTGAGTCCCTTGGACTGCAAGGAGATCCAATCAGTCCATCCTAAAGGAACAGAGTCCTGAATATTCATTGGAAGGACTGATGCTGAAGTTGAAACTCCAATACTTTGGCCACCTGATGAGAAGAGCTGACTTATTTGAAAAGACCCTGATGCTGGGAAAGATTGAAGGCAAAAAGAGAAGGGGATGAGAGAGGATGAGATGGTTTGATGGCATTACCAACTCAATGGACATGAGCTTGAGTATACTTCAGGAGTTGGTGATGGACAGGGCGGCCTGGCATACTGCAGTCCATGAAGTTGCAAAGAGTCAGACACGACTGAATGACTGAACTGAACTGATATCGGTCTTAAGGGATTAGGATACAACAACAAAATGTTTACATACATGTCTTTTAAGTTGAATCTGCAAAATTCACTATCAATATTAGAGATAAGCGGCTGAATCCAGATGCTTAGCTATAAATTTTTGCTAGAACTTTCCAGTTCTATATTTCTGGAATTCTTATAACAACATACCAGTTTAATCAGTTTGAAACTCACTTTTAGGTGCTAGTTGATTAGTTGACCAGTTCACCATAAAGTTTAAACTGGAATCATAAAATAGGTCATGATCTATAATCTGCAATAACTCCTGGAGAGTGTCATTCTTTATCACTGACAAGTGAGCTAATGACAAGTCTCTAAATCTGTCTTCTTTTTGCTCTTCTCTGAAAGAAAATGAAATTGCTTGAAAAATTCAATGAATATGCTCTCCTATCACTAGGCAGTCTTCAGTTAATATTGTGTTATGATGCAAAAAAATATGGAATGGTAAATGTGAACCTTTATACTGCATTAAATAACATTTTATGAACAAAAATAGAACATATAATATCGTAGCACAGAGGAAGAACATGAGAATGGGAAATAAGATGTAATTTATTTTCTTAAAATGACTGTTGTCTATTATATCTCAGTTCTATATCTCTTTATAATAGATATTCTTATCAGACATTTATCTTCCATCACTTCCTGACATAATGCACATCTTGTGATTTCCAATTTTATCACACAATAAACTTTATGTTCTCAAAAAATAACATGAGTTAGAATTGACTAAAAATAATCCACAGTATTACCATAGATGTTTCAAACTAAAAAAACTGATTCTTTGAACTGCAACTGGCTATAGAAAATGGATTTTGGAGGACCTTGATGGATTCTCCCAAAACAATCTCAAGACGTTTCAAAGATTTTATTTATACTTAAATAACAGATAATTTGTTAAGCTCATTACATGAAAATGAAGACAAGACAAAAGAGATTTCTGCTTGTATTTCATCTTTTGGGGGCAGTTTTCTCCATAATAATAATTGTGCTTAAATAGCAATATAAAATTTGCTTGTGCTACATCATTGTGTTAATTTTCTTATGACACATTTTAAATTAAAAATCAACAATGACTTTCTGCTTGATTATGATACAAAAATAAAAACAATTTCAAAGCATCACATAAAATTATACTCTACCCAAATCTACCAAATTTGATCATTTTTGCCATATCTGCGAAATGTCTCCTTTTCCCTAACTTTGCCTTTACAATCATCATCACTACCACGTTACTAAAAACTTCTAAACTCCCGTTTCATCTAAAATGCTTTACCAGTACAGAAATACAATCTGCCTTATACCTCTTATTCAGACCTAAAATACCTATGGATCTTTCCTCCTAATCTTCTCTTACAAATTGAACTAAAATTATGTACTTTTCTATTCTTGACATACTTGATTATTTTATAAAATTAATAACAACAAATAAGCATTGTTTTGCCTATAGATGACCCATCTGGATACAGGAGAGATTGACTCTATCAGATTTAATAAAAAAATTATGGAAATTAATTATATAGACCTTATACCCATTCTTCTGTGAAGACAATTTTTAAAAATGCTTATCTGAGTGACAAATTATTAGCTTTAACATCTGACAAATCATGTTCTTGTTGACTTTTTTTTTTTCTGTCTCTGCATTATCTAAAGTCAAATGCAGTTTAACATCTGTAGTAGTATAAATCTACTACAAGTGGCCAGATGCTATAGAGAGCTTTTGAATAAATATTTTACTGCAACTCTACAAGATTCAAAGAGGAATCTTGTATTAGACAATGAGGTTTTGAATTCCTGATCCAGAGAACTAGCTTTGTTGCCATGAGCACCAAGATGTAAAGTGATATAACAACAGCATTGACTTAATCAATTTATAAGGTAACATTTAACACATTGCTTGGCACATAATGCTTAAATGTCAATTGTTGCTTTAATGACCAAAGATAGAAAAGGCTGTCAATAAACAGAATGCTTTACATATAAATACATTACCATATTCATTTTTACTATTTCATGTATATATATATATATATCCTAAACTGAGAACTAAACTGAGGGACTGCACTGAACTGAACTGAAACTGAAAACTGCTGCAGGGCAGAGATAAATCTTAAACTCTTCCTACAACCTATCTAACACAATCTCTGTAACTAATTTATTTGTTGTTGTTCATTCACTCAGTTCTGTCCTTCTCTTTGGTACCCCATGTACTGCAGCACACCAGGCTTCTCTGTCCTTCACCATCTCCTGGAGTTTGCTCAAACTCATATCTATCGAGTTGGTGATGCCAACCAACCATCTCATCCTCTGTTGTCCCCATCTCCTCCTGCCTTCAGTCTTTCCCAGCATCAGGGTCTTTTCCAATGAGTCAGTTCTTCACATCAGGCTGCCAAAGAATTGGAGCTTCAGCTTTAGCATCAGTTCTTCATAATTGAATACCAGTATGAAATAACCCTAAGAAATATTATCTTGAAGCTCAAAGAAACCAATATTTTATTTTAAAGTTTCTTAAAATATAGCATATAGCTACAAATAAAGGCCAGACCTTTATGGTGCACCTGCATTTTTAAATATGCCTTGTATATATTTGAAAGAGTAAAACCCATTCTGGAGGGTATGAGATACAAAATTTCACTCTTGATTTATTAAGTAGAGATATTTTTAGTTTCCTATAAATTTTAGTGTATTTTCAAGAGACTTGGGAAGTCTATAATTATTTTAGATACTAACTTCACTTAGTATTTAAAATAGAAAAGTAAAGCAAAAGTTCTAAGATATTAGTGGTATTTGGGGCTTATTTGGAAGATACAATAGCTGAAAATATCTTAAGATTAATTTCTAAGCTTTTTCAAACTTCTCCCAATTATATTAAAAAGCACACACACACAATTTTAATGTAAAGTTGTGGGAAAGATCTATCTTAAGATTAAAGAAGCTAAATTATAAACTACTTAAATATTATTGTAATGTTTACATCTTATTTTAGAGTAGCAGTTTAGCTGCTAAGTTGTGTCCAACTCTTGAGACCCCATGGACTGTAGCCTGCCAGGCTTGTCTGTCCATGGTATTCTCCAGGCAAGAATACTGGAGTGGGTTGCCATTTCCTTCTTAAGGGGATCTTCCTGACCCTGGGACTGAACCCAGGTATCCTGCATTGTAGGCGGATTCTTTACCAACTGAGCTACAAGGGAAGAGTACAAAGACAAATAATGTAAAACAGCTCTCTAAAAATGTCATTCATACCTGAAAATATTTCAAAGCCATAAAAGATTAAATTTTATAAAAATTTTACTTAGGCTTTATTTTAAGAAAAATTCATGCAATAAAATATTCAGTCTGTTTTATCTTAATCTGAACTATATAAAATTGTATTTGAAATCTCAAGGCTCTAGAAGTGGTAAGCCTGGTAGTAATTTATTTTCCATAAAAATTCTATGATGCTGATATCATATAGTGTTACCTACATTCTTAAATTATCAGTTTCTCTATCAGCTGGCTTTTCTTGCATTATAAATCACCTCAAAATATAATGGTTTAAGAAAATAAGATTTATTTAGTTCATCAGTCAGTTCAGTCTCTCAGTCGTGTATAACTCTTTGCAACCCTATGGACTGCAGCACACCAGCCCTCCCTGTCCATCACTAACTCCTGGAGCTGCTCAAACTCGTGTCCATCGAGTTGGTGATGCCATCCAACCATCTCATCCTCTGTCATCCCTTTCTCCTCCTGCCTTCAGTCTTTCCCAGCATCAGGGTCTTTTCCAATGAGTCAGTTCTTCACATCAGGTGGCCAAAGAATTGGAGTTTCAGCTTTAGCATCAGTTCTTCCAATGATTATTCAGGACTGATTTCCTTTAGGATGAACTGGTTGGATCTCGCTGCAGTCCAAGGGACTCTCAAGAGTCTTCTCCAACACCAGAGTTCCAAAGCATCACTTCTTTGGCGCTCAGCTTTCTTTAGAATCCAACTCTTACATCCATACTATTTATGTTCTATTTAGTTCATAGTTCTATTTAGTTCATAGTTCAGAGAAATAGCAAGTTAGCCTGGACTCAACAAGGCAGTTCTGCTGGTTTGAGCCAGGCTTGAATGATCTTGACTGGGCTTCAATCTTGTATCTGCATAAGGGTGCCAGCTCCACTGGGGGCTAGCTGACAGTCAACTGGGAGTCTCGAGCTTTACTCCCCAGGGTCACTCATATTCCAGAAATCTAGTCTGGCCTGTCCACAACACCAGTAAGAAATCTCTTTTCAAGTCTCTGCTTTCATCTATTTTGCTACTGTCCCTACTGACTCAGATAGTAAAGAATCTGGCAGAAATGCAAGAGCCCCAGGTTCAATCCCTGGCTCAGGAAGATCACCTATAGAAGGGAATGGCAATCCACTCCAGTGTTCTTGCCTGGAAAATTCTATGGACAGAGGTGCCCAGTGGCCTACAGTCCATGGGGTCGCAAACAGACACAGCTGAATGACTAATACACTTTATTGATCAAACAAAATCACCTGTCAAGCCCAGAATCTATGTGGGAAAGTTTCCCTAAGATGGAGCTAAGGGGTGGCTAGGATAAGTTGGAGGCCATTATTGCAACAATCTACAATAGCCATTTGAACATTTTTATTCTAATGCCAGAAACCAGTAAATCAAAAGTTATTGAAAAAATTAAGATTGGGTACCACAGAGAATTTCATATACTGGATTACTCTTAGTAGATGATTGATAAATGTTGGCAGATTGAAGTGAGTTTTTATGAAGGGCATAAATTAACAAAGCATGTTACAAAACTACTTTCAACTAGAGTGAAAACAATCATCACAGCAACCAATACATTATAAGAATGATGATAGGGGTAAAACAAAAAAGGAGTGAAATTAAAATATAGCTAATTGAGAATCTTAAAATCTAAGTACAGATTTGAATTCATTGAGAAAGGTTACTGAAGTAAGTATTAAAAATATTGGATAGAAAAAAGTTGATTATTGATTAAATAAATATAGAATATAAATTTTGGATTAGGGGATCAGTCACACTGGATAAAAGTAAACTTGAAAAATTGTTATTAACTTATAAATTTCATAATTACAAGGCCTATGTATGTTTTTAATTATTATATCCCATTGATACCTTTATGTTTAGTGAGGTGCTTGGCATAAACTCAGAACTGATAATTATTTTTACTGATTTAACCAATTAAATAGTTTTATTTTATTTCATTTTATATTTTTATTTTATTGAAATATCAGTGTCGGTAGCAAAGTTAGGCATTACTGACAAAATGGAGGTACAGCCCCAACTCCCTCTCGTCATTCTGCAGGCATGGTCCTGGGATGAAGAGGTTAGCTCTTGTGATTCTTATATGTTCTTCCCTTTCTTTGGGTGAGTTGGCTGGAAAGAATGTTAAGGTGCTTGAGAGAAGCATGAGAGAGCACAAAGCCTTCTACAGTTGTGCCCAGAAAATAATCTATAAAAAAAACCATTGACATTTGTTCAAGGATCTTTACAAAGAATGTCCCAGGATGAGCCTGCAGGGCGCAGCTGAGGCCATGGGAAGGATTGTTATCTGAGACCTGTTTGTGAGGGAAATACTTATGGCAAAAGAAGATTGCTGAGTTTCAGATCAGATCAGTCGCTCAGTCATGTCCAACTCTTTGCGACCCCATGAATTGCAGCACGCCAGACCTCCCTGTCCATCACCAACTCCCGCAGTTCACTCAGACTCACGTCCATCGAGTCCGTGATGCCATCCAGCCAGCCATCCTCTGTCGTCCCCTTCTCCTCTTGCCCCCAATCCCTCCCAGCATCAGAGTCTTTTCCAATGAGTCAACTCTTCACATGAGGTGGCCAAAGTACTGGAGTTTCAGCTTTAGCATCATTCCTTCCAAAGAAATCCCAGGGCTTATCTCCTTCAGAATGGACTGGTTGGATCTCCTTGCAGTCCAAGGGACTCTCAAGAGTCTTCTCCAACACCACAGTTCAAAAGCATCAATTCTTCGGCACTCAGCCTTCTTCACAGTCCAACTCTCCCATCCAAACATGACCACAGGAAAAACCATAGCCTTGACTAGACAGACCTTTGTTGGCAAAGTAATGTCTCTGCCTTTGAATATGCTCTCTAGGTTGGTCATAACTTTCCTTCCAAGGAGTAAGCGTCTTTTAATTTCATGGCTACAGTCACCATCTGCAGTGATTTTGGAACCCAAAAAAATAAAGTCTGACACTGTTTCCACTGTTTCCCCATCTATTTCCTATGAAGTGGTGGGACCAGATGCCATGATCTTCGTTTTCTGAATGTTGAGCTTTAAGCCAGCTTTTTCACTCTCCACTTTCACTTTCATCAAGAGGCTTTTGAGTTCCTCTTCACTTTCTGCCATGAGGGTGGTGTCATCTGCATATCTGAGGTTATTGATATTTCTCCCAGCAATCTTGATTCCAGCTTGTGTTTCTTCCAGTCCAGCATTTCTCATGATGTACTCTGCATATAAGTTAAATAAACAGGGCGACAATGTACAGCCTTGATGTACTCCTTTTCCTATTTGGAACCAGTCTGTGGTTCCATGTCCAGTTCTAACTGTTGCTTCCTGACCTGCATACAAATTTCTCAAGAAGCAGATCAGGTGGTCTGGTATTCCCATCTCTTTCAGAATTGTCCATAGTTTATTGTGATCCACACAGTCAAAGGCTTTGGCATAGTCAATAAAGCAGAAATAGATGTTTTTCTGAAACTCTCTTGCTTTTTCCATGATCCAGTGGATGTTGGCAATTTGGTCTCTGGTTCCTCTGCCTTTTCTAAAACCAGCTTAAACATCTGGAAGTTCACAGTTCACATATTGCTGAAGCCTGGCTTGGAGAATTTTGAGCATTACTTTACTAGTGTGTGAGATGAGTGCAATTGTGCGGTAGTTTGAGCATTCTCTGGGATTGCCTTTCTTTGGGATTGGAATGAAAACTGACCTTTTCCAGTCCTATGGTCACTGATGAGTTTTTCACATTTTCTGGCATATTGAGTGCAGCACTTTCACAGCATCATCTTTCAGGATTTGGAATAGCTCAACTGGAATTCTATCACCTCCACTAGCTTTGTTCATAGTGATGCTTTCTAAGGCCCACTTGACTTCACATTCCAGGATGTCTGGCTCTAGGTCAGTGATCACACCATCATGATTTTCTGGGTCGTGAAGATCTTTTTTGTACAGTTCTTCTGTGTATTCTTGCCATCTCTTCTTAATATCTTTTGCTTCTGTTAGGTCCATACCATTTCTGTCCTTTATCGAGCCCATCTTTGCATGAAATGTTCCTTTGGTATCTCTGATTTTCTTGAAGAGATCCCTAGTCTTTCCCATTCTGTTGTTTTCCTCTATTTCTTTGCATTGATCATTAAGGAAGGCTTTCTTTTCTCTTCTTGCTATTCTTTGGAACTCTGCAGAGTTTAGGGTTTATGAATAATTAAGAATTGTTAGAAGCCTTTTTAGGAGATAGTGATCTTAAGATGCTAGGGGCAAACAGGATTTAGAAAGATAAGAAATAAATGTAGCATGAGTTACAATGTAATCACAATTTAAGTACAGTATATCTGGGTGGGGGAAATTAAAAACGTCAAACTTCTGACCTAATGCTTTTGTCAAAGTATAAAAGAGAACCTGAAGCTTGAAATAAACATGTAGTTCCATACTATGGTGGCTCAGAATGTAAAGTGTCTGTCTACAATGCAGGAGACCCGGGTTCAATCCCTGGGTTGGGAAGATTCCCTGGAGAAGGAAATGGCAATCCATTCTAGTACTATTGCCTGGAAAATCCCATGGACAGAGGAGCTGTAGCCTCCTGGTAGGCTACAGTCCATGGGGTCACAAAGAGTCGGACACGACTGAATGACTTCACTTTCTTTCTTTCCATACTATGAGTCAGAGGCTACAACTTCGTCCGCCAACACCGCTCACCCCTTCAGGCTGATTCCCTGGCTGCTGGAGCTGGACTCCGGTATATCAGGTTCAGTTTTCATTTACCAGGCTTGATGTAAAGTCCATTATTAGTCATCTTTGGACTCTTTATCCAAATGCATGAAATCATATGTGTCTCAAAAGAATGAGAACTGAGCCTGGATCTTAGTCCATGATGGTATACTTGGTTGATATACTTTGATATACTTGATATACTTTGGTTGCAAAATGCTGCCAAACTGGTCCTCAATATACTGTCAGTGTTTCATAGAGCAAGCAATTGAGGTGTCTTTCCAGAAACCCTACTCTCTGGCTGTAGGCTCTTACAAGGGACCAATGATTCTGTCTGCAAGGCAAGGCGCTTAGTACACAAAGCCTGCCCCCACCCACCTATGATAGGTATAAGGATGAAGACAGAGACTGTGGCCAGGAAATGATGTTGACTTCAGATAGGACAATGGTATGGAGATAAAGGGAATTTTATGTACATTTGCATGCTCATTCAGTTGTGCCCCACTGTTTGTGACACCAGGGACTGTAGCTCACCAGGCTCCTCTGTCCATGGGATTTTATTAGCAAGAATACTGGAGTGTGTTGCCATTTCCTCCTCCAGGGATCTTTTCAACCCAGGGATCGAACCTGCATCTCCTGCATTGTCGGGAGGTTTCTTTACCACTGAGCAACCTAGGAAGCCCATAGTGGCAATTAGATGGGTGCAAAATATGTCTGCATGGGTGCAAAAAATTGGAGCTAGTAACAGTTTCTCATTGCTTCAATGTGTATGACAGTGAAAATAAGAATTGCCCAAGGTCCTGGATCTGGACACTCAATTGTATCAAGAGGTTGTTTACTCACATGGAAAACTAGAAGGTAACAGGAATAAGGTATGGAAAAGATTAAGAGTTTGACTTTGTGTCTGTGTAATCTGAATTACATTTTAGGGAGTCAAATGGAGTTACTGTGTAGGCAAATGCATATTGGAGTTGGGCTTCCCAAGTGGTGCAGTTGATAAAGAATCTGCCTGCCAATGCAGGAGACACAAGAGATGTGGGCTCAATCCCTGGGCTGGGAAGATCCCCTGGAGTAGGAAATGGCAACCCACTCCAGTGTTCTTGCCTGGAAAAATTGACAGACGGAGGGTTCTGGCGGGCTACAGACCATGGGGTTGCAAAGAGTTGGACACAACCGAGCATACATGTAAGAACATATTGGAGTTAGATGACAGGGAGCTGGTTTGGGCTGGAGTTATACATTTTCATCCTTATCATTGTATAGTCACCTGAAGTATAAGCACCTGGAAGGCAGGAACAAAGGGCTACATGTTTTTACTCTTTTCACAATGCTTGCCATTTTTAGTACCATACTAATATGGTCAGCAAATGTCTTAGGCCAACAGTGTAACTATTAAGGGTACACATTGGTAAACTCAGACACAATCTGTAGTTGTGGGTGACAAGATGGTTCTGTCAACTTTGGAGACATACACAGGAGCCAGGCACAGCTGGTTTCACCTTAGTATGTTCACCAGGAGAGAGATCTTATCTTTTTTCCTATTTTTACCAAAACTTTGTAAAAGTGCTTGTGACATTTGTCTGAGTTTCTGCCATTTGTTTTAATGAAAGTGACCTTGTTTTCCATTAGAAAGATAGCATGGTTTCAGTTGTCCAGAGAAATTGTAAACCGATGCTAATATTACTAGTTAATCCCGTAAGAAATAGAATATTCCATGACTCTTGTTCATGAGAAACAAAGCCACTGGACCAAGGAAACCTATAGCTAGGTAACCCTAGAGGTACTGAGGTCTACAAAAGACGATTCTGTTTTTCTCTCCACAAGATAAGGTAAAGTATTTATTGATACTATTTATTGGGTATGGCTACCTATTTTATGCCAATCAATTCATAAGTACATATGAAAGTGAAAGTCGCTCAGGCATGTCTGACTCTTGCAAC